>NC_090933.1:563104883-563729883 GCF_040938575.1 Ambystoma mexicanum
AGAAAAACGAATGTGTTGAAGGAACGTGAATGTTGAAGACTGCTAGTTTTGGATGGGGGAAAAGGAAAAAGGACACTGGAAGGTGAGAGCTTCAGAAGGGCAAACTGAGTTAAGAAGTGAAAAAAGAATGAACGATCTGAGGGGCCAGATTTAAGATATTACAAACCAAAAAAAACTGTGTTAACCAATTTACCTTTGAAGAAAGTCCAGATACCTGGGAACGAGATGAAGTGACATTAAATAAGAGAGTTGTGGTGGGAAAAGATGAAAGAGGAGAAGATAAACCGACAAGAGATATGAAAGTATAAAAAACAATTCGTTTTTTTGACAAGAGGGAGTAAGAAGAAAATTAAAGAGACACTAACAATAAGCTGAGCTGTAAAGATCAGTTCTGAGACAAACTAATGAAAGGAGAGTAAAAGACATTGAGAGAAGACAGATAAAGACTTACCTGAGAATGTTCCAAGTCAATTATATGAGAAGTTCTTGAGTTTCAATTCCGCCAAAGAAGACATGTATCCTTTGCTATAAGAAAAAAAGAAAGAACAAAGAGTTATATAAAAGTTGTTTCTGTAACAAAATAACACCTACTACTTTTCTCAGTGTGTTTATTAAATAGATAAAAGAGTGACCACATCACAGGGTCCTTTTAAATGAGCTATCAAATGTACAAATAGGAGCGTGACCACTAAAGTGCCAGGCGACATGGTGCTTCCTTGCTGGTACTAGAGCAAGATCCAAAACAATAAAAATGCAAATTAGCAAGATGTTGTTTATCTTTCAGAATCTTGAAGTCTTTGGGGGTCCTTTTAAATAAGCTATCAAATGGAGAAATAGGAGCGTGACCACTAACTATTGTGATGTCTCTGTGCCCTTTTACAACTAGCATTGGCAATGTCTACAGTTCTGGCTTTTGTGTAGGCATGGGATAGACATTTTCCAGGCACTACTGTATTTGTACTTACTAGCCATTAATGGTGGCAGCTGCAAAATGGCGTGAGTACCTGTGCGTATAATAGCAGTACCTAGCAAATGCCTAATACCTATACACAAGCCAAAACTGCTTGCTTTGCCAATGCTAGTTTTTAACAGGACTTCCTTGAAGGACACACATCCTGATTATAAATTATGTGGCTCAAGGTACACTTGTTTAATACATTTTTATTAATAATAATTTATAATAATGTGCTATTTATATTGTGAGGTAATCTAAACTGCTTTACATATGACATATTTACATGCATTACCAGAGGCGTTGCTAGGGTGGGCTAAGGGGGCTATGGCCCCGGGTCTTTTGGTTGTAGCCCCGGATAGAAGCTCAGGGGCTGCAATCAAAAGGCTGGCTAGCCCCGAGTCCCGACATTAGCGTAGCCCCGGATCTTTTCCAGACCTGGCAACAGCCCTGTGCATTACTATCATGTATTACACAGGCATTACATCTCAGAGAAGACCGCTTTAGAAACAACATTGGCAGCGACTTTGAGCACACAGTTTGATGTTACTGCTTGAGAAAGCTAGTTCAAAGAGATGCCAGGGGGATGTGATTTGGGCGGGGAGGAGCCGGTGGAGGGTGGGAATGGCTAGAGTTATTAGCCTGTCCACGGGCAGTCAAGGGGTAGGTAAATAACCAAACAAACACCGCATACAAGCTGTACTACCAAGCAATAGTATTGGTTTATAAAGTGCCACCTAACATCCAAAAGTAACCAGTGCAAATCACAAGTGGCTCACAATGCACGTTAGTTTTGACAATTGTAAAAAGCATCCAGCCTTCAAGCATCTTCAGCTGTCTGAAACGTCGAAGCCACTGTAGATGCAGGAATCTTTGCAGCACCGAGCTGCTGGGGGAGGCGGTAGGGAACTGTGCCCCCATCTCCCCGCGCCGTGCTTTTAATGCACTAAAATGACAGCGAAAGTGTTTTACTAGCCCCTGTCAGCGAGTTAACTTCCTGACCCAAATCTGCCCTCATCACACTGACCCTACTGGTGTTCAAACCCTGTCTTTCGCCATTTAAACCACAGGGCAAAATCATGTGAAACAGCGATGTTCTCATTGTACTAAGGTCTACAAAACGCCTCTCCATTGTTCATTATTTTCATTTGTTCTGATTCCCTTTCCTTCTCTCTTTTCTCTTGCATTATTTCTCCGTCGCTGTCTTGTTCTCTTCCTCCTGTTTCATTCTCATTCCTCGTTTGTTCTGCCCATTCAATCTCCTCTGTTGTTAATCCCGTGATTTCCGCTCACCTGATGATGCCTTCTAAATTATTTTTAGAAGTTTCCGTTTTGGATTGTGTATGGCTGGCACCAAACATAGCGCTGAGTAATGGACCTTTCAAACATTTCCCTTCTCCTAATCTCGGAGTCTTGGTATGTGTGTATTGCGCGGCGAAACAAAAACGATTTCTCTTCTGCTCTACTACGCACGAAGAGCCTCTTTCTTTTTTCCGTTTCGCTTCCTCCATTCATAACTTTTTCACACAATCTATTTTTTTCTTTTTCCATTTCCTCATGGATACATTTCAAAGTTGTGAAGCACAACACCACAAAGATACAAAAAATGGTTTTGAGTCACAAAATGATAACACCGTTAATGTATTTGGGTAGGAAGGATAGCCCAGTGGCAACCCGTTTGTCTTGACAACTCAGCGCAACCCAAGTTCGACTCCAATCTCGCACTTAGAAACCACTCTCATGAAGCACTGCATAGAAGGGCAGTTATAATAATTGCATTCTGCTCTCAGTATGGGCACAACGTTCATTGCACTGTTACTGTTTAGCACAATAATGTAAATATTAACTTTCCACTTGCTTAAAACTGACCTGAGAAGGTTTGGATGATACTCCGAATTTTATACTCCAACTCAGTGCATCCGTTCCCAATCCACCTTTCTTGTTACAGTTCCCCGTTTTAGACTGATGCGCACCAGTGGGCGTGCCTTTTCGGTTGCTGCCGCTAAGGCATGGAATGCCCTGCCTTTGCCGCTGCGCAAGACTAGAGACCACCTCGCCTTTCGTCGCCTGCTAAAGATATTTGTGTTTTAAAATCAGTTGTTAGGTTTGTCTGTTCACTCTTTTAGCGCCAGGGTGCCTTCGGGCGTTCGTGCGCTCTATAAATTCCATAACATAACAGTTGTTTCTTGTTTAGAGAGACTATGGTGGGGAAACAAATTAACTTACGAAGTTGAAAATAGGTGATACCAGCTACTTGATTGGAATGTGGGCAGGAATTACAAAGGATGCCTTTGAGAGGGTGCTGCGGAAAACTCTTAAGAAAATGATGTTTGGTCCCGTTTTTTGGAGCTTGACCTGTGACTGGGGGGCAGTGGTGGTAGGTGGAGGAATTTGGGTGCAGTATTTTAATTGTATGCATGCATATTGTTGTACGTGTATTTCTATTAATTCAAACATATTTAAATCCAATATATATGCTGCAATACAAAAACTCGTAAGGCATGCTTAGTAGTGAAACTTCAGAGCACCGATATGACAGCAAACGTATCTGATGAAATGAAACGCAAAAAGAAACCAGCTCCCACCTGAATGCATGACTGAATAGGTATTATGCCCCTGCCACCAAGCACTACATACACACTTATGTTGCAGCCTCAGGAAGATTACACATAAGGAGAAGACAGTGGCATCATACCAAACCATGGATTTCTCCACTTAGGAGAAGGGAGGTTTATGTAGGGGGCAGGCGGGGCATCTGAAGCACCTGGTTATAAATATGAAACTTCCAAATCCTTAGATTCCCGCAGACTATAACAAAGCATCGCTCCTTGATGTCAAGAGTCATAATGAAACCTGCTATGGACTGAGAGGCTTGTTTGTGCAGTACTTGTCATCAGTGATTGTAATCTCTGCCAACACAGGATGGACCAGGTGCCAAGTAGTGATCCAGTTTCGGCGAGGCACCTGAAACTGATTTATTTCTTTTTCCCCAATACTGGCACACCCAAAAGAAAATTACCTGCACCATGACACTTTCACAAAAGTGGGTCAGAAGACTCAAACTTCATTGGCAGTAGAGAGAGTAGCAGGACGGTGCATTGATAAGGTAAAGAGAGTTGGTGTAGGGTGGGTGGTTGGGGGTAGAGAGAGTGGGCTTTGGATGGGTGGGGGTAGAGATAGTGGGAGTAGTGTAGGTTAGGGTAGAGAGAGTAGGGGAAGGGTAGGTGAGTGAGGGTAAGGTGGGTGGGTTGTAGAGAGTGGGGGTAGGATATGTGCGGTAGAGAGTGGGGGTATGGTTTGTGGGAGGGGTAGAGAGTGGAGGCACCATGGATGGGCTAGGTAGGGCGAGTGGAGGCGGGGTGGGCGGGAGCAGCATGGGTGGCTAGAGAGAGTGTGGGTAGGGTGGATGGGGGGTAGAGAGAGTAGAGACTGGGTGAATGAGGGTAGAGAGGGTGGGGTTAAAGAGAGTGGGGTTACGTTGGGTGGATGAGGGTAGGGTGGGTGGGTGGTGGTGGTAGATAAGGTGAGGGTAGGGTAGGTGGGCAGGGGTTAAGAGAGAGTGGGAATTGGGTGGGTGAGGGTGGCAATTGGGTGGGTGGGAGTAGACAGGGTGGGTTTGGTAGAAAGAGTGGGGTTAGGGTGGGTGGGGGTAGAGAGCTTTGGGCTGGGTTGGTGGGTATGAATAGAGTGAGGGTAGGGTGCATGGGTGGTAGTAGACAGGGTGGGGTTAGGATGGGTGGGGGTAAACAGAGTGGGGCTTGGGTGGGTGAGGGTAGAGAGGATGGGGATTGGGTGAGAGGCTGGAGGTAGGGTGGGTACGGGGGCATGAGTGGGTGGGTTTAGAGAGAGTGGGGGTGAGGTGGATGAGTGATGGTAGTTGGTTGGGGGAATAAAACATGAAGAACAAAGCAGCCTCGGGAGGACTTGTCAAGAGTAGCCTAAAATAGCCCAAACTAAATCCAAGCAGCATACATAATGGGGGTGGGTGGTTGATGGCTACAGAAAGTGGGAGTGAGATGGGTGGCGGTAGAGAGAGTGGGGATGGGGAATAAAGAGAGTGGGTGGGAGTAGAAAGGTAGCTTTAGGAGGACAAAAATAGATCTATTGTAAGAAGTAGCCAGAAAATGACCTAATTGTCTGTAAAAAATAGCCAAAATGTCCCAATAACAAATCACATTGCAACTGGAAAAAGGAAAGCTCTGCACCTGACTTGCTTCTTATAAAGCTGCGGATTGGAGCAAATATTGTTAGGGAACTTCTCATTGCGTAATACGGCAGAGGAGTTGGGAAAAATACATTTGAGTGATTTGGTTCAAGCCATGGCATTGCCCATTGCTATGCCAAGCAGATATTCTCAGTTCAGAACCCCCATTCCCTGTCTCTCTGTTCTTTAACAATGGTTTCAGCAATTTTGTGGTGCAAGCGCCACAAACATGTTATAACACCAAAAAAGAGAGCACTCTAGTGAGCTGGGTTCAAACCTCTCCTTCAGTGCACTAATTCAATTGTAAACTGTCATGACCCAAAATAGGCTCAAATTAAAACAAAACTCATTACACTGTGCAATATTGTTTTATGAACAGATTGGCAGTGTACAAAATGAAACAAAACATATAAAACAATATTTTCATTGCTGCTGATACCATGCCCCAATATGAATGTAAGGTTTTAATTACCCATGCTATAATGTGTTTATGCTTGAAAAAATAGCATTTGACATTTAGCACTTTACTGTAATGGAGCCCTTATTAAGCACTTCCCTCGGAAGAACCGTAAAGTGCTCTTTATATTGCACAGCGAATTATAATTAATAATTAGCAGAGGAAAATTATTAATATTAATAAGAGCTCATAGTTGTGGAGGATCGAACCTACAGATTCTGCAGTTGCTCACTTCTTAGGTGAATGCTCAAACATCTTATCTGCCAACATCCCATTAATGTTACTTGCCACAGAGAATATGAGCACCTCCCACCATCCACCAAGACATCAAAGGCCATTTTGGACATAGCAAGCAGTTGCAGGCATGATGTCACCAGATAAAAGAAAAGGGACCCCTGGTGGAGAAACTATACACATGAGCTCACAAAGCCTTTATGTTACATTTCAAGGATATTTTGGGGCAATTATAGTGGTGAAATATAGCAAGGAAATAGACATTCTGGTGAGATGTGAAGGGTTTGATTTGACCATCAGTCACTATTATATTGGTGTGTATTCACGGCCTAGAATTTGGAGATGCCCCTCGTTGCTGACTGGATAAAGAAGAGAAGAACTGGGTCCTGAAGATGATGTGGGGGAGCCAGAATCCACCCCCTGAACATTGAAACATATGTGAAGCCTCCACTGCATCCGAGAATGCCCTGTGACAGAAGATAGATAGGATGAAGTGAAGCTGATCTACGCCTTGGTTAACAAGCACAGACTTTAACGAAAATGTTGGATTTCCTGTATTCCTAGGTTAAAATGCATATTGGTTTTTAGTAATTACATATCTTTTGTAAGTGTTGAATAATTGCTTTTGTCTGTGGGTTTCTTTGAGGGGTATACATTCACATATCTTTATTCATATTGTGATTATTTGTGTAATATTTTATTCATTATTGTGTATTACATTATGGCACGACTCTGACTTGGCTGACCTTAAACGCAAGTGCAGAGCAGCAGAACGGAAGTGAGGATCTTCAGGTGCACCCTCTGACAAGACGGCCTGCCGCCTTCTGCAAAGGCAATATAGACTCTGCATCTGGTCCAAGAAAAGAGTCCATATTCAAGCCTGCATCTCCGCAGCATCCAACAACACGGCCACACTTTTCAAAGTCTACAAGGAACTGGCCAACCCTACTGCAGCCTCATCCTCTATTGCACCCACCCAGGCCCTTTGTGAGCCCTTGGTTGCACACTTTACTGCCAAAGCATAGGACATCCTGTCCTCTCTCTCCTCCGCACCCACTCTTGCACAATCATCTCTTTGACTCCCCATGGCCGTCCCCACCATGCCTCCTATTCTCTCCTCCCTCTCCCGTGTCACACCTGATGAGGTTTCTAGACAAGTCCGGTCTATGAAAGCCTCTTCCAAACAGGTGGACCCTTGCCCCTCCAAAACCATGAAGGACAACATTGACTCCCTAGCTCCAGTCTTGGCAGACCTCTGCAACCTCTCCTTTGCTATCACTCCTCTGGGCAAATTCCTGGATAAATTGGCTATCCCTCAGCTTACCCTTCACACTGAATCTGTTGGTTGTCTCCATGACCCCCAGTCTAGCTTTAGAGCATCCAGAGGCACAAACATTGATCTTTTGAACACACATGAAGACCTGCTCTCAAACCTTGACTCTAACTCTCCCTCTGTCCTCATTCTTCTTGACCTCTCCTTTGCTTTCGATATGGTAAACCATAAGATCCTGATCTCCCGTCTCGATGATACCCTGGGCCTCAGAGATCAGGGCATGGCATGGCTAGCGTCCTTTCTCTTTTCACAGGTGGAACTTGGGTCCTTTCTCTCCGCCATTACTCTATCTACTTGTGCTGTTCGCCAGGGGTCTAATCTATCCCCCTGGTTTTTCAATGTCTACATGGCCCCTTTGGCCCACACAATCTCTGCCTTCACCTCCAACTTTCACTGTTATGTGGATGACACACATCTCTCTTTCAGGCTATCCTCAGCCACGTCCTCGCTCATTCCTGACTGTCTGTCCGCAATTCAGGCCTGGCGCACTGCTAATGATCTCTGCCTTAAAGCCAGTAAGACAGAGATGGTACTGATTGGGGCCCCTGCTCCTGCTTTCCCACTTTCACTCTAGCAGGCCTCTATTGGTCATGCACCCTCACCCACCAGTGAGGCAAAAAATCTGGGGGTAATCTTTGACTCTACTCTTTCCTTCTCTTCTCACATCTCAGACGTCTCCAAAAAGTCCCACTATCAACTGCACCTCCTCAAAGGCATTCTACCTTTTCTCACCTACCCCCAGAGGTTCACCGTCTCCAGAGCCCTGGTTCTCTCCAGACTGGACTACTGCAACAGTCTCTTTCTCAATCTTCCTACTGCTACTCTCTGACCTCTTCAATTTATCTAGAACAGAACCGCAAGACTTATCCTTGGCCTAAAGCCCAGGGACCGCATCTCTCCAGCGCTGAACTCTCTCCACTGGCTCCCTGTGGCTGCAAGGATTAAGTTCAAGTCCCTCTGAAAAATCCACAAGGCTTTCTGGGGCTGGGGCCCGTACCACCTATAACACTCTCTTCCTAAATACTCTCCTTCTAGAGCCCTCCACTCGGCCACTCGGCCTCCTCCAACTCTCTGCGGGTGATCTCTTTTACCAAACAGAGATTTGGGGGTGGATCCTTATCCTCTGCAGGTGCCTCCCTCTGGAACAGCCTCCCTGACTTTCTCCATCTTGAGCCGACCTCCTTTACTTCGGGAAACTCCTCAATACTTCCTCTTCTCTTCCTCTTTCTCTCTTCCTCTACCTTGCTAACTTCGTTTTCTTCTTTCCTGTTTCCCTTCTTCTTTCTCTTCCCAACTTTTTCAGTTCGCCTGATGCACCTCCAGAGCCTCACACATCCCAGGCTCCCCCCCCAGTCCTGCACTTGCCTCCTGGCCTCTGCACTCGGAATAGGCTCCATGAGAGGGGCAACCACTCTGCACTTAACATGGGCCCTTGCTGGACTGGCTTAATACGTTGCTTCTTTACAATCGGACACTTGGTTCCCTCCAGTGGCAGACTTAAGGCAAAGGGCCCAGTGGGCAAAAATTGACATAGGTCCCGAGGTGGGCGTGTCATTGAGGCAGAGCCTAGAGTGGACAGGGATGCACAATGATGAACTGCGACTCTTCTAAGTTGTGTTTTTTACAGTTTTCTTTGTTGGGGGTGGGGGGTCTGACTCTAGCTAAAGACAGCAGAGCCTTCTCACCAGGTTTTGCTGTCAATGGTGGTAATATTGTGGTAATAAGACCCGAGGCGGCGGGCCAATACAAACCCAGGTAATGCCCCCGGGGCCGTAGTTACAGGCCCAGGCATAGCGAGGGTCTTAACGAAGCCCCGGGGGCATTACCGTGGGCGGTATTGGCCCGCCGCTGAGGGTCTTATTGCCAATAGTACCCCGGCCCATTAGACCAGGGTACTAATGGCATTTGTTTTCTGTTTTGAAACAGAAAAAAAAGTGAAAAAAATGGCCGCCGGCAAAGGGAAAACATAGTCCGTTTTCCCTTTCCATGGCGGCCATCGGGAGCAGACATGCTGAGAACAGAAGTATTTCTAGCGTGTTCGCTCCCAAGACCAGAAGAAAAAAGAAGGTAAGTGCGTTTGGGAGGGTGGAAGGGAGGGGAAGGGGAAGGAAGAGCCCTGCTCCGAGTCTCCATGCGGCTGGAGGTTTCCATCGTCCCCCGCCAAAGACAGAGACTAGAAGGTAAGTGGTGTGGGGTGGGGTGAGAGGAGGGAGGAAAGGGGAAAAAAAGTCTTACCTCAGTCCCCGGCGGGGGACGAAGGAAGCCTCCAGCCATGGGGAGGCTCGGAGCAGGGATTGCCCCATTTTGAGCCTCCTCATTGGCTGAGGAGCTGCTACGCCCCTCGCTGGGAACAGAGTACCCGGCATGCACGGCGTACAAGGGAATACAGTGTGGTATGGCTCGCAAATGAGCCAATCACCACGATGTATTCCCGTTGCGCCGCGCGTGTCGGGTACTAATGAAAGATCACGCCTGAAGCTAATGTTGGAAATGATGGGGTTCAAGGCAATGGCAATATGAAGGGACATTACAGGAGATTATATCACTGGATAATTCCTATAGCATGCAGAACCATTTTGTGCATGTGCCGGTGTTCTTACCTCACACACTTTAAATGTCATGAACATCACTATCTTCAAGGAGTTCATATTTTCATCTCAAAACATATCAGGGGTTACCTTTTTGTGGGTGCTGCTTGTGGCACTTGAAAAGACCCCTTAACTCCAACCCACCACTGCCATTTCTCCTCCTGATCCACAGAACACTGCTGCAGGGCACTGAATGGAAATGGAGAGGGAGTAAGGTCAGGATAGTGACAGAGAAAAGTAGAGTTGGGGCATGTAAAATTAACACTGATAGAATAGGAGACTCGAGAATGAAGGAGGGCAGAAGCGTTTGCGAGAGATTGAGAGTGAGGGAAGATTTGAGATAAAGTGATTGAATGGAGCCAGGTGAGGGTAAACAGGTGAATGGGTACAGAGAATGAACGAGGGCAGGAGAATCAGGCAATGGTTAATAAGGCACAAGAGTGAGGGGAAATGCAGGGTGAAGAGGATTAAAGGGCAGTGAAATAGAGAGCAGGGGTTTCAGGAATGCACAGACAATGGGGAATAATGGAGGTCTAAAGAGTGAGGGAGAAAAGAAGAGTGAGGGAGGGCTGGAGAAAGGGAGAGAAGGAGGGCAAGTGAGTGAGGAATGGACAGTGGATGGGCAGCAATGCAAAGGTAACTGGTGTGACGTGGGTAAACAAGGAGGGAAAAATTGAGTGAAGGAAGTCAGGTGAGTATGCGAATAGTAGCACAATGGGGAAGAGAGCGGTAACTTTATAACAAAGAACCATTGGCAGAGATGAAGAAAGAAAAGGAGAGAGGTGGATTAAGGGAAGGAGGCAAGAACAGAGGATGGCAATTTTTTTTAAAAGAGTAGAAAAGAGTGTGATAGTAGAGAGGAAATTGCTAGTAAGGAAAAAAGGAGGGCAAAAGACGTCTGTATGTGAATAAAAGGAAGTAGGTAGGAGGAAAGAAGTAAAATGGGAGCATATTTGTGATACGAGGTGGGCAGGTGCTTGCCATAGCTGCCCACCTATATGCAGTCACAGCTGCAATAGATAAATGAACAGGTAAACCATTAAAATGCAGCCACTTAGATACCAATGTATGCTCCAACCACACCCCCAGTTTCAGCTTTGTGTCATCTTCATTTGAATAAACCAATTAGAGGTTGATGATCCAGACACAATGGTGACTTGGCAAGGACTGTTGTCCCTTAAAATGTACATTTGGTGAGTGCTAATAAATGGGAGGGGAGTATAATGTAGCTTGCTGTGTAACATAATGGCTCAATAAGATCGCCTTATATTGAATTCTCCGTCAATGTGAATACCTTTTGTAAAACCAAATGATATTGTGTTTAGGTCCACATTCCTTTGCAGGCTGCTACAGCAATTCTGCATTCAAGGTGGTGAAACTACAGCTATACCTGTCTTTTTGCTTGACCTATTCCTATAACAATGTATTTAACGTGAGGTTGGTTTCTTGTGTGATTTGTGTGCTTTTCTAGGCCTTGATAGAAAAATTAATTATTACGTTTTTTGAAACCCAAACCTTAAAAATATATATGTGACCTATCACTGAGAAGATATCTAGTCATGTACTTAAAACACAGCCTAGGTCAAAATACTGATTTCAACATTTTAACCAAATGTGTGATACTGGGCAAATCATTAAATCTCACTGTGCTTGATCTGCTGACATTGGGTGTCGCTAGAAATTATTTCGTTTGCAATTTGAGCAATGAATAAAAACTCTCATGGTTTACTAAACTATTGAGTTGTTGTATAGTTATAATAGTGACTATATATTGCACAGCATGTTATTCGCTTGGTTTACAGGTGAAAACATATTTTAATGTCTTTACCGAAGGTATCCTAGAGTACTGAAGACTGATGTCACTGCTTTTAATGTTATTTACTCTGATGTTGCTACTGATCATGTCAATCCATACTATGCAAATTAGGGTTTCTGCATATCTTTTAATGGACAGGTCAAGAAGACAAATTAGAACATATCAGTGCCTTGTATGCTTAACAGACCCGCAATGTTCTGTATTTGTTGTGCTGTGTATGTGTTCAAGAACCTCAGTGAGGGGGCACATGCAGCTTCCCGTATTTTGGGTGTCTTACTACACAGCAACATATTTATTTCATGGCACTAAATGTGCATTTTACCATGTGTGCATGTTACAGGCTACCGTTTTCTGGCTGGTGTCACCTTAACTCAGTGGTATTCAAACTTTGTCATACCGAACCTATCCCACCTCCCCCTAGTACAAGAAATGTTTCTGAGCCTCCCTACCTCGGCATTGGTATCCCCGGGGGACGGGGGGAAGGGAAGCGCAAAGGATGTCAGGGATGCGCTGGCTCTTTAGAATAGATTTTCTACTGCCCATATTTTTTATTACAAACTGTCACCTTAAACCTTTTGTATACAAAAAAACATTAATTTCAATCTTAAAGAGTCTGCCCTGCCCCCCTCCCTCAAACCCCGGACATCCTTCGGGCCACCTAGTCCTAGTTTGAAGACCACTGCATCAACTGAAGACTTTAAATGTGTGCTTGGTAGCAGGTTTTGTGTGCTTGGTAGCAGGTTACAGATTGCCTTTGATAGCATCCAGCAGTGTTTACACCTCTTTGCCTTTTACTCTGGTTTCATCTGCGGTAGCACCTTGCTGACAGAGCAATTACTAACTTTTCAGTGGCAGCTTAGTGTTTCAGCTCATCTCTGGGTGCCTGCTCCATGGTATTAAAGGGCATTCCTTTGTATCCATTCTTATTTAAGCATCCTCTCCTAAATGTAGGCAATGGGGCGACCAATCATATTAAAATGGGCCCCCACAAGCCCTGACAAATCTTTCACCAGGCCCTGTGAGGAAGCACTAAAGATGTGCTTTGTTATTCGAACGTGCCTGACTGCCAGCAAGGAGGGAGGCGGACGTGTGTGGTGTGGCTGGTGCGATGAGATGAGAAGGTGGCGGACCAGAAAATGGCAGGGCCGGGCTGCCTTTTGTCTTTCAGCCTAAGTCCGCCTACGGTTCCCCTCACGTTGTGCCACCGGCATCTCAGCAGAATTGTGCTTCTTTGCTGGTGAAAGAACCAGCAAAGATCTACATTTAGAAATATACCTATTTTTAAGTTTTCATTTAGTAGCTAGCTCTTTCTGTGCAGTGATTGCTAATCGTCACATGACCAGACTACGCCTCCTGGACCCATTTCAACCTCCCAGTTGATCAAGGGATTTTTCTCGCCTTGAGTGACAACCTGTGCAGTGCGTGTCAGTGGTGCTCTGTTTCCTGTACCGATTCAATCTGCCTCCACACCCAACAGCTAAATAGGGTTCACTAGATATTCTATTGCCGGCACCCTTGGCTAAAACCGAAGAGAAGGACTTCACCTGTTTGGGCTCCTTACGGCCAATATAGGGCCAATCGCCAGAACTCTTGCCCCTCCCCTTCTGAGGACGTACATCACCATTTGTCTCCTCCAGACCCCAGACATCCATTTGCTTACAGTCCCCTTACAATGAAAAGGTGCATCCTACCTCAAGCATCAATGGATGACTTCCACTCACAAACTCCTACATAGCTCACTCATTGCTAAATCACCACCACAGCCCATCTCTTACACAGCATGATGCTCCTAAACACCCATTCATCCTAGATGTGGCTGATATTGTGGACTTCACCACTGCCGGTCAATGTCTTCTTCATCACTGAAACCTGAAACTCCCCCACTTCTGAACATGTGTAAGATATTCTTGATCCATCATACATTACTTGGGGTGGGAGGGTAGAGGCAAGCCTTTAAATTATCCACAAATCAGACTGGACCTGCAATGTCTGGCCCAGCCTTTACTAGATGTCATGGAGCACCTGACCTGCTACCTCCCACTGTCACAGAAACACACTGCCACCTTGCACTTCTTCTACCACCACCAAGCAGAAGAGGGTCCGTTTTGGAACAAATCGTCACCACAACTGGGAGGATAGTAGCAGGCCTTTCAATTATCCACAAATCAGTCTGGACCTGCATGTTCTGGACCAGTCTTTAGTAGATTTCATGGTGCTCCTTACCATGGAAGCTCTCACTCTAACAGAAACACACTGCCACATTCCACCACTTCTATCACTGCCCAACAGAAGTAGATCCGTTTTGAAACCAAATACAACAATTTTCAAGGCAGCTACAATCTCAAACTCGAAAAACATCTTACTTGACTTCACCCTGGTCACCAATAGATTAGTAACGTCCTAAATGACCTCACAAATCTATTGGCAGAAAGCAACGTGTATTATCAACATTAAAGGCCACACACTTGACTACTTCTTTTCCACCTCTCCTCTCATAAAATCTGTCAACCATCCTGTTCCATTAAACTGGCCATGCCATCACCCTGTCCTCCTCACACATGTCCCCTCTCAAAACTGCAGAAAGGGCAAACCACCCATGACAATGCAGTGTCCTTCAGAAACTTTTCCCAGTATGATCATGACCAGAACCTACTTCCCTGGCCACAACAAATACAGAGGTTCAAAGCTTTATTATCGGGTAAGACAATCTTCTGTAGTGAAAGTCTTGCATTTGGGCTAGTTGGAATACCCACAATGCCTTGCTCATGTGGCTCTGAACTGGAGGTGAGCTTCCAACAATGTTTACTGAGGGGTGCTGTGGCATGTGTGACTTGGCTCAAAAAACCATGGTACAATTGAAAGACATGCTTGCCCCGTTAAACAACTTCACACTAGGAACAAACTCTCCATGCCCTGACCGAGCAGCTAATAGACACCAATTGTAACACATGCATACAGGAAAAATACTGGTGTACATTTCACTGTAAATTCACTCTCCTTCCCATCTGGCATGGGTTCTTATCATATAGGATAAGACACCCTCTGTGCTGAAACAATAGCAGGAGCAGCTACATTTGGCAATTCTCTATTGAAAGCTGTTAAACCCAGCAGAAAGCCACTGTTCGAGACAGTACTCCTAAAATCCTTACACTGTGCATAATATCTACATTCAAAATATAAATAGAATTTGGAGACATATTCATGCCGTATATTCCCTAGCCACACCACTCCCAATCGACCCAGTGAAACAATACACTGGCCAGCATTCAGGCCGCTCATGCCTGATGACCTTAGCAAAACTCTCTCATTGCATAAACCTACTTCTTATGAGGATAACATCCTGCGCACCTGCAACATAAAATCGTTATAGGTCACCGCTTTCAGCTCTCTGCATCACATTGGGAATGCTGTCCTCCTACAGGGCATCTTTCCAAACTCCTTCAATACAGAATGTATCCAACCATTACCCAAAAAACATACACCGGGCCCGGATGATCTCTCAAACTACCAACAAATCACCAGCCTACTGTTCGCATGGAAAATCATCACCAAGTCAGTAGCCAACCAACTTCTTTACACAAGATGAGCGGCCAGCATTCCGTTTAGAGGTGGAATATAGCTGTCACGCCCCGGCTGGAGGTCGGACATTGGGTTTAACCATTTCCCTCCCCCCTTCAGCTAGGGCGAGGAAAGCTACTTGCACCCTGGGATTTACCGGGGTGAGGATAGTTTTGATTTTTTTCGTCCGACAGGAGACGAGCTCAGCGCAAGCCCATCTCCCGGCAGAGGAAAAACAAAGTTGAAAAAATGGCCACTGTCACTGAAATGGAGAAGGGACTAATGTCCCTTTTCAGATGATGGCGGCCATGGAAAACATGTTTCAGAATAGCTGCCGTCATCTGAAAAGGGACCTAGTCCCTTTTCTATTTGAATGAGAGCAAGACGGGAGGAGATTGGGACCGAACCGCAAGCCTCCAGGCCCGCAGGTACGTTGGAGTTTGGCGAAGGGGAATCTGGTTATTTGGGGCTGGTGGGGAGGCAACAGGAAGAGGCTCCCTGTTGCCTCCCCACGTTAGAAAAAACCTGATTGGTTGGCTCACCCTCTTGGGGTGCGAACAGTGGATAGGAATGGGTAAAGCAGATGAGGGAGTTTGGTGTAGCGCTGGGAAAGGGCAGGAGGTAAGCATAGACTTTGAGTGAGGGGTAGCGCGAAGACAGTGAAGAGGAAAAGATTAGATGGGTGTATGGTGAGAATCTGAAGATGGGTGGGGAAATGAGTGGACAGGTTAGTGGGAAGAAGAGTGTGAGAGTACTTTTGGACATTGGACCATGGATGGTGGAAACATAATGACAGCTAAGTGAGTAACTGGTTCCATAGGCTGCTAGCGGCAAAAGAAAAGAGTGTGCAGCAAGTGTTAGGTATCATGGTGACTGTAGGTAGTGCAATTGATGATTACAGAGTGGTAGGTGATCAAAATGCAGATACAATTTATATTTCAATCTGGGTGCACAGAGCCATAGCCAGCACAAAAGCATTTACCATTCACAATGTAATCAGGGTGCGAAGGGCCATAGGCGACCAAGAAACATTTAAAAATGTCAATTCAATCATGGTGTGCAGGGCAATAGACGTCCATAGACCAATTACAATCCAATCAAGGTGCAGAGGGTTTTAGGCGATCAAACAGAGTTGCGCCTTGAAACACCTTTTGCTCTATAGGCGGAATATAAATACCCAATAAACACATAAATAATTACAGAATAGAAATAATAAGGGGGCATGGGTCAGATGAGTTGGTTGAAGGGAGAGTAGGTGCTGAGGATGCCTCACTTTCAATGAAGGGGGGAGGCAGGGTACACATACGGGGAATATATGAGTGAGAAAAATGGAGAGAGTGTAGTGAGGGGAAAAGAGATAAACATTAACAGAAAATTGAGGAGTAGTAGGGATGACATGAAGTATAGACAAGAAGCCCAAAACATGACATGGGCTGAAGTAGAAGTAAGAAGAGCTACTGGGGAGCAAGAGGTAAAGGCAGGCATAGAGATCAAAGATGATGCATCTAGGAGAAGCCTAGATCACTGGTGAAGAGATAACATAGTTGGTATGAACAGCTGGTGAGTGGGTGGGAAGAGAAAGGAATGAGCAGTAGAGAGGTATGGACAGATGAAAGAGGCATAAGGTGAGGAGGGTGTAGGCCCAAATAGGTGGTAGGAGCCTCAGGGGCAAACAGTAGGAAGGATGTGGCATTGGTAAAGTAGAGAAAAAGTGAAGGGAGGGTCTGTGGAAACCTAGATCTCAGCAATGGAGAAGGTGTGAAAAACAAGGGGAAAAAATGGGTTGTGGAAAAGAGAAGTAAAAGATGTAGGGATGGATGAATGGATTGTATTTATTGGGATGCAGTGCAATAATGAGGGGACAATAATGAGGGCCGACCGGAAGGCTTTAGCCAGCCCGCATACACCCAAGGCCTGCTACATAAGGCCAGGGTCTGCCTGCGTCTGTCCACAACAGGACGACAACATTGAGCCCTCAACGTCTGGCAAGCAAACCCTCCGGTTACCATCCTCATCTGTATCAGGTACATTGCTTCGCCTAGCGCCACTCCATGATCCCTGCCCCAATTGTATCGACGATACTTGCACACCTCCTACCCTCCCCCCTCTTTACTGTGTCACGAGTACCCATCATCCGCCGCATCTCAACTCATCTGCGGCCACAACCCCATCGTACCTTAGCCATGACTAGATCTGTTTCGCAACCGCGCCACCTACGCTTCAGCGCCACGGCACACGCAAAAAGTATTTGACCAGTGTCCTACATGCGTAACACTGCCACAACAAGAATGAAGCTCATTAATATATTGTCTGATCGAGAGTTTACGCCCCGCACAAACCTAATGCTGACCCAAGCCATCAACTACTTGATAACATGTACTTTACTTGTTGAACCATCATCCGGTACTCCTAAATCAGAGTATCCTGCACGATTCAGCCTATTCAGGCTCTGAGCATTACTACCAGACTTGATGTTTTACCTGGCCTCTCTGCCCATAGATGCCTTTAGAGTTTAAGCAAACCATTCAAACCAGCAATCTAGCCTATTCTGCCAAACATTTTACTCCGAAATAACCTACCCTGCTACCTTTCACTGTGGCGATTTAGACTACCTTGTCCAACAGATTGTTTTTGAAATTGCCTATTCTGCCACTGTTATGAACTAGCCTATTTTGTCCAACAGCTAATTTTTTAAATAGCCTATCTTGCCATTGTGACGAATTAGCCTACTTTGTCCAGTAGACTGTTTTCAAAAATAGCCTTTTCTGCCACTTCCACTATGTTGAACTAGCAGATTTTATCTGCTTTCGAAATAACCAACTTTGATACCCCCACTGTGCTGAATTAGATTGTTCTGCCCAATACAATGCATTTGAAATAGACTATTCTATTACTGTATTGAACTAGATTACTCTGTCCAACACACTGTTTTTGACACAGCCTACTCTACTAGTACCATTGTATTGAACCAGTATACTCTGTCAAGATAGCTAGCAACCCCATCATAATCAGCACTCGCTGCATCATCCTGCTGATACTTACCTTCACAAGCCTCTACAGCAAACAACCCCCTAGCCACACGATGGAGCCTATCAGGGACTCCCCCCCCAAGGGCCCATCTTAGCTCTATCCCTGCCACCAATCTCATGATCCTGCCCACCATCTTCCTTCCAGCATTGAACTCCACCCACTGGGATTCCAGGATTAAGCCCACCTCATTCCTACCTCCACTACACTCCATCACCTCTAATAGAGCAAAGGATGGCACACCCATCCGCCCTCTAATTGCCACTCAGCCACATTACCCAGGAGTAAGCTCACCCACCTCCATCTCAGACATAATAGATCGAAACTACAGATTAGGTACCAGACTCCATATGCACCTTAACCCACCAGTTAAACATAACCATGAGACCATAAGTAATCGACGGACTAAATCTACCAACCAAAAACTAACATGCAAAAGCTCACACTCTAACCTGATAAAGAATTCTATCGACAACACCTCTAACCACGCCCAGAAGTACATCCAGAAGCTGCCTATAAAAGGCGCCCTACTAAATGTTAGATCCCTCGTTGCCCATGCAACTTAGATCGCAGATGTCATTCTGACTAACAACTTTGACTTCCTTTCTGTGACAGAAACTTGGCTGCATGATGCAGCTGGCCCCTCCCTTACCTTAGCTGTCCCAGACAACCACTCCATCCTCACACCCGACAGACCTAATGCTCGGGGTGGAGGAACCGCTATTATCTTCAAATCGACATTAGACATGAGAATGGCCACCACCTCTCCCTTGACATCTTGTGAACTCCTCTCAGTTAAGTTCCAAACATCTCCCAAAAACACCATTACTATCCACCTTATATATAGGACCCCAGGTCCTCCCAGATCCTTTGAAGAAGACATCACATCGCTAGTAGCAAATAACACCAAACCTACGGTGCTAAATATTATCCTAGGTGATGTGCCCTTGGCTATAATGACCCCAATGACATATCCGCCACCTCCCTAGCTAACGCACTATCTGAACAAAGTTTCACACAAATAAGCACACTACCCACCCATGAGAAAGGTAGGATACTTGTCTGGTTAGCAGACCTCAATTGCAACATCACCCTCAAGGATTCCACACCACTCGTGTGGACCGACCATCACCTTTTGTCCCTAGAACCTAATGTCAATAACCTAGAGCTGATCAAGCCACCAGTGGACCACCATGTCTCACTAGAAACAAACGTAATATTACAGCTGAGGCTATAGTACCCCTGCTCATTCCCACTCTTAATGCATTGCCTGACACAAATTACCTTAATATGCTGGTCGACACCTATAATGATTCCATAAACAAAGCAATAGACACCAGTGCCCCATTAAAACTACGCAAACGTAAACCTAGAGCACATCTGAACTCCTGGTTCACCCCTGAACTTGAACTACTTCACACAGAAAAAAGAAAATTTGACTCACTCTGGAAAATGTCTCCATCTCCAGAAAATAAAACTAACCTAACCAACATCACTTCTACATACAAAAGTGAGATTATCTATCTAAAAATAAACCTACAACGATGGAATTAACCAAGCAGGATCCAACACCAAGGAATTATTCAACATCTTAAGAGAGTTAGAAAACTCTAAACCCCTGTAGACACCAGCACTAAGGATAAACCCTGGTGCACCAGTATCCAAAATGCACTCTCCAATAAAATCACGGGACTCCAGACCAAAATAGCTGACAAACGGCACCAACTCTCCTCAGTCAATCCAATCAGCCCAACCCTGCCCTCCACCACATATCACAACTCAGGTTTCAAATTCAACAAGGTATCCATACCTGAAGTACAAAAAATCATAGCATCTCTGAAACCTTGTAACTGTAAAGGTGACAGCTGTCCAGCCAAGATCATAAAAGATGTGGCTAGAGACTCAGCCCCATTTATCACCAAACTAATAAACTCTTCATTCACTAACAAATCAGTCCCAAGTAACCTAAAACAGTCATGGGTTCTCCCATTACTCAAGAAACACACACTTGATCTGGCTATCCCTACTAGCTATAGACCGATTACTACAGTCCCTTTCCTACTAAAAATCTTAGATAGAGTTGCATATTTGCAAATTCAAGATTATCTAGAGTAATAAACTACTAGGAACACGTCAATCTGGCTTCAGACCTCAGCACGGAACAGAAACTGCCCTTGTTGACCTCAAAATCCAGATCGACTAACTAAAAGACAAAAGCAAAGCTGCCATTCTACTCCTCCTACACTTATCGGCAGCCCTTGACTTAGTTGACCATAAAATTCTTTGCAACCACCTGTCATCTGCAACTCACTTTTTTGAATTACGCTGTCATGTGGATTTGATCTTTCCTTGACAATAGAACCATGCGTGTCTTCTCACCCACAGCAGCGGCAGACCCAATCCCCATCACCTGTGGAGTCCCACAAGGTTCATGCATCTCGCCTACTTTGTGCAATATCTTCACAAAGCCCCTATTCGACATACTCGACCGCCTGGGTGCCACCTACACCAATTGCACAGATGACACCCAGATACTCCTACCACTATCTGGTACCTACGATACAGATGTCTGTCGGATCAACAAAGTCTACACCATCATTCAGGCATGGATGGCCACACATGGCCTCTGTCTGAATGATGACAAGACGGAGCTGCTCCTAGTTGGCTCACCCAACAACCTCCTAAAACTCAGTCCCAACTACACCAGTATCCACATAGATGGGAATAATATACCCATTGCTAAAAATGTGAAAAAACCCTAGGGTTTTATCTCGATACCAACCGCAAACTTAGCAGGTAAACATGACGGCCTCAGCCACACCCTACACTGGCAAGCTGATTAGGGCTTGTAGACCCATACTCTCTTCAAACAGCTGCCTCACACTGGCCAGAGTACTCATACAGTCCAAACTGGACTACTGCAACGGCCTATACCTAGGTGCCAATAAATCTATAACTAACAAGCTGCAGATTCTGCAAAATAATGCTCTCTGAGCAGCATTAAACATACTCAGCAGAGAGCACATCACAGCAACAAGAAAACATTCCAAATGGCTTTCCATACAGGGAAAAATGTACTTAAAAATCCTCTGCCTCACTCATAAAGCCCTGAACCACTGTGCCCCACCATATCTCACTGACAAATTCACCCAAAAACTGTCAGCTAGACCTACAAGATCCACCAATACATCCTGCCTTGTGGTGCCCAGATACAACCTTAAAAGGGCTGGCGGAACTAGTTTCCCGGTTCTAGCCACCCAATTATGGAACACACATCCACAGAACATCAGAACTATTCAATCATTAAATGAATTTAGAAGTCACATCATCACATGGCTACTCAACAAAAACTAACCTCCCAGACCCGCATTTACCTTGAACTTTCAGGTTCATATTCACATCTATTCAACCCTTACATCATACCCTACTCTCCACTGTCTGCTTCCTACCCTCCTCTACCTTCCCTGTAGCCCTATACCTAGTATCCTGGTAACACGTGTGTCTGTACATATTTGCATATCTTGTTTCTCTGTCCATCTGTGCATATCTGTATTGTATATTTCATGTCATCGGTTGTAACCATAATCTTTATTTTAAGTGCCCAGATATCCCTGGTTCAGGTGCGCTATATAAATAAAATAAACAAGCAAACAAGGAGCAAAGAAATAGAGAACATACCGTGGTATGGGTGGAGGTCAAGAGGAAGAGAACTAGAAGTATAACAAAAGAGGAGAGGGTGAGGAGGAGTGAGACAGGCAGATTGCTGGTATAAAAGAAGGGAGGCAGGAGGGGCATAAGGGTGGGAAAAGGAAGGGGAAGGAGAAGGTGGCGTGTAGGGAGTTTGGGAAGGCTGAGACAAAGCAGTGAAAGACAGGGGCAATAGGTGTGTGGGAGGTTGGAGAGGTTTAGACAGCAAGGAGGGGGCAAGGAGCATGTGATAGGAGAGGAGAGGTATATGGAGTAGTTGGTATAAGACTGAGAGGTAAAAAGGTGAGAAGCTGAAAGGTAGAGGTCAGTAACTAGAAGAGTCAAGGGAAAGCACACAAGGATGGAGAGGTGGGAGGAATCAGCAAATTAGAGAAAATTGAGAGGAAGGCAGTAGGAGTGCAATGGGAGAAATGCAGTATCCCAGGGAGGTCATTTTGAGAGACTAGCAGAAAGTAAGAAACACATTGGCCAAGGGATCAGGAATTCAATGATGCAAGAACTGTGAGTAGGAAGGAAGGTTATGTTAAGGGGTAAAAGGGGTGAGTCAGAAGGAACACAACGGAGCAGCTGTGGGAAAAGTAGGAGTCATGTTGGAAGGAGACATGGTCATGGGAAAAGGTCACACAAGCGTTGGAGGTGGTGCAACTGAAACCCAAGCCCTGCTGGTGCATGAGAGGGGTGACTGAAAAGGGTACAAAGGAAAGAGCAGAGGAATATTAATGCAGTTGTGGACAAGTAAGCAATTTGCAGAGAACTCACTTGTGTTGACAGATAGAGGGATGGAGTCTGCAGCTGATGGTACAATAACAGGCGTGGGGAGGGTTGAGTTGGGTGAAGAGACAAATAGCTGATTACCTTTGCCATTCCTCACTTTGACAAGCCATCAAGCTGAGTCTGCTCTATTACAAGGATTTTCAAAGGGAGAACAGCCTAAGTCGCATGACTTCACAATGCATAATTCATACCTGCATTGGTGGGGAAATGGTTTCTAGATTGGTGTTAATGGTGGCAATTGGAGCGATCACATGACTTACCCCCGCCCCAAATTTGTGCCTCTGATGGGTATGTTGTTTTGGGATCAGGGTGCTCATTTTGATTCTTGTAAGGGGTGTCTGTGGCATGCTGATTCTTGATGGAAGGCATGATCAATGGTGACTCATGGAGTGAAAAGCTTCTGGAGGGTGGTCCGGCCAATGGCATAGATCTAGCAGTCAACAAAGAATTTGCTTGATGGTCAGTGGTTTCCTTAGTGTTATGTTAGTTCCCCATTCCTGATTATCCTGGGATGAGGAGACAGTTGCGTGTGTGTTGCTGAAGCAGGGAGTTGTGCATCTGGAGATGAAGGCTGCCAAAGGTCTTTTGGGAGGCAGCATAAGGTTGCCACCAGTATCCCTCATTGGTTGATTTGTAGGCATTGTGAAAGCGGACTCCTTTGTTTTCCGCCTTCTTCCTTCAACTCTGATTCTGGCTTCTTCCCAGGTTCTGGGAATTATGTGGGCATGCTGTGTGTGTTGGGCTGGTGGCAAGGAGGGGTCTATAGGTAAACTTGTTGTGAGGTTTCTTGGTAGTTTTTTACTTACCTTGGAGTGATAGTTTTGTTGGCAGCACTTGTGTTATCAATGCATTACAGGCTATCAAGGGTCAGCTAAATTGAGACAAGCAAAAGGGTGGTTTTGGTAGGGTATAAGATTAGTCTAAAGGAGAGATGCATGGTAAAGATCAGTCAGGCACTGCACACTGTGCAGATTAGGTCTCCACCAGGTAAAATGACAATACAGTCTGATAATTGAACAACAAATTGTGATCAGTATCAAAAATGAACTCTGCAGAATCACTCCGGCTATGCAATAATTAATTTAATTAACCAACAAAAGAACCTGGAAATTAAAGGTGAATCTTGCTATTCAACAATAATTTCAATCAGCAATTAATACATTTGGTTGTGCAAAGAGAGTGGGTTTGCAAGTGTTGGTTGCTAAGATAAATGGCATTGTAACAACAAATTAGTATTAACAACAAATAAAGTTGGTACTGAAACCAATTAGCATACATTGATCAATAATTTAATACAGATAGTATGACCTCTAGATCTGAGGAGGATCTCTGAACAGTACATAGAGCAGTGAACTTTATGTCAATTGAACAACTGAATGAAATATACAGAATTGATGAAGATGTGCAGAGTAGAGTCTCTGATCTCAGAACGAACTAAGAAGCACAAATCCAAGTCTCTATAAATTACATGATATCTGTATTATTTAAATGCACAATACAACAGAATATTGTATATATATTTCAATGATTATCTAGATAAATGAAATCAATCCATTTGGGAGAATATGTGGCTATGCAAGCTAATTTACTTAGAATGAATACATATATGCAAATTAGTAATTCTATTCCTTGCATCCTGCATCATGGTGAACTTTATTTCAATACAAAAGGGCACACCTTCATGTTTGCTTCTCTTCCTCCCAACCCCTCAAAGCGAATTAGGCCAGTTAAACTGTGAATCAATAATCCCATTGCAGTTACTCTGCTTCCTTTTGCCAGGCTAGAGCCTTCCCCACTATCATTTATGTTATGCTCACTGCTTCCACGTACTCATCAGCTTAGCTTCTGAGTGGTAAATAGAAATCTTATTATGGCCAATTCCCTGCAGTTCAAACCATTCTTGCATAGCCCTTCTGGTACACTATGAGCTACTGCCTACAGGATACTCTCAGGATATCTCTCAGGCTGAAATATTCCAGTCAGAAATTCAATGACAATCTCAGAGGAATTCTCACATACTATTCCAAATTCTTTCCACTTGGAGAACAAGTCAATGACGGCAATCACACATGTAGACAAATTGTGACCCATGTAAATGGGAAATAGGCAAAACCACAGCAGCACATGCCTGCATACTCCTATTTGCAAGGTGATTAACTGGAGGGAGGTTTGCGGGGTTGTTGCTAAGATGTTGATCAACCTAGCAGATGATCTTAAGCTTATACACTAAAGTGTTGAGAGCCTTGGAGTATCCATATGATAGCCACGCACAATGTTGAGGTAAATACTAGAAACAAACCCTCTTCTCCTGCCAAGGTCCAGGATTCATCTGACCTTCGAACTGTCATCACTTGCTTTCTCAACAAACAGCTGATTCCATCATAGTATTCAAAACACAAGGCTCACTGGCGTTGACAGTAGGAAGAAGCTTTGCTAGGGAATTCAGACAATGCTTCCTAGCTATGTTAACAACTGTAGTATCTTGAGTGAGTGAGAATGTCTGTGTGTGTAAGCTAGCCTTCATGGAATGTTTGGTGGCATGTGGAGTGTTGGAGGCCTGGACGGCCTCAAGTTGATGGTTGGGGACTGGGAGTCTGAATAGGGACCAGGGCAGAAGCTGAGGACCTTCTCTCCCACCTCTATAAACTGCATCTATGTAACTAAGTCAATAAAGCATTGTGTCGGTTTGTACTTACCTGGGTCAGCCTGGTTCCTGCTCCTTGTCATTCCTGATCCAGGCACATCTTGCTGGGAAGCAAGATACAACAACAACCTAAGCCAGACCGGAGATCCTTAACTACGTTATAGCTCTCAGGGCCATATCATAGTAAAAAAAGACTTTTACATTTCGGTATGATCCCACCCAGAAGGGCAGTCTAGCTGCTAGGAAAATATGTAATGGCCAAGCTTACCAAAAGGGTAGGCAGGACGAGCCTGCTGTTGGTGCATAACAAGCTATCAAACAATCTCTTTTAGCTTTTTTTCATTCTCAGTAGATATTTTTCCGCATTGTTGTCTGATTTTGAATCACTTGGAGTAGGGTAAGCCAGATGTGGACCCCTGCTCTTGAGTGGCAACAATGACACCCATTGAGGCATAAGCATGTGCATAGGGTGGTGCTGCCATTTTAGGAGCTTTGTTTGGCATTGTAGACTGGACTGGCTTCTTTAGTTGGATCAGAATGATATGGAAATGTATATTATTCTCTGTTATGATACAAAGTGCTAACGCATGATTGAGACCCTCTTTATTGCGTTACAGCCCAAAGAACAAGCTTTTTTAGCTTTTCTCCTTCTTAGTAAAGGACTTCTCACCTTTTTCTCCTTTTGAATTTCCTTTCAGAACAACACTCTTGTGTACCATGTCTATATTGAGAGTGTACCACTTTGACATGTTAGTATTGACAGTAACACAGCAATGTATAATTTCCCCAAATATTATGCACATTGTTTTCATTACATTACAGGTTTAGTTTAATAGCCCATGTTTTACAGTTATGTACTTTCATAATTTGTATTTGTATTTGTATCTATTAAATGGTATATAGCACTTTAATCCAAAGTGCTTAACTGCAGGGATATTTAAGCTATAGTTCCTGAAGGCAGGGCATTTCCAACATAGGTACTACCAAGGTCTTGTGCATATTGAAAACAAAGTGCACTTCACTAGCATAATGACATACATAGCCCAATGAAAAGCAGACTAGGAGCTATAATTCCCAGAATTCTCAATGGCAACATGCTTGGGGAAGTGCTGGCCTATATAAGACACCACTTCCTGCAAAGGAAGTCATCGGGAGAGCATGTGCCACTGCTCTCCAGGATCCACCTCTCCGAACCAGTAAGGCTGTGCACCGAAAGCCAAGGAACAAGCGGGAATGCAGTGAGATGATTCTCACACACTCTTCATCCTGCTGGGACAGACAGAAAAGTGAGGACTGGCAGTGGCATGAGGAACCAGTAAGAAAACAGCGCAGGACAATATCCACGCACTCCATGTCCTCCAGAGACACAGAGATATATCAACCAGCTCTAACGCGGTCTAGTTCTAGACAGAGAGCAGTGCAGTGCATCTAAAATATGCGCTAGCCACTCCCACAAACCATGTTCAAGACCCTTTGCATTGTCCACAAGGCTTTCTGGGGCCTGGGTCCAAAATACCTTCAACTCTCCCTCCGTAAATACCTTCCCACTCGTGCTCTTCTCTCCTCCACCTCCAACTCCCTCAGGGTCAGTCGCTTCTCCAAGCAACGAGTTGGGGGTAGATCTCTTTCCTTAGCTGGGTCCTCCCTCTGGAACAGCTTCCCTGCAACTCTGAAACTTGAGAAGAACCATCTCCAGTTCCGGAAGCACCTCAAGACCTTCCTTGTTGCTTCTGCCTTCAGTCTTCCTCTCCCTTGCCGGTCTGTCTGCTTTGGCACCGTGCACCTGGTTACCCTTTCATTTCATGCCCAGTTCCCTGCCCAGCCAGCCACACACCCATACTATATCCTGGCAACCCTTGCACTTGGGTCTGTATCTGTAACCATACAGTCTCCTTACCTGCACTTATCAGACACCCCTTGTCTGCACTTTAAAGCTTCCACTTGCTACCTTGCTGGCTGCACTTCCAGTTGTGTTTTTACCCCTTGCTCAGCACTTTCCACTTCTCCCCTCTCCCTTGCACTTCCCCCTTCCCTCTCCCTGCACTGCGCATTCTCAATGTCACTGGGCCAGGTAAGATCGTTGTTTTCACCTCCCTTGTTCCCCTCCCTTGCCTCGTCACTCTCTGAAACACTTGTCTATGAGCGCGACACAAATAAAGAATCTCATCATTTCATGTTTTGGGAATCTACATAGCAAGTACTTCTCGCATATATGCTAAGGGGCGAACAGTCTTTTTGAATCAAGTGATGTACTGGTTAGGAGGGAATTCGCCCAGGGACGTAATTTAGGGGTCGCCAGAGGTCTCTCTTGCGACCTCTGTGGTCTCCTTTGCAACCTCTAAACAAAAAAGAAGAAAAAAACGTTTTTTTTTCTTTTTTTTTTGGTAATGCAAGCTCCTGGGCTGTGGCCAGAACCATGTGGCTCTTTACTTCTGGAGTGGCTGGCTTTCTTGTTCAGGCCCCTTAAAAAAAAGTAAAATAAGAACATGAGTGCCACAAGTCTAATACTTTCAGCACTGACCCTAAATAAGAACGAATAGGAAAACCGAATAATGTGTCTTTCTGTAATTCTATACAATAATTGCTAGACACATTAAAGGTTTATTTCAGGCACACTTCAGGGGTGAGTCACTGATTTAGTCTGTTCTTAAATGCCTCAACTCAGCCTTTCATCCTTCTGAGGTGGATGAATGAGTACCAATACAGGTTGGGTGATATTGGGAGTATATTTGTTCGTTCTATATAAAGCGCTTAAGCGTAAGTGCTATATAATAACACATCATTATCATTTGGTCATGGACGTCTGCTTGCATTCACAGTAATTTGGTAATATGGGCCTATACACACTAATCTTAACGATACATATGGTGACCCATTGTTGTATGAAATGTACATCACATTATAGTGATATCGTAACCATATTTTTCGTAGTGTACAATGCTATGTGATGCCATTTCCTGTTTGGTCAATGGGTGTAAGGTCGTGTTCCATCGCTTCCGGCGATATCATTTTGGGGTGGGGTCAAATTACATCACTTCCTGTGATGTCATCAGGGCGTCAAGGGTCATGCGATGTCACTTCCGCTACCCCTGGCTTTTTGGTGAAATGACGTCCCTAAATTCGCCTAATCCGTTGTTTACGATTTCTAGGCTTGTTTATTAGCTAAAATTGCTAATATATAGGTAAACCGCTCAGAACGCTTTTAGTGTTAATGTCCCATCCCATATGTACAGATCCTGGTCATGGAGCGCCATCCATGACAAACAATGTCTGAGACTATTTCTTCAATCTCTGTTAAATGAGACAGTTCATAACATTCCAAGTGAAGACCGCTGAGCTTTTAAAGAAAGTGTAACAACTCTTTGTGTTCCTATTACTTGGTTCAACGCATCCAGTTTCAATAAATGTGGAATTGTTGTTCGGCAACCCTATAAAGCGGACTAGCCAACAAAAAGTTGACTCGCCACTACATGTACATATTTTGGATTTTTAAGGATAGTCCACAAGTGGCTGAAAAATGAATGCAAAACTTAGTCAACATAACATACACAGTTCAAAATGTTGCTTAACACAGACAATAATGATAAACTACATGCTTTATATATCTGTGCGGAATAGATAATTGTATCTCTACTCAATGAAGAATGTGTCCTGCTCTTTGACAATCTTCACAAGTGCTAAATGCCATAATTAATCTTTATGCTCATTAATGAAACTTGCAACAACACCTAGTGTGCATTATTTGTGTCGATGTCTTGCTAGATATAATGATCCCGAACTACCAAAAGGTTTCCACTACCACACCAACTGCAACAGGTTCATAAACAATAACACCATATTCCACCCTTAACCATGACCATTTCAAACGAGATCTTGCACCTGCGGTGAACCGTGTTACCATGTAGTGTTTCCTTGAGACGCCTGTTGTATTGCATAATAGTTACCAGACCTCATGTTTATTGGATAACTCAGTACTGCAGTACTGTGTGGAATGCAATGTCAATTTCCCAGCAAGAACTCTACAACTAAGCTAAGTCAAGAATATCATGTTTTTCAAATCTAATTAAACCAATGTGTGATATTATGGACTAATGGAACTGATGCAGTTGGGTTAATAACATATTAAGGTTTTCACTTGATGTTAGTGGAGCAACTCACTATTAGTAGTATGAAACTTGTCATGTAATGTTATGTTATGCAGTCTTACATAGCGCAGCTGCGACCCAAAGGTATCCTGGTGCTAGTAAGCAACCCATGCAGGAGGTGAGGCAGGTCAACAAGGTATTGATCCACCATGAAACAGAGATGAAAAACCTGCTAGACACTACGGCAAAAGAAGCACGTTGTTAAAGCTTTCCTAAAAGAAAAGCGATCTTCTTTCTTGCACAGACAAAGGGCACGTGAGTTTCAAAGAATGGCAGCAGCCACCAAGAAAGCCCTACCCCTCCCCCAAACCCTCCAATGGTCACTTCACGAAACCTAGGAACGCGAAGTAAAAAAAGGTTAGAGGACCAAAGGTTTCTGTGAGGGACATATTGAATAATGTCTTGCTCAAACAGGAGGCCCCCAGGCCATGCAAAGCCCAGTGAATGACGCAGAGCGATTTACATTTTATCCTGCTGTCTATCGGCAGCCAATGGAGGTCTCGAAGCACCAGAGAAATATGAGTAAATTTGGATAAGCCCGCAACAAAACAGGCAGCTGAATTTTGCAGGATTTGAAGACTAGTGATGTAATATTTAGGTTGGGCAAGCAGAGTAGCATCATAATAATCCAAAATCCCAAAGACAGCAGAAGAAACCACAAGTCCACAAAAGTCAGCTGAGATAAGCAGCAAGACCTTTTTTAATATCTTGAGTTTAAGGCAGAGGTCTTCCAACTGTGGGGCCGTGACCCCCGGGGGGTGCGGCTGCATCCCAGGGGGCGGCGTGAGAGCCCAGCATGAAATGAAAAAAAATAATAATAATATTTGGCCAGGGCAGCTCACATGGTCAGAGTGGACCATAAAAAGGCCTTAGGCACCAATTAAAAAGTGGCCAGCAGTTGCAAATGGATATTCAGTTCTTTAGTCAAAGACTGTTTGAATAGTACCCAAGGGGGTGTTTTTTGTTCAAATGTAAACGAATTGTGATATTTAAAGAATATGTATTCAGCAACAGTGGTCAAAACTACTAGCTGCATAGTGAATAACTCCTCAAACTGGCTCACATTGGCCAAAAAATGTGGCCCATTTTGACTGGCCTACACTAGAATTTTGTATTTTTGGTACGGTCATCACCCTATTGCCCTATAGGAAAGTCCAAAGATGGCGGCTCAACCATAATGGGTGAGGGGCGTCCACCCACTGGCCCCCTCACCCATTATGGAGCAGCCAAAGAGCCAGCCCAGTGAAACACTGAGCACTCCCTCAGCTGCTTTTTCCAGCTGATGGAGTGCTCCTGGGCTGGCTGAACTGTCCTGTCAAAGGGAAATACTGTTTGCCTTTGACAGTTCAGTTCCCCAGCTGCACATGATCACTGAGCCATGCAACGCTGGGGGCGTTTTGCTTTGCCAGCCTTGCATAGCTCATTGGAAATTTGGGCTGGGGCACTGCATGTATGTATGGGTGAGAGGGTGCTCCTGCGCCTCCTCGGACATACGGGCAGAGCAAGCTGGAGCAGGGCATTTTAGCAGCCACGCGCTGGCCCCTGCAGAAGGTACGTTTATGGTGATTTATTTTTTATTTAAATATGTGTATGGATGCGTGTATGATTGTGTTCTGGGACTGTGGTAGGAGCAGAATTGACGGGAGCGCTGGGATAGTGGTGGGAGCACGGTGGGGAGAGCCCAGGGTCTGTACTGGGAGTAGGGTGCAGTGATGGCACGCAAAAGTTCATCTGGCACATTTGGGGGGGCCCGGGCTGCCCAAATGTTGCTCAGGGGGCCCAGTCCAAAAATGTTTGAAGACCACTGGCTTAAGGTGACCCGAACTACATCTGGCTTTGATTTGAAGTTCAGGAGAGATGGAAGCAGACATTTGAACTCCCAAATTCTTGACAGAGTCTACTGTGGACAGTAGAGGTCTGAGAGACGAGGGTCAGAAGTCAGTAGACCACAGCGGTTGCTCAGCCGATTGTACCCAAACTAGAACTTCAGTCGTCGATCATTGACATAAGCACTGACTCTGTGCCCATACGATGCGTAAACCAGACTGAAACAAATTAAGAATGGCTGAATCTTCCAAGAAACTCCTCAGGTGAGGAGTTCAAAACAAGTATTGGAACAGCACCTTTCTCTAACCTCTCTTACACATCCACATCCACAACCAGTCCCTTTCCCTCATTCCGATGTACCTACATCCCCTTCCTTTCCACTCTCCTTCCCTGACCCTCTTTCTCTTTGCAGGTTCTTAAGCCACTCAGTTGTAGGAATCTGGGCTGGCATGTGCTCTTTGATTGAGGTGTTTGATGCTCGAACATCTGGCCACTGCAAAGGGCTAACTAGCCTGTCTCCTCTATAATTATAGGCATGCACTACCAACTGTCTTCCAAGCCAACCTCATTTCACAATGGAGCAATGCTGAATCCAAAAAGCTTAACTCTGAATCCAGCTCACACAATATCTAACACCCATATATAAACACCTTCCAAACCATCTCACAGCAAAAAACTAAAATATCTGTTCAAATAAGTGAATTAGATCCCTTCAGTCTCATGCTCTATGGATGTCACCAAAGAGTTCCTCATTTCGCCTTCCAGATGTTATCTCTTATTTTCCCTCTTGAACATAACTCTATAAGCGTACAAAGTCTCTGACATGTTCTAAAATGCTCCAGTCAAATCAATAGGTATGAAAATGTCCCTCGGATCATATGACCAATCAAATTACAGACTCATCTCCAACATCTCATACCCACCAGGCTCCATGGATTCTTCATCTGCAATCAGTTTGGACAATACCTCCAGACATGTGCTCTGCCTGCCCCTTGTTTTTCACCATCTTTAACTCAATGTTGTCCCTAATTATTATGAATATGTTAAAAAAGGAATGTCAATTATTTCACTTATATTTACTAAATCTCATTAATCAATCTTTCTTCCTTAATAATTGGTTAGCAAACTCTTTCTTGAATATTCTGTGTAATTATGAGCTTTCATTACCAGTGCGTCATTTTGATATATCAGTACTAGCAGAGGTCATGGTAGGGAGCCCCCAAACATCTGGTAGAGACACTTCCATTTATGGGTGGTCACTCAGTGGTGATCACACAAAACCGTACTCTAGTTACACGTCTGGCACAGCAAGAAGAACAAGAGTAAAATACGGATCCTATTCAATGCATTTTGAAAAGGGGAAATAAAAGAGATGCAGTCAGACTATCCATGTCAAACCCCCATTCCCATCCACTCCTTCAGATCTACACAAACCTTTGCCTCCTTAACCAAGATGGAGCACACTCTAGTCACTCTCACATTTCTCCCTCTTCATGATGACCTAACACATAATCTAATTGTACATACTACCCCCTATCTAGCCAGTGTCATTGGACAACTGTCCTGGTATCTCTCGTGTCCCTCTGTTAGGCAGAATTATATGCAGTACCCTTTGGGAACACCACACACAATCAAGACTACAAGTGACAGTACAAATTCACCTTTGGTACAAGCCTGTACAACACAGTAAAAGTGGTAGCGATGGCTGAGCAGCCAGACTTATCTCAAGAGCAAGTGAGCAGTATCAAATAGTTACACAAAGGACAGCAATTACTATGATTCAAACAAACACTGACTCAAGGTTTCTCAGTAAAAGAATATACATTTATTTACACATTAGTTGTATAACCTTTCACTAAAGTAAATCAGTTGAAAAATCACGTTACCAATACACCACACCACTCCCAATAGATTCTGGACAAGTTTAAACTCAAAACGAATTGTGATCAAAATGGCACTCCAGCAATTTAAAAGGGAGGGAAAAACAAATTTAGGCTAAAATTGAGCAGCACCAACAGGTAAGTAAGCAGGGCAATCTAGAAAGAGGAACTACAGTGATGGAATCAAATCAAATAGGCTTAGGGCCAAAGTCAATAGGACAAAAGTCTTTTGCTCAAGATCACACAGTTCAGGGTAGTTCGTGGTTAAGTCTTTGCCAAGAGTTCCGGACGAAGTTGGTAGGCAGAAAAGTTAATTTAAAGAGAAGAGAAGGACATGCCCTGGAATTGGTGAAAGGTTTCACACACCTTCACTGCGGCTGAACGAAACACACAACCGGATTTGCACAGTACCTTTAAATGGAGAAGAAGTTATAGCTGAGGCGGACGTTCCTGGTAGTTCTTGCAGGCTCACGGTTCCTGAAGCAACTGTCGGACTGACACGAAGTAGGAAGACTGGAGGGTCCTGCACTATCCAGGGAAGAAACCAGCAGCAGAGCAAAGCAACAAATAAAAGGTGCGCTCCTTAAAACCCAAGCAGGGTCCGACCTTCCTGGCTATCCGGCCACTGTAGCTCTGTATAGCGAATTCGACCAGAGGAGGGAGTCCTGGCTTTCAGTTTGGGCAAACTGATTGGTCCCACCAGCTCAGGGGAAGAAGATTACTGGAGGATCTTCTCTGTCATTGGAGTTCGAGGTTTCGGACCTGCAGCAGGGCTTCACCGGGCGGTTCAGTCATGGTAGGGGTCCTCTTCCATCAACTCCCCATCGGTTCTTTCGTTCCAGTGGTGACTCTGCCTTTCCATACCCAGATACCTGCTTTTTATGCAATTTTCCCCCTTTTCTCACAGCCTAGCTGTCAATCACACAGCAGGGTGGTTGTCCCGCCGGGACAGTCACCACAGCCAATCATTTCAGAGTGTGACATGGGTCTCCAAGGAGACCCTCTGCAGGGAGTCCTAAACCCCTCCCTCACATCCTGTCCCACCCAGACATACAGGCGCCTAAGGAGGGCTTCTACGTAGAAGCCCACGAAAACACGGTGAACAAAGGAATCAAACCTGGTTTGGAGCGCAGAGTAAAACACGAGAAAGACTTTTACAAAAAGAAATGGCGAATAAACCCAGCCAGAACCGTAATAAAACATATATGGTCTAGCGGGTTTAAGTTCGAGGCTACCAAGATAGCCTAAAACAATACCAAGGTTATTTAAGATAACCGCGGTAGGAAAAATTGGGTGGTTACCACTGCCACCAGCCAAGTCTTGATGAAATGGGAGCGAAACAATGCTCCAAGAGAAACAGACTAAAGGGGATACGTATTAACCCTTTCTAGTACTCCATGTAAAATGGTTTGTGCTGGGTCTGTCGTATTACAGAGGCTAATAAAGTTAATGGCAACTTTATGTGTTCTGGGAGACAGTAGTCAGTCCACAAGATGGAGTCTGAGTTGGCAAGTCTAAAAGACAACTCTGTTTCACTGCACTGAAGGTGCTGTGTAACACACAGTAAAAAGATGATGCCTGTGGAGTAGGTGAGGCTCCACAGTCTGTGAACACAAAAATGTTAAACACACACAGCAAAACACATGTAAGAGTCGGGAAAAAAAGGCCCACACTCTTACCAGGTGAAATAAATAAATCCTAGAAATCCAGCAAAGCTGCTGAGGGACTCTGTAGGTAAGGGAAATTAGACATTCTTGAGAATTCTCCCTAACCGTCCCCAGTTTCTGTATCACTTATTCACCAGTAACGAGTCACTTGCTCGCTAACTCGTCTGCTACCTGCTTCATGATTCCCCCGTGCACTGTTAATTTCTCTTGTAAGTGTCCCTGGGCGAAACACCCTGTTCCCTCAATACAAAATTAAAGTAAATGCAAAATACGAGGCAAATACATGTTGCTTTGAGTGACAGATTTGAGAGAAATAACATATCGAGCCCTTCCAGGGGCGTTTCAGCTTATTGTTACGTGGGACCCTCCCATGTGTGTTGCCCCTTTAAGGGGATGTGTCCCTCCCCCGTGTATTACCCCTTTAAGATGGGCCATGACTGTGTCATGGCTCAAGTTAATAAAGGGGGCCCCTGCAGGCACGGGAGACAGAACGGCTGCAGACTCCGTGGAAGGTTGGTCTGAGTCCGTGTCTCCTTGATGATGTAGGCCGCAGGCCTACCTGTAGGAGGTACAGGCCTGCAGGCCCTGTTGACATGGGACCCTCGTGCCAGGACGGTGGCCGAGGTCCGCATGGTCAGGACCCTGGCAGGCTGTGCCCCCACCCGGATGGCGCTGGTGTCCCATAGCGCCGCGGGCCCTGCCGGATGGACATGGCAGGCCCCAAACTCCCACAGGCACTGGGCCTGTTTGGGTGCTGTGAGGAAGCAGCACCCCAGGGGCGCCTGCCATATGGACCTGGCAGGCGACCCCCAACAATGGTGACGAGGAGTAAAGGCCCCGCGTGGCCCGTGGCGTGGTGAGGACCTGCCCCTCCCTCGCTCACCTGGGCGAGACGGCGAGCGGTGTGAGTCTGCGCACCCACTCCATGTGGAGCGAGGTTGCCCCGTAGCGTCAGCCGCCACATCAAGGAGCTGGTGCTCCCCTCCTGTCGGAGGGAGGTGAGTTGCCCGCCCCGCCCCCCCGTTGAAGGCGGCTTCGATCGTGTGGGGAGGAGGGTGAGCAGCCCCTCCTCACCCGGAGGCCGCACAACATCGGGCGGCTCGGTGCACGCAGCATCAGCCACGCTGCGAACTGGAGAGCGGCCTCGGCCGCACGAAAATGGTAAGCGGCATCGGCCGCGTGAGCACTGCCCCCCCCAGCGACAACAAGAAGAATGGGTATCTGAGCCCGCGGTGGAGGGGAGGTGCGCCCCCCCCGCAAAGAAGATGTGAAGTGACATCCACCGCGGAGGGGGAGGAGCAGCAATTTTCAAAAAAAAAAAAAAATTGCAAAAGGAAACTTTTGCCAGCGGCGGCCCATCCAGAATCCGGGCCTGCTGCAGCAAAAAAAAAAAAAAAAAAGGGAAAGGATGCCTGCTGGAAGACAGCAGGGCTCGGAGGTCTCCGGTACAGTGGGTCCTCCCCGGCGAGAGTCCTGCGGGTGAGCCCCCCCCTGGCCGCGGCCCTCTGCGTGGAGGGTGCTTGTGCGGCCGGTGGGGGAGCCATCCTACCCCTGTGGCATCTGAGCTGTTTGGGGCAAGAGAGGGAGCCAGCCTGCCCCCTGCCGGTTTCCATCGTGCCGGCAAAGGAGAAGTGATACCTCCCGCCTGGGGTGGGTTGGGTCATGCTGCGGCTCACCCCAGCAGCACGCCGCCGGAGGGGACGACTGTGCGACCCAATGGAGAAGTAATGAGCGGCATCCGCCGCGTAGGGAGAAGCCGTGCTGCCCTGCCTCCTCCCCTGTGAAGAGGCAGAACACCCGCTGCCACGACCGAGGGGGGGGGGTGGAGATGCCCCAAGGCAGCAAAAGACGGTGGGCGGAGGAGCCCTGTCGGTGTTCCTGCCTGGCCGCGGCCCTCTGCACTGAGGGCACTTGTGCGGCCAGGGAGGAAACCAACCTGCACGTCATGGCAGTCTCCGCGGCAACAGAGAACATAAACGTGAAAGTTCTCCGGTGAGCGGTGTGATGAAGATAAGCTCCAGCCGAACGAAGGAAAATAGTCCCGCATTTGCTGGCGCCATGAGACCGACACAGCCCCGATTGATTCTGGGCCGCCTGCGGTGGAGGACTACCGTGAGAGGCAGGTTTGGAACTCCGAGCACTTCTGGCCATTAACAAGTGCATGAAGAGCGGCGTGGCCGTGCAGAGCACAACAAATGCTGGAAAAATAAAATAAAGAAATAAAGAAATCCACAGTGAAGACCTGCTACAGCAGTTGGAGGAGCACAGTAGAAGGCACCCCGGCTGCATCTGCTGCCAGACCTACTTGAGAGGTAGCACCTGTGGAGTCATGGCGAAAATGAGAGACTCCAGTAGACACCCGGACCGTGATGCAGAAAGGAAAGAAGCATGCACGCTCCGCAGGAGTTGATGATGAGGGCGAAATAGTACCAGCGAGGCCCCGGAACAAGAAAGGTGGCTAGCCTGTGCCAGAGGCGCCCCATTGGATGATCCCGGGGGGCGCAACCGGTGCTGAGCCGACAAGACACCAAGCAGAACTAGTGCACCAGCACCAACTGGGACCGCGACACCTCTGGAGATGGGGACTCCACCCTCAGGCTCCTCAGGGTTCCAAGCCAGGGCAGTGGTGTGTCCTGCGACCCATGCACTGTGCACGGCGGGACACTTAGAGAAACCGAACGTCCCTGCGCACCTGCAACTCCAGTACCATCCTGCACTGGGGAAGAGGCGCCACGTGCCACCAGGTGTCCAGAAAGAATGACCCTCACCATGCAGTGGGGAGTCCCAGGCAGCCGGCGAGTCCAACACGAGTCCATCACGGTCAACCTGTGTGCGGCGTAAGTGGCCCCACACTGCGCCACTGCAGTCACCCAGCCCATCCTCCTGGGGCCCTGCCTGCCCGCCGGTCTGCCGCCCGCCAGGAAAGTGATGACTGGCTCCAGTCGGGAGCAGCATACTGAGGGGGCAACTATAAGGCGCTTCACACCAGAGCAGAGATGAGGAGGCCAGTTTACTCCACAGGCACCGACAGGCAAGGCAGGTCGGGATGAGCCCGATACATCCAGTGGAATGTGAGTAATCACTTATTCCGGGTCAACACATGTCACAGTGCAGAGCAGATTCGTCAGCATCACATCAGAACTCCAAGTCCTGGGTGCGTGAGCGCACTGCACTCAGAGCATCATACACCTCACTACCAATGGAATGTCCAAGAGGCTGCACACGATGGACAAATGACTCTCTGCATCAAAGACTGCCCTGTGCAACTGAAGCGTGGCATTGTTCCAGCACCAACTGTAGCCTCACTGTGGCCGACCTGGTCACCTTCAGGCCCCGTGGGTGGGGGTCACTGCCATGAGCACTAGGACATCCTGCGTTCTGTGCAACCCCGGCGCCATCAGGTGACCCGAGATGGTAGCTCACACCACGCACCTGGAATGCCAATCCTGCCCAGCGTTGGCCGCCAGACAAGAACTGGTGCACTGTTACAGCAGTCGGAAGGGAAGGCTAACCAGCCGAGTAACGATTATCTCCAGGAACGGTGCCATCAGTACACAGGCCACCCTGCCTACCATGCTGGTGGCCATGACTGCCTGCCACTGAGTACACCCTGGCGGCCTGTCGCTAAAGACACCCTGCACGCTTTGCCATCGACGGACCAGGCTAAACAGGGCTTGGGGGAGATACCTGCCAGACCCCCTGAGTTCAGCCAGGCAGCCCTGGGCCCCAACACCAAGAATCAGTGCATCAATCAAGGGATGGGTTGCAGCTCATCATGAGTGCTTGTGCGCCCTCCTGTGCTCCTGGAGGAAGGACATGTGCCAGATCAGGAGAACATTGCTGATGAACGGGGTGAGCGATGTCCTGTCAACCCGCACCCCATCAACAACCCTGTGCCCCATCAACATCACATGGAGTAGCCTGGCTGCCCCGTGACCGGCGTCTCGCTGCTCCGCTGTGAACATCAAGAGACCATGCCGAGGTGGCCCCTGGCACGTGCCAGGCGCGGCTTTGCCGGCCGTGAACTGTACCATCAATAGACCTGGACTTGGGATGTGACTCCTGAACGGACGCTGATGGAAGAGGAACTGGTCGTCTGCCGGTCTGCAGTTGCTTAAAGAGAACTCAGTAATCCTGTGTGGTTGAGGCTGTGAGCCTGCATAGTAACTACATGCTCTAGGTGGTCTCAGTAAATAACAATGAGGTGAGACTGTGATCCCGTAATTGCGAGGTGTGCATGTGGTGCCAGCCTTTGACCATGGCGTTGTTTGTGTAGTTGCCATTCCGAACCCCAGGTTAATAAAGGGTCTTGCAAACTATGGTGGATCTGCCTGTGGTCCTCCAGCAGCTCATCGGCCACCATGATCACCTATTTGAGCATGTTTAGAAACGGAGGAGTATACTTTATATCTGTAACTGTTGGCTTGAGCTAGGTATGTGTCAGTGGCATATCATATCTTTTCGGTCTACCCTGCAAGTACTGATTGATACGTATTTTGTTGTTCTGTAACTGGTGGGAGGCATGTGTGTTTTAGCTACGTGTGTTTGTTCGTTATGAAAAAGGAGGAGTGTTACGTGGGACCCTCCCATGTGTGTTGCCCCTTTAAGGGGATGTGTCCCTCCCCCGTGTATTGCCCCTTTAAGATGGGCCATGACTGTGTCATGGCCCAAGTTAATAAAGGGAGCCCCTGCAGGCACGGGAGACAGAACGGCTGCAGACTCCGTGGAAGGTTGGTCTGAGTCCGTGTCTCCTTGATGATGTAGGCCGCAGGCCTACCTGTGGGAGGTACAGGCCTGCAGGCCCTGTTGACATGGGACCCTCGTGCCAGGACGGTGGCCGAGGTCCGCATGGTCAGGACCCTGGCAGGCTGTGCCCCCACCCGGATAGCGCTGGTGTCCCATAGCGCCGCGGGCCCTGCCGGATGGACATGGCAGGCCCCAAACTCCCACAGGCGCTGGGCCTGTTTGGGTGCTGTGAGGAAGCAGCACCCCAGGGGCGCCTGCCATATGGACCTGGCAGGCGACCCCCAACACTGATGGATACATCTGTAAACCAGTCATGCTTGGTGTACAGCCCGGTCTCCCATTACACCAAACAATCCACATCATTGCCATTCTGATAAAGCATGGTGGAAATGAAGCCATCCATCTCAGTAAACAGACAGTTGTGAAAGGAGAGCCTAGAAATCCCATCACGTTCTCAGAAGGCAAGAGACAGCGGAACATACCTTTCACGTGGCGTGGTTTGCTAAGTCTGAGGCGTCCGGCAAGTATGTAAACCGCATTGTTCTTGAATGACTGTCAAGAGTTATTAAAGCACATGCTCTCGTTTTGTTTGAAAGAAATCTCGTTTTAAATACACATAAAGATTAGAAAACGAGGACCGTGGCAGTCATGCCGCTAAAACCAGAGCTATTGTGGTGTGTTTAGATTCACATTCTAGAAGGGTGACCTTGTTAACAATGATGTGACGCAGCCTGGGGGCGGTTGTAATGAAGGTATAAGCAAGGAAGAAGCTCTCTAATGGGGAATGCTAGTGATCTTAAAAAGCTATGTCTCCATTAATCTTAAAGTGGGGGTGGTGGGTTCTTCTCGGAAGCACCATACTCTTTCCTGTCATAACAACGCCTTTCTCTGGCAGCTCTACCACTGTTAGGTGTTGTGGTGTTGCCCTTTTAAAATGTCGCACGCGATGCTAGACGCTATTGTAAGGCTCATTCACGTGGTTTATGTCTGTGATGGCTCCACAGCTTCCAAGTCAAGTCTGCAAATGTGCCCTTGAAAGATTGGTGTCGATGCGCTGCTGAGACCGGCTCAAGACCAGAGGAGACTTGCAAGCAGACGAGGACCATTAGCTGCGAATGGGGAGACAAAAGGTCACAAACAACGTATCATGGGCCAGCCCGTTAAACTTAATGCTTCAATTTCCCAGCACGATTTCTACTGACATTTCGAATATTTTTTAATAAAAAACATAACTCGTGGTCCATGATGTCACCAGGAACACATGTACATCAGACATACTGTGTACTGTTCAAAAAGGTCAGCCTCAATTAGCCATTTGTTGTAATCTCGGTTTGCCATGATGATTTTCTTTATTAAAAAAAAACCCTTTATTTAATTGACAATTTAAAGTGGGACCACACATCCCTGGGGCGGGAAGCGTGGGGCAGTGATGGGCAATGCTGCAGGGCCGCCCCAAAGTGAGGCAGGGTAACTGCTGGTACCATCCCGCAAGCATGGGAGGGGGGCAGCTGCCTTCCCTGCAAGCCTGCTCCCCTCCCCCCCACAACACAGAGACATGCAGTCTCTCCCAATACAAAGCACAAACACCTCACCCTTCCACAAAGCAACAGGGTGATAATCACCCAGAGGAAACCAACAGCAGGCAGGAAGGAGTACAAAGGCCTGCCCCCCACCCCTGGGGGGGCTAGACAGTAGGCAACAGCCGGCCTGGGGGCGGGACCAGCCCCCACAGCTACACATCAAAGACCGAGGGTCACCCCTGGGTCTTATATAAGAGCTTCACAGCTCTCAGAAACATACAAACTGTTTGTGGACCCTGAACGGGGACCCAAACAGGCAGGAGGTTCGCTGTTCACTCAGCGTCCTCCACTCTCTTTCTTTCTTTTTTGCTGCTTTTGTAAACTCTAAAAGTTCACTGCAGCCGCAGGATCTTTTTTCCTCCTTTAAATGAACATTGTCACTGTTCTAAACATGCCGTCCTTGCAAGCGAGCGGCAAAAATTGGGAAAACAGAAGGTGTCTCCAGGGACGTGTACGAACGGAGATCAGGACTCCAGGCCAGCCCGAACAAGTGGAGGAAAACAAACAAAGCACCCCGGCGTAAGTAGCGTGTCAATTGCACAGTTTCAGGTGAGCCGCTACGCCGGGTTGCGAAAGAAAGGAATGTGATTTTTGAGCGCGGGCGCTAATGTAAACATTTCGCGGCCAGCCTGCAAGAAGCAGATTGCCCGGCAGCCTCCGGACGCGCGTTTGTGTCAATTTCAAGAAGGAAAGTAGTAAAGGATGATCCATGCCACAGGAGACAAACTAACAGTGTACACACGAGGCTGTGACTATGCAAAAAAGGACCCGGGGGAATAATAAGCAGCGCTCAGATACCTAAGTATCCGTGGCACTATATAAATGCCAAATTATTAAGGTCCAAACGAACGGACCATAACCTTATACCTCCCTGGTCCATTGAGCTCAGTGACGAGGGAAAAAGGACCCGGGGTAATGATAAGCTGCTCTCAGACACCTAAACAATTTCATAGCACCATATAAAACAAGGGCAAAGAATAAAATGCACAGGCGCTGAATGTGATTGCCAAACATAGGCTTACAGTTCTTTGGGCAGCAACAGCCAGTTACCCAACATGGACAACAATACAACAAGCTTACAAGAATCGAATCCAAGGGGCAACAACCAAACCTGCATACATTATTTTTTTTTTTTAAAGAGCACTGCAGTCTGTCAAATAGCACAGCGATCACAGCGCCCACCCTGGGAGCCAGCAGGCACAGTTCGAATCCTGGCAGGGCCAATTTCAACCTCCCATTTCTCCCGAGGATGATAAATGAATATTATACATTGTGGGCAATAATAAACAGCTGCCAGATATTCTGGTAACGCTGCATAAATACTACATTGTACGAAAACCTATGTTACAGGGAATCCCATTTTTCTAAACAGTATAGGCAACAAAGAACATAGAATTGGATGTAGACAGGCATATCAGCAGCCAGTTAACAAAAGCGGACAGCAGGCGGTCCAGTAGCACAGCAAGTAGAGCACTAAGCATGCAGAGCCTGCTGAGCCAGGCTCAAATCCCAGCAGGACCAACCACAGCTTTTCATCCCTCTGAGGATGATAAATGAGCACCACACACCATGGGTAATAATGAACAGCAAGCAGATACCTGAGGGTTCATAGCACATATATAAATGATAAATAATTATTCGCAGAGTGCATGCTCTTAACATTTTGTTAAGAGCTTGCCAACACAGATCAAATACAGGCAGGCACAAACTCAGCTTTTTATCCCTCATGGTCGATAAAAACGGCACCCACACACCATGGGGAATAATAAGCAGTGCTCAGATGTTCATGGGTCATAGCACTAGTTAAATACAAATTATTACAGTGCACAGATGCCCGAGGGTCGCAGCACCAGTTATATACTGGGGAAAAGTTCAAAAGAAACTCAAGTGGGAGACGATATGACACAAAAGCAAGGGGCCAACGTCCGACGAAAAATGAATAAAGTAAGGTAGTCACACCATAAATATGCTTCTGTGGAAACATGGTGTAGAGATATCACGAGAGCACCGCTCTCGCGAGATCTCGCTCGCGCCATCAGCTCCGCCCCCGCGCGCTACGCGCGCATTACGGGACGAGCTGAGGACGCGGACAGCAGCGTCTTCCCGGCTCCTCCGAGCACGGGACGAATTTAAGGATTTTTGATGCACATTTGAGTTATAGCATCCAAACCCCTGTTGGCCACGTTGGCCCATTAAATCCTGGACACTATCCATGCAATATCTGATCCAGAGGTATTAGGAAATAAAGTCCTGGTGAAATCCCTGCCTGGCTCCTGTCTTTCTTCAGGCACAAATTTACTACATAAATTGGCGACGAGGATCACCACAAGAAACCGCGCAGAAACATGCAGGGAGCCACACCGCCACCACCCTTTCTACAGACACCAGGTAGGCCTGCCATTCCTTGGCCACAATGGCAGCCCCTGTTCACGACGTACGTGGAGGCAATGGGTGGATCAGGATTTTCAGCGGTGAGACGCAGGGCCATGTTACTTAACGCCTTAGGGGTGGAAGGGCAAAGAATATTCGAAGGCCTTACCCCGATACCAGTAGATGACGCAAATGATGATGTGTTCAAGGAGGCCGTTAGAAGAATCATTAAGAGGTTCGCCAGCAAAGAGAACACTGTACTCCATAGAATAAGGTTTTACACTCGAAAACAAGAGCAGTCCGAACCCGTCGATGACTACGTCACGAAATTAAGGGAACTAGCAGCCCTGTGTAACTTCGGCACCAATGCGGAAAACCGCATATGTGACATGCTAGTCGTCCATACCAACAGTCGGAAGGTCCAAGATAAGTTCATCCTCGAAAAAGAGCTACAGTTAGAAAAAGCCGTAGAAATTGCCAGAGCGGTAGAGGAAACCGCGGGGAGAAGGAAAGAGATAACAGGGGCCCAAGTCCCCACTGAAATACAAGCAGTTGGATTCCGTCCAAGAAAGGAAAAGTTTGCACCAGACACGAGAGAGTCAAGGAACAGCAAGAGAGAACCCCTCAAGTGTCATAGGTGCTCCAGCACCAAACACCTGGCATTTGACAGAGAGTGCCCAGCCGGAGACAAGGAGTGTTCAGTCTGCAAACGCATAGGACACTTCTCGATAGTGTGTCGATGGAGGAACAAGAAAGTCACAAGCCTCACCACAGAACACACAAAGGAAAGGGAATCCTCGTCAGATGAGGAGGGGAGACCCACAGTCATAATGGTGAACAGCACCCGAGCCAGAAGAGAGAAGCCTCACTGCGTGATCAAAATCGATGGAAGAGAGACACGGGTCATGGCAGATTCCGGGTCGGACCTCACCATCCTACCCCTCCAGACATATAAAGACATGGTGGGTAAAGAGAAAGTGGAAGTGCTCACCACACGACACAAGCCCACGGTGTTCGGGGGGGCCTCAGTCGAACTCTTAGGGTATATCAACGGCAAAGTCGAATTCAAAGGTAGAGAAACCATCACCAGAGTCTACTTCAGCCATGAAGGGCCTGCAGTGTTGGGCTGGGATGATCAAGACAAGTTAAAAATCAGACTGGATCCCAGCACAGAAGATCAGGTCCTATCAGTCCATACGAGGAACGAATCTGTTGTCAAGAGCGATTACCCAACACTTTTCTCGGAGGAGCCGGGGCACATTAAAAGTTTCCTTCACAAGATCGTGCTCAAAAGAAATGCCGTCCCTGTCAAGCACCGGGTGAGACCAGCACCGGCTACAGCAAGGGACACCCTTAGACAACAGCTAGACAAAATGAAGATGGAAGGAGTGATAGAAGAAATTGAAGCGTCCGAATGGCTGAGCCCAGTCGTCCTGATAAAGAAACCCCAGTCACAGGAATTAAGGGTGTGTATAGACCTGCGCAGCCTAAACTTAGAAGTTATCACGGACAACTACCCGCTCCCAAGCATAAACAAACTCATATTATTAATGAAAGAAGCCAAAATATTCTCAAAACTCGACATGAGAAATGCATATCATCAGATACAGCTCCACGAAGAATCGAAACCCCTTACAGCATTTATCACGCCATTTGGCACATTTCAATTCACTAAAATGCCTTTCGGGTTGTCGTCAGTCGCGTCGGCCTTTCAGCGCATGATGGACGTCCTACTAAGGAAAGTCAAAAATGTAGTATATTTTCAGGATGACATATTGGTTTATGCAAAGGACAGGCGGACGCACGATACCACCCTCAAAGTAGTTCTCAACAAACTACAAGATGCAGGAGTGCGTTTACGTCACAAGAAATGCTCATTTGGAGTAAAAGAAGTTGAATATCTGGGGTACAAGATTTCGGAAAAGGGGATCAGCCCGAAAGAAAATCTTATGCAAGCCATCACCAAAGCTCCTGAACCTGCCACCAAAGAAGAGGTGAGGTCTTTTCTGGGATTGGCTGAGTACTACGCAAAATTTATACCAAAGTTTTCAGAAACCACGTCACCCCTACGCAATCTACTTAAAAAAGGGACAGAATTTTCGTGGAGAGAACCTCAGAAGAGGGCGATGGACACCATAAAGCAACACATCATGAAAGCTCCATGTCTGCAACCCTTTAACCCAGAGTGGGATACGGTCATTACCAATGACGCCAGTGCGTACGGACTAGGAGCAGTGCTAACGCAGAGGAGAGGTGACACCGAACATGTGGTGGCCTTTGCGTCGAAGGCACTATCAGAGGCGGAACAGAACTACTCTACGATTGAAAAAGAAATGCTAGCATGCACATGGGCAGTCGAACATTTCAGAACAAAAGTGTGGGGCACAAAGTTCAAGCTGGTAACAGATCACAAGCCGCTCATCCACATGCTCAGCCCGGGAGGCACCAAAACATCCACGCCCAGACTAGCTCGCATTGCAGCGAAACTACAGGAATACACATTCGAAATCCATCACATCTCAGGATGGAAAAACTCGCAAGCCGACTGCATGTCGCGACTGCCAGAGAACAAGGAAAGGGCTACCACATTCCTGCAAGGTGAATGCATAGTCGCATCCATATCAGACATAAGGGCCCCAGACTACCTGGAACTCAGTGAGAGACACTGGGAAGAAGAAGACGGGAAGGACAAAATCATGGCCAAGATACGCAATTGGATCAAAGAAGGCTGGCCGAATGAGAAAATGCTGCCGGAGGGCATGAGAGCATATTGGAAGGCGCAAGATGAGTTGTCGTAAACAGAGGGAATAATCATGAAAATGGATCAGATCATTCCCCCCACAGGAATGAGGCGCACCATACTCTGCAGGGCACACGCGGGACACCTAGGGAACACGATGACTCGCCGCAGGTTGAGAGAAGCTTACTGGTGGCCGTCTATGGACCAGGAAATACGCGCCATGATAGAGCGCTGCCATGAATGCCTAAACAGTGACAAAAGACTGAAAGTTCGAAAGGCGCCTCTCATTCCCACGGAGATACCAGAAGCAGTATGGTCCAAAGTGGGCATTGACTTCATAGGGCCCCTGGAGGCGATGGAAACGGAACACAAATATGGCATAGTGCTGGTCGACTACTTATCCAAGTGGGTCGAGGCCGAGTTTGTCCCGAACATAACCACAGAGACGGTCATAGAGGTACTCACTGAAATATTCCAAAGGGAAGGCCTCCCCAAAGAAGTCGTCTCAGACAATGGTGTGCAACTAGTTTCCAAAGATATGGAAGCATTTTTAAGAAAGAACCACATCAAACAAAAGAAAGCGGCTTTGTATCACCCCCAAGCAAATGGACTGGTGGAGAGGGCGAACAGGTTCATAAAAGGGGCCATCCAACTGGCAACAGCGTCAGGAATGAACCCCCTCAAAACTGCCAAAGAGGCCATAGCGGCTCACAGGCTCACACCAAATGGAATTACTCAAATATCCCCGTTCAAAATGTTGAGAGGGAGGAGTGCGGCATCCACCCTCATTCCACCATGGCTGGCGAAAGTAAGGGAAGATGAAGCAGTTGACATGACTGAAGTAGTATGGCGCATGGAGAGAAACAAGACACGCATGAAATCGTGGAGTGATGAAAGAAGAAGAACGAAGCAAGCGCCCAACATAAAAGAAGGGGACTGGGTCAAAATCAAACTGCCAAGAAAGGACCAAGCCACGGGATCCCGTTATAGTCGGCCCATAAAAGTAACTCACAAAGGAACCAATCACGTCCGCACGGAAGACGGGCGCTCGTGGAACTTTGAAAGGGTAGCATTATACCAGTGAAGGCAAGAAGAAGCGAGGACCCAAGAGACACCCCACTTAGAAACCGAAAGAGATAACTGGAGAAACGAGGAACGAGAAACAGAAGGAAGCGATGGAGAAAGAGATGCAACCGAAACGGAACGGGAAGAACCATGTGAAAGTCCAGAACCAGAGCAGCAGAGACCATGCCCTGTAACCAGGGAGAGGCCCCGAAGGGAGCACCGAAGACCGGTGAGATACAATGACTATGTGGTACAGTGAACCCGTTCTGCTTTTGGAAAAAGGGAGGCGTGTAGAGATATCGCGAGAGCCCCGCTCTTGCGAGATCTCGCTCGCGCCATCAGCTCCGCCCCCGCGCACTACGCGCGCATTACGGGACGACCTGAGGACGCGGACAGCAGCGTCTTCCCGGCTCCTCCGAGCACGGGACGAATTTAAGGATTTTTGATGCACATTTGAGTTATAGCATCCAAACCCCTGTTGGCCACGTTGGCCCATTAAATCCTGGACACTATCCATGCAATATCTGATCCAGAGGTATTAGGAAATAAAGTCCTGGTGAAATCCCTGCCTGGCTCCTGTCTTTCTTCAGGCACAAATTTACTACACATGGGCAGGTAAACACCAAAACGCGATGCAATCTCGCAATAGCAGAGATCGTTCCATTTTACAAATTATTGCAACCTCCACCAGGAGCCTGATACGGGGCACGGCACATCATTTAGCCTGACGCATTCAAAAAAGACAGTTGTGCAAACTGCTGGTCGGAGAGCACAGCGTCTAGAAAGCTCGTCTGTGGTATCCGCACAGAGCCTGCCAACGCAGTTTCGAATCCTGCCAGGTACCAAACAATCGATTATCATGCCCATGAGACAAGGGTTTGTTATCTACATACCAGTACCCTGATAACTGTCACAGCAAGACATAGAACATGCCACCCAACAAAGAGGGTGGACCCGGGACAGCACACAACAAGCCAAATTACCACAAAAACTTGCACAAGCACTACAAATCAGTGTAACCAGCCATGGGACAAGTTTATATCTACAACACAATACCCTGATACGGTGCACAGCAAGGCGTGGAACATGCCACCCAATAACAGGGGTAGGCCATAGACAATACGTAACAAGACAAATTACCAACAAACAAGGCAGTTTCTTGAATTGCCAAAGTGTTGCAGCACAGGAAGCGCCAAAACACAGGCCTCCCGCATAACACAGGAAGTTTGAGGGTGGAGCAAGGGACAAGACGACACCTTGGACCTCAGGAACGAATTGTAAAACCACCCGCACAAAAGCTAGCATAAGCACAAAAAAATGTGTACACCCGGACAGAGCATACTGGTGCAGTTTGAAAGCCTGGCATAGACAACACACAAGCCAATGCGTATCAGCATCAGCCTAAAACAAAGGCCACAAAAAAGAGAACTCGTTGAAAGGGATCTCCAACTAAATACAGTTATCCAAAAATGGAGCTGACCAAATAGTTCTGTATACACAGAATAAACACAGAACCCTGAAACGGGGTCCAAAACAACACACAACTAAGGAAAACCTGTACTCAGGCGACCCAGTTGCAATAACACTACTGAAGTAGTGCAACAGACCACAGGCACGGAAGGGGGCAACGGCAATACGACAAAAGAGCACAGAAGCATCCAGGACAAAGGGGGCTAGTGGTAAGATGCCAGGTGAAGAAGGGGCGATGACACAAAGCCACACGGCAAGGTAAGTAAGATAGCACCAACACAGGGCACTAGAAGACACAGATCCCGCACACCCTCCAATGGTCACAACCAGCCAGGGTCCCCAAAGACACACACATGCAGGCAGATGAACGGCGAGCCAGCCCCACTAACAGTTCAAAAAGCTGAAACAAACAGCTAGGACAGGCAGGCAACCCAACAGTCAGGTAACATAGCAAGCAGAGTGTCTTGCAGCGCCAACTCGCACTAGAGGGTTACCCCAGAATACAGTCCAGCTCATACCACACACAGCCCAACAGCCCTCAAACATCGAAAGAGGTACGGTCTAATACAGAAAACCTGCACAGAAAAACAGAGTCGGCCCATTCCATTTAGCACAACCATCGTCACACCTCAGGGGCAATAATAAATATGCAGAACCAAAGTGAGAGCCGAACGATTATAACAAAACCCAGAAACCAAAGCATCAACAAGCGAGAAGTGTTCCAGAGCAGTAGGACCCCCCGCAACATGTAGGTAGTACCCAAGCGGAGGACCAGTTTCCCCAGCGGTTTGAGGTAGCTGAGATTGGAACAGAACAGCATCAACACGGGTAACAAGACATACAAGCACAAACCAGGGGCCAGAATAATAACCCAGGCTTGCCGCCATGGGCAGCCAAGGCAACAGATAGAGGATATATTTCCAAAATATAGTCACACCCTCCAAAACGGTACAGAGAGTCAGATAGCACAGCAAGTAGAGCGTGCACCCTGACATCAGGGCTTAGCCTGCTGATGCAAAGTCGAACCCCGGCAGGGCCGAACTCTGCCTTTCATTATCTCCAAGGTCAATAAATGAGCACCACACACTGGAAAAAATTAGCAGCGCTCAGAAGCCTGATGGTCCGTAACGCCATATAAGTAACAAAAACGAAACATGTGATGAATATTTGTCCAGAACAGAATAGAGAAGGAAAACAAAAGAGGTAGTGGAGCATACAAGAGAAAAAGGTGTATTTTATAAAGGAAAAACCATTAACACAAGGGTAGCATCACAAGCCAGGCTGACAGTACATCTGATGCCGGAGAATAAGGTAACACAGCTACCAGGCAGCAAAAAACACGCAGAGGAGAATACAAGCGAGAAACAGAAGAAAGCAAAAATCCAAACAACCAAGGGCTGAGACCTGAAAACTACAAGTAGCACTGAACCCAAAAACGGTTTCTACAAAAATAAGAAGCAGTGAGGAATAAACACCACACAACACAACAGGCTGACGCCACAAGGCCGAAGCCAGAGTGCTGCGAGTAGCACGGAACCGAAAAACAGGTTCAACAAAATTAGGATGCAGTAGGGAACAAACACCACTTAGCACAACAGGCCAATGCCAGAAGGCCAGGACCAGGGTGCCAAAAGTAGCACGGAATCCGAAAGCAGGTTCAACAAAATTAATAAGCAGTGGGGGAAAAGCACCACACAGCACAATTCAACGGGCCAACAAACGCCAGAGGGCGAGGGCCACGGAGCTACAACGTAACTCGGATCCAAAAGGCAGGTACAAATCTACCTCTTGTTAACAAACATGAGTAAAACAGGGGTGGACTGTCCCTTAGAAAACCTGTGAAATTCCACAATGGTTACCGAACCTCGGGGCAAAAGGGGGAGCCACCACACCAAGTTAAGATACAGTTCCTTTGGTCATTGGAAGCATGCTCCAGGGTCCAATATAAACAAATACTGCATGGGCTCCACCCCCTGTTCACAAATCCACCTCAATAATTTTTCTAAGATAAATAATCAGGCCAACGCCACAAAGGGCCGGAGCCACACTGCTAGAAGCCTCAAACCATAAAGTTTCTAAAAAAATAGATAAACAGGCCAACGCCACAAAGGCCGGGGCCAGAGGCAGCTAAACTACAGATTAGTGTAAACTGTTTGGTTTTGAGCAAACACTGGAAAACAGGGGAACGAAGCGGGGCTCCCCGGGAACATACGCAAACGCTAGCATAAGGTGGGAATCGAAGTATAAAACAGAGACAGCGCATGGGCCATAAAGTTCCCCCAAACCGGCCCATATTAAGCATGGCACCAGGCACGATCAAAGGAATAGCCAAACTAAGGGGAACAGACAAGGCAGCTAGGACAAAGCAAGCAACAACTTTTGGGGGAAACCTGGACTGCCGGTAACCCATCCAGGTTGTGGCAGCACGGGCCAGAGGCGGTAACCTCAGGACCCGGTGCCCAAAAGTATCATATTATTAGGATATGTGATTATTGTTATTATTTCCATAACCATATCTGTAACAATAAAATCCTATGGCCTTTTATTGCCAACACTTGACAAACGTGTTGTCTAACCTTTTCCTGGGGTGGGAATGGGTCCCGGCAGCCACAACCACCGTTACGAAAAACACTAAGGTGAGTTGCGTGCATATGGGTCCAGCAGTTATGGGCAATGCTGCAGGGCCGCCCAAAGCGAGGCAGGGTAACTGCTGGTACCATCCGACAAGCATGGGAGGGGGGCAGCTGCCTTCCCCCCAAGCATGCTCCCCCACAACACAGAGACACGCAGTCTCTCCCAATACAAAGCGCAGGAAGGGTGAGGTGTAAATAACACCTCACCCTTCCACAAAGCAACAGGGTGCTAATCACCCAGAGGAAACCAACAGCAGGCAGGAAGGAGTACAAAGGCCTGCCCCCCCCTCAGGGGGCGAGACAGTCAGCTACAGCCGGCCTGGGGGCTGGGCCAGCCCCCACAGCTACACATCAAAGACCCAGGGCCACCCATGTGTCTTATATAAGAGCTGCACAGCTCTCAAAAAAATACAAACTGTTTGTGGACCCTGAACGGGGACCCAAACAGGCAGGAGGTTCGCTGTTCACTCAGCGTCCTCCACTCTCTTTCTTTCTTTTCCACAAAAACCCTCCCACCCTAGAAAAGAAGGGAGAAGAACAAGGAAGAGAAATACAGGACACTGGACGGGGACCACAACAAGTCGTGGGACAAGAAGGCAGCACGGGGCAGAGGGGGTAACCTCAGGACCCGGTGCCCAAAAGTATGGTATTATTCGGATATGCGATTATTGTTATTATTTCCATAACCATATCTGTAACAATAAAATCCTATGGCCTTTTATTGCCAACACTTCACAAACGTGTGGGTTAACCTTTTTCTGGGGTGGGAAAGAGTCCCGGCAGCCACAACCACCGTCACGAAAAACACTAAGGGGAGTTGCGTGCATATGGGTCCAGCAGTTATTCAATATATACCTCTTCACAGTGTTGGGCCCAAGTGAGAGCAATCAACCATGCCTGAAGTCTAGGTGGTGTATTGTCTCTCCATTTCAGTAGTAAACACCTCTTGGCGATCATACATCCCATGTTCACAAATGTTCAGAGCCTCTTATTAGGGAGGTTTTCCATATTCCAAATAGCACTCCCTAGGGGGAGTGATCAATTGGGCCCACAACTTGCTAGAGAAATTTTATAATGGAGTCCAAAAGACTTCTAAATGGGTACAACTCCAAAACATATGCACGTGGTTAGTTTAGGAACAGCAGCATCTAGGACACCAGTCCTCTTCAGCCTGGTACATTTTGCTGAGCTTCATGGAAGTGCAGTACAATCATCATGTTCAACAGTTTAAATTGAATGCATTTGAATCTAAAATTCAAGGATACCTTCTTGGTATGTACACACATTTGCTTCCACTGATCATCTGAAAGTTCAACACCCATATTTCAGACTATTCAATCTTTGCCCTTGGAGTCAAAGACAGCAGTTTATTGAGTAACATTTTATATAATGTAGAGAGGAGCCATCTACTACCATTAGTGTTAGCAATATGCACCAATTTGACATTTTCAGGGGGCTCATTGGGATAGTTTGGCCACAGCGCTGCAACTGCAGCACGTATCCTGTAGTATTGCATGAGCTCTACCGCTGTGCCAGTATGTTAGCGCTGCCATATCGGCAGGGTGATGAATTTCCCTTACAGGAATAGATCCGCCATTCCTCTATATCCCACGCGTCCCCATTGCATAGCAAAAGAAGCATCCCATGTAGTTCCCAGGCCAGGGATATGCCACATTGGGTGCCATTTATAGTATGGACGCTCTGCCCCAGTCCAAGTAAAAATGGAGCTCCAGGCATGGGCGTATGACATGGGAGGAAAGGGGGGGACAAATCCCCCCCACAATTTTAAGTGGGGGTGATATAATAGCTTTTAACCCCCCAGATTATTTGTGTCACTGCCGTAAAATACAACTGCAGCCTGCACTGCAGGCTGCAGTTGTCATGTAAGCACTGGCGCAACTGGGGCCACCGCACCCGCCGAGGTGTGTGGGACCCCGTCGATGTCATGGTTGGGGCCCCTAAGACAAAAAAAATATATATTTTTTAAAAAAGATATTTATTTTTACAAAAGAATTTAAAAACAGAAAAAAATAAAGTTTCTTTTTGAAGTCACTCTGCCTTCATAAAGATTTTTTTTTACAAATAATTTCTTTATGAAGGTAGAGTGACTAAAAAAAAATTCTATTTCTTTATGAAGTCCGAGGGCTCCCCCACCTCATGACGTGGAAGCCTAAAGGCGAGTTGCCTCCAAGGCATGGGCCGGAGAGCCCTATGACTTCAAGAAGAAATAGGGCCTCATTACGAGGTCGGCCATAAACCACCAGTGTGACCGGCGGGTTGCCACCGTCCTCGTAATACCATTTCTGACACCTAGCTTCCCGGTGCTACCGGGACATTACAAGTCCTAGACGACTGGGAAGTTAGGTGCCGGAAAATGAAAGTCTCCATGGTTTCACGGAAGCACCGGCACTGCCACTAATGGTGCATGTGCTTCTGTGATGAGTCTGCCTATTGGGGCCACTGCACCCGCCAGGTTCAGATCTGTCGGGTGCAGCGGTCCCAGCAGGCATACTCTGAGTGTGGTGGTCCAGAAACAAGGGTGCCGGAAAGCTTACCAGCACACTTGTTTCCGGACCACCACACTCATAATGAGGCCCATAGTTTATGTTTGCAGTAACTCTGCCTTCATAACAACATTATTTCTGCACAGTGAAAAGGTGCACACTTAAATATATGGGTGGCTGCCTGGAAGTGCCTGTATGGTGAAAGGGTGCAAACTTAAATGTACTGGTGGCTACCTGGTTGTGGAGCAATGATCAAGGAACGGAACAAGTGGGCACCACTGGATATTGATGCATAGTACTTCCCACAGGGACACTTAATGCCATATATAATGTTGGTACTGTCACAAGTTCCAAATGTTCTCAATAGAATTTTTTGGCCTGTCTGGGGATGGTGTATAATATTTCCCTTCAGTATCAGGTTGCAATTGGCACAGTGAAGGCAGGGATATGTCCCAGTTCTTTGGGTGACAGGTTCTCTCAAGTTGGGTCGTGTGTGAACCAGTTCGTCTCTCAGATTTCTACTTCTCTGGTATGCGAAAACTGGAACTTGGTCGAACAAATTCTGTACTCTTATGTCGTTTCTGAAGATGTTCCAGTGTTTCTTAGTGGAATTTCTAATTTTGTTACTCTGTACAGAAAACTTTGAAACATATACTGGTGATTTCAATTCTCTTGGGATTTAATAGTGTTGGATAACAAGGTACTGCGGTTACATGTACTCACTCTCTGTGATGCTGAATCCAATTCAGATATTTTGTAGCCACGAGCCAGAAATTTTTCTTTCATTATCAATTGTTGGGATAGACAATCTTCGGGATCGCTCACAATTCTTTTTACACGCAGCAATTGACTGTATGGCAACTTTCTCAGAAGACTGGGTTGGTGGAAACTCAATTTGTGCAATAAATTATTGCTATCGGTGGGTTTTCGCAAAAGTGTAGTATTGTAACTAGTATTACTCTTGGTTATTTGTACATACAGAAATGTGATCTTATCTTTGGATATTTCCCTGGTAAACTATACGATGGTCAATACTATTCAAGTAATTGAAAAAAAATATCAAAAGAAGCTTCTGTGTCTGTCCAAATTCCGAAAATATCATCTATGTAACGTGCCCACAGATGTATATGTCTGCTCCAATTTGGTTTTTGGAGTACGTGTCCATTTCAAATTTGTGCATAAAGCAATTTGCGTAGGATGGTGGCACCCATAGATGTTCCAGAAACCTGTAGAAAACAATTATTGTGAAATTGGAAATATGAATCTTCCGCTACAAACTGGAGCAGAGCCATTATGAATTCTTTCTGTGCACGGATCTCAGGTGTTTCCAACAAGAGCCATTCTACTGATTCCATGGCCAAATCATGGGGTATCGATGTGTCTAGACTTTTGACATCAATCGTAAATAACAAGTATGCAAAAAAAGGGGGGGTCTGGGAATCTCTCTACCAGCACGAACACAGCCCAATGACTTGTTCTTGGGTGAATAACCCCTGGGAGAGACTCTACTAAGTCTTTGGCTCACTGTCCTTTTCACAGAGAAGAAATTTCCCCGCATATCAGCCTTTGTCCTGCCCAGGGGCAGTCCAGCGCCGAAATGCTAGGCAATTCTCCTCTGAACAAGAGTACCATCAGTAACCCCATACACATGTTTCAGCCTTGTTGGGCATCATCAGTGAGGTGAAACTGTTGCCGCTCTAAGAACAGTGAGCAAGGGGTCCACGTCTGGATTTCCCTGTTAACTTAGGGTGAAACCCAAAGTTAATGTATGCAAAAAAAGGGGGGTCTGGGAATCTCTCTACCAGCACGAACACAGCCCAATGACTTGTTCCTGGGTGAATAACCCCTGGGAGAGACTCTACCAAGTCTTTGGCTCACTGTCCTTGTCACAGAGAAGAAATTTCCCCGCATATCAGCCTTTGTCCTGCCCAGGGGCAGTCCAGCGCCGAAATGCTAGGCAATTCTCCTCTGAACAAGAGTACCATCAGTAACCCCATACACATGTTTCAGCCTTGTTGGGCATCATCAGTGAGGTGAAACTGTTGCCTCTCTAAGAACAGTGAGCAAGGGGTCCACGTCTGGATTTCCCTGTTAACTTAGGGTGAAACCCAAAGTTAATGTATGCCAAAAAAGGGGGGTCTGGGAATCTTGCCTAGCATTTCGGCGCTGGACTGCCCCTGGCCAGGACAAAGGCTGATATGCGGGGAAATTTCTTCTCTGTGAAAAGGACAGTGAGCTAAAGACTTGGTAGAGTCTCTCCCAGGGGTTATTCACCCAAGAACAGGTTATTGGGCTGTGTTCGTGCTGGTAGATAGATTCCCAGACCCCCCTTTGTTTGCATACATTAACTTTGGGTTTCACCCTAAGTTAACAGGGCAATCCAGACGTGGACCCCTTGCTCACTGTTCTCAGAGAGGCAACAGTTTCACCTCACTGATGATGCCCAACAAGGCTGAAACACGTGTATGGGGTTACTGATGGTACTCTTGTTCAGAGGAGAATTGCCTAGCATTTCGGCGCTGGACTGCCCCTGGGCAGGACAAAGGCTGATATGCGGGGAAATTTCTTCTCTGTGAAAAGGACAGTGAGCTAAAGACTTGGTAGAGTCTCTCCCAGGGGTTATTCACCCAAGAACAGGTTATTGGGCTGTGTTCGTGCTGGTAGAGAGATTCCCAGACCCCCCTTTTTTGCATACATTAACTTTGGGTTTCACCCTAAGTTAACAGGGCAATCCAGATGTGGACCCCTTGCTCACTGTTCTCAGAGAGGCAACAGTTTCACCTCACTGATGATGCCCAACAAGGCTGAAACACGTGTATGGGGTTACTGATGGTACTCTTGTTCAGAGGAGAATTGCCTAGCATTTCGGCGCTGGACTGCCCCTGGGCAGGACAAAGGCTGATATGTGGGGAAATTTCTTCTCTGTGAAAAGGACAGTGAGCTAAAGACTTGGTAGAGTCTCTCCCAGGGGTTATTCACCCAAGAACAGGTTATTGGGCTGTGTTCGTGCTGGTAGAGAGATTCCCAGACCCCCCTTTGTTTGCATACATCAACTTTGGGTTTCACCCTAAGTTAACAGGGCAATCCAGACGTGGACCCCTTGCTCACTGTTCTCAGAGAGGCAACAGTTTCACCTCACTGATGATGCCCAACAAGGCTGAAACACGTGTATGGGGTTACTGATGGTACTCTTGTTCAGAGGAGAATTGCCTAGCATTTCGGCGCTGGACTGCCCCTGGGCAGGACAAAGGCTGATATGCGGGGAAATTTCTTCTCTGTGAAAAGGACAGTGAGCTAAAGACTTGGTAGAGTCTCTCCCAGGGGTTATTCACCCAAGAACAGGTTATTGGGCTGTGTTCGTGCTGGTAGAGAGATTCCCAGACCCCCCTTTGTTTGCATACATTAACTTTGGGTTTCACCCTAAGTTAACAGGGCAATCCAGACGTGGACCCCTTGCTCACTGTTCTCAGAGAGGCAACAGTTTCACCTCACTGATGATGCCCAACAAGGCTGAAACACGTGTATGGGGTTACTGATGGTACTCTTGTTCAGAGGAGAATTGCCTAGCATTTCGGCGCTGGACTGCCCCTGGGCAGGACAAAGGCTGATATGCGGGGAAATTTCTTCTCTGTGAAAAGGACAGTGAGCTAAAGACTTGGTAGAGTCTCTCCCAGGGGTTATTCACCCAAGAACAGGTTATTGGGCTGTGTTCGTGCTGGTAGAGAGATTCCCAGACCCCCCTTTGTTTGCATACATTAACTTTGGGTTTCACCCTAAGTTAACAGGGCAATCCAGACGTGGACCCCTTGCTCACTGTTCTCAGAGAGGCAACAGTTTCACCTCACTGATGATGCCCAACAAGGCTGAAACACGTGTATGGGGTTACTGATGGTACTCTTGTTCAGAGGAGAATTGCCTAGCATTTCGGCGCTGGACTGCCCCTGGGCAGGACAAAGGCTGATATGCGGGGAAATTTCTTCTCTGTGAAAAGGACAGTGAGCTAAAGACTTGGTAGAGTCTCTCCCAGGGGTTATTCACCCAAGAACAGGTTATTGGGCTGTGTTCGTGCTGGTAGAGAGATTCCCAGACCCCCCTTTGTTTGCATACATTAACTTTGGGTTTCACCCTAAGTTAACAGGGCAATCCAGACGTGGACCCCTTGCTCACTGTTCTCAGAGAGGCAACAGTTTCACCTCACTGATGATGCCCAACAAGGCTGAAACACGTGTATGGGGTTACTGATGGTACTCTTGTTCAGAGGAGAATTGCCTAGCATTTCGGCGCTGGACTGCCCCTGGGCAGGACAAAGGCTGATATGCGGGGAAATTTCTTCTCTGTGAAAAGGACAGTGAGCTAAAGACTTGGTAGAGTCTCTCTCAGGGGTTATTCACCCAAGAACAGGTTATTGGGCTGTGTTCGTGCTGGTAGAGAGATTCCCAGACCCCCCTTTGTTTGCATACATTAACTTTGGGTTTCACCCTAAGTTAACAGGGCAATCCAGACGTGGACCCCTTGCTCACTGTTCTCAGAGAGGCAACAGTTTCACCTCACTGATGATGCCCAACAAGGCTGAAACACGTGTATGGGGTTACTGATGGTACTCTTGTTCAGAGGAGAATTGCCTAGCATTTCGGCGCTGGACTGCCCCTGGGCAGGACAAAGGCTGATATGCGGGGAAATTTCTTCTCTGTGAAAAGGACAGTGAGCTAAAGACTTGGTAGAGTCTCTCCCAGGGGGTATTCACCCAAGAACAGGTTATTGGGCTGTGTTCGTGCTGGTAGAGAGATTCCCAGACCCCCCTTTGTTTGCATACATTAACTTTGGGTTTCACCCTAAGTTAACAGGGCAATCCAGACGTGGACCCCTTGCTCACTGTTCTCAGAGACGCAACAGTTTCACCTCACTGATGATGCCCAACAAGGCTGAAACACGTGTATGGGGTTACTGATGGTACTCTTGTTCAGAGGAGAATTGCCTAGCATTTCGGCGCTGGACTGCCCCTGGGCAGGACAAAGGCTGATATGCGGGGAAATTTCTTCTCTGTGAAAAGGACAGTGAGCTAAAGACTTGGTAGAGTCTCTCCCAGGGGTTATTCACCCAAGAACAGGTTATTGGGCTGTGTTCGTGCTGGTAGAGAGATTCCCAGACCCCCCTTTGTTTGTAAATAACAAGTAGTCTGGTTGAAAAAGTGGCAGTGTTCAGCTTCTGTAGAAAGTGAGTAGTATCTTTGATATAAGTAGAGGTTTTTTGAATTAAAGGTTGGAGAAAGAAGTCAATATACACACCTAGCGGTTGATTTATACTGTCCATACCTGCAACAATAGGTCTTCCCGCTGGTTTGGTTGCATCTGTGTGAATCTTAGGGAGAGTATAAAAGTTAGGGATTCTCGGATGGTTATTATACAAAAATTTGCGAGTATGTTCATTAATCCATTCTAGTTCCATGGCTTTGTCAAGTAAACTTTCAAGATTTTGTTTAATGGATACTGTAGGATCGTGATCCAGAGTTGCATAGATGGTGCAGTCTTGTAGTTGTCTATTACATTCAGTATTATAATCAATGGTGTTCATGATCACCAACGCTCCCCCTTTGTCTGCTGGTTGTACCGTGATGTCTTTGTCACAGGAAAGATTCCTGATGGTTTTAATTTCATGATGTTTAAGATTCTTATGTGGTGGGGTCTTGTAGCTTATCCGCTCCAGGTCCCTGGTCACTAGTTTTTGAAAGATGTCAATAGATGGTACAGAAATAGGAGGTATGAAACCACTCTTTGCTCTGAATTCTTGAAAATCAGGGGCATTGGATGTATTTTCATGTGTTTCTAATTCTTCAAAGAAGACTTTAAGTTTCAGTTTCCTCACAAATTTATACAATTCGATCTTGGTGTCGAACAATGTGGTACTGTACGTGGGTACAAAGCTTAAACCCTTCTGTAGTATGTCTTCTTCCATTTTGTTGAGAATTCTATGGGATATATTGATGACTAGGTTTTCTTGAGTTGTAAGCGTGTCTGGGGCTTGTTTGTTGAGTTTCCTCCTCCCCCTGCGGGTTCTTTTGGTCATGCGCCTAAAAAAACTGAAGTTGTGGGTGTTTGTGTTGACGGAGTCGTCGCGTGACTAGAATTACTGCCCTGTGCCTGCTCTTCTCGGGTATCAGGGTCCCTTTGTGCTTCTGAGTCTGAGCTGGACGTATTGCCAGAGGGATATTTGTATAGTTTCTTGGGAGTTGTTGGTCCGTATTTTTCCATCCAAGTATATACCTCTTCGTTGATGTAATCGTAAGTATCCCTTTTGAACTTCTTCACTTTATTCTGCTCAAGTTCAGTTTTATAATCTTCGAGTTTAGTGTTGATATGTGTTAGGATTATATCATATTCTTCCTTACCCAATGAGTCTACAAGTTCTTTCTCAATTTCTTTAATTTCAGTATGAAGGGAAATCAAGTTTTTGGACAATTCTTGAATTGTTAGAAGAATCAGGTCTAGACTGCATTTATTCAAAATGGCTTCCCACCTGCGTACAAATTCTTTACTTTCTTTACACAGCGTTGGGCGCAATTGGATCCGCAAACCTCTGGGGATTCGTTGGTTCTTGAAGTAAAGACCCAATGTAATTGCATGGGGTTTGCGATTAATTTCTTTACGTATGAAATATTCAAGTTGTTTGATCCGTTTTATCTTTGGTCGCAGTTGTATGTGTGCCGATGGTTGTCTCACTAATGAGTTCAAGTATGGCAGCCGCCTCCTCTGTGGAAAACCCTAAGGTTTCTGCACATTTATTAGAAAGTCCTTCGATGTCCTTAAAGGACGTTACTTTCTATAACCTCAAAAAATTATTATTTACTTGAAAAAAGTTTCAAAAGTGATGTCGATAGGTGTGTGCCTCCACTTCTGTGTGTCTTCACAAACGGGCGGAGCAATGATCAAGGAACGGAACAAGTGGGCCCCTCTGGATATTGATCCTTGGTATAAGTATCAAGGTAGAAAAAGAAAAATGAAGATTCTCAAAAAAACTTCAAGGGAGCAGGCTGTGAAGAGTCTGGAGACACCCTGACTCAAACAGTAACAGTGAAGGAGGAGACTAAGTATGGCCAACTTAGTCACACAGCCGCTCTACGTTGTCCCAAAATGGGTTAAGGGATTGGTTGGTTGTACATTATCCTAGTATTTTTTTCGTAGTATTTCTTCTAGCTCTATGCCGATTCGATTTTTTCTTTTTTTGATATTATATACTCCTTTTTTAACTCCATTATATCATACATTTACTTGGTTTGCCTCCTAAGGGCCGACAAATCACATATGCAGAGCCATTTGTAATACACCCGCATCGCGCCTTCTCCCAGACGCGATGCGGTCACGTGGTATTTATATAACCTGTTTCTAAGCAACACTATCACACGGCGATGCTTTGCAGCGATCGAGCGGCTCATTACAGGGCCGCGCTGCACACCCAGGTACTTCATCACTATATGTTGATTACTGTAAACTACTTGCCTTATCCAGATACATTCAGCCTCTGATTATTGTAACTTGTGTGCTTCTAGAAAGCTGTTGCTGACTACTGTCCTTCAGTGGACTGCGTGAGTTACTCTCATCAACACGCCTGACTTTTGTAAAGCTACATTGGCTACACACTACAATAGAGGTACCGTTTGTAACTTTATTTACATAGTTCCACAATGACTCACCATTTACTTTTATCACTCATTGTAGTTTTTTTTTGTTCTTTTTTTTTGTTGTTTATCTCCCAACTTTCATTTCAACGCCTTTCTGAACATTCTGCATTCTGGTATGTGTTGCAATTACTTTTCTTTTATTGACTTACACATGTATATTTTCGTTATGTGTCCACATTGTTCACAATTAAGACTGATGAAGGAGTCTGTATACTCTGAAATGCATTGGCACATTAAGTCGATTCTATGTGTTGTGTAGCTGCAGCCTCACTAAGATTATATTAGTGATTTGCTTTCACTATTATTGCTTTGATAAACCATTTTCCAAATCATTTATAACTTGGACTTTTTTTCTTGCTTCCATTTTGAAATTGGTGAATAATAGTTCTTTTTTAAGAAAATGTAACCAATCCCTTAACCCATTTTTGGGACAACGTAGAGCGGCTGTGTGACTAAATTGGCCATACTTAGTCTCCTCCTTCACTGGCTACCTGGTTGTGCCTGTATGGTGAAAGGGTACACACTTAAATGTATGGGTGGCTGGGTGTGCGTGTGTGTTTGCGTGTATGTGTATGGTGAATGGTGTGTGTCCTTGTATTCAGGGGCTCAACAAAACCTACATTTCGGGAGACCGCTAACCCTTCAAATGTTGGGTGAGGCGCTAACTTCACGAGCGGTGGGGGAGTGGCACATTTATTTGTGTGGGGGCATCTAACTTCTTTACGCATTCTAATGATACTATTCTAGTGCAGCTTCAATGTTACAAGCAGTTACCTCTCTCCTTTAAGTCTGAAAGCACCCTCTTATGGACTGCTGTGAGAATGAGAGGTCTCCTGTCCCCTCTCTACCCTTCCAATCACTCCCCTGGCATGCAAGTACTAAACCCATATCATATATAACTAATTATCCGCATGCTCCAAATTTGTATTCTTGCCTACTTACACTTTCTTGAAAAAGCGCCTCAATGCCCTTGGGCTGTAGTGCTCTATACAAATGTAAAAAAATGAAATAAATGATGTCAACTGCCTAAAAATGAACAGTGAAATGCTTTACGTTAGTATTTGCTGGGCCTTTAGGAACAAACACAGGTGCCGTTTAACATCTGTGTCCTGTTCTGTCTGGCAACGGATTTGTAGGTCAGCTAGGTCGAGTTAACAGAGTCCAAAATTTCAGGGGTTGGGGGAAGAGGACTAAAGCCAAGTCAGATCAATGGTGTGTGCCGCTGCTTGTGTTTAATGCCATGATTACTTATTGATAATCTTCATTACTCGTATCCCCATTCTTCCTCATCCCAGTACTTGTGTATGAGGCACTTTGCCTCATACACAAGTACTGGGATGAGGAAGTGGGACATGGAGGTAATGCCTGGCTTAGTTACCTGTAATCTTCATTACTTCTAGCCCCACTCTTCCTCGTCCTTGTACTTATCTATGAGGGAGGGTGCCTCATACATCAGCATTGGGACAAGGAAGAGGGATGTGGAGGTAATTCTGGGCCGATGTGCTGATTTTGGGGGCTGGGGCAGGTGGCTGGAGGGAGGGGGGATGTGTGGGGGTTAAATCGTAATGGCAATCCATCTCCAGGCTAAACAGGCATGATATGTGGTATTAGGGGCTAGAGAGGCATTTTGGTGCAGCCAGTCTAGTCATTTCTTAGTTTGGCTTGACTTTCTTCAACTGGGCATCGCTGATTAAGCAGTTCTGCTAAGTGTAATTACCTGGCTAGACTGGCTTTTGGTTGCTGCCAGTCTAGCCATTTCTTACTGTGGCATTGTATATTTTTCTGGGCATCTGTGATAAAATAACCATAATAAGTGTTGTTGCTTTGACTGCCATTTTGGTGCAACCAGTCTAGGTATGTCTAAATGTTGCCTGTCCTGCTTTACTGTAATATGTTATTACGTGTCTAGACTGGTCTGCATTGTACAGCCATTTGGACATGTTTTCATTGTGGCATGTCATTTTTAATAGCAAAGCATTCCATTAATGAAAGCATTAATGTTCCTGTGCACTGTTGGTGACATGCATGTATTGGATTTTTGGACTGGTGTTACCCTACAAAACAATTGCAAACACTCTGACTTTTTAGCCAATTTTTCTCAGAAAGTGTGCTGTCTAATGCATTAAAACACACATGTATGAATGCTGCTCCAAGCACGGTGTGCAGCGTACCCTTGAAGCAGCACGCTTATGCGTATTGAGCAAATGTGGTAATCTAGGCCAGCCCAGAGTGTGGCGTGACCCATGCTTTGTTGCCGAACTGGAGGGGGCCCCCTCAGCATGGCTCGCAGGGGGGCCCCCAAAGGCAGAGTTACACCACTGCATGTAAGCTTGCAAAAGATAAAGTAGAGACTACTTTTACTTTTTCAAGCTTACAGTAGACTAACTGTCTTCAACTTCTGCTGCTGCCCGCACCTGCGCATAATGAATGTGCCCAGGCCAGGGAACAAACAAACTGCACGCGCCCTGCCTGCGCAGTGCACTGCTGTGCAGCCTCAGCCTTTGTTTTTCAGAACAAAGGAGAAGCCAGGCAGCGACGCATGCTGCAGTGATTCTGTGCTCATGACAGCATGTGTGTTATCGAGGGAGACAGAGTGAGAACAGGCTGAGCAGGCAGCAGCTACCGTAAGGTAAGTCAGTCAAGTGCCCCCGCCTCCTCTCCGAGGTGCAGGGCGGCATGGGGAGGATTTATTGGAGGGAATGTGCGGCTGTGCCAATGTCAGATATAGTTTCTAAACACGCGCGGCGCATTTCAAAACTGATATGGGTATCCTGGCCTCTTAATGTTTCAATGAAACATTAAGAAGCCAGGATTCCCTGATCAGTTTGCAACGTGGTGCTCATGTTTATAAACTCAATATCTGACCTTGGCAGTGGATTTATTTGGGGTGAATTCAATGTGCCAATGTCAGAAATACAGTTTCTAAACACGTGCGGTGCATTGAAAAACTCATCAGGGAATCCTGATTTCTTAATGTTTCAATGAAAAATGAAGAGGGCAGGATTACCTGATGAGTTTGCAACGCTCCGTGCATGTTTATAAACTGTATATCTGACGTTGGCAGTGGCACACTTTCAGGAATTTAAAAACCTGAGGCCAGTGCCACCCTCATGTTTTTCAATTCATGAAAGTGTGCCAAAGCCTCTGCCAAATAGGAACATCACATTTCGGAATGGCTCTTTGTTCCTTACTGATGGGCAGCCAGGGCTCACATTTAAGCTCCAAGCATTGGCCAAGATGGGCTTGCAATGCTGCACAAAAAAATATGGAGGCCATTCACCTATACAGCAGAGGATCAAGGTGCACAATAGGAGCCAGTATATAATGACATTTACATGCAGTTTCTACACAAATGCCACAATACTGTTTAATATATTATGCATTGCCTTTTTTAAGGAGAAGGGCGTGACGATTATCGTTGCTGCTTACATTATACTAGTGCCCCTAAACTGTCAGGTTACTTTGAGATTGTTTCTAGTTTATTTCCTTAGAGTTTGGTCACGCTGACTGCACCTGATACATTTCTCTGCAAAAAAACATTACAAATTCTACGTATCTATAACTGCTTCCCAAAATGAGACCCAGCCCCCAGCTGAAAGTGACATCTATTGCTGTGACACTTTGTCCTTCTTCACACTCACTCAACATGCTTAGCGTACATGGAGCAACAAGAAACTCTGTTAGAACATTTACGATTGAGGCATTTCGTTATAGTGTACACTGCCAACTGAGTCACTTCTAGGTTATCCCAAGTAAACATATATAGAAAATAATGCACAGTGGGGATCACACGATTCACCCAGGATCACACAATCTGGCGAAGACTGAATTTTCTCCCAGATGTCCCTGTCCCAGGCCTGGCTTGCAAAGTGAAGACACTGCCTGAAATAGCCTGACATTGTATATGAAATCCTCATAAAACAATATAAAGTAAAATAAGGATGAGCCAATCTCAAGAAGGGCCGCTACGTGGGATGTGTGCTCTTTTCCATAGTAATGTCTAAGGTAGGCAAGGGAAAACTCTTGATGTATACTCTAATATCAGTAGGCCTCACTTAAGGCACACCCCTCCACATCTTCCCACCAGCTCACACCTGCTTGAAGTTTGGATAATACCACACCTAAAGCTTGGTCTCTGATATGAGGGCTATCTGCATTTCGCTAGTTCAAACCCAGCAGCAGGGTCCACTTAACTTTTCATAAATTCAGTGTTGTTCAAATGAGGGTAATAAAACCTGTTATTACATTGCCTAGAAGCTGAAAGCATCTAGCATGAAGCGCTATGACCAAAGAGCTATTATATTCCATAAAGCAAACTATTACCAGCACAGACCTGAACTCTGTCCCTGCCCGAAATAAACCATTTTTGGTGACAGCTCTAAAAAGAAATCAAGCGCTAATCTTTTGTAGGTCTTGGGTAAGCTCCACCCTGTTTTATTCAGCCTGGCTGTTTCTGTCAGCGTACTTGAGTGGTCGCAACAGATTTCGGGGGTAGAGTCTTGGCAGTATGTGGATTTAGTGACTTTGTGTCTGTCCCCCCTTCCAAATATCCATGCTCCTGACTATTTCTTAAGAGTTAATGCTTGCGGGTATCAATAGGCCCTTTTAAGGTTATGGATCTGGCATGCCTGTTTCAGCTTATTCGGAGAAGCTATATGGAGTGGTTGGTCATGCAAGGCGTGCAAGAGAAAACCTGAGAAATGTAAGCCAGGATATCGAGGGTCCTCTGAAGACTGAGGAGAAAGTGCTGAGTAAGTGTAGATGAGAGCTGTGGGGTGCTTGCCCTGAGGGAATCTGAAGCAAGGGACTGGGGTGCAGTAGAGTGTGGGACTGCAAAGTGAAAAAGGGTAGAAAGGGTGTAGAGGACAGACAAAAGAGAGGAGCAAGGGAGGGGAGAGATGGGAACAAGAACAGAATAAAGATGAAAGATAGGAATGGTTTGCAGCACAGGGCGACCAGTATGTGCAGGGGAGAGAGGGGTGCAGGAAAGACCAGAACACAAGTAGAGTAGTGTAGGGCAGAAATGGCATAAGAGGTGCTTCAGGTTTTGCAAATGAGAGAGAAGTACAGACAAGTGAGAAAGTGCAGAGAGCAGTGTGCCAGATGAGTGACTTGGTGTGGGGTGCAGGGAAGGGAATTGGGAGAAAAGGATGTACAGCAGACGAGTATGTGGAGTAGGGAAGGGTACATAGGGGAGATTTGTACAAGGAAGAATGGTGCCTCGCCTCATGTTCCCAGATAAAGGGTGCAGTCACAAATGCATCTTCTAATGCTTGATACACGCTCACAAGGCCTGCACGAGGACGATTAGAAGTTGTTTGTTGAAATAATTGCAGATATATACACTACACCATATCTGTCTGCACTTCGATTGGGCCTGATAAGACACAAAGTGCCCCCCCCTCTCCCAGGTGCAGGCCGGCATGGGGAATATTTATTAGAGGGAATGTGGGAGCTCAGGCTTGGTGCTCTCCCACTGCCCCAGTGTCATCTGCGCTGCTGTCTGGTTCTCTCCAGGGAGAGACAGTCACAGTTGGCTGTTCATGCATCAACTCCCTTTTCACTCAATCCTTCCTGCAGCCTAGGTCTGAAGTCAGGACTAACCTTAAATGCGGTATATATTCACCTCTGACCTGTCCTGTAGTGGGAGCTGGTTCCAGGGTGCGTGGCATCTTGCCTTGTGACACAGCATTATGTTATTTGGGCTATTTTAGCAACTTTCATGGGTTTTTTGGTGGATGGATGCCACGCGGGTCGCAGACTCATTTTAAGCCATAACCTATTCCTTTAGAAAAAACACTAGAATGATCTATAAAGGGAACATAAAGTGCCAGTTCTGGTTTAGATAAAGCCACTGACCTAGGGATGTTTACTACAAAGCCCTGTGTAGTTAATAACTTAATTGGAGCTGAGAACATACTACTGGTGTAATACAAATGTCTTATCCAGGGATGCCTTCATCCACTCCTTTTCTCCTTAATTGTTCATTGCACTTGCACTATCTGAAATGTCGTCAGGCTGATTATGATAGTTATTCTTCACATTCTTAATTGTTTCAAGGACCTGTAGGAATGTAACTGTATTTCTTCCATGCTCCCTCCCCCCTTGAAGTGCTTTGAAACACATTGTGCATAGGCGCTATACAAATAAACCATCAATCAATCAAAAATCAATCTATCACTCTATTAGCACTATGCATTTACTTCACTGAAGTCCTGCTAAAAAACAGCAATGGCAAGTGTTTGCTTGTCTATACGCATTGGGCATTTGCCAGGCACTGCTATTAAATATTCAGGTACTTGCACCATTTTGCAGCTGCTACCATCAGTGGGTACTTAATACCACTATGGCGGTGCTTGGTAAAGGCCATTTCCATGCCTACATTAAAGCTCAAACTGTTGGCGTTGCCAATGCTGGTTTTAAAATAGGGATGCTACTGCATTTTTGGTATCCACCAATAGCTGAATAATGAGTTGTAGACACGTTTTAATAGAGGCCACCATAAGCCATCTGGTTGACCCAGAAAAAAATAAAGCAGAGCCTCGAGATTCAAAACAGCACTTGTTCTGTTATCCATGTAAATCCAGTGAATACCCTTGTGCTGAGGTATGATTTCAGCCCATACACTGCTGTAAAGGGGCACACTCATGTTCCATCATTGAGGGGTCAAGTGGAATAGGATAGGAAGGGTTGGCAAAACTCCATAAAGCATCTGCACTTCAAGCGCAGGTGAGAGTATTATGAAAGATCTCTCTAAAGGTCCATTGCTGGGAGGATTTTATACTCTGAACTGCGTTGCTTTTTCTTAATTTTCTTTGGTTTTCTTTCCTTCATTTCTCTTGTTTTATACAGTGATGATATATGTAATTTAATACGTACTGCTGTTTTAATTTTGTGAAAAGTCGAGTTCTTTGACTAAAACACAACAAATATATAAAAAAACAAAGTCCCCAAGGTGCCCCCCCCAGATTCTATGGGTCTCCTACGCCCATGGCACCAGGCTAATACTTTGGCGGCCACCGAGTCAAACAAGCAACTATCCTTATACTTCTGGACAAGGATCCATTTAAAAAAAAAAAATGTATTACATTTGTTACTCGCACAGACCCGTGGGTATGACGGCGAAGTTTCATATACATTGTGGCATTTTTATAGAGTGTTACAGTTACAATCATAAAGAACATTTTTATCCTGAATTGCAATAAGTCATGGGGTCAACTTTCTTATACTAAGGTGCAGTCGGTCACAGCAGTAGGTCACACTTTGTTTGAACACTGGTTGCAGATCAAGAGGTGACCCCTGGAGGTTCATGCCGGCCATGGGATTGCATTTAGTGTTTTAGTTCAAAGAAATGATGTAATCTGAAGCATTCTGGTACTAAGGTGGAGGGGAATGGTGAGGGTTAATATTTATTGAAAAGCCAGGTTTTCAATGCTTTTTTGAAACTTGGTAGAGAGTCCTCATTTTTGATACTAAGGGGTAGTATGTTCCAGTGCGGTGGGGCTAGGACTTTGAAGCTACTTCCTCCTGCTCTACTGTATTTGTAATGAGGAACTTCCAAGAGGGCCAGTCCTGAAGGAGATTTTTTTCTTGATGGTGTTATTGAGGTAGCTGGGCACTTTATTGGTGATGCATGTGTAGACTGTGCGAGTGTTTTGAAGATGATTCTTGCTTCAATTGGCAGCCAATGGTTTTCTCTTCTGATGCTAGAAATATGATCGGATTTCTTTCTGCCTAGAGCCGCTCTAAGGGCTTTGTTTTGTAAAAGTTGGAGTGTATTCACGTTGGTTTTGGAGGTTCCTAGGAAGAGGATGTTACAGTAGTCCAATTTCGTTAAGATCAGTGCTTTGGCCAAGGTTATGCAATTTGTTGGGGTAATAAATTGGCGGCTAAGTGCAATAAGTTTGGCTGTGTAGGCTGTGGACGAGGAGAGAGTTGCTATTTGTTTGTGCATAGTGAAGTTGGCATCTATGTAAACACCAAGCGTTTTAACTGGTTTGAGTACTGGGATTTGTGTACCATCAATGTTGATGTGAGAGTAGTTAGAGTGGAGGGTGCTTATTCTTTTTTGGCAGCCCACGATGAGGACCTCCGTTTTCTCATCGTTAAGGCAGAGACTATTTAGGGCCATCCAAATTTGAATTATGGCATAGACTTTATTGATGGTGTCAGTATCTTGGGTGTAGTCCCCTGTAATGGGAATGAGGATCTGTGTGTCATCTGCAAAATTAGTGTAGATGACACCCATATCATCAAGAGCTGAGAAAAGGAGTTTAGTATATGCATTGTAAAGGGTGGGCGAGAGGCAGGAACCCTGGGGGACTCCTATAGGTACTACTATGGGGTCCGCTGCATAGTTTCCAATGGCAACTCTGGATGTGCGGTCCGTTAAAAAGGATTTGATCCACCGAGTAGCGTTACTGGAAAAATGAAAATCTTTTTTTAGGGTGTTGCATAGTTTGTCATGGTCTACCAGGTCGAATGCTGCTGATAGATCCAGTAGCAGTAGAGAGGCTAATTTGCCTGAGACTCTAAGCGAGTCCAGTTGGATTTTCAAGTCCAAGAGGGCTGTCTCCGTACTGTGGTTGGGTCTAAAGCCAGATTTTCTAGCTACTAGTATGTTATTTTGTTCGAGGTGGGATTCTATTTGGTTGTAGGCTATTTTGTCGATGATTTTAAGTAGGAAAGGGACAGTCGTTATGGGCCTGTAGTTCGTAGGCACTAATGGATCTAATGTCATTTTTTTAGTAGAGGGGTGACCCACGCCGCTTTAATGCTGGCTGGGACCTGATTAGTATGGAAGGAGGCGTTCACAAAATTACTGATTATGGATGTGAGCATAGGGGCGCATAATTTGATTAGGTGTGCTGGAAAGTTATCTCCTTTGCAATTTGAAGCTTTGAGTTTGGATATAGTATTAAGTACTACATCGTAGGAGACTGGTGTAAAATTGAAAGGGGGGGTGGTATCTTCTATGATCATGGAGATTTGGTTAGATATAGGAGGCTTATCAGCTAGGAGATTTCTTTTGGAGATGATTTTATTTTGTAATAGTTAGATTTTTGAAGACAGGGCATCTTGGATGGTGTTGCACCATTCTTTACTTGGTTGGACTGGGTTGAGTATAGGAATCGGATTCTCTAACTCCTTGAGTATAGTGAACAGTTCTTTGCTATCGGAGGAGGCGTTGCTAATTCTGGTGTTGAAGGCATCTGCTTTATGAGCAATGATAGCTGATTTATAGATTTTGTTTGCAGAGTTGAAAGCTCCCACAGCTTCTAAGGTATGGGTTTTATTTAGCCGGTGTTCTAGCGATCTTTTGATCCGTCTGAGAGAGACTAGTTCCTCGACCAGAAGGAGGATTTTTTTCCTTGCGTTTGGTTTTGTTAACACAAGTTGCTAGGGTATCAATTGTGATAGACAGTTATGATAGGTTTCAGCTAGGGCACAGGGGTTTTCAGTATTGATGTTGTTGTTGTTAAGGGAGGTGGCTAGTAGAGGGTTGAGGTTTTCTGCTGTGAGTTTCCGGATGTTTCTCATTACATAAGATACCTCAACGACAGTTTTAGGTAGATCTGGTTCATCGCACAAAATAGAGAAAAGTATACTGTGATGGTCTGACCAAGGAATCGGGTTGATAGAGTCTATGGATACTACGGTATTGAGTGGTAATATCCAATCTAATGTTCTCCCTTTTGTATGGGTAGGGGCATTCACTAGTTGTGTGAATGCCATGTCTTTGAGTGCACTGTGTAGTAGTGCTTCTGCTTTATGGTCTTGGGTATCATTTAATCCTAAATTCAAGTCCCCTAAGACTATGCATTTTGTATTTGGTTTAATTAGTGGCGTTAGTAGAAGTGGTATATCTATTTCTGGTTGGGATTTGGCGTTAGGTGCTCTGTAAATGGTTATCATGTTCATAGTAGTTTTATGATTAGTAGCTAATTTGGCTAGTAGGACTTTGTAGCCGTCTGGGTTCTCAATGAGGCAGGTTTTTATTTTGAGATGGGTTTTAGCAATAATAGCTACTCCCCCACCTACTGATTTCTTTCTATCATTCCCAAGGATGGTATAATTTGGAGGAATGGCAATAGGGAGTGAGGGTCTGGAAGCTTGGTGGAGCCAGGTTTCCGTCACTATAAGTAGGTCAAGTTGTTCAGTAATATAGTCATGTATTTCTATGGAGTGAGCCGGTACAGACCGTGCATTAATGAGTGCCGCTTTGATGTGTGAAGGAGGGGGTGGTTCTTGGATTGGGTGGGGTGGGAATGAGTTGGCGGTCCCTATGATAACAGCTTGTTGTTTGGTTGTGGTGATCCTTTTAGGGTGTTTAGGGTGGGTCACTAATGGAAGTGAGCTTCCTATAATAGCATGGGAGGGGGGGCAGTTGTGCTAGTGTGGTTTAAGAATTGGGATCTGAGTCTTTGGGTTCTTACGAATCCTAGTAGAGGGATTTGTTTTGTTTGCTTAATTTTAGTGGGGTGAGGACCGGAATTGTCATTTTGGGTTGTTTATTGGAAGTAGTTGCGTGGGGTGAGCTGGCTCTAAGTGGTTTTTGGATCCCTATGTGGTCTGTAACACCATTAATCAGATAGTGATGTTGGGCAAATGGATTGGTGAGCGGCAGGAAGGGTGTGGGGCAGGGGATGGGGTCGTGGCGGGGGCATGCTGCTCTAGAGAGGCCATTATCATGGATGATGAAGTGGGAGCCTATGTAGGGTGTATCATGTGGTACAATACAAAATGGAAACATTATGATTAGTAACCAAACTGTCATGGTTTAGTTTGGAGAGGAAGGCTAGTTGGATACTGGCTAGCCGTAATGTGACTGGAGTGTCACGCCTATGGAGTGGGTCTAGGCGAGTAGTAAAGCAGAAAGCAGTTGGTACATGCCTGGGAGATCTGTGTTGCAGTTGTAAGCCAGAGCGTTTGCTTAAGCGTTTGCTTAACACCTTACCAATAAGCTCGGGGTGCTAGGGCAATTATGTGCTGAGATATAATGACAAAGGTCAGGCTTACTAGCGATATTACCAAGCAATCTAGATGCGACTGCGCACCTATGTGCTAGAAATGGCAGTGGCAGGGCTAACTAGGCACCTCAAGACAATCTAACTGCGACTGTGCACCTATGTGCTAGAAATGGCAGTGGCAGGGCTAACTAGACACATCTAGACAATCTAACTGCAACTGTGCACCCATGTGCTAGAAATGGCAGTGGCAGGGCTAACTAGATATATCAAACCATTCTAGACATATTAAAGCAATCAAATTGCGACTGTGCACCTATGTGCTAGAAATGGCAGTTGCAGGGCTAACTAGACATATCAACGCATTCTAGACATATCAAGGCAATCTAACTGCGACTGTGCACCTATGTGCTAGAAATGGCAGTGGCAGGGCTAGCTAGAACCATTAGGCAGTGTAAAAGCGCCTGAGCACCTATGTGCCGGAAATGGCTACAGTAGTAGGGCTAATTACGACCTTACAGGCAGATTGGGTGCTACTAGGTATCAATGAATAGATGATTTGAGCAGTAACATTGAGGAAGCAAAACAGTACAATGTTTAAATGTGGCAGATAATGCTGAGCGGCGCAAAATTACGTTTAGTACAGTGGTGTACATAGTTTAGTAGTCAGTACAGCACACACATCTGTGTATAAAGCGGGACACGTGTGGGATGCAAGGAGAAGGGAGGGCAGTGCAAATAGTCTGCCATGCTTGATTATTGTGAGGCGAGTCTCTGGTAAGGAAGGGGAGAGTACCATACCGTTAGTGTTAACATATAGGACAGTCAGTAACATGTCAAAGGCACAAGTGGAGAGGGTGCAGGAGGCAGGAGCGGCCATGATGGAGTGTGCAGGGTCCTCGTGGCAGGCAATGGCGGTAGCCACTCGTTTTTTGTTTTGGGGTCTGACCCCCCTGCCGCAACTTTTTCCAATTTGACGTGGGGCGGAGGAGATACTTCTCCATACTAGTAGGTAGCAAATTGGGCCTGTCCTGCCACCCAATATAATTCGAGATGCGGAGCCATAAAGCCCCCTTTGTCATAAGGAGGGGTCATATCAGACAATGTTTTCCAGACAGCTCTGGAGTGCCACAAGAACTGCACAAAAGACCTCTATATCCTAGCAAAAAAGGGTTTACCAGGGCACTCAGGGACATTTGCCAATATGTATAAAAGCTTGGGGACTAAAACCATCTTTATCAGGGAGAGTTTACCAGTCATCGAGATTGGGGACGCTTTCCACCTGGTCAGTCTGCCCACCACATGCCACTCCGCTGCCAGATAGTTGTCCCGTAACAGGATGGACCTCTCCCTTGAAATTATTACCTCCAGGTATTTAATATTATCAGGGGACCACCAGAAGGGATAGTCACCACATGGTTCTGTAGTACCACTGGTCAGTGGAAAAATCTCTGATTAAGTATAGTTTATTGTAAACCCTGGCGAATCCTCCAAACTGCATAATAACTCGAAGAAACATGTCTAAATTAGTTTGTGGGCCCCTAACATAGAGTAGTACATCATCCGCATACAGCGAAATAATCTCAGGGGGACCAGTAAGATGTATACCGTGCTGCTTATAGTGGGCCCGGATCAGGTCCGCCATTGGTTTGATGGCCAAAGAGGATTGGAGATAAGGGGCAACCCTGATGGGTGCCCCTCTCAAGGGCAAATTGTTCTGAAACACATAATTTGACTAACACCCTAGCCAGCGGACGGGCATATAATAGTTTAATGAAGTAAAGCATTTCTGAACCTATTCCCATCTTTCCAAGCAGTACCAGTAGGTATTCCCACAAGACCACGTCTATGGCTTTTTGGGCATCGATGGTCACTGCTACCACCTCAGCGGCAGGATCTATTCTGGTCATAACATTGAACAAGCAACGGATATTGAGCGATGTAGACCTGGTCAAAGCCAGCCTGGTCACTGTGGATAATATGGGGCATGAGAGGGAGTAACCGGTTTGCTAAAGTTTTCGCACATATTTTGATGTCCTCATTCATAAGTGAAAGGGACAGGTAAGAACCACACTCGTTGCTTGGTTTATCGGGTTTAAGTAGGAAGGTTACAGTGGCTTCCCACAGGGATTCAGACAGGAAGGAGTCACGTAATGCCTCCTCCCATACCTCCAGGAGGTGGGGGACCAGGAGGGCCAAATATTCATGGTAGAATTCTACTGTCAGGCTGTCGGGTCCGGGAGCCTTACCTCTAACTAGATCAGCAATTAAAGCAAGGATTTCTTCTGTTGATAGAGGGGCAGTCAGACTTTACATCGTTTGAGCATTAAGGCATGACATGGGTACCCCATCTAGGAGGGAGTGTATGGCATGTACACTGCATGAAGGGTCAGAAGTATACAAGGATCCATAGAAGTCACAGAACAACTTAAGTATATCCTGCTCCGCCCAATTGGGATTCTACTGGATCTGCCCACTTTCCGCCTTCACCAGTTTGGCCAATGCCCTCCCTGGTCTCTCCCCTTCACCATATTTCCTGGCAGCCTGAGGATGAGAAAAGTATAGGACCTCCCTCAGGGCATGAGCCTCGAATTGCTCTAGTTCTGAGCGTATTTGAAAGCACCTGTGGGCCTGATCTGCAGGTATAGTCCTTCTCTAGGGTCTTAAGTTTAGTTTGGCACGGTTGTAGATCATTTCTAATAGCTTTAAGAACCCCGGCTTCTCTGGAAATCGACATGTCCCTGATGTAAACCTTGAAGGCTTGCCATCTAGAGCCAGCAGATGTGACATCCACAGTGCTGCATGCGAAAAAGGTCTCGATGTCCAACCTAATCTCTGCCCTAAAGACAATGGGCCTCATTACACGGAAGTCGGTAAGGGTTAACGGTCACCGGTAAGGGTACCGGTGACCGTTAACCCTTACCGCCTTACTACGAGGTCCCTTTGCGGGACCCAACCTTAACGGCTGGTGTAGACCAGCCGTTAAAGTTGGGACCCGCAAAGGGACCTTGGTGCTAATTACTGTACCGCAATTTGCGGTACCGTAATTAGCTCCTTCCCCATTCCCATTATGCCCTATGGGGCAATAATGGGAATGGGGAAGGGCCATGGAGAAAGGGGGAATTACCGCCCCGCCAACCTTGGAATGGGGTGGTAATTCCCCTTTCTTCCATGGTGGTACCGGTATGGTACCGGCGGCAACCATGGTGCTAATAGCACCATGGTTTACCGCCTACCGCGTAATGAGGCCCAATGTCTTTCAGTGCTTCGGCCTTGAAATGCCACGAACAACCCAACATTGAAGGTCTGTCCATTCTGAGTGACATTACCACAGGCCAATGGTCGGACAGAGTTCAATGTTAGATACCCTGCCCAACAGCGAGCTGGAAACAAAAATACAAATCAATGCGCAAGGCCATATCGTGCACCGAAGAGTAGAACGTGTACTCCTGTGCCTGTGGATGCAAGTGGCGCCATGCATCACCAAGGGCCAGAGAATCCATATGGGTTAGCAGTTGTCAGGCCACCCTGGACTGGGGCCTAATTGCCACACTCGTTCTGCCCATGTTACGATCGAGGATCAAGTACATATTCCCCCCACAGAATGGGAACCCCCACATAATCAGCCAATATTCCTGCCACAGCATCATAGAATTCTGGGGAGTCGAGATGTGGGCCATATGTGTTCGCTAACAATATTTCAATCCCTTCCAGGATACAATGAGTGATGACGTCACTCCCCTCTGGGGCCACATACACCTTTCTTGGAGCAAGTTTGAGGGACTCATGTATAAGTGTCATGACCCCCCCTAGATTGTGTCGAGTAAGAAGTAAAATGCCTATGTCCTCCCCAGGATGGGCCTATACCCCAGAATACCCACTCCTTTTCATGTGTCTCTTGTAACAGAAGTACATTTACTTTATGTCTGTTTACATAAGCCCTCAGTTTCCGTGATTTGGTGAAATTCCCTAGCCCCCTAACGTTCCAGCACATCACATTTAACCCCATTGTAGTAGTAGTTTGATAACAATATGCACTCCAAGGTCACCTCAGTGTCCTTTCCGCCTGTGTAACATGGATCAACAACATCTGTGTACTCTATTGCCAAAACATTTTCTTGGTTCACAACCTACCTTGTGTGAAATGCGCAACCCGCGCAAAAGCGCTCGATAGGATCTGTTTCCAGCATAGACCGCAACCCCACTCCACCCACCCTCAGTGCCCCTCCCCAACCTGCAGTGTAGAACCCCTCTTCTCCTTCTCCCCAACCATATCAAAACCCAGTTGGGCCGTAAGGACCTTAAGTAAACCAACATTTGCTAAGCAGCTACAATGGGGCTAACTAGTGCCGCATCGGCCCAAGACACAAAGAAAAACACAAAATCACATATAAATATGTATGAGTGGTGACAGTATCTTAAAGGTCAGGTTATATATACTTATATTATAAATGGAGACATCTGGCAGGACTCTATGGAGAAGGCTGTCAACCTGGCTGTTGGTCAGGAGCATTGTCCTCCTCATGATCTTCAATCGGGATCATAGCTTCAATGAACTTTACTGCTTGGTTGGGCACTGTGAAAAAATAGAGTTTACTCCGGAATTGGAATCTTTGGTGAGCCAGGAACATCATTGCATATTGTATGTTGCATTCACGCAGCATTTCCTTGACCCCTATAAACTGGAGGCGCTCCTGTTGCAATGGTATAGAGAAATCTGGAAGGATCCGGATGACTTGGGATCCTACACGCATTTCTTTCTTGTCTCTGGCCAGGTGCAACAAGTAGTCTCTGTCACAATAGCTTAGGATATTTGCAATGTGGAGCAGAGGAAAGTCTCTGGCTTTGGCATGTGGGTTAGGGCTCGATAGGCCCTTTCCACTGCAAAGAAGGTGGATAGCTGCAGATCTCCCAGCAAGTCTTTGAGGAGACTCTCCACTGCCTCCTCCATGCCCCCAGACAATGCATCCTTCGGCACCCCTATAATGCAGATGTTGATCCTACGTGACCGCGATTCCAGGTTGTCACATTTATTTTTCACCAGCCTCATATCCTTAGCAAAGGTAGCCACTGTGTTCGGGAGCACTTGTACATTTTCCTCTGTAGCCCCAATCGTCACCTCTGCCTCACTTATACGAACTACTTCCTTTGCTAGTCGCGAGCGCATGTAGGCCACATTGGCCGTGATGTCATCTATCTTCTCATCCACTGCAGCAAATCCTTTGGCCCTGGCTTCCATCATGTGTGTGTGGGGTCTGTGGGTGGTGCCAAAGCGGTGTAGTCCTGATCGAGCTGGGGCTGGTGTGATGGCCCAGCTCCCCCAGTGGGCTACTTTAGCATATTTGTCCATGACCCCAGTTGTTTTCCCTCCACTTCTCCTGCCATGGCGGGCAGATATGTGCAACCCACGAAGGATGGAGGGTACGGGCGGCTGGGCAGAACGAAAACAATCAAAAGTTGCATCCCCAGCCCTGCCCAAGCGCTATGTGCGGGGTTCAATCCAATCTCATACACTGGGTTTAGTGGTTGTGTAGCTCCAGAATTGATTCCTCCAATCCCCCTAGCACAATGCAAACGCAGCCGCTGCCTGAGGCTGCAGAGTGCGTTTGTTTCCAATATATGCAATGTTAGGCTACCTGGGGTGGTCTGCTTCAGACCTTCTCCAGTCTCTGGGGGACAGCAATACTACCTGAGGCGAGAGGGGCACATGTCCCAAGTTGCTCTGTGAGTTGTCCGGCGACACCGTTTACCATGCCCCTATTTCAGGAGAGCAGCTCTCTAGTGACCCAGCTGGCACGTAGTAACAGAAAAGACAGAGCATGGCCAGGAGGATACAGCTTTACATTAGCTGGTGGCTTTATAGGCAAGAGAACGTTCTTCAGCCAAGCCCAGTGTATTTGCACTGTCCCAGTTATGGGGATGCCAGTGACCCTCTCCAATGTATCATGGCTGCATCACTGCATCACTCAGGCTATATATCGATATGTGAGGGGCACATTCAGTGCTCCCAGCTGCTGTGTGGAGAAATGTAGTCACAGATTTCAAAGTTCGCCATTGCTTCTCCAGGATTGGGGCAGCCGGGTACAGCGGGTGGCGCCACCCTGCACGGTGGGACCCGCACCTCTGAACTGGGACTGGCATTTTGGAGCAGCCAGTTTAGTCATTTATTACTGTGGCATGACTTTGTTTCCTGGCATCTATGATAAAGCAAACATCATAAGTGTTATTGTGTGGCTAGAGTGTCCTTTTGGTGTAGCCAGTCTAGTGTGGCAAGACATTCTTACTGTGGCAAGACATTTTTTACTAGTCATCAATGAAAATGCAAGGATGATATGTGTTATTACGTGCTAGACTGCTATTTTGGTGCAGCCAGTCCTGCCGATACTTACTGTGGCATGACCTTTGTTCTGGGAACGTATGACAAAGCAAGCATGATATGTGTTATTAGTTGACAAGACTGGAATTCTGGTGCAGACAATTAAGCCATTTCTAACTGTGGTATGATATTTGGTTTACTGGGCATTTATGGTAAAACATGCATGATTAGTGTTACTGCATGGCTAGACTGACTTGTTGGTGCAGTCTACCCATTTCTTACTGTGGCATGACATTTTTACTGGGCCTCTATTATAAAGCAAGCTTGACAAATGTTATTACGTAGCTAGTCTGGCATTCTGGTGCAGCCAGTCTAGCCATATCCTATTGGTGCATGACATTTGTTGCTGGCCATCTATGATGAAACAAGGATGAGACGTGTTATTACATTTCTAGACTGGCTTTTTGGTGCTGAAAGCCTACCCATTTCCTACTGTGGCATGGCATTTTTTATTGGGCACCTGTAGTAAAGCAAGGCTGTTATGTGGCTATTTAAATGAAGGAAAACAGTGATAAACAATGGGACACTGCACTCTGTTAATTATGCCATTTTAAACTCAATCGTTAAATATGAGTGCTGATTCACACTAACAGCCTGATTCATGCAATTATCTGTACGTAAAACACAGATTTGTGCGCCATTCTGCCGAAAATCCCTGTTTGAGGTATGGGGATTTTCGGGCAGAATGGCACACACATCTGCATTTTACGCGCAAATAATCCCATGAATCAGGGGCTTAGTCTGCAGCATCAATTGTCTGGAGTCTGTAACACCATAAACCAACCTATGTGAATAATCAATGTGATAAATTCCAGATTTTAGAAGCGCAATGTCTAGAATTATATGGTAATCCTTTTTTATTCAATTATTAGATTTGAATTATTGATTCCGCCGCATGTGACAATTTTCATAGTCAATAAACATTGTGTTAACTTCCATTTCATAATCCTGAACAATAAAATAATAAGTCATGACATTGTGTGGCCTGAATATTAATGAACAAAAGTCATATCCCAAAATTAACTCCTTAGAGCACATGCTAATGTCTCGCCCAACAGGCTTTATCTATGTAAATTGGATTACTTGTCTCAACATGAAGGTCACAACTGAAAAAATGCTGAATTAGCATACATACACAAATCATAATATCTAAAAAATTGAAAAATTCATCAATTGTGTTCCTTCTTATCCTACATTCACCAAGTGTTTACATATACACAATATTTATAAGCTTAGTAATTCTTCTTAAACCATAATCCTCTTGCTGGTAAGGAATCTATTTACTGATTAGTGTTGCCATTCTTTAATTAATTGCCAACATGTTGAACTCCATTTCACTCAATCAATAGGATAATCCCAAATATCACTTTCCTGCCTTGTCAAAAGAGTCCTGTTCGACGTCCGTGAGATTTTACAAATCCTGTAATTCTCTCTTTCTACTGTTCGTCAGCCATCAGGTTATCCCGTATTAATTGATTATTGATGTTAATCTTATCTGCCTCCTTGTTATATTCACCCTTGTCTTAACTGGAGATAGTCCCCAAAGTCAAACTAGAATGTTTACATGGTACTGTTCCATACTATTAGAAATGCTATCTCACAAGATGTGGTGGTGTCCTTTTTTTCAAAGCTCAGGGTAGTCAGTGACATGCATTGCTTTTATCAAAACAACATAAGCTATTTCTTGTAAGTTTATTGTACTGACAGGCTTTTCTAAAGAAGGACACATTGCTATGTAGAGCTTTATACCTGAAAATAATTAGGAGTGAGCATGTTTATTCTAATGCCATACTCCACAGACTCTTCTCTCTCCTCTCAACCTTTTTCGTTAATTCTGTGTGCAAACATGATAATTTCATTGGTCAGCGGATTGAAGTCATGATTGCCATAATGCGCCAACTGTCAAAGCTCACTCTGCACAAAATATTTTGTCAAAATACCCACTCAGGGGAATGTCAGAGAACATGGCCATGCCCTCCGATCTCATCACCAAACACACCACCTCAGGCAGTAAATACTCCTCTAGGACCCGGCCCATCTCTGGGCTTGAAACCAAACTGGCATTTAGGGAGAAAATAAGGAAAAATACCTTCCCCGGCTATGCTCCTTATTACTGGAATGGCAGCCGGGTAGGGATGAGGACTGCTCCAATGCTCCTGCAGTTCAGGAAATAACGTAAAACCCTGCTCTTAAGGGAATTCCGTGGTGCCATCTAGTACCTGTTGAAACCTGGAATCATACCACCATTCCAGAGACTTGTATCTCTGTTCTAGCACTAATTTGTTTCATGCTACACTTGGGTAGTAATCTGCTGCTCCAGCGCTAGGTTTGCACAATGTTTAACCAAAATACAATGCAAAATCGGCGCAACATACATGATGCAAGATAAAGCATAATTGCAGAGCACTTAACAGGTTTACTATTCCTTAGAAATCTTGTCATGGGCCTACCCCCAAAACATCTAGGAACCAATACGTATTGTGTAATATACTAACATTAGAGGTGATCAATACTGACTGGCACAGTTTCTTCCCCATTGCTGTTACACAGGGTTTTATGAAAAGACAGGAAACATGTTGTTAAAACAACAATTAAATGATTCCCTCCCATACGTTTTTTCCGCATGTGTATTTATCTTTTTCAAAAGGGTTCAAAGTCCAAAGTATGCTACAAATGCAATCTTCATAATGGATGAACCCAACTGGCCTTTAAAATGTATCATGTTTATTATTCAAGGGCAGGCAACACATGCAATGTAAAGAGCAATTTTTATAATGTATTATAATTGAAGGTTATCAGGGTGTAGCTGAATTCTTTTCATTTACCCATTTTTTGTGTTCTTAGAACAACTTGGGGGGTAATTCACAGATTTCAGCGCACAAGTGGCGCACGCGGCTGGCGCACAGTGTGCGCGTGCAAATCCCTGCGCCAGCCGCGTGCGCTAAAATCCATTTCCGCGCACAGCGTATTCATGGATTCCAGCCACCAAAACCAGCCGTGGCGCACAGTGGCGCAGCAACCCGGCAGCAGCGCCAGTTACGCCCCCAAGAATGCCTGTCGCGCAGGGAAAAGCCATCAATATACCCAATCCAGTGCAAAGGGCTGCGCTAACCATGTACCAGCACGGCAAGCGGGCTACGTGTATCACTGGGGTGCGCGGGAAGTACCTCACGCGATTGGCCCCGTGCGAGCAGGGTACGCGTATTTTAGGGATGCGCGGGAAGTTCCACACGCGATTTCCGCAGGGTACGTGTATTTCAGGGTTGCGCGGGAAGTTCCACACGCGATTGGGCCCGTGCGAGCAGGGTACGCGTATCTCAGGGGTGCGCGGGAAGTGCCACTCGCGATTTCCGCAGGGTACGTGCGTTTCAGGGGTGCACAGGAATTTCCACACGCGATTGGGCCCGTGCGAGCAGGGTATGCGTATCTCAGGGGTGCGCGGGAAGTGCCACACGCGATTTCCGCAGGGTACGTGTATTTCAGGGTGCGGGGGAAGTTCCACACGCGATTTCCGCAGGGTATGTGTATTTCGGGGGTGCGCGGGAAGTTACACACGTGATTGAGCGGGGTACGTGTATTTCGGGGGTGCGCGTGAACTTTTTCACGCGATCGGGCCTGGGGGAGCGGGCTACGTGTATTTCAAGGGTTCGCGTGAACTTTTTCACGCGATCGGGCCTGGGGGAGCGGGCTACATGTATTACAGGGGCGCGGGGGAGTGGGCTACGTGTATATCAGGGGTGCGCGGGAAGTGCCACACACAATTTCAGCATGGTACGTGCATTTCAGGGGTGCGTGGGAATTTCCACACGCGATTGGGCCCGTGCAAGCAGGGTACGCATATCTCAGGGGTGCGCGGGAAGTTCCACATGCGATTCCATCAGGGTACGTGTATTACAGGGGTGCGCGGGGAGCACCACACGTGAATTGCACGTGTGGGTCCTCCCAGGTGTTCCCTCCACACCCTCCACGGCCCCTGCAGGTGGCTCACACCACAGGGGCCTACCCTGCACATGTCCTGCAGGCACCCCATCCACCATGGCCATGCCCCCCAGCCAACCCACATGTCAACTTGCACTACTGCCCACCAACGCATGTCCCCCTGCACCCCCAGCCACCAGGGGCACCCTCCACCAGGCCCCCTCCCATGTCTCCCACCACCCCCCAGCAGTGCAGGGGCACTCTCCACCAAGCCCCCACCCATGTATCCCACCACCCCCACCCCCCAGCCACCAGGGGCACCCTCCACCAGGCCCCCACCCATGTCTCCCACCCCCCACACCCTGGCACTGTGGGGCACCTGCCAGCAGGCCCCCACCCATGTCCAACTCATGTTCCCCACCACCCCCACCCCCCCAGCACTGTGGGGCACCTGCCAGCAGGCCCCCACCCATGTCCAACTCATGTTCCCCACCACCCCCACCCCCCAGCACTGTGGGGCACCTGCCAGCAGGCCCCCACCCATGTCCAACTCATGTCTCCCACCACCCCCACCCCCCAGCACTGTGGGGCACCTGCCAGCAGGCCCCCACCCATGTCCAACTCATGTCTCCCACCACCCCCACCCCCCAGCACTGTGGGGCACCCTCCACCAGGCCCTCACCCATGTCCCATCCATGCCCCCCTGCACCTGGGTCCCACCAATCCCCAATCATGTCCGTAATGGCCATCCTCCCCTGCCAAAAGGCCCAACCAACTATCACATCCACCCACATATCAAAGGCAATTACATGTTACACACCCAATGTAAATAATGCAAATGAACACATGTCTGTCACACACAATGGCTGCAAGTGAATGTTAAAACACCCAACATGACATGCATGAAAGCAATGAGATGATACGACACATTGAAGGATGAAAATAAAAATGTATTCAAAATCAACTTGAATGGAAATGAAATGAGAAAAACCACAACGCAAAACAACCAAAAGAAGATGAATGTCCATGAAAAATAATCAAAAACACACAGCACAATCAAAATAAATGGTGTCCAAAGTCACAGTCAGAAAAGTAATCCAAGTGTAAATGATAAACAAAAACCATTGCTCCATGGCGATGAAAAAAATCCAAAAAATAAAAAAATCCATTGAAGAACTATTTACAAGATAATCCCGGGTCCATGAGCCCAACCAAATGAAACCTAACTATGACAACTAGCTAATAACTGAACTACATACAAAAATGTGGCGCATTGTCCAATCGCAACCAAATAAAAAAAAAGAATAAAGGAAACCTAACACTAACTATATAACTATATACAAAGGCGGCGGGCAAGTCCAGCGGCTCACTCCGTGGTGTTCCGGGCCAGGGCATCATCGAACTCCTGTTCGATGTCCCGGAGGCGGTCCTGTTCCATGGCCCCGAGGGTCTGCAGGGACGACGCCATCTCCTCCTCCAACCCCCAGTGGATTGCCTCGAGGCACTCGGCCCGCGTCAGGGCCCTCCGCATGGAGTTCTCCGCCCTGACCATTGTGAGCCGCGCCTCTTCCGCCCCCCGCCGCCGCTCCGCACCTATCTGCTGGCCCAACCGCTGCCACACGGAAGACACTTCCCGTCCTGGGTCCTCCTGCCCTCCGGCCGATGCCTGCCCCTCCGATGTTGATGGCCCCGAGCCATGACGCCTCCCACGTTGACTCCGCTGCTGCCTCCAACGCCACTGCCTCTGCCAGCACGACGGCATCCAGGCTGATGGAATCCACCGACGCCGTTGTGCACGTGCCCTGCCTGATGATGCCGGCACACCCTCCATCTGCTGGGGTACAGTTGCTGTGGTGTCCACCCCTGCTGGACCTCTGACTCCCGACTGTGGCATGGATGGTATCCCCACCGAGCTGGCTGCATTGGTCAGGGCAGGTCCACAGGGGGCCCTGGTGGCTTCTGGGCCAGAAGACGGCAAGGAGAACGACTGGCGTATAGTCTCCACAGAGGAGGAGAGGGCCGCCAGATTGGCCGACACATGCAGGAAACCCCCGAACATGGACGATCCCAATTGGGCCACGTCGGCACGGTGCTCTTCGTGATGACGTGCATGCTCCTCCTGGGAAGCACGCACGGCATCACGAATCACAGCCGTGTGCATCGCAACCCCAATCAGGACCTTCTCCATACGGCCAGGGGTCCCCTCGTCCGCAGGTGGAGGGGAGTCAGATGACATGGACATCCCCTCTACCTGCGGACGGGCCTGGGACGGCGCATCCCTGCTGGTGCATGGTGGTGCACCCACAGTGTCAGGGACAGCGACATGCACAGGCCCCTCCACGGCGACCTGTGCTGCCTCCTGCCCCTGCACCTGGACGGCACCACTTGCACCAGCAGGGATGCCCCCACAAGGCCCCATGTGCGCCTCAGTGGCGGCCTCCTCCTCCTCTGTGGAAACCACCAACCTGGATGGCTCCTCACCGTCTTCCGCCGTAGCAGGCCCCTGTGGGGGCTCACCCACCCCTTCCGCTGCAGCCGTGGGGGAATCCCTGCCGCCTTGCTCCACAGCGCCATCTCCGCCCTCTTCTTCACTAGCCGCTGCGTAGAGGGAGACATAGAACACAAGCATCAGGGTACTGTACAATGGTCCCCTAGACAGGAAGCAATAGCAGATGAGTGCCACTGTCAAAGTACACTTCCATCATGTCCCTCCACAACACATGTGTCAGTCCAGGCAAACACACACAGTGACAGTCATGGTGCATGCCATGGACATTTCCATACATGTCCAATGGACTCTCGAAACATACAATGTAATGGAACTCACATGCATCAGGGGTCATGCCTATCACATGCACACACTTCACCTCAGTCACATCCATCTGGCCCCGTACACCCCAATCACAGTGGATACAAGGATGACTAGGCTGCATCAGTGAATCTGTACATTGTCACAGACATGTGTCATGCATCCATGGCATTCACAAGTCACAGACACACAGGTCAGGCACACAGACATGGATACCATATATGTACCTGGCATCAGCACCCATCCCTCACCCCCACCCATGTCCAGGAACAGAGACTGCCATGCTCTCATGTGTACAATCTGCATAGGGCTCCCCATGTCGCATTTAAACACATGCAACAACCGTGTGGTTCACACATTACTGGTCGCACATGCATTACCATGATGTCCCTATACACATACATGCGTACATGGCCTATGTCACACATACAGGCAAGTATCAGACAACCAGCACACTGCAACATGCCCTGTCTCACACAGCAATGCTTGGCCACTTACCGCTCAACTCCAGACGGGTCTCCCTCTCAAGGACCTGGGCGTGGAGCGCTGGGTGTATGCGTTCCAGGACCCTCATCTGGATGGAACTCATGCGGCCCGGCCCCCCTCCACGAGGCGCCGGGCCTTTATGAGGGTCCTGGACCTCAAGTCCTCCCAGCGCTTCTTGACCTTCTGGATGGTGCGGGTTGCCACCCCCTCTGCGTTGATGGCAACCACACAGTCGGCCCAGATCCTCTCCCATCCTTCCTTGTTGGCGCGGGATGATCTGAAGAGGGCATCATACTGCCCCAGGACTTGCTCCACCAGGACACCAACTTCGGTGGCAGTGAAGCTGGTGCCCCTCTGCCCCTCTGGCCGGGGGTTGCCACTGGTGCCAGATGTTGATGTGCCCGACATGGCAACCCCAGGGGCAGGAGTCGGTGGGCAACTGGGTCCTGGGGCTGGGCTGTGGAGCGATGTTATCCGAGTCGGGAGTCTTCTGTTCCAGCAGGGGTGGACACAGCAACTGGACCCCTGCAGATGGCTGATGTGCAGGAACCAAATGGCAGGGCACGGTGGCAGCAGGCAGGCAGGCAGGCAGGAAGCAGCAGATGGCACGTGGGAGGCTGCCCGGGGCACTGGGGGGCAGTAATTCGGCCTTCTGGGCAGGAGCGTGGTCTTCCATGTGTTTTCGCGTGGCCAGCTTGATACGGAGTGATTTGGCACGTGAAAATCCTGCACGTCAGCGTGAAATTCGAGGAACGGCCTTTAGCGCGTAAGCGCGTCAGCACGCGTACGCGATTTCATTGGACCAAAGGCCCTTACAGCGTAAGCGTGTCTGTGACGTTTCGCGCATGGGCGTTGCCCTGGCAGGGCTTGGGGATCCCGCTTGCCTTTACACTACTCTGTATGTGCTTTTCGTGCGGTGCGTGTGTTTTCCATCCGTTGGGGTTCACACGCTATTACTTCACAGCGGGTGTTGGCTACGCGTTCTTCTACACGCAAGGCAGACGGTGAGTGGTACCCCGCTCCCCCCCAGGCCCGATCGCGTGAAAAAGTTCACGCGAACCCCTGAAATACAGCGAACCCCTGAGGCCCGATCGCGTGAAAAAGTTCACGCGATCCCCTGATATACACGTAGCCCGCTCCCCCAGGCCCGATCGCGTGAAAAACTTCACGCGAACCCCTGAAATACACGTAGCCCGCTTCCCCAGGCCCGATCGCGTGAAAAAGTTCAGGCGAACCCCTGAAATACACATAGCCCGCTCCCCCAGGCCCGATCGCGTGAAATAGTTCACGCGAACCCCTGAAATACACGTAGCCCGCTCCCCCAGGCCCGATCGCGTGAAAAAGTTTACGCGAACCCCTGAAATACACGTAGCACGCTCCCCCAGGCCCGATCGCATGAAAAAGTTCACGCGAACCCCTGAAATACACATAGCCCACTCCCCCAGGCCCGATCGCGTGAAAAAGTTCATGCGCACCCCCGAAATACACGTACCCCGCTCAAACGCATGTGTAACTTCCCGCGCACCCCCGAAATACACGTACACCGCTCAATCGCGTGTGTAACTTCCCGCGCACCCCCGATATACACGTGCCCCGCTCAATCGCGTGTGTAACTTCCCGCGCACCCCCGATATACAAGTGCCCCGCTCGCACAGGCCCAATTGCTGTATGTTGCCACTTTTGTAATGCGCAGGGACGCTACCACTGCCTTCGTGTGGCGGACGTGTTTCGGCTTGTGCGTGTCTTTGGCTGTGTGTGGCTTTACCCTATTCGATTCCATGAATACGTGTGGTTCGAGTGCGTGTGGGCGTTCCGTCTGCTTCCCTGCAGTACATCCCCAGTTACGCCCTTATTTTCGCGCGTTGTTCCCCATTCCCCGCGTTACGCCCCGTGTTCCGCCCACTTTCTGGTGTATGCGCCAAGGTTGTGCGCTTTCACTGTGCGCGTCGCGCACGCCTTTCGGGATGTTGCAGTGACTTGTGCGCCATGCACGGGTTTGACGCACATCCCGAGGTAAACACGCGCAGGGACTTCCATGAATCGCACGCGTGCGCGTGCGCCTGTTTTTTTGCGCTTGCGCCTGCTTGCGCCTGCTTGCGCCTGCTTGCGCCTGTTTACGCCTGCTTGCGCCAAGATTTTTGGCGCACGTTTGTTCCATGAATCGGCCCCTTGATGTTCTTTGTGAACATGGCAAATTGTGTGCAAATGTGTTGCCAACAAATAATGGAGCACATTTTCAAATGAATTAACCATCTAATGATATGTAAACATATGTAATGTCTTGCAGATGAAAAACAGGCCTCCATGTAAATTGCATTTACACATCTGGTTTTGATTCGGGCACTATTCACATTTAAAGCAAAGCGAAACAACAGCCAATCTGTGGGCTTTGTGAATAATGTTGCAGAGCTGTGTCACTTCCCATGCCGAAATGCATTTTGAACTAAATAATGCTCTTCAACAATCATATATGTGTGTGTATTTTAGGTGCAACATGTTAAACCCAATAGCAGCCAGTTTACATTGGTTCAGCCATATGTCCTGTGCGATGAATCCAATGGTGTCATCACTTCTTTCCTGGCAGTGACCTCTGGGGCCCGGGGATGGCAACCGCTACCTGATCCTGACCCTGGGGGCAAGTACATGAGAGAGGATCACATGGGGAGACAACCTCTAGGAGAGTAGCAGGGCACCATCGGACAAGACATGGTATTCAACTTCCTCTCTTGACGATACCCCATCCACACCCAATGCCTTAATGGCATGTTTTTACAACTCCCCTCATCCACCTATGAAGAATACTGAAGAACATTTCTCAAGATCTTTATGGAAGTCATAAACCTCTGACTTGCCCTCTCAAACCCATGAAAACACCTTTTCAGACTACCTACAAGTCATCCAGGCCTGACTTGCCCTTAAAAACCATTAACAACTCTTACCCAGACTTGACATCTAAAACATCAAGAATGATCTTCCATTCCCATAATTACAAGAATACTGGGACAAGGAAGATGAGCCGAGTAATGCAGAGCAAAGAAGAACAAGAACACAGGCTCCGCTCTAGTTGTTGTTAGCATATACCTATGGCTGGGAACTGTAAACAGCAGTAACATCTGAGGGAGAAAGCTGCTTCTCTCTGTATGGACCGAGAGACTGTGGGGCTGCAGAGTGTGCAGTGGCGCCAGCAAGCTCACGTAGGAAGAAAAGGAAATCTGACCAAGAGAGAAAACATGCTGTGACAACATCAGAAGTCAGGGCTCCAGGGTGTTCGCAGGTATTGAGAGGTAGCATTTTCCTTACCGAAACTCAGCATGTAGCAGAAGAGATCAGCGGAACCGCGAGAGGAAGGCGGCGAGATAGGAAGAAATGACAAATTACTACCAACAGCTTGCGGCAAGAGAGGAAAGTATGCCAGCAGGAGCTGGTGAGTCCATGAAAGGCAAGCAGGGACACCAGGGCATATTGAAAGACATGCCAAATGTGGCATGACTGTAAAAGAAGCAAAATAAGTATATGAAAGAGAAAGAAGCCGAGAGCATTTCATTAAAGGCGAAAACTGAACAAAAGCAAAACACTTTCAAGGTTATGAGTATATGAAATATAAATGTAAGAAAAACCCTAGCGGGATAGTATACCAGGCAGATACAGTGTCAGATAAAGCAAACATAAGAGGGTCTCAAGTTTGGAATTGTGTGCAGAGCCCACATGAGAAAAGCCGGGAATGAAGTGTACACCTGGCAAGTTAAAGTTGCAAGTGAGTGCATTTAAGAAAGCCATGGCAGGAGAGTATGCCAGGAAGCTGCACACCATGCAAGGACAAACTGAAGAGTCTATAAGAAAAACATTATGTAAAGGGGTCCTGAGAAGGACACATCAGGACTAGCAAAAGGCTGTGAGATAACAAATAGTAGAGGAGTGAAAACCTGACCAAGGAGTACCCCAGGTATCCTACCAAGGTACAAACGTACAGCCAAGTTGTTTTATTTATCAGTTCTGTTCTGGATAAAGCAAAGAGAAGTGAAATCCTGGCAGGAGTGTACACCGGGGCCCTGATTCATGGAATAATTGTGTGTAAAACAGGGATGTGCATGCTATTATGCCTGCAGGTCCCTGTTTCACAAATGGGCATTTGCTGGCAGAATGGCATGCTAATCCCTGTTTTACACGCAAATAATTCCATGAATCAGGGGCCAGGTATCATAACAAGATAAAGACAAAATCCAAGTTGTTTGTGTACCAGTTGTATTGTGAATCAAGAGAAATTCAAGAAAATGATATATTTGAATACACAACAGAGGGAAGAGAAATCCAGGGTGAGGGAACAACTGTCTGGAACAAGGAGCGCTATCCTTCTGGAACTTTTGTGTTGGAGTTAGGCCTTTTTCCTTTTTGAACATTTATAAATCACTGAAGGCCAAAGACATTACCCTTTTCACCTTAGAGTTAAGTTTATTAGAATGTGAGGGCGAGAATAGTACTTTGGACACAGGACGTTCTACTTTGGACATTCAACAGATCCTTAGTTTTGTTTGAGAAACACCTCTTAGTACAGGGACAAAGAGGCATTTTCCAACCCCCTTTTGTTTGGTCAATAAAGGTTTATGGCCAAAAACATAGGTTTCTGTGTCTGTGTCTCATTCCTGTTTCCTCACACTTGCTTTAGCTTATGAGATGTTCCAACCCTGCTTACAAAGTGTCATTTATAATACACATCAACTTGTAATTTAGCAATGCTCATAATGCCAGGCTAATAGCAAGTTACAAATTCTGAACTGATGATTCCAAGATGCTTCATGCCACTGATCGTTCTGTGTCATTAGGGATACTGACAATACTGAATCACTAATAATATTGATCCATTCATGATATTGATACACTAATAATAGTGATTAACACATAACAGTGAGCCCTTGGTCATTTTAAGTATTAATGACCCTAAGCTAGTGATCGTTCGTTTTGAGCCAATGATGTTTTATTTGAAGTCAGTGCTGAACATTCTGTTGAGGTACTTATATCCAGTATTCCATATACCTGTAGAAATTACCATGTTGTACTGAGAAATAATATCTGCTACACTGATAAGTTGTTCTCTCTTAGTGTGGTGATTCCTGTGAAAGTTATATTTTAGACACACTATATACGTTTTACTGGGACGATAGTGCCATAGGTTCAACACCTTTCAGAGAGATGTTTATGTAACTCTTAAAATAGAGTTTTGAGTCAATGGCAGCGCCAGGGGAGAGGCAGGGGTGTGGGGGCTCCGCAAACCTCTGGCTCCCACTTGGTGCCCAGTGTGCCCCCAACCTCCTGCTGACACCCTATTATCCGCTAATATAGGTGTATCCCTCCTGTAAAAAAGAAATTAAATGAACCTTGTTCTAGAAAAACCCTACGCTGCTCTGTTATTAGCGGTTGTCCCGGTAACAGATAATGCCTCTTAGTGTATAAGTGTCTGAATAATTGTTGCGGCTCATCCTGCACCATGCGGTATGTAGCTGTTACTTTCACGAATCCAATGTACTCCGCTACGTGCCTCTTGAAAGATTGTTATTTAAGAACCTGAAGGCAAATGTGGTTAGAGTTGCACTGGGGTATAATAACGGTATGCTAGTATGAAGTCGGAACACTGGGTCCACTGGAGAAGTGCTCCGTTATTGTGGAGCGTAAGCGCGACTATCTAGATACATTACTTAGGCGTGTCCCTGGATCAGATATGTTTCTAAGTTACCAGCTGAAAAATGTCCTTCTGAGTGCATAGCTAGGTCATGTCCTCCAAATGTTGCAAAGGGTCTTGCTTTACATAGTTGACAGCTAAGATTACATAGGGGTAATGATACGGACCGGGCTGCAACTGACTAGGTAATTAAAGTCACAAGGAGGTCTAAAGCAAGTCACTGATGCCAATGATCAGTGTGTCACAGGTTGGAAAATTTCGTTTAGCCCTTGGTGATAAGTGTCCAGACGGTGGATCCATCTGGACTCCTTATGTAACTGATTGTATTTGGAGGTCTGCCCCACCTTTTACTTTCTCCAGTACCCACCAGATGAAATCATTTGGGGAGTGTCTGGCCTCTAAGTATTGTGTTACTAGTGGTGCTGTCAAGGTCTTACACCGAATCTTGGATCTGTGTTCTGATATTCTTAAGTTAATAGCTCTTGTGGTATGTCCTACGTATCTTAGACCGCATGGGCATTCAATGCAGTAGATGACATTGGAACTTTTGCAGTTAGTGAAGTCTTTGAGGGTCCATTCTTGTTGTCTGCTCGTAAAGGTTTTCATTTTTCTGGTGAATTGGCACGCCACCCAGTTCCCACATGGATGGTGCCCTTGTATGGGGTGTAAAGTTCTTGTCCCGTGTAGGATGAGTCTGCTTGGAAAAGAGAATGTACCAAGTATTCTTTAATGTTTTTCACTCTTTTGTATGCAAACCTCGGTGGGGGATCCTCTGGTAAATTAAGTCTGGCGATGTGCCAGTACTTATTAATGATATTCTTAATCTGTGCTGTGTCTCTACCCTGTGTAACCACACAGGTTAAACGGTCTTCACTGGTGTGAATTGTTGTGTTTGATGGTTGTAGGAGCAATTATCTATTTGTGTTGAGTGCTCTTTTTGCTGATTGATCCAATCATTTTTTGGGGTAGCCACTGTTCCATAGTCTGCTAGTCAGGAGTGCTGCGTGTCTAGTAAAATCTTCCCTCAGGGTACAATTCATGCAAATGCGTAGCAACTGCCCGTATGGCAAGTTTTGTTTCATATGGGTAGGATGGTTACTAGTGTGGTGAAGTAATGTGTTTCTAACCATCAACTTGCGGTGAAGATCACATGCGAGTCTACCATTGAGGTGCCTAATGTTTAGATCCAAGAAGGGGACCTGTGCTGTGCTGTGTTAAATGGTGAACTGTATATCATGATTACACGAGTTCAACCATTCCCAGAATAGTAAAAGTTGATTCAAATGACCTGTCCAAATAAAAATCACATCATCTATGTACCTGTACCAGTGCCCCACTTGGTCTCTCCAATGATTAAATGGGGAAAACACATAGTCCTCCTCATATTTGGCCCTATAAAGGATAGCTAAACTGGGGGTAAATGCCACCCCATCGCTGTTCCTTTAGTCTGGAGGTACATTTGTCTGTCAAATGTGAAGACATTTTTTATCAGAGCTATCCTCATCAGTTCCAGAATAAAGTTGCTCGGGACCCGGTCTTGTAGTGGGTACCTGGTCAGCCACTCACAGATACATTCAATTGCCGCTTCTTGTGAGATATTCAAATAAAGAGACTTGATATCCATAGTGACTAAAATCTGGGTCAATGGATCAAATGGCATCTCCTCAAACATAGTGATTGTGTGTGTGGTGTCCCTCAGATATGTGTTGGTTTTCATACTGAGTGGTTGTAGGAAAGTATCGACAAATGTACTTAAAGGTTACAGGACTGACCCACATCCTGAAATGATTGGGTTGTGTGGGTCCTTATGGATCTTTGGTAAGGCGTAGAAACATTGATTTCTACCCCCAGGAGTAGTGAGAAATTCTGCTTCTTTTGGAGATAGCCAATCTCTCTCCAGTGCATAACTGACCACTTCAGAGATTTCTTGACTCGGGTCTTTTGTTGGATCTTTGTGTAGGATGGATTAACACTCCCTGTCATTCAGGATGGCCAATACCATGTCTTTGTATTGGGTAATTGTCATAATAACTATTCCTCCTCCCTTATCCGCCAGTTTAATAACTATGCCCTTATTGTTTTGCAATAGTGTGAGGTCTTGTTTCTCTTTGAGTGTTAAGTTATGATAAACATCTGTTTTTTTTCTTGTATTTTTTTTATTATTTTTTTATTCACCCTATTATCCAGCCACCCCTGGCACCAAAAGCTGCCTACTTTACTCATTTGAGTACCAGGTAGGTTTGCCTCAGCCTTTCTTCATTTGCCAGATGATAAAATATGTTGACTTGTTTAGGTGCACACAGAGCTCAGCGATGTCTGTATGACCCCTGCTCCAGCAATACATTTGAGAATTAAGTAAAATCTGTACACAGAGGTAATGACGCTAACAGACAATTGGGCTATACATGGGTTAAACAATTTAATAACAGTGGCATACTGTTATTTTAATTTTTTTGAAAAGGGATGTCATTAAAACAGGACTGCGAGATCACCCTAGGATGGTGGGTCTATTGGAACCCACTGTGTAGTGCCTGCTTCCATCTATCATGGTATTCCGCTAAGTTCTTCTCATCTATGGAGGGCCTTTGTTCAGCTGGGCTATGGAAGAAATGGGCCAAGTGCCTTCTCCTACTGCTTGGCGCAGAGTGAGGGAAAGCATCCACTATGCATGACCCAATGCCATGGGCACTAGCGACAGTGGGGCTCTGAGACGGAAGGCTAGTCTGGAAGTCATACTCCAACTAAAGTGCCCTCTGCTTAAGACACAGACTGTGCCTGGGTTGGAAAATAAGGTGGCTAGGAGGTGCCTGGAGGATCGACAAAGGCCATATTCTAGGCAAAGTTCCCACTTGAATGACTGGAAGCCATGCCAAGTGGATCCACAGGATGTTAGCAGGTACCACAGGAGGGGCCTGTCTATATGCATCAGGCTAAGTGGCTAGGCCATGTCAGTGTCCACATTGTGATTGTTGGAGCATCCCAGGAAATGTGCAATGGCCAATTGTGAAGTAGTTTTAAAGGCACTTGTAGTTATGGCCCAAGTGGAATGTGTATTTATAATATTACAAGTAAGTAGGCAAAATCATTTTAAGAGAGGTATATATTCACATTGTGTAACTTAATAATTATTTGAAGAAGCGAAATTGGTGGGGTTCATAATGTCCAAATAGTTGTTCTCAGTTGTATTGTATAAATTCAGGGTGTTTATTGCCCATGCCATTTAAAGTATGTGAACCCATTTAACCAATGAATTGTTCAGAACAATCATTCACCTGTTGGTAGAAAGTTGGGTGTTTGTTTTGAACATGTGACACCCGTTACATTCTACTTAGTTTATTAGAAGGAAACAGCCAGGCAGGTTGTTATATTGTGTGTAGAGTGCATTATTAGCTTGGATTCACCAACCATTTTCTCGGTGTGTTTTCATCGTACTGAGAGTTAGGAATCACTTTAAATTAATTTCTTTTATCTTGAAATAAAAGAAAGTCTTAAAACAAAACAACGCTGTTCTTCACCTAGAAAATGAGAGAGGATTTTTTATATGTGAGACCATTATACTGGGTTTTCCCATGTCTGTATAAGCGTGTTAATATAATGTATTGGTGAAGCTGTTTGCAGTGGATCATTAACTTTCCCTGCATAAGGTGCTGCTCAATTGAAGTTAATTATAAATGCACCTGTTGTTCAGTAGAAGAAGGAGAAAAATGAAAGACAGGAAGAAGGACCACCTAGGAATGATGACCCGATGAAAACACTGTGGATGGTAATCTGGGTATGGTGTCCGATTTAACGCCTCAGGTTTTTCCACCAGAAAGGTTTCCTTGCACAGAAGGACCCCCACAATTCCCTGATCCTTTTAGCCAAGAGAACAGCCACTAGAATAGAGTCTTGAAGCACAGGAACTTTAGATCAATGGATTCCATGGACCTAAAGGGGTATGAATGTAATGACCATAGTACCACACACAGATACCCACAATGGCACCAGAGATTTAGAAGGAGTATGTAAAAGATGACAATACGTCAATGATCAATGAACCAAAATGGAGGCACCTTCTGCCCCATTTCAAGAGTCTCAGAAAGCCTTGGAGGTTGAGCGAGACAGTGGTTATAGGTGTTGCTCAGTGCAGCAGTTCCTGAATGATCCCCAGCTCTTCATTTAAGATCAGTGTGGAAGGTCTTCTCGTCTCTTTTACCGTTTTACCGATTCAGCTGCCTTATCTTAAATGCCTTGCATAATCAGGACTATCCATTGAATTTCCATGCCATAAGGGACCCATGTCTAATCCATATTTCTAGGAGTAAGAGCCCATAGAACAATGTTTTTAGCTGGGCGTTAACCCTGTAAGCGAATGAATCCAGAAATGGGGATTGAAACCTCTTTCAAATCATCTGAAACTGTCCTCTAAAGTCAATGATTCTGATAAGGGAAAGATCCTGTTTTGACGGTCAGCTCAGTCCCCATATATGAGATGCTGTGATGCTGTAATACATTTTATTCTGCTGAATAGACCACCTACTTTGCCAGACATGCCAATTTCAGGGACTGCCCCTCCCTGGTGATTGACATAGAACACTGTCACCTGGTTGCTGAATCTGAAAGGAACATCTTGTTAGTTGATCTAACACAATCCAGAATGCAGACGTGTCTTTGCAATTCAATGATTGGAAGGAAACCCTTCTATTGATTGTTCCTGAATGAGAACCACCACAGGAACATGCCTCTTCATAAATTTTCTATCAGCCAACATGATGTAAGATGCTAGGACACAGTACTGGATGTGGTGATTCCTCACCATGAAATTGAGTAATTAGTGTTTGGATGAATGGGGATGCGTATACCAAATGTAATGATGCTAACATGTCTCCTTACATGATAATTCGATTGTACACTTGAGCATTTGGATTTTGAAATGTGTCATGGACATGAACCGGTTGAAGTATTTTCGGTATAGAATCAATCTGATTCTACCGCACAAATCCATCACCATTAATAATATCGAGTATACTCCTTGGGATTCCTTGATTTCAGAAACTGTGACAGAGGGGTGTATCGGTATAACGGTTTACCGTTATAGATACCGTGAACAGCTTAATTGAACTATAATAACCGTCACATTGTTTATGCCGGTATACCATTTTAGGTCCTGCAGCTATTAAGTGAGCTTTTCAATCTGATTTGCAAAGGCTGCAGTAAGCAAGTGCTGCACGGTCTGGATCTTGCACTGTGGGATGTGGCGTCTACCAACGGGGCCTTGTTTGGCAGACAAGAGCATAGGGAAAGTGAGGCCACATTAGTAAATGCAGCTTTGATGCTGTGACTGCTCTTTCTCTGTGATCAGTGGAGTCGGGCTAAAGATCAGCCGATTTGTAGTTTTCGCACCAATTTGAAAGATGGGTAACTACACATCCCAGAATTCAAAGGAGGGGAGGGATACCAATGCATGTCCACAAAAACGTTAGCTCTGTAGACTGTATGTACACTGGGCCTATCAGTGCTTTATGCTAGTATATAAACTCCCCCCCAACTCTCCTCCATGTAGATTTGCACTAGAGTTGTTGCTTCACTTGATCCTTCACCTGCCTTCTACATATGGCACTGCACTCAAGCAGGCAGGACAGATTCTACATTCAATTTGAAGTATCCAGAGCAATAAGGGTGAGATATTTCTTAGGTCTATCCTCGATTTGTGACACCATCCATGAAAGCATTCCTCCGTCTCAACTCACATGACAAGAGTCCTAATGCCCTTAGACCTGGGGAAAATGGTAATGATGGGGTTGTGGTGGGGTGGTGGTCTAGGCCATACTTGGGCCGATATGTATTTTAAATTTGTCATTTTCTTAAAAGGTGTATGTGCCACTATCTTTAAGAATGTAAATAACATGTATTGAAAGAAAACAACAGCACCCACTCAACGCTGTCCTGTAAGGATTACATTGTCAGTGGTGACTCCAACATCAGACCTTTATAATACACCAGGCAGATGGAAAACAAGCTATAGGGATTTAAACAATATGCAAACTTTCGGTGAGTGTGGGTTGGCTATGACATGAGTGACTTTTCTCCCTTTAATTGGATAAAGCGTTATCAAAACAAACTTTTATGACTGATCACACTGAGGGGTCATGATGCCCATGCCATGTGGTTCCAAAATAATGCAGGTCAAGGCCGATTTTCAAAGCGATTGCCTGTGACTGAGCAGCAAGCTCATTGCTCAAAATGTGCATTTTAACACTTCCACTAGTCACTCTTTCATTCAAGGCGATCAACGAGTGAGCACAAAACAAATGAAGACAGGCAGTTCCAATATACCAAGAGAAAGATCTCAACCTGAGGGAGGCCCAAAGGGTAAATACATTACAAAAGAAGATTTGTGCCAGAGTCTGGGATAACCTGGGTCTCCCTGAACCTATCATCCCAGAGGTGTGGGTAACATTAACACTGAGATAGTACAAAGGCAATCCAAGGGATGGTTTACCTTTACACCCAGTCATTGAGGAGAGAATTCCAAAGAATACAAAGAATCAGATAAGATCTCATTATGCCAATGCATGTCAAAACCATATCTGTATAGTGCTTTGGAACAGGTTTACTGAAATTTATCAATAGGCTCATTCCTGTCAAGCCTAACTGGTCTCCTATCCATGGCTCGAGAAGAAGCAACTTTGCAACATGGCACTGATAAGAAAATGGAGTCAGCACTTAAATGGCATTTGCTGGATCTCATCTTAGTGTTTGGGCAAGTGCATATTTCTGTTTTGGCATACAACAGTGTCAAAGCCACTGCAATGGCATCAGGGACCACAAGGCAGACAAGATCACAGGTCCAGTGGGAACTCACTTGCTTCAGTTCTCCCAAGTGTGGGTGAATTCGAAATCCAACCAATGAGTAAATACATTTTGAAAAGAGGTTACAAGGATGAGTTCTCGTCACCACCTCCAACTACCCTGGTCATGATCTCTGCAAAGGGATAACAACCTATGTACAAAGATACAGTAACTCCTCACAATGAAGGCTATCGTCACAGTAGGGGTGTCACAGTATTAGTTTTATGGTGGTATGATAACCTTCTTGCCAAATCACGCTATATCATGGTTATCGCGGTATAGCAGGTGGAGTTAACTAATCTTAATAAATATTTTCTTAAAGGTCATAAATTGTCAGCATTTTGAAACTTGTCTCTGCACATTTTTAGCTGATCCTACAGGAATCTAAGGCGGCTGCAGATTTGGTCCTCTTGTGTGGTCTCACAAACAATAGAGAACATGTGTTGTTCCGACATTTCCCTTTAACCTGTTGAATGACTCTTGCTTTGTTTTTTATGGCGTGATGCATGTGGGAAGGAGGAATATGATGTGACAGAGGAAGGCTGACGCCTGCAACGACTCCTTTTTATTTGGGGTTTACTAATTTTCTCACTCTGATAGGTATAATCAGACTAGAATCATCTATCATTGTGATTAGCCAACTGAGTACCATTACCTCTTTCTCAATCAGCTTCCAAAAAGATGTCGGAGGAATTCCCACCCCTCTTTGCTCTAGTTAGATGGAATTACCAATTATGATCTCAAACACAAATAACCAGATGGACTCAAATGAATATGGCAAAGTACTACTTTATTATTAGCATAAAAAGAAAGTAGGGCAATCTGGCAAATACCAGGCAGTAATTTACGCACCAACACCCAAGTGTGATTATACAAAGGTTGTATACCTCTATATGTGTCATATATGACATCATCCTACATGGCAAATTTAAACTTATTGAAGGGAGGGATTGGTTAAGGGAACATATGTACCTATAGTATATAAGTGTTAATAATTTCATTGGCTAACCCTTATCTGGTGACAAGCCTTGAACCAGCTCTAAATATGAATAATACTGATTATATCAGAATAATGACAGCAGGTTGGTCTTTTCAACATTGTATAGCATGTTGCTATATAGACTCTCTGATTGGTTGGCATGCTTTCCCAACATTGGACTTTCAGCTCGTTAGCAACACATAAGCAAAATGAAGCACAGTTGCCACAAGCAACATCAGACTACTCCCCACTTTCACAATTAGTCTGTCATCTCTCATCGGTCAGGCCCCAAGCCAAGAATTCTCCTTTGTAGTTCATCTCAAAGCCTGTTCTCTGTTCTGTGAACCTTCAAGGGAGTGTAGGCATACCATTATCTCTGTTTGGACTTAATGAATAGCCCTTGCTTTCGACTTCTGAATCACATGTGAGGAGACCACAAATGTGTCTATCTCGCCCTTCTATTTACTGCTATTTGATTCAAATGAGCTGGGTGCCATTACCCTTCTTGGCCTCTGGAGACTTGCTCGCTTCATCTTACATAGGTTTTCTGCATTTTTAATAGTATAATAATTGGCTCTTGCAGAGGTTTTCTCCTTTTCAAAATAAAAGATAACTGTGTCTTACATGGCTAACCCTTTGACTCCCCTTTTGCCTTGCAATTATTCCTTGAAGTAGCATCCTATATCCAGGCCAATATACTCCTCTTTATTCCTCACACAAAGCTGTTTTTACAGCATCTCCTGACTCTGCAGCCCTAGTCTGTCTCTGAGGTAGCTTGATTGGTTTTAATACAAGTCCAATGTCCCTCTTTCCATCATGGCCACTCTAGCCATGTTATGTTTTCCTCTGCAGCAAGCTTCTATATGTCTCATCTACCTTACGTTTCTGCGTTTATAGTCAGCAGTTTACTTTATCTGCTTTTTATATACAGTTTCTTCATATTCAATTGCATGTTTCCCTTGTTACTTCAGTTAGATCTTTATTCTTTGATGTTTTGCATATTGTTTCATTGAGTCCCAGCATCTTTCCTCTATAACGTCACTCTGTTCTTATCAGATTTCACTTATAGCTCTATTATGTCCTATGGTGTGTGCAGACATCCTTCCACCCTTTCAGTGCAAGGGTACATTTTTAAAAAAATATATTTTTATTTTATTTTGAAGTCAAACAAACACACTACAACTGTTTAAAAACATAGAAAGCATCATAGTCCAGCACATTTTCATTAGAACTCCCCAACTCCCCCCCCCCTTAAACTAGAGCCGGTTCTCACATGTCATTTATGGGAGCATCATTGGGTGGCACAGTACTTAGGCAGTCATCATCCGGGTCCTCTGTTCCGTTGTTAGCCTGATGATGGTTTGCTATAGAGGCCACCAATTGCCGCCAGGCCAGCAACGGCCCTACTTCCTCCTTGCCCCCCCTGGTGACCGCTTCAAACCAGACTATAGATTCAGCTTCCGCCCACCTCAAGAGGTCCGTCCACCATAGCTCCACCCTAGGTCTGTGGGCCGCCTTCCAGCCCATGGCAATCCTGCGCTTGGCCAAAACACAAGCCAGGTCCTTCATCTTGCTTATGTGTTTTGAATGCCGGGTCTAGGGAAAAGCCCAAGCATGCATGACCAGGCCGATTCCACATCCAGCACCACCCCCCCACCAGCCAGTTTCATCTTGACCTCGTCCCAAAATCTGTGCACTTCCGGGCAAGCCCAAAACATGTGTAGCAGTCCCGCATTCACCTCCCCACACCTGGGGCATTGCCCAAACTTTGCAATCTTCCCGGGGGTTAAATAAGCCCCGTGGGTAACGTACAATTGAAGCTGTTGGAATCTCGCGTTTCGGGACACCTTTTTATGGTACCTCTGGGCCCGTTCCCATTGCCCGTCCGTCATGGGTCCTCCCACCTCCTCCTCCCAATCTTGTCTCAATTGAAGCAACTTCTTCCCTGCCCTTACTTGCAGGTGCTCGTATATCCTCGATATTTCGTGCCCGCCCTCCGATACATCATACATGGTTTCCAGGGAGGCGTCAGGGTCTTCCACTAGCACTGTCTCAGGCCATCTTTCTCTAGTCTTTTTCACAAGCCTAGTGTAGGTTATATATTGGCCACCATGTACCCCCGTCTCTTCCTGCAACCTCTGAAAGTCCAATGCCTCCCCTTCCTGCCATATGTCCCCGAGGGTGGCCAGGCATACCTGTTCCCAGTATCTACGGACCGATTCAAATAGTTGAGAGTCGCTCCCGCACAGCGCCGCCAAAGGGGCCTGCTGAGAGTACGGCTCCGAGTCCCCCCCAATCTTCCATGTCCTGTGCCAGATCTCCCAGCCCAGCCTCAGTAGCCGCCCCTTGCCCACCAGTTTGTCTCTGCACAACCACACCACTTACATCAGAAAGTATGGGGCTGTATCTCCACGCAGAAGCCTAGCTTCCGCCGAGTCTTCAGCTGAAAGCCACCTGGCCACGTACTGCAGCTGCCCCGCCAGGTAATAGAGTTCAAAATTAGGCAGGCCTATCCCCCCCTGTCACATGGGTTCTGGAGCTTCCACAGAGCAACCCTATTCCTGGAGCTGCCCCACACGAAACCCCTGCACACACTATGAAGTTTCGCGAATAGGCTCCTAGGTACCAAAAACGGGACGTTGACAAAAAAGTGCAAGAGTCTAGGCAGGACCACCATCTTGAGCAAGGCCGCCCTCCCCATCATGGTCAGGGTCAATCTAGACCAGAATACCATGCTGTTCTTGATCCCCTCTATCGCCTTTTCCGTGTTATGCTTGTGTTCTGCCTCGACCTTGTGGTAAATATTTATTCCCAAATACCTAAATGTCACGGGCTGCCATGGTATTGGTACCGGGACATTCCTATATCTGCCCAAAGGAAACAGACTAGACTTTCCAGGGTTCACCGATATGCCCGAGAGGATGGCGTACCGTATCTACTACCTCCAGCACGTACTGCAGGTTTTCTTCTGGATAACGCAAATAAGGGAGCATATCATCCGCATATAATGATATCCACTGACTGTGCTTATGCCCACCTCCCCATATTGTTGTCGCAGGCATATTGGCAGTGGCTCTAATGTCAGTATATATAGCATGGGTGACCAGGGGCATCCCTGTCTGGTCCCCCTGCAAAGTTGCCAAGGATCTGAGACTGTGGACCCTGTTTTGACTCTCGCCATCGGGGTGCTATAAAACAACTGGACCCATCTGAGGTATCCAGGTCCCATTCCGTACCCCTTCAGGACCGCTTTTAGCCAGGGCATTGTACAGAGTCGAAGGCCTTGACCCCGTCTAACGACACTATAGCCAAGGCGCCCGTGTCCTCCTCAGTTTGGTCTATGACATGGTGTAGCCTCCTGTGGTTATCGGTGATGTTCCTGCCTGGAACATATCCCATCTGATCTGGGTGTATCAGTTTCCTAATCACCTTCTTCAGTCAAAATACTCACAGCCGTGAGTATTTTGCTGTCCTGGTTAAGCATGGACAACAGTCTGTAAGACCCGCACTCCACGGCCGGCTTGCCTGGTTTCAAGAGTGGGATGATTACAGCCTCGCGGAGGGACAATGGGAGTTCCCCCTGCTCATAGGCCTCGTTGAAAGTGGCAAGCAGTGGCTGAAGCAACTCTTGCTCGTATGTTTTGTAGAACTCGCTGGGCAGCCCAATCCGAACCAGGCGCCTTGCAAGTGGGCAAGTTCTGAATCACTACCTCCAGCTCATCCGAGGTGACGGGTGCGTCTAACTCGGCGCGTTCTAGATCATCCAAGGTGGGCAGCTCTATGTCCTCCAATGTGTCCAGTATGTATTGACACATATCCTCCCCCGTGTCCTCATACAAGTGTCTGTAAAACTTAAGGAACTCCTCATTTACCTCTTTCTGGGTGTTGCATATGCAACCTTTCTCATCCTTAATCTCACTGATCACCGAGCGGGGGGTCTCACTCTTATACAGCCAGGCCAGCAGTCTGCCCGGCTTGTCGCCCCCTGCATGTATCCTCTCCGTATATTTCCTGTAATTGAGTCTGCATAGTCTATCCCAGAGTGTGCTGCAGGACAACTGTAGCTCCTTTACTTTGGTTCTATTATCATGAGCGGTGCTCTTGCAACGCGTGAGATCATCTAGCTCCCTTTCCACCTCCTGGAGTTCCCTTTCAACGCCCCCCTGTAGCCCCTTAGCTTGAGAAATGGCTACCCCGTGCACCACCACCTTAAACGCTTCCCACAGTGTGCCCACAGAGCTTACGCTTCCCGTATTTATATCAAAGTATTCCTCGATGGCATCCCTCAGGCCGTCCCGAAACCCCTCGTCCTGCAGAGCCTCGGTCCTGAGTCTCCATGTAGGGATCTGCGGTCTTGGGGGCTGGTGTCTCCAGTCTACCACCAAGGGCGACTGGTTAGATAGTACTCGGGCCTTGTATTCCGCTCCTTCTATGTCTCTCACTATCTCAGCTGTTACAAACATGTAATCTAACCTTGTGTGCAAATCACGTGGCGCTGCGTAGTGTGAATACTGCCTATCCGTGGGATGCAGCCTTCTCCACGCATCCTCTAGGCCTAGGTCTTTCAGTAAGGTACCCAGCGCTTTAGCCGCTGTTGCCGTTTTCCCTGTCCTGTCCTTGGACCTGTCCATTCTGGGATCCACGGTACAGTTAAAGTCCCCCCCACACTACCGTACCCCCTGCCAGGGGGCCAAGTTTACCGTAGAGGGTCCTAAAGTAAGCCGCTGTGTTGTTATTGGGGGCGTACAAATTTATGATATGCACTTCTCTGTTTTCCAGGAGACCCGTTACCACCACCATTCTACCCTCCGGGTCCACCGTAGAATCAAGCATCCGAAACGGCACATGAGGCGCCACCCAAGTAATGACCCCTCTAGCATACGCCGAATACGCCGCCCCCACAACATTGCCCTTCCATTTCCTCCTGACCACCTCCAGCCTTTCCCTAGTGAGGTGGGTCTCTTGCAGCAGGGCTATGTCTACGCGCATCCTCTTTAAGTACAACATCAATTTGTTACGTTTCAGGTAGCTGTTAAGGCCCCGTACATTCCAGGTCACAATTCTGAGATTACCCGATGCCATCCGGTCGGAATATCTCCATCCCATCCCTTCCCATAATGCTCCCCATGTTAATTCGTTCCCTGGCTCTCTCCCTTCTATTAACAAACAATACCTCCCTCCCCCCTTCCCCAACTTCACACCACTGCACACAACTCTCCCCCTCCCCCCTCCCCGCCAACCCCCAACAATAGCCCAGCTCCATCCCTGGATCTCAGGCCTACCCACGTCTGGACCCGTCTCGTGTCCGAGGACGAGGACCCTGCGGGGTGTCACCAATCTAACAGTGACCTAACTAAGTGTACTACTATTGGGTGCAGAGGGTGCTCCCCAGGAGCTCCCAGTCATCTATTTAGGAGAAGTGCATTCAACGGGACCCACCGGCAGATACCATGACTTCCTCCACACAAGCACAATATCGTACTATATTCCAGTCCCAATGTCGTAACTATGGCCTCACGGGTGCCTCTGCAACGTGCTACTTATCTCCAGCCACTTCTGTCTGGGCATCCGATTCCTGAGGTCGACCTTGATATCCAACCACTCCATCGCTTCAGTTGAAAAGGAGGCTTAGAGAAGCAGGCCACCGCTACATGTTGCTCTACCCCGAAGAGGGATCTGTTCTTATGAAACACCTTTAACATGGCGGGGTAGAGCAACATGTAGCGGTGGCCTGCTTCTCTAAGCCACCTTTTCACCGTTCCAAAGTTCATTCGACTCCGCTGCACGAGCAGCGTATAATCCGGATCCGCCGTTATTTTCGCTGACCCCCTTTCTATTGTACCTCCTTTCCGGAAAAATTCTAAAATCTTTTCACGGTCACGATAGTTCAAGATCTTTGCGATCAACGGCTGCGGGGGGGCTCCTGGGGCCGGTCTCCTGGCCAGGGCCCTATGCGCCCTTTCGACCGCGAACCCCTGGGTCAGCTCCCCGCCTGTAATCTCCTGCAAGAGCATGGTTTCAACGTAATCCGTGGGGTTTGATCCTTCCATTCCCTCCGGAACACCCACTATGCGAATGTTGTTGCGCCTGGCGCGTCCCTCTGCCTGCTCTGCTCTGTCCTCCAGATTGCCCACTCGTTGCACGAGGGCATGAAGCTCCTTAGCGTGTGCATTGCACGCCTCCGTGGTCGGGGCCAACTCCTTCTCCAGTTCCCCAGTGCGCTCCGCGATCGTTCGCACGTCCTGGCGCAACAGGTTCACCTCTTCTCGGACCGGTCCGATCTTAAGGTCTAGGCCCTCCTGCAGCTCTTTCATGGCCAGGCCCAACTTCGTCTCCCAAGCCACCTTCAAGTCGGCAATTGCTGCCAGCACCTCCTGGATAGTACTCGGTGGGTCCGTCGCCGCTGCAGGGGCTTCTTTGCTCTTGCCCCCTTCCGCGCCCGAGGGCGACCTAGCGTAGGCCTCCATCGTGGGCTGTTTGATCCAGGATCGCACCACCTTGGAGGACATCCTGCTGCATCGGTTGGGCACACGCACCCAGCTGTGTCTTCGGCACTGCAGAGCACCTTGCGGAGTTCGCTCGCCGACCCCTTCACAGCAAGGTTCCGCTGAACTCGGGTTCACTCTGCTGGCACGCCACGATCCAGGGCCTCCTCAGTGGGGGCTCGCACTTATGTCTTGCCACCAGCCAGAGGCACATGCGACATGTCTATCTGGTTGGGCTCGCCCACGCTCCGGCCAGCTTTGTCTTCCTCAACTCCACAGACCATTTATGGCCCTTTGTCCACGGGCGGCCATCTAGGGTGCTGCCCTTCCACTGTGCGACCGCCACCTTCTTCGAAGTCTAGTTCTGTGGATATGCAGTCTCGCTGGTGGGGAGGGCACTCACCATGTGCCCCCCATTTTCATGCACCCTTGGATGCACCGTGGGCTCGAAAGTCCGCCGAAAACCATCACTTCTTCCCAGGATCAAGATCGGATCATCGGGAGCTCCTCCAAGGAACGTCCTCTTACGTAGCCATCAAGCCACGCCCCCCAGTGCAAGGATACATTTGATAAGGTTTTCTGAGTGCATATCGTCACTCATACTCTCAATGCGGTATTGGGATAATACCTGGTGTCCCACATAGGGCTCTTCTTCTACTGTTCCAGTATGACAGAGCTGAGGGGGCAGGAGCTAGAGATGACATGGCCACCTGCTTCTCTACATTCCCCTCTCTGGTCAAGTCCTCAACCACCTCCTCTTCTTTAATCGTCTTCATCCTCTCTTCCCATCTAGGTTTCTTTGGAATCCATATTTTCATCATCCCCTCAGGTCACCTGCATTCTTTATGTGCTCACTCACACTCCAGGCCATTTGACAGCATTCTCAAGTTGGTTGACAGAATACCCAATGTCCTACATATTTCTTGTGATCCTTAGGGTAGTAGAACTTTGTTCCTGGAGGTGCCAGGGGACTTTTCTTTGCGTTCTCATGGGTGGTGTCTTCAGTCTGTGGTGTGCGATCTTGATTCACATCAATCATTATCTTCATCCCAATAGCTTTCTTGCCGGTTTTCTGACTTTGTCCTAAAATGATCCTTATGAGACAGCATACTAGCAATACCAACACTAGTATTGCTCCAAGTAATTTGAAGGCATTTGACAGCCAGGTTGGAATTCACAAAAACAGAGATGAAAACCAGTCATCTCCTGCTGTCTCATCAACTTCATCTGCACTCTTCGTATGTAGGTGCATAAGCATAGTCATTGCTTCTGTCAGGATTCCATTTTCTCCATCATGGGAAGGTGTGAATGTGCAGCAAGAAGGCCCGACCTTGGCGCACACGCCTCTTTCCATTGCTGTAATTGAGTCCCAGACATACCTGTTCTGGAGGGTCATAAGCGTAATGGCCCTGAGTTCTTCTCTGATTGCATTAAATCCTTTTATTGTTGCATTGATAATTTATAGCAGCTCCCATCTGGCGATCTGCAACCATTTGGCATTCACTGCAATCTGGAATCCAGACATATATATAGATGTCATTATCATTGCCATCTTGCTGAATAATTTATGCTCATCTGGTATGTTATTATAGGCTCCTATTGACTTTGATGAGAAATAGTTCTCCCTCTTCAGTCGGCGTAGGTTGAGGCACCTTTTCCTTCTCTGGTGTTCATCTATTTTTGGAAATGCGTCAATATGCATGACACTTTGAGGAATCCCTAATGCAGGAAAATGTATCACCACAAGGGAGCATGCTCCTCCCCAATTTTTAGGCAGCTGCATGCAAGCTCTGGATCCACAGGCCCAATATCAATCCATCTGCACAGCAGTTCCTCCATTAATTCCTGGCACTTCGAGCACCTGCTTACATCCTTTATTTTCTCCAACCAGGACTGGGCCTTCATTCTTGAAATATGTTTTCACATTTTTAGTGGTATTATAGATATTGGTCCTGCTTCTTTGTGAAATAATATTAGTAGCTTAGAGTACTTGGCCCATAGCTCCATACACATGTCATTAACTATATGTACTATGCTTACTGGTTCCTTCTTCAATAAGTGTGCAGGGCAAGATAACATTCCTTCTTCCCATCCTGTGCTGGTAGTAACTCGTCCATACACCAATTGCTGAGGTCTCACTCAGCATCCTGGTACACCTGATCTTTCCACTATGTCTGAACATTCCAACCGCCTCATTTCAATAACCTTTATTTGTTCTCCAATCTGGGATGGATACACATGTTTTTTGCTTGTCCAACCCATCCCTTTCTCCATCCTTTGTGTTTTCACATACATATCTTCATATGGAAATGTTCCCCCTGATTGCCATCGTAGGGTTGCCCATTTTCCTTCGAATGTCCTCTGGTTGTGCATGCTGCCAGATGACTGAGGCACTTCGCATCATGTGCAGACAGCTCTTTTGTAATAAATGTTCTGCCTGCATTCATGGCGTAGGGGATGCGAGAACTCACGTAGCAGCTTTTATCTGACGTTCTCTCTCCCACCGCTTTCATGTGCTGATACCATAGGTTATTCTTAAAGTGAGCTAAATTATGAAGATATCTATTCATGCCTTCATGATCTTCTCCAACATCTCTTTTAAGTCAAAGAATGTGTTTAGTAAAATTAGGGAAGATACTGCTCTTGCTTTTGTTAGGGATTATAATGGATGGTTCCTTGTCCCCCACAGTATCTGCATTTTTAATCACTATGGGGGTCATTACGACCTTGGAGGTAACCATGCCGCAATTTTCAGCATGGTTACTCCCTTACCAGGTACCGGGTCCGGGTTGCTTGAATGAGGAATTACTGGGCCATTCCCAACCTTTAAGTACCCGGTAATTCCTCATTCAAGGAACCCAGACCCGGTACATCCCCATTCCCATCCGAGCCCCCATAGGACTCAATGGGAATGGGGAGGGAGCTAACAACAGGCCCGTTAATAACGGTCCCATTGTTAGCTCCCTGGTCTGCTAGCCAGACCCGCTAAAGGCACCTGGTTTTACCAGGCACCCTTTGCAGGTCCCGCGAGCAGACTCGTAATGGGGCGGTAAGGGTTTGACGGCACTGGCACCATTACCGGCGCCGTTAACCCTTTACCGCCAAGGTCGTAATGACCCCATATTTGTCTAAATGCAATAATAATAAGGAAGAAAAGACAAATCATAATACAAAATGAAATCACAATTGCCATTCCAGAAAAACGTATTGACTTTCTTGATGGTTGAGAGTCTCATATTTTGGAACCTTCCCATTTTGTTTAACTCAGTATGTAATTGTGTTATCTTCCATAACGAACACTTTTATATCAAGAACTGCAAAATAATTGCCAAAATGATTCTGAAAATAATATGATAGTTTTAAAGATTTCCAAAAAATGTTATGGTGTCCACATGTCGTGTTATCAGAGCTGGGTAAGACTGCAATATGCAGGTGAAACCAGCATACACAAATGTGTGTAATCATATGATGATGGGAAGCATAGAAGATGCAGGGTATTCCTTGTACTTCGGTTCCGGTGCATCAATGCATTGTTCCTTGTACCTATCTAAAAAAGGTTCTAGGGTAGCTGGAAATCAATTAATTCCTTATTAGATTTAAGAAATGTCAATCTTTATTTCAAGGGTATTTTAATTATTCCATAAACTCTTTCTCTTTGCTCTCGGTTGCTGATCGTGTCTGCTTATGCAGAAACTTCTTCTCTTGCTTCACTGTCAGTAGATGCAGGAGGGGTTGGGGTTTCTCTCTTGTACGGTTTGATGATGTGCAGATGCAGCCACGCTATCCTTCCTGCAGCTTAACAGCTGTGGGAGTAACTGCTTGCACCTTGTGAGGTCCTTTCGAAAAGAGGTTTATTTCAAGTGATGACACATTTTCAAATCAGCACCTGGTCCCCTGGATATAAACTGGGTTGTTTTAAAAGGCTCTCTGGATCAGTAAGCTGGCTTTCCTCTTCAATCCTCTTTGACCCTTCCCTCCGGTTCTTGATCTGTTGAGAAAAATAAAAGAGACCGTAGCAGTCATAGTTGCCAAATAATCATGCATCTCATCATCTAATGTCTTCGCTAAACTTTGATAGCACAAACAACGGGGTCAACACAGGCTACCCCACCATTACACACATACGGTGTCTATAATGAATTGCCATTCAAACTGTTACTAACATCACTACAAATGTGTCCACACACTATATGTTATTGTATTAGCTTTTTTAGCTTAGCTTTCCTTGTGTTGCTTTCTGACATGCTTTTCTGAATAAAATGTTTTTAAGACATCCTGACCACTTGTTCTTGTAGAGCTATGACCTGCAGATATTTGACCTAAACACTTGGTTTACCTGTGTATGTGTGTAAGGGTGGGGTAGCCTGTGTTGACCCCATTGTTTGTGCTTTATAGGCTCCCTTAACACACGGGCCCCATGAAAACAAAAAAGAGGACATTCACCCACTTTATATTACACTTTGCTACACTTTCGGCATCCGTTTTTACCCTAGTTGGAGGAGCAAGGGGTGTTCTTATTTGGTGTCCAGTCACCAACCCATGAGGAGTTAGGGGTTTATCTGAGCCATCTGATTTTGCAGTGCATATAGTGCAAGGGGCAAGCGGTGTAACCACCCCTTCTTCATAGTAATCTTAATCTTTGCTACCCTCTCTTTAAGTAGTCTGTTTAATCTCTCACAAATCCCAACCCATTCACTTGCTCAAACAGTTCATTTACAAAATGCGGTCCGTTGTCAGACCGCAGCACTTTCCACACACCCCATCTTGGGAACACCTCACGCACAATGAACTAGCAGTGCATGTGGCATTGTGGTGCATACATGGACCTGCCTCGATCCATCTAGAAAAGGAACATACCACTACCAGCATGTACCCATATCAGTTGCATGTCTGCAACATATCCACATAACCTATATGTAGATGCTGAAATGGGCCATTTGGTCTAGGGATTGCTCCTCTCACTGTTCGCAAAGTGTGCCCTGTAGTAAATTTCTGGGACACGGTGCAATTCACAATAAACTGTGCACATGTTCTAAAAAATTTGGAGAACACCAATCTTCTGCAATTGTAGCAGAAAGACTCTCTCAAGTCATATGTGCGTGGTTGTGAAGCTGCTCCAGTGCTACCCTCAATAGTGCTAGAGGCATAACTGGCTTTTCAGTGCTATCCTGCCTCCAGATTGCCTAACTTGGGGATAAATAACACCCATATTTTCTCCATAAGTCCTGCTCCTCCTGTGAGCTTCGACCTTATATTTCAATTAACTGAAAAATAGACAGCATGCTAAAGCCCTCCTTTACCAACATGTATCATCCTCCTGTCATTTGCTTAACACTTCTTACATCAAAATCAGAAATATTTAGGAAGTATGCTGCCATTTTGGCTTCTAAATCTGCGGCTTTATTTCTGTGAGAAATTACATTTGTTATTTTATCATGCGCTGTGCATTTATTACGACTGCAATAGTCAACTGGAGTCTTAATGCCTCAATAAACGTATCCAATAGGACCGCATGTTGCACTGGAGTGCGGTCTGCGTGGAGCAAGCCCCTCCTCTTCCAGTGTGACAAACCTGCTTGAACAGTTGATGTCACATAGGCGGAGTCAGAGCACACCATCAATTCCTCATCCTCATATCTTTGGAGTGCGATGATAAGCGCCACTAATTTTGCAGCCTGTGCTGAGCAATGCAAAGGCAATCTTGCACGTGTAACTACTTCAAATTTACCCTCACAGATCAGCTTTATGACTGCTGACCCAGTATGCCTTTTGCCATTAGTTTGGTCAATTTTTGAAGAGAGACCCCCACCCCCACCTCTGGGAGCATTTTCTCTAACACGGGCAATGTCATCATAAAATTCAGTATACATTGTGCAGTCATGTACATAATCATCCTCCCCTACTGATTCCGCTATGAATGTTCCTGGATTCTGTGTTCTGCATCTAACAAATGTGATCGCAGTGTTCGAGAAAATTCCCTCGTACCCTGAAGGTCTTTGTGTGGTCAATGTACTTTTGGGTTTCTCTAGAATGGCAAATAATGCATGCTCAACAAATAATGTTACTAAACACCCCGTTCTAATATTTGAAGCCTTTTCAATTACAAATGCAGCAGCAACTAAAGCTTGTTTGTAAAAGTAATACCATTTCATGACTGGATCTAAAATCCCACTGTAACAAGCCAATGGTTTGTGTCCATGTCCTAATTTTGTTTTCTGTGTGAGAACTGCTGTGATGACTTATCCATTTGAATGAGAAAATAAGTACAATTTGTCATGATAGTCTGGAATTCCAAGAACAGGGCTGTACTAATTGCCTTTTTTAATTACTCAAACCCTTCAGTCATTTAATCTGTCCATGTTATCTTACTTTTGTCTACCTGTGCCTCATTAAGTCCTTTTAAAAGTAGTCACATATATGTGCTGTAATCGAAAACCCAGGACCTACAATAGTTCAATTGTCCTAAAAACTGTTGCATTTCCCAGACTCTTTTAGGTTCTGAAGTATTCATAAGTGCTTCTGCTCTTTCATGGTGTCACTTTTTGACCCTCATGAGAGATTAGCTGTCCTATGTAAAGGACCTCTTCCTGACAATATTGTAACTTTTCTTTGTCTGCCTTGTATCCTTTCTCTGCTCATATGGTCATTAGTAGCATTGAGTCTTCCCTGCACCTTTCCTATGGCTCACTGCACAACAATATGTCATCTACGTACTGAATTATTGCATTCTCGAGCTTTACATTACCCAGGTCCATCTGAAGGACTGTGTTAAAGATTGATGGGAACTCACACCACCCTTGGGGCAAACAAGTGTGTATCAGGTGGATATTTCTGTATGAAAAGGAAGCCAAATCTTGTGAGTACTTACAAAGGGAAATTGAGAATAACTTGTGTTTTACATCTATAACCGTAAAATATTTATCCTTAGATTGAATATTACATAATATCGTGGCAGGATTTGGAACTAAAGCAACTAAAGAAAACTCTGCTTCAACAATATTGTTTAGGGGGCGAAGATCCTCAATGAATCTCCACGATCCCCCAGTTGATTTCTTCACTGCGTACACAGCCGTGTTACATGGGGACTCAGATGGCACCAATATTCCCTGATTCATTAAAGCAGAAATGATCTTGAATATACCTTCATCTGCGTGTCGGGACATGGGATATTGTTTTGCTCATGGCAAAATTGCTCCTGGTTTAAGATTGATTTTAACTGTTCCTACTCCTTTCAATAGGCCCATGTCATATCGACTGGTGCTCCATAAAATATTTGACACTTTCTCCAAAGCTTTCTGAATGGCAGTTTCTTTTTTACCATCATCATTCTCTGCAGTATTTATCGATTCTCCACTTTAATCCAATAAGTGAGATTTATGAAAAATATTAATTCATCACCACAATAATCATCTCCTTCATCTGTCAAATCTGACAACCTATTTCCTTCACTAAGGGCTATCACTGCTCTCCACCCTCTCCCCTCATCATATGTTCTACGGACAATCACTCTTTACTCTCTGGCCACTGCTGCTTCTAACTCTAAAGGGATAACATGCCCTGCTTCATCATACATGGGTATTTCTGGTCTAAACAAAAACTCTTCAGGTATTCTCAATATTTTAGCTACCAACTTAAGTAACCACGATAATAAAACAGTCACTCCATACAAAAATACTTCTGGATCTAAAAAGACTCCTCGTAATGCTTTCTGGCCTGTGAAGGCGAATATGAGTTCATTCACATTCATATAATGTATCCCTGGAGTGGAACACACTATTCCCTCATCAGTAAAAGATATTGGGCCTCATTACACGGTAGGCGGAGGACCAAGGTGCTATTAGCACCTTGGTCCATGCCGGTAAAATACCAGCACCGCCTTGGAGGAAAGGGGAATTACCGCCCTATTCCAAGGTTGGCGGGGCGGTAATTCCCCCTTCCCCCATTGCCCTTTCCCATTCCCATTTTTGCCCCATAGGGCTCTATGGGAATGGGGAAGACGCTAATTACGGTGCCGCAATTTGCGGTACTGTAATTAGCACCCTGGTCCCTTTGCGGGTTGGTTTTTAACGCCTGCTAATCAGCAGGCGTTAAAGTACCAACCCGCAAAGGGACCTCGTAGTAAGACGGTAAGGGTTTACCGGTACCGGTGCCCTTACCGGTACCGGTAAACACTTACCGCCGTCCGTGTAATGAGGCCCATTGTCATGTTAAGTTTGTCATCAAGCCATGTTAACTGGTGTCTGCCCAGAATTTAATAAAGCCATCGACAAGTCATGTTCTCCTATAGAGAGTGGTAATTTGTCTGTAAAGTAACTAAACTCATCTCCCCAGAATATCCCTGTGCATTCATGGCAATGCCTGACATTGAGTATTTTCCCCCATGGACACAGGAACGAGTTGCTCCAGTGTCAACAACGAACAAAAATGTCTTTCCTCCTATTGTTACCTTGACCCTTGGTTCCTCCTGGGGGTCCAGTGTCACTGATAGTACTGAACGCATCAGGTTGCTCTGTGGGCTGTCCTATTGTGGATATACATTCACCCCTGTACCTGTGAAAGGATTTCCTCCTACTACGGTCACACTCCCTAGTTTAGGTGCGGGTGTTTGTGTTATTCCTACATTTGTGTTCCATTGTGGTACCATGGCCTGTTGTGTCTGTGCTTGCTGGGTCTGTATCTGCTGTGCTTGCATAGGCACTTGCTGTGGTTGCCCTTGTGGCGATTGCATTTGTAATGGAGTTTGCTGTGTTTTCTGTGCACGTGCCTGATGCTGCGTGTCATTTTGGGCATAATACTTCTGTGGTCCTATATTATATTGTGGAACATAGCCCATCCCCCTCTTGGAACTTTTTCTGCATGCCCGCTCTCCTTCTACATGTTCTGGCAATATTTCCTATCCTCCCACAATTCCAGCATTGTTGCGGCTGTCCAACATTAAATCCTCCTCCTCCTTGAGGGTTCCGAAATCCACCTTGTCGTCTTCCCCTGGGCCCATTCCCTCTTCCTCTTGGCCAAAAGGTGTACCCACCCTGATCCATAGGTATACTAAATTACTTTGCTGCACGGGTAACATCTCTTGTGTCGCCAGACCTTCATCACTGGTAACATCTCTTGTGTCGCCATTCCTTCATCACTTGTCAATACAGCTCCCTCTAGGGCTAGTCGTGGCAATTCTTTTGGAACTAACTTCGCTTCCTCGTGCTTTCAACTCTTGGCTTTCTTCTTATTTTTATCTTGTAATAATTGGCAATGGTGCATGATAGTCAATTGTAATGTTGGCCATGGCTTCCCTTCCATCCTTACCTGTTTCTTCATCTGCCTTTGCACTGGCACAGGCAGTCCCTGACATAAAATGTGGTAAAATAATGCCACCATGTTACCCATGGTTCTCGCATCTCAAGATGCCATCTCTCTTGATTATCTTGAATAAACGCAACAAGATCTTCATCCTCGCCCACCTTCCTAGTCATGATCACACCCATATGTGATGTATCGGGATATTGTACTCTGAGTGCTACCATACATCCATTTTGCAATTATTAAATGGTGCTCCATCGCGTGTCATGTTTTGTGCAGTCACATCCGCATATCCTGCTCGCTTCCAAATGTCGTCAGCCCTCTCCCCTAGGATGGTTGCAAGCAGGCCTTTTATGTCACCTATAGCTAACGTCATTCCTGATGTCATTCTTTCTAACTGATAAATCGATATTCCTGCACCTGAAGTCAAACTAGGTAATTTACATTTCAAATGATACTTGTCCATTTTTGGCCACGGAATATATTGTGGTCATCCTCCCTTTTTCTCTAATAATGCAAATTGTGAAAACCCTGATCCATAATCATACCCACCTATATTTTGTGTCTTTCAGGTGTGGCTAGTCTCGCCCATTTGTCTCCATCCTGTTAGTGACCTTAATCTGCTTACATATGGCAGGAATGCATCCCCTGCACTGTATGACCGTGCTTGTGGTCATTCAGTGTATGGTGTCGGTTCTTGTTTTTTTTTCTTTAGGTTCCTCTAAGTCTGACCATTGTATCCCTTACACTCAAATCCTTAGAGAAACCACCTATGCCCTCTCTTTGCGCTTTCTTGTTTTCTTCTCTTTCTTTATCTGACATCATTATGCCCCAGTTTGTATGACTTTCCTTCCTTTCCACATCATCAAGATCTAGTCTAATTAAAGACAGCGCTCTATGCTCATTTGTTAACGTGTCACCTGACCTTCCTCCAGTTTCCCTCGATAAAGATCCTTCAACATCCTCTTGGGTTTTATTCCCATCTTTACCTCTCATTTGCCTATATGAATACCCAATTCTCTTCCCTATGTTTTCTGCTTCATGCTTGTCAGCCCATGTCTGTATTCTCGGTATCCCTTGCAGCTCACTCTATCTCTTCATCATTTAGTCACCTAATTTTGTTCATCTCATCTTCCCTTCTTCTCATATCTTTTCTAATCTTCCGTTTGCCTTTTTTGCAACCTGCGTACTTGCATTCTATGTATTTCTATCTCCTCTCGCTTCCGCGCTTCCTCTCTTCTAGTCTCTATTTTTCTTTCCTTGCATCGTACCTTCTTTATTTCTCCTTTTGCTTCCTCTCTTTTTCCTTCTCTTTTTGTATGCTCTCTCGTGTTCTCTTTCTTTCTTTTTCCGCTCTTCTCTTTCTTCCCTTTCTTGAACCCCACCAATACCCTTATCATCTAACTTAAGTACTATCTGCCCTCCCATCCTTTCATTCTGTACTATTGTTACTCCCTTAGCCTTATTTTTCACTTCCCTATGTCTCCTCGCTTCTTCCTCTATCACCACTTGTCTGTCCTGTCTGTCCTTTCTCTCATCACGCTGTTTACTTTCATCGCATGTTGGCATATATTTGCGTTCTCTACATTTGCTCTCTTCTGCATTATCCCTACTGTTATAAGCGAGGGGCTCGTATGTCGGATTAACATACCCCACTGCTGCTTTCAATTCCTTTAAAAGATACCATTCCTGTTCTTCTGTATCTGTGCTCTTGTTTTCAGAAGAGGAGTTTTTTTCAAAAAAGTAGCTGAGTACCTTATATCCCCCTCCTCATGCTGATTAAGCATCCACTCCTTCTCAGGCAGATCTTCTTTCTCACCCTGATAAATCTTTCACAACTCTAATACGGCCAACCTTTTCTGTAACTTCTTCCCCTTCTATGTAGCATGCAAATATGTTGTAAAATGTTGCAATACTGTTTTTGACAATAAACCCTCTTGAGGCCACAGCATGAGTGTTTTATTAGTCATGCCTCTGACTTACCGTGCGTGATAATGTATTATCTTGTCTGTGCATCTCGGCAGTGTCCTGCATAGGTGTAGAAAAGGAGTGTCCGCCATGATGACAAGTCGATCTTGACGGTCAATACTTACCAGATCTTGTATTCTTATATTTATTTTATCAAGAATACCACACTGATTAATTTGAGCAGCCACCGTTAATCGCTGCTTATTACCAAAAAAGGATTTTTTAACCACTTTAAAAAATCTATGCAATGATGTTCTTCTTGTTCGTTCATTTACAATTTCTATCAATTTTAACAATTTTGTTGTTTTATTATTGATGTGTTAGGAGTCTCTTCTTTATTTATTTATTATTCTCCTTTGATTTTCACCCTCCTTATTGATGTCAAAATCTGATGATCAAATTAATTTTTTAACTTTTGTTTTAAATCTCCTAATCTAGAGACAATAAACGTTTTATACTGACATAATTATAACTCCATACACATGTGCACTCTTACATTTTCTGCATACGCCTTCCTTTACTATCTTTAGTAAATGTATTACATCTCATTTTTTACCACATTTTGGAGTTTGATATGCACTCTTCTTTTTGGCCTCACCTCTGGAATTCCTAAATAATACCCCGATTGGAGTTTGGTACGCAGTCTTGTTTTTGTCATTGCCTCCGGAATCCTTACATAATACCCCTATTTGGAGTTTTAGTGCATACCCTTCAACCCCTCTTGGAACCAGGAATCGAGGTGTCTATTTACCTTCTTTCTAATCTCCCAAATCCTGTTACTTCCGTACATATATTCACAATGAAGTCCCTTCCCCTATTTTTGCCACCTTCGATGTTGTACTTACATCCGTGACTCAGGTCAAGTCCCTCGGCATCGACTCTTCCCCAATCGTCCAGTTTGCCTTCAGTACTTGGGACACCTGCGTGGAACAGACAGGAATGTTGTCAAAGGGGCACCTCCCTACCGATTCTTCTCAAAAGTGTGTATTTGTGCACCGATCTCCACAGGAAGCTCCACGGTATGTTGGCTAATGAAGAATCAATTGAGAGTCTGCGAGTCTAGATCTGGGCCTAAGTTGATTAGACCAGAACCATCCTATGCTATCAAGTGTGCACCTTGAAGGGTCTCATGTGCTAGATGGAATTACCAATAATGATCTTGAATCCAAATAACCGGACAGACTCATAGAATATGGCAAAGTACTACTTTATTATTAGAAAAAACTAGGATTGGCATAAAGAGGACAGCGAGGTTCAGCACGAGTCCCTGTGCGTTAAGGGGTGGTGTGAAACGCGCTGCAGGTGAATGTAGGTGTGGGGACTTGCCAAGTCTTCCACCAACTGAGACCAAGAAGGATTGTTTTTACAATCACACTGCGCGCACACACGAAATTGAATTTATAATTAGTGTATATTTGATTCACAAGGAGGTAGCCTGACACGTGTTTCGAGCAACTGCTCTTCTACTGAGGCTGCAAGGTAGGTTTCTTGTGATTACAGCACCAAGATTAATGGTAAGCGATGAAAGGGAATGAAAATGGAATCGTGGCTCCAAAGTCTTGATATGCACTTTCAGGGACGAATTAGGAATGCGTGTTCGTGTTGAAACAGCGTCTTGGCTGTGTCAGGGAGAAGGAGGCTCCACAATCCTTCTTACTACTTTATTATTAGCATAAAAATAAAGTAGGGCAATCTGGTGAATAGCAGGCAGTAATTCACGCCAAGTGTGATTATACAAAGATTTTATACCTCAATATGCATCATCTCCGACATCAACCTATGTGGCAACCTAAAACCTATCAAAGGGAGGGATTGGTTAAGAGAACATATGTACTTATAGTATGTATAAGTGGTAATAACTTCATTAGCTGCACCTGATCTGGTAGGAATACCTTGAACCACCTCCTAAAATGTATAATACTGATTATAGCGGATAAATGGCAGCAGGTTGGTCTTTGCAACATATATAGCATGTTGCTACAGAAACCCTCTGATTGGTTGGCATGCTTTCCCAACCTTGGACCTTCGGCTCAATAGCAACACGTAAGCAAAACAAAACTCAGGTGCCACAAGCAACATCAAACTACTGCCCACTTTCCCAATCAGGCCATTGTCTCTCGTCGGTCAGGCCCCATGACAAAGTTCCTCTTAGTTGAGCTTGAAGCCTGTTCTCTGTTCTGGGACATTCAAGGGAGTGTAGGGATACCATTATCTTCATTTGGGCTTAATGAATACCCCTTGTTTTCGACTTCTGAATCACATCTGAGTAGACCACAAATGTGTCCATCTGGTCCTTTTATTTACTGCTATTTGGTTCAATTGAGCAGGGTGTCATTACCCTTCTTGACCTCTGGAGACTTGCTCACTCCATCTTACATACAGGGACGTCATTTAGGGGTCACCAGAGGTCGCTAGAGCGACCTCTGCTGATTGTCCAGAGACCTCTGTCACTCTCTTGCGGCCTCTGGCATTTCCTCCAGTCAGAGGTGGGGGCGTGGCCACAGCTACGAAGCGGTGCCAAGTGCATGGTTTCTCCATTTTGTCAGAGCAGAAGCAGGAAGCAGCATGTGCGTTTCGTTTCTCCGGCGCTCCTGCCTCCTGTCCTCGGAGTGGTGAAACTGGAAAACACGGTAAGTGAGGGGGGCTCTGTGCTGCTGGGTGCTCTGTGCTGCAGGGTTGAGGGTCCAGAAAGTAATGCTTACCGCGGTGGGTCCGGGCGGTCCGTGTGGGGTGGTATATGGCCTGGCAGACCATTTTCTGAGAGGAGAAACTAGGCCTGAAGGCCTCCCTCTAACAGAGACACAGTGGCATATACCTCACCTGCGGCCGCGGCGCTGCCGCAGGCCCAGGCTGAGGTATGTGCTGCACTGCTGCTCACCAGCTCGACTGCGGTGGCGGGCGGCCGCAGCAGGAGTGACTCCTGGTTGTTTAGCTCTGATGATAGTGGATAAAAGAAATGACGCAGCTGGCTTAGGCCTAAACTGGAAGCAAAACCTCTATTTTCTAAAACACAGATGCTATTGCCAATAGAGTGCATTAAAATGAAGTACTTAAGTCTGTTTTTTTTTAGGTGGGCAGCGTGTCCTTAGAAAGCACGGCAGGTGTAAACAAAATAGCCTCATGGTATGTTACTGTCTGGAGGAGGCTCACTGCCACCATAAATCCATAAGCAGCCAGACGTGTTGAGAAGTTAATGTTTTTCATTGAAATTCCAGGGCTTAATATAAATGCAACTGGAAGAGACATTTTATATGGAATCGAAAATACTATTACGAATAATAAACTTCATACTGTCTTTGTAGTGCAGTATGTTTAAAGGGCTGTGGAGGTTTATGGAAAAGCAGTTCCAGTTGGAACAACACAATGGGCCTCATTACAACCCAGGCGGTAAGTTACCGCCTGGGTCGTACCTTTACCACCATGGCGTAAACTATGTTTACGCCATGGTGGTTGGCGGATTTACCGCCCCATTCCGAGGTTGGCGGGGCGGTAAGTCCCCAATCCCCATTTACCCTTCCCCATTCCCACTTTTGCCCCATAGGGCATAATGGGAGTGGGGAAGGCGTTAATTACGCCACCGTAAATTACGGTGGCGTAATTAACATCAAGGTCCCTTAGCGCCATGGATTTTAACAACTGCTAAAAGCAGGTGTTAAAACCTCCATGGCGCTAAGGGACCTCGGAATCAGGCGGTAAGGGTCGGTGCTGTTTACGCCGCCGTAAACCCCTTACCGCCTGAGTCGTAATGAGGCCCAATACATTTTCCCGGGTTCCATGGCTCCGCGCCAAGTCTGCATTTCTGGTCTGTGCCCATTCACGCCTGCGATGTACTGTGCACAGGACACGGGCACAGGCACGACTACTCGGGACCGCCAGCATGGGCTGCGAGGCGAGACAGTCGTTCCCCGACTGTGCACAACACATGGCGCACATAAACTGACCAGGGCACAAGAAAGTGCATTTGTGGTGCACAACCGCGCAATTGTGATACGACTCACAGAAAAACAGTATTTTCAACTCCACTGCATAAACAACTTTATGGAAAACGACTTTACATGTTTTTAAATCTCAGACGTTAAACATGGAAGTTTATTTTCCAGTTTTCCGAACCGAGAAGTGGGCGAGAAATCACTTTCTCTGTGCTAGTTTTCAAATTAATCTATCGCCTCCACCTGCGGCCCGCTTACAGTAGGCAAGTTGGAATCCCAGAAGAGCCGACTCTGCCCTTCGTTCTTCAGAGGCCATTAAATTGAGTACAATTTAATTGGGAAAGAACGCCTGTCAGCAGGAATACACAAGTTTGACGCTCTACGTTAATATATTATTGCAGTAGGAAGATTACAATAGGATTATAATATTTGCTAGAATGGGCCATCAACAAAAATCAGCCCACCTTCCCCACATCACTCTCCTTCATAATTCTGTTGAGGTTTAACCTGGGAGCAAACGGTCAGGGTTTCACTTTGATAGAGATATGAGGCTTTGGGCCTCATTCCGAGTTGGGCGCAAAGGGATTACCGGCACCGGTAAGGACACCGGTGCCGGTAAACCCTTTGCGCCCTATTCCGAGGTCCCTTAGCAGGTCTCTCCTTTAACGCCTGGTCTGACCAGGCCTTGTGGACGGGACCCGTTAAGGGACTTCAGAGCTAATAACGTTACCGCAAATTGCAGTACCGTTATTAGCTACTTCCCCATTCCCATTCCCCTATGGGGGCTGAAATGGGAATGGAGAATGTTTTTTTAAATGGGGATTTACCGGTCCCTCCAAGGTCGGAATGGATTGGTAAGTCCCCTTTGAACCAACCCGGGGGCAGTGCCGGTATGGGAAGCAGCCATCGAGCTAATTGCTCCATGGCTACCACCATACTCGGAACGAGGCCCATTATCTGCTACCACCCAAACTCTGCAAAGCGCCCCGATGCAGGGGCCTGGCACCCCGTAATTTTCTCTGTTTTACATGCAGGTCCAGTAGGATAGATGGCCTGTGGCAGAGAAGGTCTTCACCAGCTGGGGGCTCTACTGCTGCTGGTGTATAGACACTGAGGAGCGGCAAGGCAACAATAGAAAGATTTCCCTTAATCCCAAATTGGGTTTGATCCATTTGCCCAAAAGTGATCATGCCCCGACATAGCTATGTCCTTTTCCAAGCGTGATTGTCTCAGAGCGAGGGACTGTCCTTCGTTAGGAAGGTGGGAGGCTGTTAACTTCTGGGAAGACACTTCGGACTAAGTTGAGGACTTCAACATCTTTTGTGAGAGGTTCAAAGCAACAATTCATGGAAAACCTCTTTCCTGCGGCCCCTGTAAAGAAAGATGATTCACAGGAACTGGTGAGACTAGAAAGCAGCCTGGGTTCACTGGAAAAAAGCGCATAATAAAATGGATACAGCAGCATTTAAATCTGAAGCGGCTAAAATCAAGGGCGGCATTTGCATGCAGTAGTCTACAAAGGCTAGTGTTCTGATCTTTTGCCTTAAACAGACATTCAGGGAAAAGGGGGTCGAGAAATGGCAAACCCCCTGCTGACAATAGATGGAGAGTGTAGAGATTTTCAAAAATGACATCCGACTATCCAGATGTTGTATGGCCCTGATTAATTACGATGATGTATGGGCAGTAATTACCTCCTCCACACAATAGCAGGTGGATTTGAAGAGTTTCACTTCTGAACTCTGGCATCAAACTTATCAAGCCCTTCATATTTTATTTGGATGTTTGTGTTTCTGGTGGTCATGGAATGCCAGGGTGCCCTGGTCTCTGTCAGCACATTTAGTCGCTTGTTGAAGTTCTTTTAGGAGCTTGGTATCTGTCCCCAAAGATTTGCCAATGCACTAATCAAACCCATTTTAAACTTAGCTCTAGGTTCTGAAGGAGATGAAAATCGGAGACACCTGGCTGTTTTTGCCGGAGTAGTGAAGTCCATGACACAACTGCAAACAGTACAACACAATACTGAAGGTAACTTGTCGAATCAGAGGAAAATGGGGTAAGTGCCAAAATCATTGAAGACTATGGATGTCATCGACTAGATGAATAAATGTTCTCTCGTGAAATATTCTCCCTCTCCCCGTTTATCCTGGCTTTCCCCTACCCCCATACCCATTTATCAGCCCCTGTCCCCCCAGAATGTGATTTTGCACTGTAGTCCTGTTGAAATAACAGGGCGCATCCACATAAAGAGGGGATTTGGGTTCATACACTTCCAATGGCAACATGGGCCTTGACACACTGCTACATATGATGATCCATTCTTGTATGAAATGTCACAATACAGTGATATTGTAACCATGTTTTTCTTAGTGTACTGAGGGATGATGCCGCTTCCTGTGATGTCACGTGGGTGTGTGGCAAATAGCATCACTTCCTGTGATGTCACATGGGGGTGTGGTCAAATGGCATCACTTCCTTTGATGTCACTCTTGAGGCGTGGCATTGTGGTGTCACTTCCGCTACCTCAGGCATTTTGGTGAAATGATGTGCCTGCTTACATAGGTTTTCTGCATCTTTGATTGTCTAATACTTGGCTCTTGCACATTTAAGAGAAATATGTCTTACGTACATGGCTAATCCTCTTGACTCCCCTTGTGCCTTGCAATTATTCCTTGAAGTAGCATCCTTGATCCCAAGCCAATAGGCTGCTTTTTGTTCCTCACATAAAGCTGTTTTTGCAGAGTCTTCTGACTCTGCAGCCCTAGTCTATCTCCGAGTTTTAATACTAGTCCGACGTCCATCTTGCCATCATGGCCTCTCTAGCCATGTTATGTTTTCCTCTGCACCAAGCTTCTATGTGTCTCATTTACCTTGCGTTTCTGCATATATACACTTATTAGTCAGCAGGTTACTTTATCTTCTTTGGATATACAATTTATTCATATTCGATTACATGTTTCTCTTGTTACTTCAGTTATATCTTTATTCTTTGAGTATTTGCATATCATTTCAGTGAGTCTCAGTATATTTCCTCTATGAAGTCACTCTGCTCTTGTCAGATTTTACTTATAGCTCTACGATGTCCAATGGTGTGTGCAGACATCCTTCCACCCCCTCCGTGCGAGAGTACATTTGATACGGTTTTCTGAGGGCATATCGTCTCTCGTACACTCGATGCGGTATTGAGATGATACCTGATGTCGCATATAGGACTCTGCTCCTACTGTTCCAGTATGACTGAGGTGAGGGGGCGGGAGCCAGGGATGACATGTCCACCTGCTCCTCTACACCTCTGAGGCATATCACACATTCGGACAGGATATTCCTCATGCCCATGCACGGAAAAACTATAGTAAATAATACAGCTGTTATGACTCCGTGTATTGTATGTTATTATTCAATATGGGTTCACAGTAGCAAGCACAAAATTATTTATCAGAGAGACATTTATTTATTTTCCTTCTGTTTATACTGTTCATGTCTGCAGTTGTTTGCTTTAACTCCAAATTGTGAACAATCAAATCAAAATTCTCAGTGATAATACATGTAAACACATCTTCATACAAAAACAACACAAAAAATCATGATACTGTACGTTGTTTTGAGCATCCATATATTGTATTGTGATTTCGAAGACAGCGTTCATAAATCCACACAATTGGGACCCAATTATAATATCTGAAGATCTGAAAAAAAAATCACGTATGGGAACATGCGTCACGCATGACGAAATTGCGGAACAGAAACCTGAAACAAATGATTCTCTCAAATAATCTATGAGGCCGAATGGAGACTATCCTGCAGTGTTGGGTAATTGGCACAGCCACTATAAAATGTAGAAACGATTCTGGCATGCCTCGCCCAAAGGAGAATTCCCAGGCAATCAGTCTGGTCTCGACATCTGGAGATGTGATACAATACATTTATCAGGCGGAGACAATAGTAAATCCAGCAAATGGCACAACTGTGCATAGTGGCTTTACTACGCATTGAAAAGAAACAGATTAATCATTGTTGCATGGCTGCAGGCGAAACATGATTTCTGAGACCATTTTCAAACTCCATGTCGCAGAGGGAACGTGTTACATTTGCTCTTAAGTGCAAACAGGTGCCCTTTAGCAACGTTCACCATTTGCACATCGGAGTGCAAAAGCAATCACTTTAGCGCTGCCCGACAGTACAAAAGCAGTAAGATTGCATTGCAGTCCGAATCAGTTACACCAACATGAAATTATCATAGTGGCATAGATGTCGCATTTGTATGTTGGAGAGGAAGGGGGAGGCAGAATCATACATTACAATTCATTCCCCTTTCCACTATACAAATGAGTTCAAATATGATGTGGAGTAAAATTAATGTGTCAAATGTTTACACATACATTTTACGCATAACGTTACTTAACCACATCACCTTTGGGTGTAACCGAATAATAATATGCCTAATTTCTGCTATTCTATTTCTTCTGCATGGAATCCTTCAAACGAGCCTGTAACCCAATCGATATAATATAGTTAAATAAGACAAGAAGTTGTTTCAGAAAATCTCTTTTTCTTTCCGCGACCAGGATTTGGTTATGTTATAATGATAAGATTAGAATTGTATATAGCGCTTGATGCCAGATTTCTGCCACTTCTAAACTATGTAACCTTGGAAGGATCAAGGGGGAATCAGCCCTTCCATGTGATGATCATATTTTTTTTGTTTTTTTTAAAAAAAATGTTTATTTGTTACACGCCCAGACCCTCAGGTGTCACAGCGTGGTTATAAGACAGCTTAGCAATTAGTAAAATTCAAACATTACATTCGTTGCATTACATGATATAAATTACAGAATATTCACAACATTATACAATAGCCTAAATATTCACAGCAGTATAAGATGGACGGGGTCCTATCTTTGGGTGCTAATATTGGTTGAATAACCAGGTTTTTAACTGTTTCTTAAAGATCGTGAAGGAGGATGTTTTTTTGATGTGGATGGGTAGGGTGTTCCAATGTTTAGGGGCTAAAGTGGTGAAGCTGCTGCCCCCTGCTCTTGTGTTTTTGAATCGGGGGGGGGGTGTCCAGGAGGAGTTTGTCATTGGATCTAAGTAGCCTCATGTCGGATTTGGGATGCAGAGTGTTATTGAGGTAGATAGGTCCTTTTTTGGTAAGGCATTTGTGGGTGATGCATAATGTTTTGAAGATAATTCGGGCTTTGATGGGGAGACAGTGGGCATTTTTCCTAATCTTGGATATATGGTCTGATTTTTTTATGCCTAGAGCTGCCCTCAGGACTTTATTTTGCAAAAGTTGCATTTTGGCTAGGTTGGTGTTAGAGGTGCCCAGTAGTAATACATTACAGTAATCCAATTTCGATAGGATAGTGCTCTGGCTAGGGTGAGGCAATTTGCTGGGGTCAGAAATTGTGGCTGAGCGCAATTAATTTAGAGGTGTAGGCCGTGGAGGAGGAAAGTACATTGATCTGTTTAGTCATGTTCAGGCTGGCATCGATGTACACGCCAAGTGTTTTTACTTGCTTTGACACTGGAATATTGGTACCGTCGATATTGATGATTGAATATTCTGGCTGAAGGGTTGCTATTTTGGCTGGAGATCCTACGATGAGGACTTTTGTCTTCTCATCGTTAAGACATAGGCTGTTTAATGCCATCCAGTTTTGTAGGATGACGTAAATTTTATTGATTGTTAGTGTGTCCTGGTCATAGTTGCCTGTAAGTGGTATAAGGATCTGGGTGTCATCCGCAAAATTTGTGTATATGACACCCATTTCGTCAAGTGCTGAGAACAGGAGCTTGGTATATGCATTGTACAGCGTGGGAGAAAGGCAAGAGCCTTGGGGTACTCCTATGGGGACTGGGATGGGGTTGGCTGCTTCTTTGCCTATGGACACTCTGGAGGTGCTGTCGGTTAAGAAGGATTTCACCCAAGCAGTGGCTGCACTGGAGAAGTTAAACTCGCGGGCAAGTGAGTTGCAGAGTTTGTCGTGGTCCACCAGGTCGAACGCGGCTGAGAGGTCCAACAGCAGAAGAATGCAAAGTTTCCCTGAATCTCTGATGGCATCCATCTGGATTTTGAGGTCCAAGAGAGCTGTTTCAGTGCTGTGGTTAGGCCTGAAACCTGATTGTCTGGTGCCGAGGAGCTGATTGGATTCTAAATGGGTTTGAATTTGGTTGTAGGCTAGTTTGTCGATGATTTTGAGTAAAAATGGGACTGTGGTTATGGGGCGATAATTAGTTGGAATGGTGGGGTCTAGATTTGTTTTTTTTAGGAGCGGGGTAACCCAGGCTTCTTTAATGCAGGTCGGAACTGTATTGGAGTTGAATGAGGCATTGACAAATTTAGTGATGAAGGGGGGTCAGGGTGGGTGCACAGGCTTTGACTAATTTGGCCGGGACAGTGTCTCCTTTGCAGTTGGATGCTTTTAGTTTGGAGATTGTGTCGAGTACGAGGTCGTGGGTGACTGGTGTGAATTGAAAGGGGGGTTTGGAGTTGTCACTGGAAAGGGTGCATGGATTAGGGGAGGGGGAGTTTTTGGTTGCTAGGAGTAGTTTTTTGGAGTTGATTTTATTTTGCAGCATAGTGATTTTGGAGGCAAGAGCGTCTTGTATGGTGGTACACCATTCTTTACTTGTGTTTGTGGGTGTGTCGGTTGGAAGTGGATTTTCAAGTTCTCTAAAGATAGAGAAGAGCTCTTTGGAGTTTGATGCTGCATTGCTAATACGAGCATTGTAGGCGTTTGCTTTGTGGGTGATGATAGCTGATTTGTATAGGGTATTTGCGTCTTTGAATGCCTTGGCTGTGTCCGGGGAGGGATGTTTATTATGGACATGCTCGAGAGAGCGTTTTTTCCTTCTAAGGGCGATTAGTTCCTCGTTGAACCAGAAGTTGGATTTTTTATTGAGGCGTCTTAGTTTGGAGGTGACAGGTGCTATGGTGTCAATCGCTGTGGAGAGGCATTTGTGGTAGTACTCAGCGATGGTAGTTGGGTCATTGCTGAGGATTGAGTGTGTATCTAGCAATTTGTTCAAGGTGGGGTCGAAGTTCTCAGCTGTGAGCTTTTTCAGGTTTCTACTTTCAATGGTGTCCATAGTTATATTGTTGGGTGTGCAGGGGTCGTCACTAGTGATAGTAAATTCTATACAGTAGTGGTCTGTCCAACTAAGTGGGGTAATCGGGCCTAAAGTGATGTTGGTGTTGAGGGAGAGGATCAAATCAAGGGTTCTGCCCTTGGTGTGGGTGGGGACATTGATGTGTTGACAGACATTCATGTAATTTAGTGCCAGGAGAAGGGCGGTGGCTTTGGTATCTTGGTTGTCATTAAAACCGAGATTCAAGTCACCAATGATGATACATATTGTTTTGGGTTTAAGGAAGGGCGCCAGTATTAGTGGGATGTCTGTTTCTGGGTGGCTGTTTGTGCTAGGGGATCTATAGATGACCACTATGTTAATTGTGGTGTTTTCATTCAAGGTGAGTTTGGCGAGCAGTAGTTCGTACCCTGCGATTATTTCAATGGAACTTGATCTAAGTTTGATGGTATTTTTAGTAACGATTGCAACACCGCCTCCTGGAGTGGTGGTTCTATCAGATCTGAGAATGGTGTAATCTGGTGGGATGGCCAGTGCTAACAGAGGACCTGAGGCTTGGTGTAGCCAGGTTTCTGTGATTACTAACAGGTCTAGGTCGAGTTCGATGATGAGGTCATGAATTTCAATGGCGTGGGCTCCAAGGGAGCGGGCATTGATGAGTGCATTTTTTAGACTAATGGGAGGGTTGGGAACCTTAGTAAGAGTATTTTTAGTTGGTGGGCAACTCGGTGGAGTAGTTTTAGTTGCTGTAGGCTGAGTGTGTTTATTATTTGTTGTGTGGGCCGTAGGTTTGGGTGATCTGGGTGGCTGGGACCTGGTAATGGTGTAGTGGTGTGGTAACCTTGTGCGTGCTCTTAATCGGGGTATTCTCTTATGTCCTAGGATAGGGTATGTTTTACCATTGATTGAAGGGTTGGGGAGTACATGTGGATCATTGATGATGGCCGGGGTGGGATGCTGTTCCTTAATGGTTACGTAGGGGTCCTTGGGACTGGGAGTGAGAATGGAGGAAGATGGGAAGGGAGGTATGGTAGGGAGGAAGGGGGTAGGACAGGGGATGGGATGGTGTCTTGGGCAAGCTAGTTTGGTGAGCCCATTACTGAGGGCGAGGAAGTGGTTGCCAGTGCATGGGGTGTCCGCTGGGACAAGGCAGAAGGGGAACATGATGCACAATATCCAGTTTATCATAGCTAAGGATGTGGGGGTGGTGTAAGATGAGGCTAGGCTCACTTTGTCTACACCAATAAGGCTAGATACCGTAGTCAATAGTAAAGTGCTAGTAGGCTGGTAGCAATAATCCTAGGAGGGGTGCAGTTTAGGCTAGATAACATTATAGATTTTATATTCCACGCACTCAACACAGATTTGTTTAGTATCCACGAGCAAGTGCTAAAACAAGTAAAATGTGAGATCCAATAAATACCCAGCATTTAAATGGGCTTACTGATGGGCAGGTAATAGTCCGTTGCCTTAAGAGTCAATGCACATATCTGTCTATTCTATGCCTTGTAAACATTACTATCTTTAGCGCCCAATTACCTCTGGGTCAGGTGCGCGATATAAATAAAATAAACAAACAAACCATGCAGGAATGGCAACAATGTGACGTGGAAGGCAGCCAGCCCACCTTAAGGAGAGAACCACCTTAAGGGAAGAGGAGGGGATTAGGAATTCTGGCAATCTGAAAGAGACGCCATGTATATCTTCGACCTGTGACACCAAAGCCCTGTATGGGAAAATCAGAAGCGGATAACTTAAAATCAGGACCCCAGATCCTTTCATCTGGTGGATTGACTTGTGAGAGTTGCACAAGTTGCAAGGACGTAGGGTTTCATTTTATGTTATTTCGAACATCCAGCTGTGATTTCTTTGCATTGTTTTCAAAATCAGATGGGGTCTAGCTCGTATAAAGAATTGTATTAAAATCTGGATGCTGACTGTATAGGTATAGCATAACACATATATATTTAGATTCCTTTTGTTAAGGTATAATGTAAACATTAGAAAGCAGAAGGAACAGCGCAGGACCCTGTGGGACCCCACATAACAAACAATGTATCACTAAATATAATTTTGGTATTACCAAAAAGTGCTTTGAGTATGTTCCCTATCCCGCCACATTTTAGCAGTATAAGTCAGAGCAAAACGTCCCCCTCCAGAGAACACGACAAGTAAATGGATAAGAAGGAGGTCAGGCCCATAGCAAGTAGGTACAGTCAGCAGGAGCTAAACCATAAAAGTAAAGGATCGACTGATACATTAATTAAAGTCTTCAAAATTAAGATAATATGTGGTTATATAAATTAGTCATGAGTGGCAAGCATGGATGTAAATTTACCAAAATGACAGTGGTAGCGAACTTGACATTATGAGCCCAATGAAATCACTAGAAGTTGCCACAAAACGGACGAAAAATAAAAACCTATATGAAGGAAGCATACATTAATAAAAAAATAAATCAGACAAAATGCAATGTTTTAATAAACAACCATATACCAACAAGTATGCACCTTTGATATGGCATGGGTGAAGCCATTACATGCCAGATTACCACCCTTTGTAGAGTAGTGCATCCATACGCCAACACTACCTCAGAGGCCAGTTATAGTCAGCATATACAAGGTACCGTCTCCCATGCCCAGGTGCTGCCATCATATTTCAAGTGCAGCCTCAAATGACCAGACACTGCTGACCTTGCCAGAATAACTGTCCAATAGGCATAATCATCATGTGTTATGTTTTATTAGGTTCATATTGTCTGATAAGGTGTGGGTCCACTTCCACTGGAGTTGCCTCTTTGCACTTTAGAAGAAAGGAAACGGCAGTTAGATCAGCAGGTTGAGTACCCTTATGAAAGGGGGTTGTCGAACCGATGGATTTTAGATTTTGTCCTAAACACTGTGTAATTGTTGACGTTCCTAAGTTCCACTGGAAGCACACTTTATAGCCTGAGTAGGGCCAAAAAGTAGCATCATCATTGTCTTTGTTAGGGAGAATTCTCTGTTTAGGCTGAATTTCCTAACCTAGTGAGTCCCCCAGCAGCTTTGCTGGATTTCTGGAGTTTGTTTTTTTCTCCTGCCAAGAGTGGGACTCTTTTCCTCACACTCTTGGACATGATTTGAGGGGTTCCTTTGATTGTTAATGTGTTTTATGGGCTATGGGGTCTTTTACTCCATAGGTCCTCATGAGTTTTTACTATGTGTGTTACACCGCACCCTCAGTGCAGTGACACAGGGGTGTTGTAGTGACACCCCACCATAGACTCCATACCCTGGGACTGACTACTGTCTCCCAGGGCATGTAATGTCATCATTGGCTTTACTAGTCCCAAATTACGAACGGAAACCAGTACAAACCATCATATTGTGGACGTACTGGTCGGGGCAATTCTATTGCCCTGGGGTCTGTTCTTCGAGGGGGCACGTCTCCGTCCCCCCTGATCGAGTTTTGGCTGGTGGCAGTGGATACTACGTTTTATATTCGACCGCGAATATATCTCTATGGGATTTTCCCATTGTTTGAGGCTACCAACTTTAATTATTTAATTCCTATAGCCTCGAACATACCGCCAGGTTATTTATTTTATATTAATTCACGGTTGGTATTTTTTGCCAGAACTCGATTCTAAAATGGGGTCTGTGTTCTCTTCTGTGACTCCAACCCAAGTCGAGCCCTTTGTTCCACTTTTTGGTGGGCTTCTCCACAGAAGCCTCCAAAAGTGGTGCCACTCTGTCTGGGTACCACAGGGGGTGTGGGAGGGGATTTAGGCACCCTGGACTGTGTTGCCTTAGCAACTCAAGTCGCACTCTTGTGTGATTGGCCCAAGTGGTGAGCCGGCCGGCTCACCACTTAGCATGTTTGATTGACAGCTAGGCTGAATGAATGGGGGTTTGCTGCATAAAAGCAGGGCTTTGGGGACTGTAACTTCAGAAGTCGCCACAGGACCTGAGAATCCAAAGAGGGAGAAGCTGAGCCGACCTGCAACAACGACACCACCGGTGGAGCCCTGCTGAACCGTCTCACCACTTCCCGACGACAGAGGAGATCTTCTTGCCGGAGAGTCCCTTGCCCTTGAGCTGGTGGGGACAACCAGTTTGCTTTCCTTTTTCACCTACCAGGACGTCTAGTGGTCGAATTGCCTGTGCCAAGCACCCCGGCAACCGGATAGCCACTTACCACTGAACCGCGAAAGAAAGGACCACTCCTTTGAATCGAGAACTCCGCGGCTGGTTTCTTCCCTGGCAGCACAACGACCTCCTGCTTTTCCCCCCGACGAGATCTTCTCTTCTGCCGGACGAAGCACCGACTTGCAACCGCTGCCAGGAACAAATGCCCCCGCTGGAGTGTTCTCACCATTTCAAGGTACCGGGCCTCATTACACGGAAGGCGGTAAGGGTTAACGGTCACCGGTAATGCTACCGGTGACCGTTAACCCTTACCGCCTTACTACGAGTTCCCTTTGCGGGACCCGACTTTAACGGCTGCCCCCTATGGGGCCAACAATGGGATTGGGGAAGGGCCTTGGTGAATGGGGAATTACCGCGCCCGCTCACCTTGGAGTAGGGCGGTAATTCCACCATCCACCAAGGCGGATACGGTAAAATACCGGCAGCAACCATGGCGCTAAAAGCGCCATGGTTACCGCCTAACGTGTAATGAGGCCCATCGTGTCCGCCTGGCCTCCCCTTCTATAGATTGCTACAAGGTGACAGTAAATCCTTAACCTTCTAGACTGGGCTGGCCTCTTGACCATCTGACTGGTCCCTTTCTATTGGTCCAACTTCTTTCTGAACCTTTTCGAGACTTTTGTGCACCTTTCGATCGTGTGACCTTGGAACCATTTCGTCCTGATCCCCTTAAAGTGGATCTGGCTTTCTGAACCCTAAACTTCACGGTTTAATTCTGCCTTCCTCTCTCGCTATGTTCTTTTGAAAGTGTTGGGATCTGTTTCAATTTATGCTCTGCCTTTCTCTCCCTTTTAAACCGAATTATTAGAGTGCCATCTGCGTTAAGCGCTCACAGCTGTTTGAAAATAAGTGGTGCTTTACTTAAGACTTGTCTAATATTCTTTTAAGGGAGTGTATATACTTTAGTGACTGTGTTTTTGAACTTGCTTGATATTAGTGCCAGTGAGTTTTAAGAGATGTGTTTTAAAATAAATAATTATATATCTTTTACACCCAAGCTCTGGTCAGTGTTTGCTTGTTCTACTGTGTTTACCTGCCCTATTGTCTATGCTCTGTATACTGCCTAACTCTTCTTGAGAGAAGTCTGACTGCTCAGCCACAGCTACCAGGTAAATCTGGGTGGTGCAGACTGCTACCAATTGGGTTTACTGCTAACTCCTGTAGTCCTAAACTTTTTGCAGTGGTCCCCAAGGGAACTGCACAGGTTTCTGCCTAACAGTCTTCTTAGCCTTAATCTTGGAAGATACGCAAATTTATGCATCTAGGAGCATATTGTATGTTAAGTGGAATATATCTTATATGAAGGCGTAGAATACAATAGAGCATTGTGGGGTGCCCTGTGGCCAAACACACATGTCCTTAAATTCCACTTGGTTCTTCATTGGCAGCTAGTGCAGTGATAGTGTAGGGAAGATATGGTCAAAACATCTAAACTTGGGAAAGCCTCCTGCAGCAGCATTCTGGACTCTTTGCAACCTGTGCATCAGATTAATAGGGAGTAACAATAAGAGACTTTTTGCATATATAATGTACGAGATGGCCATAGCCATCACTTTCTGGACTTTCCAGGGATTTAAGATAAACAGTAAAGCCTATTACACGGCTTTGAGTTAAAGTGGGCTTTCTTCGCCACAGTCTCCCACTGGGGTTCACTGTTACATTTTGTATGGTCCATCACCCAGTTGTTACTAGGGCAACAACATAATTGAACATGTGTCAATGAGAGCACCAACAACCAAGATCTCCACCTTCGAGGAGTCCATCTGAAGTAAATTTCTCCCATCCAGCATTCAATCATTAGTAGACAAAACATAAAGTCAGATCTGTATAGTTAGCTTGTTTGAGCTTACAAATAATCTGTGGACTATTTACACAGTTCAGTATCTTCACAATGAAAGATTGAATTAGTGAAATCAATGATATATACACTAAAAGGAATGGGTGGCATGGTCAAACCCCTGCAGCTCTCCTCAGTTTAGTAATATATGGGGTGATTTGTATGGATATTTGTTGCCATCTGTTCTGTAAAAAACACTCATGTCAATCCAGTTTTTTTTTTGTTTTGTTCCGAGGTCGGTGAGAAATTTGAGTGAAGTAAATCCTCACAGGACCAGAGGCTGCCAATAAGGCTCCTTTGGCTGGGGAGTTAGCATGAGTTCATGTGCATAGCATAACAGCCTCAACCCATTTGATTCAGGAGTCCTCAACTGAGGGGCCACATACAATTTGCGGTTGTAGTTTAGTGTGGCACGGCAGAGTTGTGGCTGTTGGAGCCAATCTTGCTACTCATCGCCCAACTATTTCCGCTTCTCATTTGCGCTGTCCTTGACATTGTTGTGACATGATGAGGGTGAAAAGAGGAGTTCAATCTCCTGACCGAGAACAAGTAGGCACTACTCTCAAAGAGCCATGTTTGCATTCTGTTTACTGCACCTCGAAATCAGGGGCATCAGGGGCAGCAGCAACCAAATGTGTTGCCATCGGTATCACCAGGTACCCTGTGGCAACTTCCAAATGATGTTGGGGTAGAAAGTCATAGAATAAAGATGAATAAGTAATGGCTACATAAACAACACCGAATAAAGCAAGAAGGTCCACCCACCAGAACTACTCCCTTAAATAACTCAAAAACCAGACACCACACTTGCAGAGTCAGATATAGGCATAAACACATATGTTCAGAAGCTCCACTGTTATGCTCACTAGCATAACAAAGTACAAAGGTGCCTGAAACATAGGAAAAAAGAACAACAAAAATTAGAATGACTCACCCAGGTTATCAGAACAACAATGTAGCACACACAGTGAAGCATGCACAGCTGCCATGTGTACACTTGAATAAGGAAGTAAAACTCTGTAACACTGCAAGATACACTGCAAGATACATATTCCCCTGAATGGATTAAACTGCATAAGTCTTTTAAAAGATATGCATGGGCATGTGGTGGGTTTGACCCCTATTAAGAAACTTTTGGGATTGTATAATAGAGAAAATGTATGAGTTAACCAGGATAAGAAGCCAAACAACGGCGAAACACTGTATATTGGGATTGTTGCCTGTTAAGAAAGGGAAACGAAATAGGGTGGTAATTAAAGTGCTTTCGCTGAGATTGATACTGGCCAAATGCAATGCACTGTAGCTATGTCATGGACAACAGCTGGCGAACCCAGCTTTAATAGCTGGTTATGAGATGTTAGGAAATGGATAAGAGCCGAAATGGATACTGTCGGGAGAACAGCCAGCCCCACGAGAGAGAGTGGGTAATGTAGCATCTGACATGGGATATGGGATATCCTGCAGACCCCTTTGTATCTAAGACCCCCACGAGCCATTAAACTGTTTGACTACTACTAGGAACATTGAGAAACTTAGGTCATGTTAAGATGTGTGGTTTCACGGGTCGGGAAGGAGTTACCTGAGGTAGCGTTATCTTATCAGGGTCAATGATGGACTCGCAATGGTGACGTTCGGATGGGGGAGACTTGGAGACTTTGCATTTACTTACTGGAAAGAAAACAATTGAACAAACAATGAAAGAGGCACATGTATATAATTTCTCTATACTGTGTGATAGGCATCTATTGGGCCTCGAAGAAATGGATTTGTCTCCTCTTCTGCTATGTGTGCACCACTGTTCTCTGCTTGTGTATCATTTTTGAGGGCCATTGAATGCATGCTATATAAATGCCTATTGTTTGTCATAAGTCAAAAAAGTTATAAAATACACATGCACCTTTATCAAGACGTCCTCTACAGTGGTGCTAATAAATTGACCATCCAGAAACTACAAACACTACAAAATAACGCCTTGTGAGCAGCGCTTGGCATAAATAAAAGAGCACACATATCCGCCATCAGACGTCAACATAAATGGCTATCCACAGACAACAAAATACAATTAAAAATGATCTCTTTGACACACAAAGCTCTTAACAATGCCGCCCCTAGCTACCTTGTGAACAAAATACAGAAAAAAAACTCTATAAAACCAACCAGAGTTACCAACACGAACTGCCTAGTAGTACCTAGATTTAAATTAACCACGATTGGTGGTAATAGCTTCCCTGTGAAGGCTGCTAAAACCTGGAACCTACTACCAAACAACCTGAGAGCAGATATACCCTATCTACTATTTAGAAGGAACACCATCCAACATTTTATCTCTAATGACCACTAGTCACCTGTCTGTACCTGCCCACCCTACTCCTAGGTCTGACACCTGATACTGGTCCCTTTTTCCTTGTTGAATTATGATATGTTATCTGCACCATTTTTTATGCAACTCACTGTACTTTTTATGACTCCTGTATATTACTGTATCTTGTATAATTTGTAACTTTGTAAGCTTTGCATTATCCTACTTGCTGCGCCCTGCTACCCACGGATCTGGAGCGCATTAGAAATTGATAAAACAAACAAACAAACAAACAAACGTACCTAAGGCCTAGAACAAAATAATGAAGATGGCATCATTTCATTCATGAAGTTCCAAAAATACAGATACACGAACAACTGTAAACATGATGCATGTCACAGCTTCAAAAATTATAAAAACATGACAGCATTGCTCGATCAAAGACCTATTCACAAGCTAAGAAAATAGGCCAAACATACCAGTCAGTCACAATGCATGTATTTAGTAACAAGAATATATTTACAGCCTGAAAGTTGCCCTTATACAAATGTTGCTTCAAGAGAAGCCACAGCAAAGGATCGAAATCCAAAAGCAAAACACACATTGATATAGTGTTAGTAGATACATGTAACTGCATTAATAGGAAATGCCAATATATTTATCTACAGTTAGTAATAACTGAACAAACTGTTAGTAGGTGTATAAAGAAAATGTGAAAACGATAACAAGTAAACTGCAACACTCAGTAACCATAAGCCCTTCAGACTGCTATCAACCTATTGCATTCACGGTGTCATCCTCATTGCATTGTGAATCTGGTAAAGCCTAGCTACTTTAACAACACAAAATAAACAAAAAACCCATAACTTGTAAAGCGATGTTGTCCAAGAGCATAATCACAAGCACATTTGAACCCCAAGGACATCCCCAGAACTCACATTCAAACATCACTACATTTGCCTTTAAGTGCCGTCCAGTAAGAACATATAAGGAACTTGAATTTCAGAGTGTGGGTGCATCCCACAATGCCAATCTGTACAAACATCACAGTAGACATTTACTCCATGTCACTGACTACTTTGCAAACATGCGCTCCCCACAATAGAAGTGTAATCTTGCAGGGCCAAGAGTTAAATGATACAATGACTGTGTTTTATTGTACATCTATGTGTACAATAAAATACAGCATGTATGCTACACATAAACCAAATGAGTCAACACCAAACACAATTACACAAACAAAGTCATCCACTTACACTAAAACCACTACATTAGGCCTTCAAAAACCGCAACCAAAACAACTTATTACACAAACTTCCACCTCGTCCTCAGACTACTACATGAAAATAGACACATTTCCCAACCCATATTGGTGAGAGATGACCTTATCATAGCCACAATTCAAAGCCCGAATAAACAGAAGCAAGCAATTCAGAAACACAAATTAATATTACACAAAAGGTATGATATATAATATAAACCACAAGACAAATGCTTTATTCAACAGAATGTCCATTAGGAAAGAAAAACCATATAACTATCTACAGCTACTTCAATGAAGATATACTTTGCCACAGCCAGATGAACTGGCGACTTGCCTCAAATTTCCAAGGCACATCAGTCATTAAAATTGTTATCAAACAAATATTATCTCTATAGATAATGTTGCATTTTTTTAAAGCAAGGGTATTCCCGAACCAAGGGGTAAGGGGCAACGTTCCAAACATCTTGGCGAGATTTCCTAGTAGCCATCTGAGGAGTCAGTTCATGCGCTTTCGCTTTAATCTGATGCCAACAAAAGAAGTAACTGAAGTAACAAAGGTCAAAGCACTGAGGAACCACAATGGTAGAATGTGTAAAATCAGCCAGGAGTCATTGTATCATTTAACTCTGATTTTCCCTGATTTGAGAGATACCAGGTTCAAGTGGATGGGAATGTTATTTTCATCGCTGACAACACTCTCGGCAGAAGATTGGTGGAGTATTCTTATGCAAGCAGATCGGATCTTGGCATTACTAGCTTTCTTGAAGGAAGTATTTGTAACGATTGAGAGGATCGTCCAGTCAATCGCTATTATATAAGATCTACCTGTCGGAATCTAGTTTAGCTTATCAAATATTCATGAATAGAGGGACATAGGGGGTTATACCCCTGTTGAAGGAATTTGATGAAGTAAATGTTGGTATCTTGTTCTTTTACTTTTCTGTGTTTGTTTTTAATGTTCTTTGTATATTGTGTAGCAAAAAGGTTTGTTTTTGTAAACCAAATGCTAATAAAATAATTTTAAAAATAATAATAAAGCAAGGCAAGTTTTACACCTGCACTTAAAAGACAAGACAAAAAAAACAATTAAATATATACAAAAACTACATACAAGGCAATACACTTAGCAATGAAAATGAAGTCAATTAAAAACATAATATTGCTAAATAAGGAGCAACATTTAATCCATGTAGCTACAAAACCCATACCTTACCAGAAATAACCATCTTTCTATACACATGAAAAATCATTTAATAATTGGAACTAGTACATAAGTATACGTCTCCAGAAACAATTAGTTCCCAACATGCGTTTCTTCCTCGAATGTATAACCAAAAAAGAATGGGTGGAAGGTTTTAAATTAATCTGAACCACTGGCACTGCTCTGGGCAACCTTCCACACCACCGTTTTTGAGCCCATCTGCACCATTGCAATATGAAAATCAATCAGGTACTGCCACCAATGGGAGCAGCCTAGCCCGAACTGCTAGGCTAGGTACCCTCCGCACAGAAACACATGCAATCCCAGACATGTTTCAGCCTTGATGGACCTCATCAGTGAGGTGCAGCTTGGTTCCCGGTGGTGCAGCGAGCACGGGACCCACTTCTGGGCAAACCCTCTCTCACATATTGAGACAAACTATAACGAAAAAACGTGATGGGTGGAAAGTGGAAGGTGAATTGATCTGCTCCACTGTCCGCGCTCTGACCAACCTTCCACGCCATTGTTTTTTAGCCCATCTGCGCCATTGCAAAAGGGGTCCAGCCATGTGCAAATCAGTCAGGTACTGCCATCAAAGGTCCCAAAGCACCTATGAGCACAAATTGCAAAGCGGGACAAATTAAAACACATAAAGCAGATGAGGGTTCAAAAGATGGAGGCCTTGTTGCACTTTGACCACGTGCTTTAAGCCCATCAAGCAGCATAATGCCCATACACGGTCCAACCTGCCCTTGTTTAAAAACACACAATGAAAAAATAAAAAAATGTCAGGTGCAAAGTACCTCTGCATGGTCATAGCAGACAGCGCTCTGGAATGCCAGTATTCTGAACAAAAAATGGCCCCGCAGCTGGATCCAAGCTTCTCCGTTCTCCCCCAGAGGCATGTAGCCAAATAAGCTGTCTGCCAGCTCCATTGCCTTGCAGTATTACTTGATCTACCCACCAGGACTCGCCCCTCGGTGAGATTATGCCCAGAGTAACCAAATTGGTTATAAATATCCGTCCTATCCAGGTCCAGTACATGCCGCCCCAGTGTGGCGCACGATCAGTGTATTTGGTGTGTGCCTGATGAGCAGCTCCATCTGCCCCAGTAAGCCCCATGGGCCACAGTGGATTTACGGCCGACTTGTCATCCACAAGCTGGACGGATCCACCTTGAGTCCTCATAGTGAATCAATGAATGGTTCATACATGCTTAGAAAAAATAAATGTGCAACAATGAGCTGTTAGGCCGAGGCCCAATCATCAGGAAAGGCAAGGGCTAAAAACTACAGCAGCATATATATAAAAACCCGCAAACCACATCAACAAAGCCATACACCCAAAAGGTTGTTATTCCGTACATGGTATAACAGAGAATCTCTATAGAACCCCATGCATATATTCAATACCACAAAGATATATTCTTATAAAGTGTGATGCAAATTGTGCATTCTAAAGAATATTTATTCAGCAACACTGGTCATAACTACTAGCTGGAGAGTGAATTAACTCATCTACTGGCCCAAACTGGTCAAAAGGTGGACAATTTTTACCAAAAAAAACTGCCCCACACCAGCATTTTGTATTTTTGGTTCGGCCATGGGCCTATTGCCCTATATGCCAGTCCGGGCCTGGCAGACGCAGAGACGATAAGTGCGTTGGGGGCACGGGGAACGAGTAGAGTAATGCGGGCACAGTGATCTGTCTAATCACTACACCACGCTGTAATGGAAGTTGACATCTTCTTGGTCGACATTACGGGCAGCGCAGTGATCACATAGATCCCATCTTAACACATACTGAAAATGTCAATTGAAGGGATATCTTTTCCCTTGAAGGGAATGGTGTTACTTTCTCTGTTGCACATGTGGGTCTGTTCAGAGAGAGCTTCAGTATGTTTTAGCTGGGGATGAATTGGCTTGCCTTCGAGGGAATTGGCATAGCAGAGGATGGAGTTGGCAGTCAAGTTGACCCATGTGAGTACAAATGAGGATGCAGGAAACATACGAGAACAAAGCATGAGTACCATGTTTGCAGCTGCAAGCCACTCAGCAGATAAAACAATGTTGTCCCCAATATGCTGGAGTGGGAGGAAATGGCATTTCATTAAGCACTACCATGAATGTGTCCTGGGTGGATAGTTCAGCTGTAAAGTCGTTCGCCTTGGAAACAAGATGACACGAAGCAACACAGGTTCGATCCCAGGGTCCATGCTTAGACACCTCTGGGTGTTTAAGCGTGTTATAAATACGCAACTAAGACAAAAAACAATTACGCAACTAACACACAATTCCTATAACAGCACCTCGATGCCTGCGGGCTGTGTGAGCGCTTTACAAATGCAAAATATAATGTGCCCACAAGAATTGCATGATGAAAGTGCACTATGGAATTCCCTGGTATACCATCTACTGGCATGTAGAAATCCGGACGAAAAACACAGGGGCTAAGATCCCCTGACAGGGAAATTCTTCCAATACACAAATATAGTGCCATGGTTGAAGTAGGAAGAAACACTGACATGCCTCCACCTTAATGTCAGAGAATAAGTGGGCAATTTTGAGTGGCAGTCTTGTCAACAAAGTTGGTCTGCCTTTCCACAAAAAAACAACAATACTACTGGCAAACAGACAGAAGGGAGATTACTCCAGAATTTCCACGGGAATTGTCAAGTGAACACCTGGCACATTACATTACACGAAGCATAGGTCAACCTGAAAGGGGTGAATGAAATGGCCCCAGGACCCTGAGTGGCGCCCCATGCAATCATATGAGCCGGTGCTCCCCCCAGGTCATGACCTTCCACCTCAATGTAATTGGTGTTATCCAACAATGCACCATCACATATAGTCCGCCGGGCATTTTACCCAAACGCATCTTGCACCCATACATATGGCAGCAACGCTTCATGATTAATGCAGTATGGAAGAGACCCCAAAGGCAAAACTATATCCAATCTACATGATGGCAATGTGAAATCCAGGCAGCTAGATGAATGCTACAATTATGAGTGACATCATATGACCCTTTACCTTCATTTTGAAGTACATCCTGTTTCCATGAATGTGCCTGACAACACTCTACTAAGCCAAAACCCTGTAACCCCAACAAAAGCAAGTGTCGGACAATGGCCCTCATTCCGAGTTAGGAGGTAAGTAACGTCCCTTACCGGCATGGCGCAAATAGCGTGTCCGTGCTGGCACCAGTCCCTTAATAGAAGAATATTACGACTTTGCAGGCACAAGCTTTACGCCATGCCGGTAAGGTATTTAGCGCCATGCAGCAAAAGGCTCCCAAAAAGCCCTTACCGGCATTAAGCTTAGCACAGATAACACTACCAACACAGCCCAATGTGTCATTAGCGGTGACCGTAAATAGCAGTGACTGTAATTAGCGGTCACTGCTATTTACAGTCAGCGCTAATAAGCGGAACCGGAAATAGCGTCATTGCACAGGAACGAGAAGGAGCACGGGGCCATCTTTAAAAACACAATCCATTGCCATCCTCAGCACACAGGGCCCCTGGGACACTGCTGATCGTCAGAAAAAACTTCCTCCTACAAACCAGAATGCCCAAGGCCCTGAAGAAGGGAGCTGCCCGCCTGAGAAAGGAACAATTTAATGAGGACAAGCTCCAGATGCTCGTGTACACATTTCACGAGCATGCAGGCACAGTCTTCTCCAGCAACATGAGGAGAGAGGCAGTGCTACTGAAAAAAAGAGATCTGGGCACTTGTTGCCCAGAAGGTTAGTGCGATGGGCAACACACCACGCACAGTGAAAGACTGCCGTAAGCGATGGGACGACCTGCGCCTAAGGGTGCGCAACATACTATCCGTCAATCGCACCCAGGCCATGGGAACTGGAGGAGGTCCTATTTCCCTTATAAAACTCACCCTGTGGGAGGACACATGCGCATGATTGGGACGGAATCCATTGAAGGCATAGGCGAGATGGAGCGTGGCGCCACAACATCGGGCGATGGAGGTGAGCGTCCAAAGTAAACACTGCTATGCCAAATCTGATGAAAGTCAACCCCAATGTCAGCCAAAGAGTCGACCATGGTCGCCCACACACACACACACTCCCTGTAAAGTAGGCCGAAGCATCATAGACACATATTGATGCCTGGTGCAAGGCAACATCGTACATGACACATAGCACACAAAGTAGGAAATTTCACGAGGCACACAGACAGCACTGTTCCTGCCCAACATGAGTGAAGCCGACATATTCCTGCATTTACCACCCATGTATCAAATGGTGCGCCCTTCCAAACACAAATGCCTATTACCCCCAATTGTGTGGATGAGCATTTGTCCCAATGTATGTATGATGCCTATCAAAACATCACTCATGCTGTCCCTCTCTTCCACCCCCACAGGCAGTAACCATGACAGTGATGGGCAGGACGCTTCCCCTGCACAGGCCACACCCCAGAAGCAACCGGCCATCAACCTCCAGGGGACAAGTCAGGGGGTGCCGTGTCCCAGCATCCAAGCCACCGCAGGTACACATTGCACCTGTGCCACCAAGGCCCGTGGAGGAGGGCACAGCACCACCACCACCTCCACCCACTGGTCAGCCTGGAGACACATGTGAGACACCCCATTCGGAGGATTCTAGTTTGGCTGGGGAGGTGGCAGCCACGGCACCCCTGACTGTGGATGACACCCAGGAGGACATCTGGGGCACCATGGAGGATGATATAATGGATGTGGTCCATACCCCAACCCAACTTGCATCCCCCCAAGTATCATTTTACGATACCGGGAACGCCACCACCCCAGAGCAGTCCGTCCATGACCACACCGAGGGACATCTCAGTCCAGTTTTCAGTGCTGGTGAGGCTGAGCAGGCTGGGCATGACAGCCAGGTTCCCAGCACATCCACAGGTGCACCTGCAGGGCCGCAGCGGGCTGACCAGCTCACTGCACTTGTTCGTGAGTTTGTACAGGACAACTGTCAGGCCATAGAGGAGTGGCGTACAGAGTGAGCTCAACTAGGCCGGCCCATTATGGACAGCACTGCCTCAATGGTCATATCCAATGGTCAGATCCTTCTCGGACAACACCAGCCGCCTCTGCGAGGAGGTCTCGGGACTCCGGCAGGTGCTAGGGCGCATCGCGGATTCCATGGCGGCAGGGCATCTCACCACACAACCTCAGCAGGAGGCCACACCGTCATCCAGCAGTCCAACACAAACAAACCCGCTCTGCAGGTCGGCCCGTACACAACGCCGACCGGACATGCCGCCCCCTGGGTCAGGGAGTGCTGAGTAATTGTAATGGCAGCCTCATGTAGGCTTCGGCAAACCCAATGGGACTTGTGTGGGGGAGTTGTGGGGGGAGGGGTGAGGGTGTGTGGGGGAGTTGTGGAGGGAGGGGTAGGGGGTGAGGGTGTGTGGTGGAGTTGTGGGGGGAGGTGGACGGGGCTGAGGGTGTGTGGTGGAGTTGTGGGGGGAGCAGGGGAGGGGTGGAGGGTGTGTGGGGGAGTTGTGGGGGAGGGGGAGGAGGGTGGAGGGTTTTGTCACTTACGGTTAATTTGTTCCATTCAATACATCGGTTGTGTGAAAAAGAAGACCTGAGTGGACATTCATCATTGCGCATGTGTCATTTAATCATTTACAGTACATAGTGTACATGTACCCCCACACCCAGTGCCCTCTGTCCTACCATCATGTCACCCTCTACTGCCATGTGTGTCAGAAATATTGTGCAATCACTGACTGGCGCACGGCACGTCCCTCCTATGCATCAGCACCGTGATGATGTCCTGCCACATCTTCTTCTTCCCCTTCATCATCATCAGGTGGTAGCAGTTCAATGTCAGGGGGCAGGGGCACGTTCCGGCGGATGCACATATTGTGCAGCATTACACATGCCATGATGATCTTGGACACCTTCTCATGCCTGTAGAGGAGTGCCCCACCCGACCGGCTGAGCAGCGAAATCGTGCCTTCAACAGGCCAAAGGACTGCTCGATGACGACACGGGTACGGGTATGGGAACGATTGTAGTCCTCCTCATGCCTGTTCTGTGGGTTTCGGACAGGGGAGAGGAGCCACGGCTTCAAGGGATAGCCACTATCAACTGCATGAGAGGGAAATAAAGGTAAATGTCAGGGGAATCATGAAGGACAGCTGTACTAGTCACACATGCCTGCAGGTTATCATTGTCCACATGCACATGTCCCTGGATGCATTGATGCCATTTTCAGTCCCTCAATGTGTCCTGTGCCATGGACTAATGGTGTGGGTTGCATCTTCAGGAAGATACATGGTGTGCACTGACATCTTGTTGCACATGCATCGTGTATGCATACAGCTGTGTTAGTGTCAAATTAGTGAGGTGTCGTGTCCTGTGAGATTTACTTAGAGGGAGCGTTGGCACTAGTCTGTGCAATATTGGGCAATCAGCGCTGATCATTCCCATGGTGACATGCAGCACTCCTGTGAGTGTGCCGGCCTTGTGCCAGACAGTGGATTCCCTGGTTGGTTCAGTTTGATGCACTCCCAGGGATGCTTGTCCTGTGTGCTGATATGCTGGAGACAGCAACATGGTTCATATGCACTGCATGGTGCAGCATGGTGTTACGGAGGGTGAGGGTCGCTGATGAGTGGTGCACGTGTTGTGGGATGTGGAGTGGTTTCCTGTTAGTCATGTATTGGTAAGTGTCAACCTTACTTCATTCATATGGGATTTGGGTGTCATGTACGGTGTGTGATGGTTTGGGGCACAGTGTTCGGTGATGTGCACATCGTGCCGTCAGATCAACATTGGCAGCATGGTAGTGTGTGCATCTCTCCCCCATTTCAATGCCATGTGCCAGTCCTGCTACTTACCAAGAAGCCTAGCACGTCGTCCAGCATGTCGCTCCATGAAGCATGGTAGCGTGGAGTTCCGCAGGACCAAAGAGTCCTGAGTTGATCCTGGACATCGGGCACAACAATGTATGATGACCTTGCTGGTGTCGCATACCATCTGCACATTGATGAAGTGGTATTCCTTGCGATTGCGGTACACCACCTCCATGGCATGCGGGATCACCAACTCCACGTGGGTGCAGTCGAGGGCACCTACACAATTTGGCATGCCTGCCAGTGCATGGAAGGCAACTTGTGTATCAAATATCTCCTGGGGAGTCCGTGGTAGGGATATCTAGCCCCTCGTGTGCTTGAGGAGGGCATCCAGCACTTGGGTCAGTATCTGGGAAAATAAGGGTTGTGATATGCCATGCATGTGCCCCACTGTGTGCTGGTAGGTGCCTGTGGCAAGGAAGTTGAGCACAGACACTACCTTCAGTAGAGGGGGGATTGTGGTGCGTATTTCAATGAGGCTGACTATGTCGTTGTGTATCAGGTCCACTATGGTGGTGATGGTGTCCCGGTCCTGACGGTACAGGGTGTGGATCTGCTCAGGGGTTAGGTTGAAAGGGCTGGCTCTGATTGGGGACTGCCGGCATGGTAAAGGTGGCTGCACAGGTGGGGCATGTCGGGCCTGTCTCACCCTTCTTCTTCTCTTGTGTCTCCTCTGTGGTGGTGGCTGTTGTTGTTGTTGTTGATGTTGCAATGCAAGCAAGTCATCCAGCTCCAGTAATGCTACTACTATTGGAATCATCTTGGTGTGGGAGTGGGTGTGGTGTGTGCTCTTTTTGTACTGGGCCTGACTCCATTGCCTCCACCTGTGCTGATTGTGTGCACCTGTGGCAGTTGGGAACCCTGCTCAGGGTATTTTACGGTAGGTCGGCGATGCCGATATTTACGGCATGCTGGTAACCACTTTTTCTGCCTTCATGAGGCCGTTAGTTGCATGTCCGCTTCACTTGTGATCTACTCCAGTTTATGGAATGCCGCTAATGCCGGCATGGTGGGTCGCGTGCGTGCGCCCAGACCGCTATTAACAGCATCGTAGTTTACGATGCCGCTAATAGCGGTCGGGTTGGTCAGAATATCCCGTAGCGGTAATCGATGCCGGTATTCCTTTACCGGCATCGTTGTTCCCTTTCCTCCAAACTCAGAATGAGGCCCAATGTGAATTATAGCAACAAGACATACTGCCCGTTGACTCAAACCCCCTATTTGATAACTCTAAGGAACTTTAATGGTGTCAGTCACAGTAACTCCTAATCTACATCCCAACAATAGGCCTATATCTTAGGCTGTGATATTGAGTACGTTAGACTGCCATCATCAAAGTGCCTTGCAACCAAACAGCTTTTCCGTAGACGTCTCAGGTAGTCCAGCATCCCTGCCCTAATGACTAAAGTAGAGAACAATCCCTCCCAGTGGCAAAGCACCATTGATGACCGATGCATGAAGAATAGCCACTAGATTGCATGGTTGAAATGAATGTTAAAAACTACCTAGTTTACCACTAAGCGCTGCTCCTTTTTCCCACAACATGCTTGCAAAGCAGCCAGGCAGATGGCACCAGCAGCAGTGCAGTTGGACCTCCACAGGCTGAGGCCACCACTGAGGCTCAGGAAACAGCTGCTGGGACAAGTGTCTCATTGACCCATGCTGCGCAAAGTCTGCCAACCCACACAGAAACACCTGACAATACATCTGCATCCACCATGCCACCTGTTGCCACGACAAAATCATCCAGCACTCCCACTGCATCAGTCAGGCCACATGGTGCTCATGAGACTGCCCCAGTCACCAGCGTCATTGCCAGCACACTGGTGGGTGCATCCTCAGAGGACGACTTGCTTGCATCTGACCCCGTTCCCAGCACTGAACCCCCTGCACTGGCTTCTCCATGACCCTTTGTGGCTCAGGTGTCCATTGTGGCAGCCCCATATTGACATAGATGAAGAGTCTACAACTGATGGGGATGACGGAAGTCGAATCCACTCCCCAGGTGATACCCTATGCACCCAACAGATCTGCTGCCACAAGATATGCTGACAGCCATATGGAAAAGGCTCACAAGAAAGGAGCAGCAGCAAAGAATGAAGGAGCTAACAGACTCTAACAGCAGCATGCCCAAGAAATGCAGGATGTAGTACAGGCCGAATCTCGCCGGGTGGCAAGTGAACTTGGCCGCCAGTGCAGACACCTTGCAGAAGCCACTGCTTCAAATAGCATGGTTGGCCAGAGAGTGTGAGAACTAACTGAGATCATGTCTGCAGGTAATGACTCTTTGCAAAGTGCTCTGCTGCTGATACTGCAGCACATCCGTGGACTTGATTTCATTAGCTCCTCTTCTACCATCCCAACAGAGGGATCCCTTTCCAGTAGTCCAAGACCCAGGTCTCAACACAATGCCATGCACCAAAGTCTACATCTGGGCCAGGGAACGGCAGCAAGAAGTAAATTAACTTCTGTGTGAGGGTGAAGAAAGGACATGGGTGTTGGCAGAGACGTTTTTATGGGAGGGCAAAAGGGGCACTTGCCCAGGGCCCCCACTTTGGAGGGGGCCCCACAAGGCTGCCTGATTTAAAGAAGTAAGATGCCTTTGTTCACCAGACTTAAATAGTACACATTAGGATATTTTATGGCATGGTGCTGAGGCTCTAAACATATTGCCTGTCTGTTTTGTCAAGTACATTCTGCCTTGATCAATTCATCATGTAATGTTTTCTGTGTTCATGGTGGTATACATAGTTTGTGTGTTTGTTCCTTGCGGCACAACTCGTTTAGCATTCTTTCCTTCCTCCAGGAATTATGTTGATCATTTGGAATAGCCAAATTTGAAATTTATAGTGGTAAATTGAGTGCCACAATGGTTCAAAAGTTAGCTCAGTGTGTTAAGCACTCATTGAACAGATATGTGTTCCTATACAAAATTTGAATATCACATTCCTGTAAGGCTGACTGAGCCTTTCCTATGTCTGAAGTTTATAAATCTTCCTGCGTATTTACTTGGTCTTGCAGCACAACAGGTGCTTTTATCAGCAATGCCCATGCACCAGAAAAGGGTTGCTATAAAAATGAACGTGTCATCCTTATGGTATGGGTCTAGAAATTGGTTTGTTCAGATCGGGTTTTCTAAAACCTAAGCAATCACCTCCAACGATGAGCATAAACTGTTAGTCCAAGAGATGAATAATAAGTATCCACATTTGGAACCAAAGCATTCATGCTTGTATCCTGGCTTTGCCAGCAGACAATACAGTGATCCCGGTCAAACCATCTAATATCTCGTACATTACTGTACTGTCTTTTGTGAAGTTTGCCTCATCGCATGCTGGTGGCATCATTTAGCCCATTACTTGATCTTTCTTTTTATGTAGGCCATTTGAGTGGAAGGGGTGGTGGACAGAAGGGGGCAGATCAGATGGTGCATGATTCGGGCAAGCATATTTTAAAGTCTGCTCGTTTGACACAAAAATAATGCTTTGCATTTTTGTAAAGGTCAAAGATTTTTCTGCATGTTTATAAATTACAATTTCACAAGCCAGTGTTTTGGAACTATGTAAAGGTTGAACCTCTTAAGTGCCAGGCTATTATGCAAGTCTATGCAAAAAGGACGAGCATACTCGTCCTTGGCACGTTTTAAAATACAAAAGACCAACCCAGATTAAATCTGTTAAATCACACTGATTGGTATACTGGTACTTATATACTTATCTTGGTGATGGTGAGAATTAAGCTAGAATCATTCTTTGTTACACCCTTATATAATATTTTGTATTTAAAAATTGTCATGTTTGGTAATGTGATTGGTGTGCTTTCCAAGTCAGTTTTATAAAATTAGGTTATTTTAGTTCATGGTAAGAACTGGTAATGAAAGTGATCAAATTCAGAAATTGCAGAGTTGGCACCAATCCCAGATTCACCCCTTAACCAGTGTGTGTAATGCTGTGCATATAATGTAATCTTGTATTGCCTAGCTTCTCGAAATTGCCGGTCCCTAAACCTTTCAAAATTGTCAGCCCTTCAGAGAGATTTCCTTCTCAGGGTATAATCTTCCACACATAATGTTCCTGGGCAAGATTGCAGAGTAGTAGATCTCTGTGTCCCTCCAGTTGTGGGTGATGCCGGCCAATGAGATGCATATCTCCTCATACAGCTTTCTCCTCCCTATGTTTACCTGGTCATTTCCTCCTAAATGAATGATCAGGAATTCCGGCTGATCCCTGTAAGCAACTAGGTTGGCTAGTTTATCGTGAATTTCCTACCAGTGGAGGCCTCTGTATCCCCACCATGATGTAATTGTGTTCCTAAATGCCGGCCCCTCCTTTGTTTTTTAGGCCCATCGTTCAGTCCAGAATACGAACGAATGGTTGACTATCCATGCTGATCTTAGTTGTACGTCCATGGCTGTTTTTGTCAGGGGGGGAGAATATCTACATTAGTTCTGGCCTGATATATCTTTTAAAACAGTCTGATTTCCACCCTCCTATTTTCTTTACCTGCTGTGCCCCCATGCCGCCTTGCCAGGCAGTGGTTGCTGCCCTGATTCTAAAAGAATGAGTGCCGAACTCTTTGGGATCCCATCCCGCTTTACTGATGGTTTTCATCAAAATCCCCTTGAATTGGTAGTGGCTTAAAGCCGAGGTGTCTCTATGTATTAAGAATCTTCCCCCTACCTTTGGGTGTTGCATGTAATATAGATTGGTTATACATAACTGGCAGTTAGATGCATCGTCAATGCAGCAAATGTTTATTACCCTTTTTGCCCCTGTTTTATATTGTTGGATGTCGATGGTGACGCTGTCCCTTCTTACACTTCTTACATGCCTAGACCATTGCTGGCTTTTGTGCTGGAAGCTATGAGCTCTCCCATGTGGAATGCCCCAAAATAAGCGAGGGAAAAAGCCATCTTAAATAGCAGTGTTTCATATGGGTGAGAGCATATGCTGTCTAATACCCCTGTAATTTTCACTAGTTTCTGGAAATCTAGAGGGCGTTGCAGATCTATTTGGGGTCCTTCGACCCTGCCCCATCCCTTCAGTGTGTATGTGATTAATGCACAACGTGTGGGGTCTGAGTCACCTCGTAGCTTTGAGAAATAAGATACTGCCACGAGATGCCTCTTTACCCAGTCTCTTTTAAAACCCTGGTTGTGGTCCCACCATAGAAAAGCATTTATGTCTTTTAATGTTATTAATTCAACATGGTTCAGCCCTGTCACTTTAAAAACTGTTTGTAAGCACTTACTGTATTCAGCTGTAGTGTTGTCCGCCAAAGCTTTCTTTGCCATCTCTACCAGGAACCCAGTGTCAGGGTTTATTTCTGTAGGCAGAACACTGCGGGCACCCGTGTTTGTGGTGACTGTATGAAGTTGAGCATCCCGGCCCTGGCCATCCGGTGTTGGCGTTGATGCAGCTTTCTCTAATCCTTTCGTATCTCTCAGCAGTCTTCTGGGATTGATGTTATCTCTGTCTGGGCATGCAGCGCTAGCTCTTGAAGTTTTGTCCATTGAAAGCGAGATAAAGGGCCTGCAATGTTATTATCGGCTCCAGCGATATGTTTTGCTCTGACAACAATGTTTTTATGAAGTGTGATTCTCGTAATGGCTCTTAGGACTCTGAGCACCAAATGGCATTTGGTAGTTCTTTTGTTGATAATCCCTACTAGTGCCATGTTGTCAGACCAGGCCATGAGTTCCATGTTTGCTAGGCACCGGCCCCATATACGTAGAGCTAACCGAATGGGAATGATTTCTAACAGGGGGATGTTTTTGGCCTATCGTGTTGCATGCCATGCATCAGGCCATTGTCCTGCCAACCATTCTGATTCAAAAAATGCCCCGAAACCCTTGCTCCCTGGTGCGTCTGTAAAAAGGACAATTCAGTTCTTGAGTGTTCATTACCCCTTATCAGTGCCCAGGTGGATCACCTATCATTAGAACACAGTGATGCCATCATGTTTTGATTTGTTGAGTGATGGAGTTAATTTCTATAGTTTTTTATGTTGCTATGATATTTGTTGATGATTTTCCTTTTTGTTATTTGATATTTAGAGTTAGATAAGCCGATTTTGGATAAGTGCCCAATGTCCCAACATTACCTCTTCGTAAACTGATAATGTTGTCCTTCAAATGGTACTTGTTTATCAATCCGATTTGAGCAAGAATGAAGAAGGTAAGGGGACTTAAAGGGAGTAAACATCCTTATTGCTAATGCTGTGAGGCAGCATATCAACCTATGGGTTGTGATTGTGGCGGGGGTTCAGAGCAGATATTCGTGATCATTTAATCTGTCATTGATTTTACTACAGTGATTTCTCTATTTACATTATGCAGTGTGCATATTATATATTAGAAAAAGTTGTCCATCAGTTCCCGGTGCCACAAGCACCCATCTCTTCCTTCTGCATGGCCATCTTGTGCTGGTCTGCCAACCCATGTCTCGTCATCCTCCTTCTCTTATTCTGCCAGTCCCACATCTTCCTCAGCAGGCAATGGAACATCCCTCCTGATGCACATATTCTGCAGCTTCACACACACCAGAACCATCCTCCCAAAACGTCTCCAGATTGCACATATGTACCCATCCAGTACAGTGGAGGCACCGGAAACTTCCTTTCAAGAGTCCAGATGTATGCTCTATGCACACACTGGTCCTTGTGTGTGCCTTGTTGTAGTCAATCATTTGTGGTATCCCATGGTTCCTTCTTGTGTTTAGGAGCCATGGTAGTTATAAGCAGTCAGAGTCACCTCCAAATGGAATGAGACTGGGTCACTTGCACAAAGGTAATAGTCATACTTCCCCATACTTCCCCATAGTGGTGCTTGCTTTTCACATCCATGCAGTCATTTGAGTACCATCTAGTGCCTACGGGGTGCGTGTCCCTTTTCAAGGCACAGTGACGTGGGTCCATCCTGCTCTGCATCATATGTATGTACCCCTATAGTCTTCATTCCCCAATTGTCCCTGCACATCCCAATGAGTACTTGGCATATTGAGGCCTGTGCTACCTTTTTCTTAGTCATGGTGGTGTATTAGATGTGTGCCTATGGCACTGTGTTTGATTGGCATATTGTGTGTCTCTGGACAGTTGTGTGCTACTGTGAATGGAGGGGCACTTTCATTGCTGCTTTCATGCATGGCCACCTGGGCCATTCATCAAATCTGAGGAGTAGGTGTTACGCTCACCTGGTTCCCACAGGGGCGTCGATGGGACCCGGACAGCTGCGGTCTCCACCAACGTGATGCGTAGTGCCGAGATAACTGTCTGGACTGGCCCGCCTAATCTCGTCTGCTTGATCCGTAGAAGTATTCTCCTGCAAGTTGAGAAAGGGATTTAGCCACCCGTGGATATGAGTGATAGCCCCCTCCCACTGTTCCCGTTCTCCCTTCTGTCACCTCCGATATCCCCTTTTAGGAACCTTAACGTATGTTTTTAAATGATGAGCTCTCCATCCTGCGTGGATTGCAGGGGCGCGTTGATGCCAGTTACTTCACTGGTTTGAAGGTGTGGGAGAGTTCCGGAGAGTACTGACTCTGAGGTTCCTGGCAAGGTTCGGTAAGTATCAAGTTCATAGAGTTCAATATGTCCGATGATTCACTCTTGTTACCCCCTTCCTTCCTTGTTTTGCAACTATGATCGTGAGAAGATACCCCTCCTTGCAGTTGGTGGTGCTCAGGTAAGAGTCTGTATTACCCGACGCCGTCCGGTAAATGTTGCCGGTGTTTAACGTGTTGCTTTCTCTCCCTTTGCAGGTGCGGGACATGAAGATGTGGAGAGTTATAGAATAATGCCTCCGGTGGTAATCAGGTAAGTCTATGATGATAAGTGTTTTACTTGTTGGTTTTCTCGGCTCACCTTGTTGTTATCTTTTGTCCCTCAGGTGCCGGAGTTCGGCGAAGAAATGATGGAGGCAGCGCTGAATCGAAAGATGCTGCGAGGACTGGTGAGCATGGTGCGGCGCTGCAGCTGGAGATGCGACGCGTACAGAAATTATGTTCTTTCCAGGTCCGGAGGCGAGATGGATCCGAAATCAGGTGAGGAATTCGAAATAGTTTGTTTTCTAATCTTGTCCTTTTCTTTCCTCTTGGTTTTAGGAGCTCCAGATTCGCGGTGGGCGTGGCAGAAGACTGGATGCAGACTACAGGCACGGTGAGCATTACGCTGCTGGATGCAGAATAACGCGAAGCGTGTGCTGTTGTTCGGGCGTGGTTTAAATAGCCTCCAAAGTAGTTCCAGGTAAGAAGTTCCCTAGAACCATGCCCGAGTAAAAAATAGTCCCTGTAGAAAAATAGTCCCATCCAAGCCTCATGTTGGCTTGGACTCACTAGCAGCATGGTCTGCATCAGGTAAGTAAAGTCTATGAGCCTGGCGCCTATGGCGCCAGGACTGATTTCCATGATGAGCCTGGCGCCTAAGGCGCCAGGACTAAACCCAAACAGCCCCCAGGCGGAGCTGTTGGGGTTTTAATAAATATCTGGATGCCTGCTCCCAGAGCTGATGGGCTTTGTCCTGATGCCTGGGGGTAGGCATCATGACAGTAGGAGAGGGGGTGCTTTAACACTAAAATGCATTTTCAGCTATGGTTCCCTATGCATTCTGTGACATGTGGTCCCCTCAGTGTCGAGAGGGTATGGCATGGGGTGTTTTCATGGCCATGTGGATACTACACCAGGGTACTTTGTGCTACATGTGCATGCTATATATTTGGTATCCTCCAATTCGATTCCACATACAGCTTTGTGGATACATATCCAGGATCCAAGTGTGGGTCTCCATGTGCGCAGGCAGGGTGCTGCGCCATAGTACCATGGCGTCATGACTTCAACCAGGGAAACGGGCACAGCTGTGGATCACAGTGAGGTCTGTGTTGCATGTACATTGCACATTAAGGGAATGGGACTGGTTCTGAAAACATGCTCTAATACCTGGGGTACCACCAATGCCACATCCGTGCAGTTCAGAACTGCTATTATATTAGGGAAGTAGGGAGTGGTGTAAAATCTGGCCTTCATGGCATGCACTTCTGCAGGGATGCCAGTTAGAGAAATGTGCTGGTGCACATGTTTTAGTAGTGCACACAGCATCTGTCCCAGCACTTTTGAAAATGTTGTTTGTGACATGCCATGCAGAATGCAGACAGTGTGCTGATATGTGCCTGTGGTGCAAAAATGCAGGACTGATACCAGCTTCAATAGCGGTGGTATGCCTGTTTGTAGTTTGATGACACTCTCAATGTCAGGCTGGATAAGGGGCGAGGAGATCTGCAATGGTTTGCCGGTTGAGGTGATACAGTGTTATCAACTGTGCATGTGTCAGTGCCCAGGGCGCCCTCCTTGCCTTGTGTTTCCTCCACCTTGTTCCTAGTGGGTTCCTTTGTTGCTTCTGCTGTGCTATCCTCTGTAGTTCAATGTGGAGTACGAGTCACTGGATGTCCAAGTCAGCAACTGGGTTTGAGTGCATTGAGTGCACCTGTAGGTGCATTTTCTTCACCTGGACGATTTAGCTCCACCTGTTTGTGCCCATTTTCTGGTGCAATTACTGCCCATGTTTGCCATTTTTTCAGTGGTATTTCCACTTGTAATGCAGTGGAATAAATGTTTTCATTTCAGAATAACTGAAAGCAGAATTAGTGCTGGTGCAACTTCAATCGTGTTACAGCAGTAATTCCACTGGCATTAATTCCACTGGGGCAATTAACACCCATTTATTCGGACCCGTAATTTAGCAGAGGGGTAAAAGTGTCTGTAATTCCGTTACCGCCACATTTTCCTCTTACATCCGTACTTATCCCATCTGCATGTTCACCTCAGCTGAATGAATTTAGTTAGTGAGCGATGATGTGTCTTTATGGTACCAAGGAGTTGAACTTTGAACCTCTATGCAGGCTATGCCTTTCGAATGCATTTGAACATTGTTCCATTTAAAGTGGCCTACATATTGGTAACCAGTCTATATATTAGTCGTGTATTCTTCTCTTAACTCAGCACTTAATAGTATACTCTTACTACCATTCGTACACCACACTTCACAGAAAACAACACACAAAGGAGGACTCCCAGGTCGCCCTCAATGGCCACACATCCAAAGGCATGGGCCAGTCACAGGATGCTGAACTGATCACCCCCTGCCCCCTTTGAAAGGAGCTGCACAGATGGGGGCCTTAATGGGGCCAAGTATCAGGGAACTCAGGGGTACCTTGTCTCCACAGAGCCATGGGGCACTTACTCAGGGGTCTTGAATGGGCCACGCGGGCCTACACCTGGGATGGAAATCAGGCTCTTCCCAGAGCACAGTATTATCTATTCACTGAAACTCAAGACTCTGTGGCCACTGCTTCTTTGAGGGATTCCAAGTGCATTTGCACTGGTGGACAGGTTCTGTAAAATACACCTTTATATTTCAGGTTTGACTGCAAAGGAAATATGCTGTGTTTAAATAAAACCGATTGTAACTAAAGACGGTGTTTGGGTTCGGATATATGACAGTCCCACAGAGCACTCCATGTGCCTAAAAAATGAGTCTGATTTGCTCTCAATAAACACTTTGGCATATTTGTTACTTGACCTATTTTTTCTGTAAACATAAAGGGCTAGGAAAAGACTCAAATAGGCACCACGCCTTATATGAAATTCAGATTACCTGACGTTTTGAGTAATCTTCTTCGAGGGCCAGTTTAGTTGGAGTGCTGGAAAATGGCATAACATGGATTTTATTTTGTCTGAAACAATTTGCAGGCTTCAGAAGGCCATCACAAAAGATACTGCCATTGACAGCGATGAAATGGCAGCTGATACAACTATTGAACCATGTGAGTGGAAACCCCCTCCCAATCTCCATGTGCACTCCTGCAAGCTGGAAGATCAGACTGCCATTGATTGATACATGCGTACTTTCAGTGATCTTCGATGGATGCACCAGAGAGATGCTAGCATGATGAGCATACATTTAACTTAAACGTTAGGAGAATTCCCTGGTGGCCGTTTTGTTTATATTTTCCAGATAATATAACTACTCTCAGACGATCTTCACTAAAGCCTCTTTGTTGAACGAATACAGCCTCTATGAAACCAATTACCTGGAATTGATGCTTTCATCATTGGCTCTGAAAACCATTACTAGAGTAGGCTTGAACTAATTGCCAGCAAAGGGAAGCATATACAGATGGCACAATAGTAATGAGTTGTTATTTAATGATGATATTTATTTATTTAATGATGATTTTCTATTTATATTGAGTGTATGCCTAAGTGCAGTATTCTGAACATATTCACATGCATTAAGCATCCCACCCAAAGTTGGTACTCATTTATCCCCCTCGGAAGGATGAAAGTCTGAGTTGATCTTTCTGGGGTCGAACCTGTGACCTGCAGATCACACAGAGATCACAGCAGTAAGCGCTCAACCTGCTGAGCTATCTTACCGGCTTACCTTAGGTGTCTCTAGAAAGGGGTGTAGGGGGGAATTTGCCTCCCAGCCAATTGGTGGCCTGCCCCCCTTCTGGCAAAAAAACTCTTTCCGGGTGCCTTAAAGTTGCTCCTTTGCTCAGCCATCATTCATGAGTTTGCAGGCCCTATTTACATAGCCTGCGTTCTTTCTTCAGGACTGAAAGCGACACCATGGGAATCAATAGGCCATGAAAATCACTGGAGTGTGGGCCTTCACTGTTCAAAGCAGGCTACCTACATGCTGGGCACACTATTGTTTTTCAAATGTGCATCTTACACTTGTCTAGAAAAAAACAAAACAATTGTTTCCAAACTGAAACATGCTCTTAAACTTACATTCACTAGTTTTCTTTAAAATGTGTTTTTTTTTGTCGGACTACCACGCAAATACACTGTGATTTTTGTGCCCTTTCATTTGTGTTTTAATCACAGAATATATTTCGAAAGCTGTCCTATGCCTGTCAACCTGCTTAATCACAAATAAATGCTTCTATTGTGCTAACAGCAGTTATTAGGAAATTAAACTGTGGGTTCATGGGTGCCAGATTTGGATTTTCACTATGGGAGCAGACATTCACCCACCCTGAATATAGGCAAACTACCAACCCATCCCATCCCATGGCCGAACACATTTTATAGCACTTGCTTTATTTACATTTTATTGCAAAGAGTCATATGATTTACAGCCAGTTTCAAATGTATAACATCTTAGCAACAGTCACTCACCCTGCTGAACTACCCTGGTAGCCCTCTACTGTAGGACATGTCGATGCATCCCTTAATGTGTTAAAAATCACTGCATTAACAACAGTGCAGTTCATGTACATGAAATAAAAGTCAACAGTATCTAATCCCGAGCTACACTGACCCTTTGCATAGATTTGTTGACGGTGTACCAGTGGCAGCTTCTCCATAGTTGTCAAAGGGCCCCGACCTACCGGTACCCTATCCAATTATGGAGGAGATAGGGAGCCTGCCCACTGTAACCACTGAGCACTCGCTCAGCTGCTGTTTGTAGCTGAGGGAGCGCTCCTCGGCTGGATAGATCTATTCAAGGAAAACACGGTTTCCGTTTGACAGTTATGTTCTCCAGCCTTGCATAGCCAATGAACCATGCAAAGCCAGGGGCGTTTTTCTTCCCCAACATGGCCCATTGGGGAAGCTTGCTGAGGAACTGCATGTTTGCGTGTGCGATGGGAAGTGCTATTATAAGCTTTACGTTTTATTATATAGCTAGAATGGCATTTTAATGCAGCCAGTTTTTGACATGTTTTCATACCTTGGCAGGGCATTTTAAATGGTAAAGCCAACTGCAGTACGTTCTTACCTGGGGATACTGCCATATTTTGGTAGAACAAGCATGGACATTATTTCTTATAGCATCATTACTGACATTATGCCTAAAGCAAATATGAATATGTGCTTAAATGGGAATACTGTGCAGCCAGCATGGAAATGTATAGCTGCAGCCAGCATGAGCAGTTTTTATACTGGCATATATTGAGGGCAAAAGCAACCTGAAAATGTGTTGGCGAATGCTCCTCTGCACTATTGGTGATTTACATCTATTGTATTTTTTCATGCGTTCCCGTACAAAACCAATTTCAAACTGACATGTTACCCAATTTTTGCACCATTTTAAGTCATTATTTTAAAAAATTCTCTGGGTGGGAAGCCCTCCAATAGCTCTTCATTGATTTGGGCTCTCTCACTACGCTCTGTCACACTGGCATATTTGGGTGAAATATTTACACCCCTCCAATTAAAAAATTCACCAGCCACCACTGGGGTGTACAGCCAGAAACTGAAAACTGTCAACAATTCTGCGGGGGGAAGTGCGATTCCTGCAACCATTGCTAAAGAACGAAGGGAGCAGTTGCCTGCTTTTCCCCTGTACTTGGTGCCTTTATGTGATATTTCATCTGTTAAACAGACTGTCCTTGACTATCATTTGAAACTGAGGTATGAGGGATATCTCTTTTGTTAAACAGACTATTTTTGATTAGCTATTATATAAAGTTGAGTGGAAGTGATAACTCTTCTGCTAAATACCACCTCGAACTACATATTATTTGAAGCTGTGCTGTATTTGATGTCTGCTTGAAGTAAAATAATGCAGTCTCTTGCTGAATGCAAGGGCATTTCTGCAACTATTGAACATGAGTTCACTTTTTAGGATGTATATTAACTTGATGTTAAACTTTTATTGCATTAAACCTACCCTGAACATTCTCAATGACACACTTTTTTTTAACCAGAATGGTAAAATATAGGTTTGCTTAAACCAGTTTGGCCTGCTGACCCGTACTTGGTGTGCCACCACCCCTCTCCACCATGTTATATCCCCCCATTATACTGATTTCTAGTGACACCACTGATGTTGAGCATGCCTTTTCATTATATGGTGATCGTATAGGGCTTCGCAAAAAGTATAGAAGTTCATTTATTTTAGAAGCAGGACACAAAACCAGCCATGAGGCACTGTGTTTCGGCTAAGGCTTAACTGATCTGCCATGCGCTTAAGCATTATCTAGGTACATTGAAAGGTTCCTTGTGAGTATATTGAAATGATCAGCCACTTCTATTTCCTGAATTGCTGATTGCCTCATGCAGTCAGTTTCAGCAGTTTATGTTTTAAGGCTTTACTTATGGCACTTTCACTGGCTTTAGCCTATGATCGTTATGCTGCTATTATAGACTGCATAGCCGGAAAGTATGCATGATATGGGGGATAGGATGACAAATGTGTGAGATTGTATATTTTACTTCTCTCCTCCGAACAAAACAAAGACTGCATTTTTTCCATAATAAGAGTTGTCAGTGTTTTATATAATGTAATGCTTTTGTTTCTGGATGTTAATTCTTTTTTAAAATCTACTACAACCCGGTCGGGAACAAGCGTCTCAGGGCTATATGCAGCCGTGCAGGCAAACACTCCAAAAGTAAATGATATGAAGGCCTCCTGGGAAGCAGATCTGGGTGGAAATATAAATGGCAGAGCCTGGGAGAGGTACTGTGAACTGACCAAGAGGGTATCTATGAACGCGGGCCTTAGGCTGATCCAACTTAAGATGTTGAACAAGTTACACTATACCCCCCAAAAAGTTGCAAAGTTTATAAATAACAGTTCTGGTAAGTGTCAGAAGTGTGGGGTGGATCAGGCTGATTCAATACACATGTACTGGAGCTGTCCTCATGTACGTGTATTCTGGGAGGAGGTAGCAAACATTCTAGAGGAAGTAACCCAGATACCAGCAGACCTCACACCACAAAAATACCTATTTGGGGATATAGGCAAACATTCAGAGGTAACAAGGAGGCTCTTTAACATTGCATGCGCAGTGCAAAAAAGTGTATTTTGCAAAAATGGAAGAGTGCACAGGCACCACAAGTAAGTCACTTTCTTAAGGAACTGATGTATGTCAATAAATGTGAAGAAAACTATGTTATGTCACTCCAGAGTTCATGTAAACCAAAGGACATTTGGGACCCGTTTAGAATATATCTGTGCGAAGCAGACTCGGTTGGGAATAGCGAGTCAGGGCCCAGAGATGCGTCAAATCAGTGATACTGTTTATTCTATTACACAATTGAACTGGATGTTGCTGTTCCGGAGGTATACGATATGTGATGTTGTTGCAATGTTATGTACCACAAGCATTAAATAAAGTTTTTTAAAAAAATCTAGTAAATTAGAAATCGATTTAAAATGTTGTGGTCTGCACTTAAGCCTTCTTAATTTTATTGGCCCAATATACCATAATTGGTCAAGAGCAACAGCCCAGTGGCAGGCAAAGCCACAGGTGAGCAGTTCATACCACCCATTATGGAAGGCCCATGGATTTTGGCTGGGGCTCCGGTTGGCAGAAAGCAGCCCTCTGGCAGTAATCTCTGCCCAACACAAACTGTGCCACATTTATAAGTTTTGATTTTCTTTTTTCTTTCGTCCTTGACACTCTTCCGTTGTTGGTAGGTATGATGCACACTGTCACGCTGACGTTTCTTTAGTAACTGGGGGGCGGGCTCTTGGGTGGAGGGAAGTGACGTTGGGGGGGAAGTGAAGGGCGGAGGGAGGCGTGGTCGAGCAGAGTGAATGTTAATGTGCAATAAAGAAGACGTAGATTCTATCGCTCTGGCTCCGTGTTTAATTGCTGCGCCACGCGCGCGACTGGCAAGGTTAGAGCCTATGCCCCGACACTGGCGACGAGGCGGGCAGCCTCTCCGCATCTGGAGGAGGAAGTAGAGCGCCGGCAGAGCAGCGGGTGCCTGCTCGTGGGTGGCGTTCGAGCACAGGGAGCACAGGGAATCCATTCCCACATGGGGAGATCAAAGGATCCGGTCCGCGGCGAAGATCAAAGTTGCTAGTAAGAAGAGCCAGAGCAGCTGTTGGGGGAGAAAACACAGTGACTACACGGCATCAGAGCAGAGGAGCATGTGAGGTGAGCCAAGGAAGGGCCTAGCACCTCAGAGACACTGGGAGATCAACGGATGGTGCTCGTGCCTAATAGAGGCAGCCATCCCTGTTCCAGGAGGAACAGTAGTGCACCCCAAGGACAAACACAGCTGGGACATCAATAGGGTCTGCACCCTAGAAGGCAGCTATTCCCCAGAGGGTGAATACAAAGGAGGTAGCATACCAAGCCCACAGCTGAAGCCAGGGTAACATGTCAGGCCAGGACAATGATCAGGGCGCACAGGCCCAGGGACCAGGCCCACAGGTGGTGGATCAAGTCCCCTACAGACTGCCAGAGACACTGGCGGCACAGATGCCAGGGGCATTCGATGTAATGGGCACAAGCAACATGGGTCCCAGGTGAACCAAATGGATTTGAGACTTTGATCTCTACATGGGGGCCACAGGGCCCATCGAGGATGCGTGCCAAATATGTCTGTTGAAACTGGCAGAAGGATATGCGCCACGCGACATCATAGAGGAAATCCCACCTGACGCCATTGACTCAATCCAAGACCTGAAAGATGCGCTGGCTGCATACTTTACTCCCCACACCAACGTAGACTACGAAAGGCACCTTTTCGACAGCACCAAGCAGATAAAAGGTGAGACTATGGATGCCTACGTCATGCGACTCCGTACCAAGATAAAGCACTGCGACTTTGCTAACTACTCTAACACAAAGGCGCTCAGATCCCAGATCATAGCCGGGTGTGAGTCTCAGACATTCAGGAGGAAGCTGCTGCAGAAGCAAACGCACACTGGACGAAATTCTAGCGCTAGCCCGTGCTGAAAGGGCCATAGACTCTGAGGTCGAGAGCTTAAACAATCCCATCACGGGTGAGAATATTCACAGACTACAACAGGAAAGAAGAGCAGAGGAACTGTTCTGCTACAAGTGTGGGTTCGAATACCCACATGACGGAACCTGCCCGGAAATTGGGCAGCGATGTGCCACGTGTGGCGAAGAAGGCCACTTTAAGGTGGTCTGTCGACTGTTCCGCGACAAGGGCAGGGAACGGATGAGGGAGCCATCCTCTCGGCCCAGATCGAAAGCCAGCCCCTCCGCAGCAAACCACCCTGGTCCATCCACACCAGGACAGAGAAACCAGATACCTCCTGACACCAAGGAAAGAGAATCGGGAGATGACAGACAAAGAAGAGAAAGAAGGGACAGACAGAGATATGTCATGTGGGCAAGGTCTGAGAGAAGATCAAGACGGCATGTGCGCTATCTGGTAGAACAATCGCCCTCTAATTCCGACCCCAGTTCGTCAGGAAGTGATCAAAAGCGAAAGGCATACGTCTATGCCCTAGGAAACCCGACTGCCACAGCGCACAGCCCCACGCTGATTATCAAACTAAATGAATAGCCCACAAAATTCCTCATCGACACAGGGGCCACGGTCAATGTCATCAGTGAGACCATATTCAGAGAACTAGCAATGCAGCCAAAGCTGTGCCCCGCAGCGGTAGACATATATCCATATGGCGCCAAGACTACCCTCAAGTGTCTGGGACAGTTTGAAGGAACGTGCAGATACAAAAGACATGAGAGAAAAGTACCCATTCATGTCCTGCCAACGGAAACAGACAGTGGGTGTGTTCTGAGTTTCAAGGCAGCAGCTGATGTGGGACTCATCCACATATTATACAACATCATGGTCCACAAATATATTGACCCCGTTGAAATGATCAACAACCTCTACCCGCGGCTATTCAAAGGAATAGGAAAACTAAAAAATCGGCCCATCAAGCTGCATCTCTGTATGCCATGTAGCCCAACACTACAGAGGGATCCCGGTCAACATTCAAAAGAAGGTCGAGGACAAGCTACACAAATTGCTCGAGCAAGATATCATCGAACCAGCCACCGGCCCCACCACCTGGGTATCCCCCATAGTGCCGGTACCCAAGAAAAGTTTGAAAGCAATTCGGCTGTGTGTGGACATGAGACGCCCCAACCAAGCGATACAGAGGGAAAGACACCTAGCCCCACGCATATCGGACATGATTCACCTCCTTAACGGGGCCAAGGTCTTTTCCAAACTCGACCTACAGAAAGGCTACCACCAACTTGTGCTGAGCCCAGAGAGCAGGAATATCACCACCTTCGTCATGCACATAGGTCTCTTTCGCTATAAAAGAATAAGCTTCGGCGTGTCAACGGCTGCCGAAATATTCCAAGCTGAGGTGCACAACGTTATCAAACATATACCGAACTGTCTTAATTATAGCAATGACATATTAGTCTTCGGTGCTGACACCAACAAGCACGACGAAGCACTCATGAAGGTGTGCAAAGCACTGGAGGCGGTGACCCTCACACTCAATCGGGACAAATGCGAGTTCCGAAAGAGCACGTTGAAGTTCTTTGGACACATCTTTTCGGAATCAGGCATGACCCCAGATCCCGACAAGGTTGCCGCACTCAATGGCACTGCACCCCCAGCTAATGTATCGGAGCTGAGGTCATTTCTTGGGCTCGCTAGTTACTGCATGTGCTACATCCAGGACTTTGCAACAGTAAGCGAGCCACTAAGACTCTTAACCAGGCAGGATGCCACCTTCGGCTGGACAGAAGAGTGTCAAAAGGCCTTTGAGACCATCCGAGAAAGAGTAGCGAAAGCTGAAGACATACTACAACACCAGCCGCCAAACTGAATTGACAATAGACTCAAGCCCTGTAGGACTGGGAGCCATTCTGGCGCAAGTGGACCCGAAAGACCCGTCAAGGACACATGTAGTCGCCTATGCCAGCCGAAGCCTCTCTGCCACAGAGCAAGCATATTCGCAGGCGGAGAAGGAAGGCCTTGCGGTGGTATGGGCTTGTGAACATTTTCACCTTTTCCTTTATGGCAAGCCATTTAGAGTTGTCACAGATCATCAAGCGTTGCTATTCCTGTACGGGAACCCCCAGGTAAAGATGCCACCTCGGATAGCCAGATGGGGACTACGGCTGCAGGACTATGCTTTTGAAATTGTGCACAGGCCAGGAAAGGGTGAAAACCCAGCTGACTTTTTGTCCAGAAGGCCACGGGAGGGATGCACGCCAGAACCCTCCACCGCCGACAGGTATCTCTCATTCATCAAACTACCCCAGAAGGGATAAACAATGTGACGGTGGCTCGTGAGACCGAGAACGATCTGGCGTGCCAAATCATCTGTGAAGGCCTGGAGTCCGGCATGTGGAGGAGAGCCCGGGAAAGAGGGAGAGCTGCCGGAGATCAGGTGCACGTCGAAGTGGAACGACTGATACAGGTGAAGGACGACGAACACCTACTCCTGAAAGACTGCAAGCTAGTGATCCCGCCCTCCCTACGAGCAAAAGTCATTGACCTTGCACATGAGAACCACCGAGGGATAGTGTCGACCCGGCGCATGCTGCTCCAAAAGGTGTGGTTCCCCAGCATGGACTCCCAGGTGGAAGAAGCTCTAAAGTCATGTCCCACATGCTACCGCATCACGCCCAACCGACACCCCGAACCCTTATGGATGTTGGAGCTTCCCCAAGGCATATGGGAAGCAGTAGCTGCCGTCTTCTTCGGGCCCATTGAAGGAGGGAAATACATGCTGGCAGTGATGGACGAGTACTCCCGATACCCAGAAATACAACTCATATCCTCAACAGCATCCCACCACGTCATACCAGCGCTTGACCGCATATTCTCTGCCTGTGGTATCCCGAAGGTGCTCAAGACAGATAATGGGCCCCCATTCAATGGGCATCAATTCACCCAATTTGCAAACTATTTCGGTTTCCATCACCAGAAGATAAGACCACTATGGCCCCAGGCAAATGGAATAATAGAACGATTCATGGCCAACCTGAAGAGGGCCCTTCAAATAGTCAAGCTTACAGGGCAGCCATACGAACAGGTGCTCAATCAGCTGGTGAGAGAATATAGGGGCACTCCCCACAACACCACGGGGAGGAACCCTGCCGAAGTGAAGTTCAGAAGAGACATTCAAACAAGGATCCTGCAAGCTCAATCAATGGGTCCGCCCGAACATCTTGACAAAGATCTCATACTACCATATGTGGAAAAACAGCTGGAAGGTAATGCATTAATTAACTTTGCACGTCTCCCCTCCCAATTACACCGCAATGACTGTGTCTCACTCTTCCTGCCGTAGCAATTTATTTTGTCAATGGATAGGCAATATGACTCAAGAGGCTTGGAAAATTGGAAAGACCGTAGGAATAACAGTGTGGTGACTAACTGGTGAACCATAGAAAACATAGCGTGTCACAGCTGTGGTCTGCAACTTCCCTTATCAATCAAGGCAAGTAGGAAAAATCAGCATGAATGAATGAGATGGAAAATTGTCATCCATTAACAATCTTTGCTCCATAACATCGAACGATCGTGTATGTGTTCAGCTGCAACTTAGGGCCAAGGAACAACACCACTATGTGATTTAGTGCCTGAGATTGGTACGGGGAACATTCCCTACTCCCCGCAACACTTCGATCAAGTGACTAGGGCTCATCAACTGTGGGAAAGCAGTATCATGTCTGTAACTAACCTGCCGAGAAGACGGGATCGCGATGACCCTAAATGACTTTATAATGCTACAACAGAAAATTTGTTTGTAAATCTCACCTGTGCATCCGCAGGGCAAGTGATCTCACAAACAAGCAAACAGTGAGAGGCGAGTCTTCAGGGTGCACACTTCACTGCGCATGCCTGACAGTGGGAAACTAAAATGGCTGACCGGCCACTTGTATTCTTGGTCCTTCCATCTTGAAGTGTAAGTTTTCCTTCAAAGCAATTCAATTACAATTGACCATAATTAGCTTGTAACCAATCCCACACTCACAACAATTATATAATACAGGTGCCTGCACCAAAGTTTAGTCTGTTCCCAGAGGTGGCGGAACGCCCTATATAAAACAAAAGCTGCTATACACTAGTTTGGGAGTATGAAGGAACATAGCAGCAACTCGGAGTGACTAAGGGCCAGATTACATCAACTTTGCATCAGTGCAAGTGCAAAGTTCAACCGTATCAAAAAACATTGGAGCTATATTCGAAAATATTTACACTGTGACAAGTGCAAGTTTTCATGGCATAAGCACTAAGGCAAAAATGTCTCCAGTGCAAAAAGCATGCACTTTCAAGCACATTTGTCCTAGGGCAAAGTGTTCTATAGTGCTAATATCTTTATATATTAGTATTAGGGCAAACATTACCCTGGTGGAAATAGTCATTGAAAGTGCATGCTTTTTGTAAATGTTTTCGAATGTGGTCCAATGATTTTTGCACTAGGGCAAACTTTTCCCTAATGCTAATATGGTGCAAGCAGAAGTTGTCAAGAAAGGACAGCGGGGTTCAGCGCAAGGACCAATCTAATTTTTGGTAGTTTGGGAGGGCTGCAGACGAATGCAAAAGTGGAAACTTGCCAAGTTATCAACCAGGTAAGTGATACAAAGAAGCGTTGTTTTGCAAACACACTGCGCACAAAAACAATATGAAATTCAATTGGTTTGTGGTTTAATCAGAAAGCGTTGTAGCCTGACACGTGTTTCGAGCGACTAGCTCTTCTACTGAGGCTACATATTAGTTGTACATTAAAGTAAATAAGTACAAAGAAAATAAACATAATACATATAAGAGACCCAAGCACAAAGCAAAACAGTTAGATGGTCAAAGCCAACCGATATAGATAATCATTCAATGCACATAGGTTGTCAAAGAGGTCGTGCAGATAGGTGTAATTTGACAAGTGAGACAATTTGTAAAAACAAAAGTCATACGACCCATATGGTTTGAGTTAATCCAATTCGGACATTTCCAGAAGTTGAAGGAAAGAAAAGGGTGAGAAAAGACAAAAGTAAAAAATACATTAGCATTTAAAAGCAATGTTGGCCATGCAGTTAGCAGTAAAGGGACATTGTGAAGTACCTGGAACTGGAGTGTCCTTTATTTAATCACTGAAAAGGAAAAATGTGATTGAAAAACTAATTAAAAAAAAATTCAGCTACTCGGATTTAGGTAAAAGGGGGCAAAAAATAAAAAAAAATTAGAATTTTGAATTACACACTTACCCATGAATTGGTAAGAGAATGAAGTAATTATAACGTAAGTGGAGTTATAGGGCAGCTCAGTGAACCGATTGGTATTGGATTTGGTCACAGCAGGTTAATAAACTACATACCTGTGTTGTGGAGTTGCAGGGTAACCATTACATTCAGCGTATGAGTGGTCAGTCAGGCAAGAACCGGCAGGGAAGAAAAAGAGAGACAGACATACCAATTAGCTAATCTAATGAGCGTCTGGACGTTCAGGTGAAAGCGCGTGGACCCTCAGATCACTCTAGGGGTCTGTGCGCAAGTGTTGGACTTACCAGCATCTCCGCTGCTTCTGTGATACAGGAGCCAAACCGTGCGCGGGTCCTGTTGTAGATTATAAACACAGGAACGCGTTGCCGCGTAACCGTGTGCGACCGTGTATGCGAGCATGGCCACCATCTTGATTGTGTTTCCTGGAAGATAAAAGTATTAAACCACGGGATGAGGGTAACAAGGTGCCAGGTTCAATTATGTTAATAGAGGGGCACCAGCGTAAGCAGTATTATAATTAACAACCCGTATTTGGCACAATTGAAAGTCGATTTCCTTGATAGCGAAAATATGGTTGTGCAAGGGCTTGCTTCCGAGCAAACATTAAATTCAGACACAGTGTCAATCAGGGGCTGAATATGTGCTGGTTTGGACATAATTACAGAAAGGCATAAATAAATCTGAATCTAGGTGAATGAGGTGGCCAGTATATACATAGATGCCAAAAAGGTGAATTTGGCTCATTATTAGATAAGACCCCAACGGTGGGGTCGTGATTTGACCTGCCATTGAAAATAATATGTCTCTTTACCCATTTTGTCTGCCTGATCAATTTTTGATCTGCATGGTGAATCAATGAATATGAATATAGTCAAATTTAGCTAAGTGAATGGCCAACATTGATTGAAACTGAAAAAACGGAGTACATGTTTTACAAAGGTACAATGAACCTATTTTACAAGAAAAAATCAACAAGATATGCCTGCTCATAAAAATACAGATAGTTCATGGTCCATATTTAGGCCTTGTGCGACAGTTCGGTATTGGCAGATGAGGCGGGCTTCCAATTGCCTCAATTTGAGGAACAGATTTCCCCCTTGTTGTGGTAAGGTGACTTTAGCCATCCCAGCAAATTGAATCAGTGCGTTGTCGTCCATTTGGTGGACTTGTTGCCAATGTACAGACAATGGATATTTTGAATCAACCTGAGACATGGATGACAAGTGCTCCCCTATTCTAATTTTCAACGGACGGATGGTACCTCCAATATAGCTCTGTCCACATACACATAAAATGCAATATACACAAAATTTAGTGTTGCAATTGATAAAGGAATTAATTCTGTGTGTGCCCAATTGGCCAAATTCAATTTTGGAGGTTTTGTATGCAAAGGTGCACATCGAACATCCCTCACACTTATGAAACCCATTATTGCTTGCTTGATGTAGCCAAGTATGTTTATGTTTTAGGTTCGACACAAAGCAGGGTGAAAGGATGTTCTTGAGGTTGTTAGATTTGGTTTAAATAAAATTAGGTGCGGGAGGTTAAATCTATGAGGAGAGAGGATTTGCTTACTCCTAAAGTACGCCCTCACAGTACCCACAGTAACAAACTGAAATGTATCACCAGATATAATGCAGATAGTTCCAGTCTGTACAATATAGTCAAAAGACATTGGCATATTCTACAGCTAGACAGAGATATCAGTCCATGGGTAGACGCTGCACCTAATTTTATTTACACCAAGCTAGCAACCTCATTTCACCCGGCTTTATGTCGAACCTAAAACATAAACATAAAAAACTTCTGGCCAACGTACTCCGTTATACTGCAAATGAAAACAGCTTCTTCATTAATTCTTCAATTTGTGATCAAAGGCTCGTTTTCAGGGGTTTTTCGGTTTTACTTGTAACCATAACATCCCTTTAACAAAGGTTTTTTCATTGAATTTCATGGGCTTTTATTAGTGCACCTACACCATAACGTCCCTTTAACAACGTTTTTTCATTAAATTTCATAGGTTTTATTAGTGCAACTTAACTATAACGTTCCTTTAACAAAGTTTTTTCATTGAATTTCATTGCTTGTTATTAGTTCAACTTAACCATAACTTCCCTTTAACAACGTTTTTTCAGTGAATTTCAAAGGTTTTTATTAGTGCAACTTAACCATAACGTCCCCTTAACAAAGTTTTTTCATTGAATTTCATAGGTTTTTATGAGTGCAACTTAACCATAACGTCCCGTTACCAAAGTTTTTTCATTGAATTTCATAGGTTTTTATTAGTGCAACTTAACCATAACGTCCCATTAGCAAAGTTTTTTCATTGAATTTCATGTGATTTTACCAGTGTGTGCTATTTTCCTACAACTTACTAATATCATACTTACCCAATATAGTAATATTTGTGTCCAATTTACTAAGTTTACTAAGTTTCACCTTAAAACTCTGCCATTTCCCACCTTCTAGAATCATTTTTAACACTTCTATACACTTTTTGCAACTATTTCAACTAGTTTTGCATCCGTGGACGTCTACGAACATCTGACTTCATTGCGGACCTTCCGGACCTTCCGGACAGTGCCAGATGACCACATGATGGCGCGCGGCATGATGAAGTGTCTGAGAACCTGTCCCCACTTCACAATAAGATCTGTGCTTCGCAGACAGTTTGGAACTGCATTTTCTACTGATCTAGGAACTTTCAACTTCAAAATTTCCCTTTCACAGCTCCAACAACTATTGCTACTCATTATCCATTAACAAGCTAGTACACAGTACATTCTTTTAGTGAATGCCATCCCTACTCCCCAAGAGCCACCACCACTGCTGTAATCAAGGAGCCTGAGAAACACTGCTCCCTACCTTAGAAATAGCACACACGCAACATTTTCCCCTGTCCACCTACCCCTCCATATTAGTGTTTGGTGCCTCTTCCCTCATTTCCTCCCCACATTTCGTTCTTAGGGCAGCTCAGTGAACCGATTGGTATTGGATTTGGTCACAGCAGGTTAATAAACTACATACCTGTGTTGTGGAGTTGCAGGGTAACCATTACATTCAGCGTATGAGTGGTCAGTCAGGCAAGAACCGGCAGGGAAGAAAAAGAGAGACAGACACACCAATTAGCTAATCTAATGAGCGTCTGGACGTTCAGGTGAAAGCGCGTGGACCCTCAGATCACTCTAGGGGTCTGTGCGCAAGTGTTGGACTTACCAGCATCTCCGCTGCTTCTGTAATACAGGCGCCAGACCGTGCGCGGGTCCTGTTGTAGATTATAAACACAGGAACGCGTTGCCGCGTAACCGTGTGCGACCGTGTATGCGAGCATGGCCACCATCTTGATTGTGTTTCCTGGAAGCTAAAAGTATTAAACCACGGGATGAGGGTAACAAGGTGCCAGGTTCAATTATGTTAATAGAGGGGCACCAGCGTAAGCAGTATTATAATTAACAACCCGTATTTGGCACAATTGAAAGTCGATTTCCTTGATAGCGAAAATATGGTTGTGCAAGGGCTTGCTTCCGAGCAAACATTAAATTCAGACACAGTGTCAATCAGGGGCTGAATATGTGCTGGTTTGGACATAATTACAGAAAGGCATAAATAAATCTGAATCTAGGTGAATGAGGTGGCCAGTATATACATAGATGCCAAAAAGGTGAATTTGGCTCATTATTAGATAAAACCCCAACGGTGGGGTCGTGATTTGACCTGCCATTGAAAATAATATGTCTCTTTACCCATTGTGTCTGCCTGATCAATTTTTGATCTGCATGGTGAATCAATTAATATGAATATAGTCAAATTTAGCTAAGTGAATGGCCAACATTGATTGAAACAGAAAAAACGGAGTACATGTTTTACAAAGGTACAATGAACCTATTTTACAAGAAAAAATCAACAAGATATGCCTGCTCATAAAAATACAGATAGTTCATGGTCCATATTTAGGCCTTGTGCGACAGTTCGGTATTGGCAGATGAGGCGGGCTTCCAATTGCCTCAATTTGAGGACCAGATTTCCCCCTTGTTGTGGAAAGGTGACTTTAGCCATCCCAGCAAATTGAATCAGTGCTTTGTCGTCCATTTGGTGGACTTGTTGCCAATGTACAGACAATGGATATTTTGAATCAACCTGAGACATGGATGACAAGTGCTCCCCTATTCTAATTTTCAACGGACGGATGGTACCTCCAATATAGCTCTGTCCACATACACATAAAATGCAATTTACACAAAATGTAGTGTTGCAATTGATAAAGGAATTAATTCTGTGTGTGCCCAATTGGCCAAATTCAATTTTGGAGGTTTTGTATGCAAAGGTGCACATCGAACATCCCTCACACTTATGAAACCCATTATTGCTTGCTTGATGTAGCCAAGTATGTTTATGTTTTAGGTTCGACATAAAGCAGGGTGAAAGGATGTTCTTGAGGTTGTTAGCTTTGGTTTAAATAAAATTAGGTGCGGGAGGTTAAATCTATGAGGAGAGAGGATTTGCTTACTCCTAAATTACGCCCTCACAGTACCCACAGTAACAAACTGAACTGTATCACCAGATATAATGCAGATAGTTCCAGTCTGTGCAATATAGTCAAAAGACATTGGCATATTCTACAGCTAGACAGAGATATCAGTCCATGGGTAGACGCTGCACCTAATTTTATTTACACCAAGCTAGCAACCTCATTTCACCCGGCTTTATGTCGAACCTAAAACATAAACATAAAAAACTTCTGGCCAACGTACTCCGTTATACTGCAAATGAAAACAGCTTCTTCATTAATTCTTCAATTTCTGATCAAAGGCTCGTTTTCAGGGGTTTTTCGGTTTTACTTGTAACCATAACGTCCCTTTAACAAAGGTTTTTCATTGAATTTCATGGGCTTTTATTAGTGCACCTACACCATAACGTCCCTTTAACAACGTTTTTTCATTAAATTTCATAGGTTTTATTAGTGCAACTTAACTATAACGTTCCTTTAACAAAGTTTTTTCATTGAATTTCATTGCTTGTTATTAGTTCAACTTAACCATAACGTCCCTTTAACAAAGTTTTTTCAGTGAATTTCAAAGGTTTTTATTAGTGCAACTTAACCATAACGTTCCCTTAACAAAGTTTTTTCATTGAATTTCATAGGTTTTTATGAGTGCAACTTAACCATAACGTCCCGTTACCAAAGTTTTTTCATTGAATTTCATAGGTTTTTATTAGTGCAACTTAACCATAACGTCCCATTAGCAAAGTTTTTTCATTGAATTTCATGGGGTTTTACCAGTGTGTGCTATTTTCCTACAACTTACTAATATCATACTTACCCAATATAGCAATATTTGTGTCCAATTTACTAAGTTTACTAAGTTTCACCTTAAAACTCTGCCATTTCCCACCTTCTAGAATCATTTTTAACACTTCTATACACTTTTTGCAACTATTTCAACTAGTTTTGCATCCGTGGACGTCTACGAACAACTGACTTCATTGCGGACCTTCCGGACAGTGCCAGATGACCACATGATGGCGCGCGGCATGATGAAGTGTCTGAGAACCTGTCCCCACTTCACAATAAGATCTGTGCTTCGCAGACAGTTTGGAACTGCATTTTCTACTGATCTAGGAACTTTCAACTTCAAAATTTCCCTTTCACAGCTCCAACAACTATTGCTACTCAGTATCCATTAACAAGCTAGTACACAGTACATTCTTTTAGTGAATGCCATCCCTCCTCCCCAAGAGCCACCACCACTGCTGTAATCAAGGAGCCTGAGAAACACTGCTCCCTACCTTAGAAATAGCACACACGCAACATTTTCCCCTGTCCACCTACCCCTCCATATTAGTGTTTGGTGCCTCTTCCCTCATTTCCTCCTCACATTTCGTTCTTAGCTCTCCTGCCAAAAAAAAAATACATCCAAAAAGACCAAAAGAAATGTTCCTTTAGGAACCACCTTTCACAGTTAAAAAATAGAACTAAAAAAAAACGTATAGACTCCATCTACTTTATATTTCTTAGTAAAGTACATAGACTCAATAAGATTTTCCAACATTTCCATTTGCATTTTGTGTTATGCTAATGGGAATCTTGTGGTGTTCATCCTCCGTTCCAGGGACTGGAACGGTGGATACTGGCCCGGCAGCCCAAGCTATCAGCCCAAGTGAAGCGAGTGTGGATAACGAGGTCTCTGGACCATTATCCCCCCATTCCAGCCCCTGAAATGGGGGATGAAGGCCATTAGCACCCTAAGTTCCAAAACCGGGAACCCGGGGTGCTGAAAAAAAGGATTTTTCTTCCTACACCGGGACGCCGAAGGAAAACCCTTTTCCCAGATGGCCACCATGGAAAGGGAAGGTGGGGTTCCATACAGGAACCCTCTTCGCTTTCCATGGAAGCCTGTTTCCAAGATGGCCACCATGGAAAGGGAAGGCGGGGTTCCATACAGGGACCCTCTTCGCTTTCCATGAAAGCCTGTAGAAGACGAAAGGAGAACCCTATGACCTTATTACCACAAGCACATTTTTCTTCCCTTTTAAATCTATCCCAATTTCGAATAACTTCACCACAAAGCCAGTCCCGGGTGGACATGGCCACTTTAACCCCATGTGTTGTCCCTCGTGGTCATGGCCAGTAGCCAGATTTTCTGGATTATGAAATTATTCCATGACCTGGACAATCTGGCCACTGCCCATGGCCACAGACTACACCCCAGTCACCAAAGAAATATCACTATTTTTTGTACCTACATTATGACACTTGGCAAAAAATAAAACACAGGCACATTTGCAAAACCATGCTTTCGAGTCCTTGCCAATGCTCCTTTAAAAAGTTTTCTGAAATCCACCCATGTTTTATTTTTTCAAAAGTGTCAAATGTATGTACATAAAATCGTCATATAACCTAGCCCCCACTTGACAAAATCCATTCAGACTTTAAGAAAACATTTATATCTAGATCTATAATCATTTTGCAAACCTTTGTGTAGATTTGTGAAATGGCACCACATTTATAAGCCTTTACAATATTTTGGGACCCCCACTGTAATTCTGCTCCCTCTTGACAAAATCCTACCAAATTTCGCAAAAACATTTATATCTAGATCTATTATCAGTTCGCCAAATTAAGTGTAGATTTGACAAATGGCACCTCATTTATAAGCATTTACATAATTTCGTGACCCCCCTCTAGTTTTGCCCCCACTTGACAGAATCCCACCAATCTTTGCAAACTCATTCGGGATCTGGTCAGGAATATGATTGAGAAATTTCGTGCATTTTCATTAATTAGCGCCAAAGTTATAAGCCATCCAAAAACTGCCCCCAAACATCTGAAGTGTCCCCGAACTTTACAGGACTGTCGCCGAACATCCGAACTGTTCGCTGACTTTTGCGGCAAAATCTGCACGTTTTTCTGCTTCTTGCAGCCATATCCCATCCTCATCACAAGTGATAAGTTGGGTTTTTTATATGTTTTACAGCGATGTCCGCAGACAGCGGCCGCCATCTACGAATCCAAGATGGCAGGCGCATCGAGAAAATGTGACACACCTCACGCCTGATCCCAGTCAATCAGAGAACACATTGTGTGTCTGCGGACATGACGCAAGCCGATTATCCAATCAGTGTCCTGTCCGTGGAGCAAACAAGGAAGTGTGTCTGCATGTCACTAATTTTTTTGACTTACATTTTGGTCGTTTTAAAACACTACTGGACAGATTTACACCAAATTAACAAAAGCAAGCTTTCTGGGCCAAGCTGCCGCTCCTGCTGCAATTTTGGTGAAAATCCATCCAGCGGTTTGGGCTGTAGGCGTGAGCAAAGTTTTTTCCCATTATGTCTAAGGGAAAAAAATACGTTTGGGACCCCTCCTATAACTTTGACCAAACCTCACCAAATATTGCAGGAAAATTCAGAGTGGGCCATATACTTTTTATGTAAAGTTCGGTGAGGATTCATCCAGGGGTAGCGAAGTTATAAGCTGCCCTAAAAGTGCTCTTCCTATGGGTTTACCAACTTAACCACAACTACATGGCCGCTACCGCAAGCCATGTAATACCTCTTTTTAGCAAGCTTCTAGATGCTTTTTTTACTTTGCGTTACAGCATATTGACAGTTATTGGTCGACAAGTTACTTCATCTTCTTATTTTCACAATAACGTCATCTTTTGGTACATGTTTCTCTTAGTGCTTCTGTTACATCATCAGTCTTTAGTATTTTCATATTGTTTTGGATTAGGTTTATATATCTTCTTTATGACCTCATATTTCTGTTATCAGACTTTTGTATAGGGTTCATACAAGATTCCACTAGCTGCTTCCTGGCACTTCGGCAATTGACATCCTTCTTGGCAACTTCTCTCCATTGTCTCAACGTGAGGGTATCTTCTGAATGGCTGTCTGAGTGCATATTGTCTTTCGTACAATCAACGCCATATGGACATGTCACATAAACTCGTTTATGAATTCCCAATTGCAGCTCTTTGTCTGCTACTCCAATAGGATGGTGGTGAAGGGGCGGGGACTAGAGAAGAGGCCGCCAACTGCTTGTTTACACAGGCTCTGCCACATTGAGCAGGGCTCATCATGGAGTTGCTGCCAAGTCATGCTTTATAGCTTGTCGTGATGGTGTGGCCAGACTCTATGTCAGTTTGCAGACTTCATTGCTTTAGAATGGCATTTCTCGTACCGTGTACCTGCTCTTTCAAATTAAGTCATTCAGGTAGGTTTAAATATTAATCGTGAACTGTTTATGAAGTGTTGGTTTCCGAAATTACATACAATGACAATAACTCTGGTTTAACATCTCACTGTCTCTAGTCATCATCCATATAACCCAGGGGACTAAGCTTTACTGTGCTTTGCCTGAGCCCTAAATGTTATTGCATTCAATGGACTACACTTACAACACACACTAAGCCTGGTCTTCATGTTCGTGTACCAACTGTACTTGTACACACATTGTACGTGGAGCATCGCCCCATTTTAGGACGAATGTATTGTGTCTCGACACTTATGGCAACATAGTCGTCAGCACATGATATTGTGCTTCAAATGGTACAAAAAAAGGTGCTTAACGAATTTATGTGGATAATTTCAATGGAGCTCATTTTGCTCCTTATTGTACATTGCATGGAGGGAACCGCTTACGTTTGCATTTACGCGCAAACAGGTCCCCTGCAGGCAATTTTCGTACTTTGCACTGCAGAATGCAAATAGGAAGTGCAAAGAGATGGCAGGAGTCTCTTTACACTTCTCTTTCGCGCTCTGCAGTGCAAATAGAGTAAACGCTGCCTTCCCTGTACGCATGGCACGCAGCGTTTACAAGGATTTCGTATGGAATCCGCCTGCTTTTTTATGGTGCAAAAAGCAGGCGTATTGTTTGGGAAATCATTTGTTTAATGTCAGCATGAAAATGGCGTGCTGGTGTAAAACCAAGTTGAAGGAGGGCAAAAGGGAGGCAGAAACGTAATCCCTGTTCCTCCCCCAACCTTCGCCTTCACAAAACAATGAAAATCCCCTGGTTCGTGAATGGACTGATTCTCCTCAGTTTTGCCCATCCATTTGCCCTCCAGGGGTCTCGAATAGGTGTTCTTATTTATCAGTAGTGTCTGCAACATATTCGGTATTTTCACTACATAGCGTTTTATTCCAAATTCTGAATGTTGCTCCACATTTGGTAAGTACTGAAATTCGGTGCACTGAGGAGGTCTCTGTGATGCATATTGCAGGGGGAAACTGATGTGGAGGTATGTGTTTTGATCATGCTTAGGAAATGCAGAAACATAGGTCCCATACGATTTTGTTTCTGCCTACAGCTAATTTCCCATTTGGGGCTCTCGGGCTCCCCACGGGGGGCCCGAGAGCCCCAAATGGGAAATGCTAAATGCTGCAGTGTTTCTGCCTAAATCTGATTTCCCATTTGGGGCTCTCGGGCTCCCCACGGGGGGCCCGACAGCCCCAAATGGGAAATGCTAAATGCTGCAGTGTTTCTGCCTAAATCTGCCTTCCCATTTGGGGCTCTCGGGCCCCCCATGGGGAGCCCAAGAGCCCAAAATGGGAAAGCAGATTTAGGCAGAAACACAACCGCATTGTGTTTCTGCCTGCCTTGGCTTTCACTTTGGGTCTCCGGTGCTCCCCTGGGGGAGCACCGGAGCCCCAAAGTGATAGCCACAGCAGGCAGAAACACAACGCGGTTGTGTTTGAAAACGCTGCGGTTTTTCTTTCCGAGTTTCCCAGGCTCCTCCGAGCCGGAGGAGCCTGAGAAACTTGGAAAAAAAAAACGCAGTGTTTTCAAACACAACGTTGTATTTATGTTTGCGGTCGCTTCAAAAGCGACCGCAAACATAAATACAACGTTTTTAAAGCTGCAGTTTTATTTCTAAGTTTTCCGGGCTCCTCCAGCCAGGAAAACTTAGAAAAAAAAACGCAGCTAGTGCTTATTATTTAAAAAAAAAAAATAGCACTTACCGAGATTCAGCTGCAGCTTTCCTGCTCTGGTCTCCGGTCCCAGTCCTCTGCGTACAGCACCAATGAAGGAAAAGCCACCCAGCGGTAGCTTTTGTTTACTACAGCTGGCTGGCTTTTCCTTCATTAGTGCCGCAAAAGCAAAAGCCAGCACAGGCGGGCATCCATTTCACAAAATGGATGCGCCCATGTGCTTGCTTTTGCGAATTTTGAGCTTGAATAGCTCAAAATTTTACATAGGAAGTTTTTAAAAAAAAGTGCTAGTATTATTTTTTTAATGTTGCCTATCTATTTTTAAAATAATTTTTATTACTGGACTATCCCTTTAAGTGATTTTCCATCCACTAATTTTATCCTTTTCAATGTATGCCCATATTACATTCCTTCATGGAATTCGGCTGGAATCACAAGCTAAATTACCTCATCGTGGAATAACACGTTTTTCAGAGGGCCTGCCTTCTGCGACTTGACAGCATTTCATTGGAAGGGAATGTCAGGTAAGATTTTGTGGACAGCAAATCTCACTGTCCCCTAAGGAATCCAAGGAGAAGTTCAACTACCCACCAAGTCCTGGGCTCACCTGCACTGGCTATCTTGTACTAGTGGATTGAGTAATGGCTAAAATGTAGAGGATTTTAATGCATACATTAAAAGTACTTCAAGTTTCCCTCTTTTTCTGCAATAAACTTATCATTTTAATTTGTAAATGTCTATGCAGGTGTCTAGAGACTGTCTGGTATGCCTCTGGGTTGAGTTTAGAAAACAGAACCTCTATGGAGGGCTTTGGTCGGCCAGCCGGCCATACATATGCTTATGATCATGAACTATGTACGCTGCCATTTTTTTATAACTGTATACAGAAAAACCAGGAAGGGGCTGGCAGAAATATCATACTTTAAATGACTCAGAAAAGTAGCATACAAAAGTGCAATGCATGTAGTGGTCGACACATAAAGTTAAGAATATTTAAAATTAGCACAAACAAATAATTGATTTGTGAGCTGCAATGCCACTCCACTGCTTTTAAGCATTCGCAGATTACTCAAAAAACGGTTCCCTACTTTTGTGCTTCCATGAGCAAGAACGAGACATGTGTGGGTGGTGGAAAGCTGGCTCTCAAATAACCATTTTCAGTTTAGAGAACATACTGGAATAATTCATTAACTGCCATTGAGCCCTCGCTTCATATCATTATTTAATTTTAAGTCAACCTATCTTGCCAATTTTGGTACATAGTTAAGGGGCATCTGTTACAAAACCTAGTCAGTGGGACTTTAAATGAAGGGAAGGTATGCCTACAGGGGATGCATTGATAATGAAGCATACAATCATGTACTACTAGGTGTTTTGACTGAATTTGTAGCAGAGGATCTGTGTGATGTCATTAATCCAAGATGGCCACTGTTAAGGATACTAATTTCGTTTTTGAGCTGTAACTGCTTTCAGGGTGGTTCTATGAAACATTTGCTAAGTAGGTTTTTTTGTTAAACATGATCAAAGGAATATAAAAGTTCAATAATGGAATTTTGTTATATCTTTTACCGTTTCCGAGATATAGCCTAATAAATTATTGCTACTTCATTGCAAACCTTCGATTATATGCTCACTAAATTAGAAACGTTCTCATCTACAAAATCATTATCACAGAGCTCTTTGTTGCACCACACTTACACAGTTCTGTGCACCTTAGTGACTGAGCTCAGTGATTTACAATGCACAGCACACCGTTCTTTGATGCATGCACACGAACCAGCTGTATAACTGTGGTGCAGATGACATTTATGAAGGCTCTATGAGATTTGGGTGTAGTTGATCAGTGTGGCGCCTCTCCATCACTTGGTAATGAGTCCTTAAGATGTATGCTATTAGAAAGGATATTGTTGGCAGCAGATTTTCACTTTGCATCTCTTTTCTTGTGAACATCCAACAATGCAGTTGAAAAATGTCTGAAATCTTTGTTCCTAGCGAGCGAGTAGCCTTGACAAATTGATAGCTCAATCAATAGTTCATCTTCCTTCTTAAATTCTTCTAGAATCAAAGTCTTCCCAAAACTTCAAGGATTTCTTTTTTGGAAGTCTTGAAAACATTCCTGAAAGATAGTTTTCATTTCTTCGTAAAGCACCCGGTTACATTACACCCTGAAAGAGCATGAAGGACCAGTAATGCCTGCACTTGTGTAGGCCTTAAATAGGAGCACACACGTCCATGGGTTTCCTGACATGGAGAAATACCATGATATTCAACTTCCCCTTGCGCTGCAGGCACCATTTAATGACATAAGCGATGTTCCAACTTGCACCTCCTTAGAAGGCAACATCTTGCCAGAGCGCATTAACACAAACGTTACCTCACAATGTACCAATGTCTTTCGTCCTTCTCGACTAAAGAGCAAGCGGGTCTCAAACCTAGCTGGGAGGTGGATGTGGGAGAGATTAACTGGGAAGGCTGGGTGGAAGCATTGATGTTCCAGAGAGAGGTGGCAATTTCCTCCTGTTTTAGACTAATCCAACTCAAAATTCCATGTAGGACATACTATTCCCATACATTACTGTTCCGCTGTGGGAGGGCGAAACATCCGCACTGTTTGAAATGTGACTCATTGGATGGGACTTTTTCCATGTAATATGGGTCCGCTTGTGGATATGCTGTTTCCGGGACAAAGCCCTGGAGAGGCTGTCAACAGTTATGGGAGTGCTTATACCTGCCGTAGCTTAACGGATGATGTTGGGAATATGGGGAGATATCTCTTATGGTCGATGATGTGGGTTAAACCAGAGAATCCTCGCTATAGCAAGTGGATTGGAGATGTAGACATTTGCATGTCACATGAAAGGAGAGTGTATAACGTGCGGGGTTGCCCTGGTAAACTTCAGAAGATATGGCATAAATGGGATAATGCTTCTTAATCGGGTGGGCATGAGGGTGTGGGGAAAACAGGGGAGACATTGCATGAGTGGGGATATGGTTATTGAGAGAACAGCTCGGACAGTTTGACCATTTTTACAACTGTGTTCAATGTTTGTTTTGTTTTGTTATATTTTATTTTAAAATGTTTAGTACTTTTTTTAAAAAAGCTGTTGTGCATTTGACAACCTTTTTCTGTGATTCCTGATGTGTCCTTATAAATTGTTTCATCAAAAACTGCCTCTTTCAAACTATTGATGAGTGCTTTTCTATCATAGGTCACATGATTAGTCAATGTCATGATTGAGTTGTAGATCTGTTAAACATCTTCCTTTTGGCATGCTGCTTTGGATGCTGTTAGGTGGTAATGTTTTGACAGTTCATAATCTGTGATTCCTACACATTTCTTTGCTTCTCTAGACAACCTTGACAGCTCAGTGGAGGCTAAAAAGAATCATGCTAGAGCCTGTTTCTTTTGAGTAATATTAACCACACCACCAAGTACTTACATTGCCCTGTGCTGATGTTCCAGAACTTCATCTGAACCAAAGGCACAAAAAGGTACTTTTGTCTTGCTTACTACCCAATTGCCTTTCTGAAACTCTCTCCACAAGTTTGGGTGTTTGTTTTCAAGCTGTTTCATTTCTGCTAAGTACCATGCTATCACACTTGTGTAGTTCATCAAATTGAGGGTGAACATGTACTTAACAAACTCTTCCAGTGATGCAAGGTATAAATGCCAGTTTGCAATTCGGAAGGATGTGATAAATAAAAGCACGGTCTCCTCCAATTTAATGTAATGAAGAGAAACTCTGAGTGTTGGTTTTTCTTGAGATCTTTTAGTCTCAAATGCTTCCATTTTGCCAATTAAATTCAAATTTGTCAGAACTGTCACAACGTAATTATGGACTGATTTTATTTCATTGGAATCATCCACTTGCAAACTTTTAAGTAACTTTTTAAACTCAGGCTCCATCCTTTCCTTGGTTTCAACATGCATTTAAAAAGTGCAAGCCTTTGTGGCATGTGTGCTTCAGCGGTTCTCATTACGCACTTCCGTGAGAGAAACTTGACACATTTGCATCATAAAGTACATTTCAGGTGGGCTCAATGCCTGTACCATCCAAGAGAGAACCAATAGCTCAAGCATACACATTATTAAATGTAGCTAACCTGCTCTAAGCATCCCGTTCTTTGACAAGTCTTTTTTAGCCATAGCTAATTTTAAAACAGGCTTGTAATGGCCAAGATTCAATGATACAACTGTTTTTGATTCTGCAGTGACAACAGGTGTTATTTTCTCCAACTTCTTCATGAATGTGAGCTGTGTTTGTGTGCTTGTTGGGCTGGTCTATATATTTATTTAGTTGTCTTTTATTTTACAGAACTAATACAAATTATTTCATTAAAAAAATGATAATAGTAATTAGGAATTACATTAGCATTTAATTTCCTAAAACTTTTTGCACTTCACAAAATCATTAAGTACAACCCAATATCTAAACAAAAAATATAATTTATCAATCTAAAATAATGCTATTTCTAGCTTACTGCAATATACCTTCATGACTATATTGCACGCCTTATGCTATATCATAGTTTTCAAAGTTAAACTGTCAAGTACCTACTTCCGATATTAAAGGCACAAAGGTCCAAACTCTATATAAGGCAATGTGCAATGATTCTAGACGAGTGTTCAAACATCAACTCCAAAATTTATCAGACTGTATAAAATACACATTATGTACATAGCGTTCACAGTTTCCAGATTATTCACCAATTTACACATTCGACAGATACAATCATTAATTGATCATTTCCATTGGTTTCCATACGTTGCTTTCACTGGGAGTTGGTTTGTACACATGAAAAGCCTAGATTTACGAACAAGGGGATCAGGGCAACAAATTAAATACATTTGAGGGCATAGGTACGCATGTACCATCCCCTCAACGTATTTATAATTGTAGAGTTCACTCATTTGCACAAAATTGCTTTCCCAATCTTTTTGTTTCATTTTAGTCTTATAGGTATGTTTGATACAAACAACCACAGCGACTATGCCCAATAGACCATTCAAGTTCTTCGAAAAGCAACCAACAAGAATTGTTGTAAATATTCAACTGGTTTCTTTAATCCAGCTGAATAACTTTTAGACCTATATTACGAAGAAGATCACTTTCAGGGTGGCAAATGGCTTTCAGGTACAATGCTTCTTTAACCAACATGCATCGCCCTTGTGCTTTCTTTGTATCTATTAACTCATCTTCATTTATAGTTGAATAATATGCAGCACATTTGGCCTCACGGTCTGCAGCTTCGTTTCCGCAAGAGATTAAGTCTGTTCTTTTGTAATGTGCTGTGCATTTCATGATGTCTATTGTTGCTGGGAAACATAAGACTTCTATGAGTTTCTCTAATAGCCCTGCATGTTGCACTCGAGTGCCGATTGCGTGGAGCAAGTCCCTCCTCTTCCAATGTTCTAGACCTGCATGTACTGTTGACATCACATAAACGGAGTCAGAGTACACCTTCACTTCCTTATCCTCAAAGCTTCCCACTGCATCAATAAGCGCAGCTAATTCTGCAGCCTGCGCTGAATAGGTTGACGGTAATCGTCTGCTCATTAGTACTTCAAATGTGCCCTCTCGGGTCACCCTTACTGCTATCGATCCCGAATGTTTCACCCCAGTTTGTTGGTCTTTTTTGGATGAACGATCAATGACAACCACTGCCCCTCTTCCCAGAGCATTTTCTCCAACATGGGGAATATCATTATAACATTCAGTGTAAGGGACACAGTCATGCACATTATCATCTTCTGCCATTTGTTTAGCTATAAATGTTGCTGGATTCCCTACATTACACCTTACAATTTGTATTGCCGGTTTGATATAATTACTCCATACCCCGATGCTCTATGAGTGGTTAACATGCTCTTGGGCATCTCTTAAATTACAAATAACATATCCTCTGCAAATAGAGTTATGGAACATCCCATAGTTATACTTAAAGCCTTTTCTATGGCAAATGCATTAGCTGCCAAAGATTGCTCACAAAGATAGTGTCCTTTCATAACTGGATCTAAGATCCCGCTGTAATAGGCTTATAGTTTGTGGACATGTCCCAATGTCGTCTTCTGTATAATGACCTCTCCATTTAAATGGGAAAATAAATTAGCTTCATCACTATAATTTGGAATTCCTCATACTGGAGCTGTGCTAATCACACTTTTTAATTCATTAAATCCTTCAATCATGTCATCTCTACACACCAATTTAGTTTTAGCTACCTGGGGTTCTATAAACACTTTTAAAAGTGGTTGAATATGGTATTGCCCAATTTGACCTAATGCCAAATTGACCTACTCTGAACTGACCATGTTTTTTGGGTCAAATTCAGAAGGTCAATTTATACATTTTAATAAAAAAATAGATGTGGGGTGGGGTAAGGGAATAGGTTAATGGGGGGAAAGGGGGTCGTGTGGGGTCTCCCCCCGCAGATGTTCAAAAAATAATTTGACCTAAAAAAATAGGCAATTTGGCAGTAGGTCATTTCTTTCTGTCAAACAACCCATATCCATCGAATATTTATACTGTAATCAAAGACCTAAGCTCTGCAGTAATTGCATAGACCTAATAATTGCCACATTTGTCTCACCTTGTTTGACTGCATGTTTCTTATAATAGATTCTACTCTTTCAGGTGTCACTTTTTTCCCTTCATGCAATATTATCTGTCCTATGTATAATACTTCTTTTTGTCAATACTGTAATTTTTCTTTGTCTACTTTGTACCTTTTCTCTGCAAGTATCGTCATAAGTTTGTCAACGTCTTCTCTGCATCTCTCTTCTGTCTCACTACACACTAAAATGTCATCTACGTATTAAAAGAGGAAACTTTCAAGTTCTTCATTTCTTGAAGGACCCTGTTAAAAATGGAAGGGGACTTGCAGGTAATCTAGTGTGTTTCAGGTGAATTGTTCTATATGAAAAGGAAGTCAAATCCTATGAAACTTCATGTAGGAGAATTGAGAAAAATGCATTTTTCAAATAGACAACCATAAAATAACCAGCTGTTGACCAGATATTGTATAATATTATCGCAGGGTTTGAAACTAAAGGAAATTCTGCTTTGACTACATGCTTTAGAGGGCGAAAATCCTCCATACATCTCCACAACCCCCCCTTAATTTCTTAATAGGGTACACAGCCGTGTTGCATGGCAAATCGAATGGTACCAGAATGCCTTGTGTCATTAGTGCGGATATGATTTCGAATATCCCCTCATCCGCTTCTCTAAACATTGGATACTGTTTTGCACGTGGCAAAACAGCTCCTGGTTTAAACTTAATTTTCACTGCTCCTACTCCTTTCAATAGGCATACGGCATATGAACTTGTGGTCCATATGATACTTGGCACTTTTTCCATATCTTCCTGAAGAAATGGCGGCTTCATTTTTACCAAGGCCATTCTGTGTGGTACCTCTACTCTCTCAGCTTTAATCCAATAAGGGAGACTTATAAAGAATACTAATTCATCATTTCAATATTCATTCCTAAATAGTTTATCATCTGTCAGATCTGTCCGTCTACTTCCTTCATTGAGGGCTATCACTGTTCTCCATCTTCCCTCATCGTCTGTCCCATGAAGCATCACCCTTTCTTCTCTTAATACTGCTGCTTCTAATTACAAAAGAATAATTTGTCCTTCCTCATCATCCATTGGTATTTCTGGCCTGAACACAAATTTATCCGGCATCCTTATTATTTTACCTGTTAATTTAGGTAACCATGGTAGTAAAATGTGTACTCCATATAAGAATCTTTGGGCTTCTACTTCTTCTTGTTTTTCCCCTTCCAACCGCTCCTCCTCATCTAGAGGGACTCCCTGTAAAGTTAGTGTTCCTTACTGCAAAAGCTAGGATAAATTTGCTTGCATTTATATGATGTATCCCAGGGGTCGAACACACAATGCCTTCATCAGTAAAAGATAATGTTATCATAAGTTTTGGCATCAGATCACGTCCTAATATATTCACTGGTGTCTGTTTAGAATATAGCAATGGCATAGACATGTCCTGTTCTCCTACAGACATAATTAATTCATCTGTAAATGGAACTAAAGTCGTCACCCCAGTAAATCCTTGAGCATTCATTGCAATGCATGACATTGAAAATATTCCCCCATGGACGCACGAACGAGTTGCTCATGTGTCTACAAGGAATGAGTACGTCTTGCCTCGTATCTTCACCTTAACCCTTGCATCCTTTAAGGGGTCTGGTGTTACAGATAGTACTCTACTTCTGCAAACTCTAGCCATGTGCCCTAATCTTCCACAATTCCAGCATATTAGTGATTTACCCCATTAAATCTTTTACTATCTTGAGGATTTTGAAATCCTCCTCCTCCAGGCCCATTCCCTCTGCCTCTTGGCACATAATTATTCCCATTCTGATCTTGGCATTTAGTTTGATATTTTGTTGCAGGAATTGTACTATTTGCGCTGTGCTTCCCTCATTGCTTGTCACCACTGCTCCCTCTATGGCATACTTTGATATTTGCTTCTGCACCAACTTTGCCTCTTCTTGCTTTCTCCCCTCTGCTATTCTCTTATCTTTTTCTTTCAATATTCCACAATAATGCACGATTGCAATTGTATCTCTGGCCATGATTTTGCTTCCATTCGCACCTGTTTCTTTAACTGCCTTTGTACTGGTTCTGGCAGTCCTTCACATAATATGTGGTAAAATAATGCTACATTTTTATCCAACGGTTCATGCATCTCCACACTGCATTTATCTTGAATATCCTAAATAAAAGCAATGGGGTCGGCAACCTCCCTCATCTTCCTAGTCAATATTGCCACAATATTTGATGTATCTGGATATTGTACTATAAACGCTCACCATAAATATGCTCTACAATTATTGACTGGCGCTCCATAAAATACTGTGTTTGTGCAGTTACTTTTGGGTACCCTGCTCTTTCCCAAATGTCATCAGATCTTTCCCCTAAAATGGCTGACAATAGGCCTTTAATTTTGCCTATAGCTAACGTCATCCCTGACATCCTTTTCTCTAATTCCTTAATCCATTTTCCTGCACCGGAAGTCAAACTCAGCAGTGTGCATTTTAAATTATCCTTATCGATCTGGGGCCATGGTATATACTGTAGCCAACCCCCTCCTTTCTCTAATAGTGGGAACTGTGAAAACCCTGATCCTTTGTCATACCTACCCACGTTCCTTGTCTTCCAGACAGCATTATCATCTCCTGCTTGTTTTCTCTGTGCCAATGCCCTCCATCTGCTCACATAGGGCGGGGACGCATCCCCTGTACTATATGATCGCTCGTGTGGTTGTTCAGTATATGGTATTGATTCTGTTGTTCTTCTTATAGGGTTCTCTAGATCTAGCCATGTTACCCATTTATCTATGCTTGATTCTCTTGAAAATCCATATGCACTTTCTTCTCGCGTCTCCTTTTCTTGTCTCATTTCCTAATCTGACATCATTATACCCCAACTCGTGTGTCTATTGTCCTCTTCCACATCCTCAAGATCTAACCCACTTAAGGATATAGTCCTATGATCATTTATTCTGACATCATCTAAACTTCCTCCTGTTCCCCTAAAGGATGCTCCTTGTTCGCCCTCTCAAGTTCTGTACCCTTCTTTATCCCTCATTTGTCTATATAATTTCCCGATTCTTGTTCATATACTTTCTATATCTTCTTCTCTCCGTGTTGGCATATCTAATGGTCCTCGCCATCCCCCATGGGACGGTTGCGATCCTCTCTCTTTTCAGTTTGTTCTTGTGTTTCTATGAGTATTATGCTTGTACGGCATAAATATTCAATCCCATCATCTTTAAATCCCCCGCTACTATTCATTTATTCCTCCTTTCTCCTAATTTCCTTTGCTTCCCCTTCCTCTTGCCTTCTTTGTAACCTACGTGCTTTCAATCTTTGGGCAACCACTTCTTCTCGTTTCTCCTCTTCCAACCTCTATCTCTGTCCCTTTTTGCCTCATGTCTGCTTTGCTCTTCCCTTTGTTTACATTTGTTGTCTCTCTCCTGTTTATATAACCTCTCTTCTTCCTTCTCTTTCGCTTTTTAATCTTGTTCTTCCCTCTCTTCTCTTTCTCAGACTCCACCAATACCTTTGTCATCTAATTTAAGTAATAATTGCCCTCCCATCCATTAATTGTGTACTATTGTTGTACCCTTAGCCATATATGTTATTCTCCTTTGTTTCTCTGCCTCTTCTTCTATCCCTATCTGTTTATTCTGTCTATCCTTCTTCTTATCTCGCTGCTTACTTTCACTGTATGTCTTTCACTGTATATATATATATATTTGCATTCTCTGCTTTTGCTCTTTTCCTCTGTCTCTTCACTAGTGTAGGCAAGGGGTTCATATAGTGGATTAACACATGCACAGCTGCTTTCAATTCCTTTAAAGGGGAAAACCCCTCTTCTTTATTCTCAATATCGTGTTTCTCAGAAGGAGAAAGAGGAGCTGAAGGTGTTACATCTTCACCTTTATGTTGACTAAGCATCCACGCCGTATTGACTGGCTCTTCCTTCTCATTCTGATACATTTCCCAGAGTTCTAATACTGCTAATATCTTCTCTACCTTCTTTCCCCTATATGTGGCATGCAAATATGTTGTCAAATTTCATAATACTATGTTTGATAATGACCCTCCTGGAGGCCAGGGCATATATGTTTTATTGACTGTGTCCTTAATGCATTCAGAATGGTATTGCTTAATCTTGGCTGTATATCTTGGCAATGTCCTGCATAGGTGTGTGAGAAGTGCCTCCTCCATTACCACAAGCCGATTCAGGGTGTCAATACTTACTCACATTTTTTCTTACTTCCAAATTAATTAAATATATCATTTCAATATTTTTGAGTAGGTACCATCAATCGCCACTCGTATTCCAAAAGATCAGGATGGGTCCCCTATCTTTATTTATTATTTTTGAAAGCAAAATGTATTCAACACTATTTTTCAAACTCCTTTGTTTATACTTTCTGTTAATTATTTTTATATCATTCTTGTTTTTTTTTAGTATTTTTAGACTGTTTTCTTTACTTCTATTTTGGTTTTATCTAATTCTAGCTTTTCCATTTACGTTGATACTTTGTCAAAAAATTGGACAGAAAAAAATATTTTATTTATTTAGTTATCTTGCTCTATTCTTTCTTTGTTTTAAACACATTATTTTTCTTACATATTATATCCTTTATATATGCGCAATTGTAATATATATATATATATATATATATATATATATATATATATATATATATATATATATATATTCCCCTTTACGTACGTCTTCTCCCATTACCCTAGTGGGTGCATTGTCCTCACTTTTTATGTAGCCTGGCTGGGGGTTTCACACTCACTCGTCTACCTGGCTCTGCCAGTAGCAATCCTTAATGTTCTGCTATAAAACTATAGTTGTGCCCTTTCCATCTCACTTGAGCCCATGAATTTGAGATATCCTTATCTCTTTTTCTTAACATAATCCCCACGAATCAAGTTACTTTCTATACTTTTTATTTATAACATAACATTATTACAATCCCTACCCACATATGCTTTTACCAACTATGATGATCTACTTACGTCTGATCCTCAGCTGGAGTCCCTGGCATTAGCTCTCCTGTAATCAACCAGTTTGCCTTTTCGTCCGGGGGACCCCTGCGGAGACCAAACAGGAATTTCTTCAAAGGGGGACCTGCCAGCCATATGTCAGTCGCGTGCCTTCAATTATAGAGCACCGGAAACTGCGCTTGTATGGCTTTTGGCGGGAGCTGTCGATTGTCCAGAAACCTGGCTCTGGGTTCTAGGTCTGAGTTCTAGGTAAATTAGACCAGAACCATCCACACTGCTACCAAATGTGCTGTAGCACGTTGAAGCATTTGTTGGGGCCAGACGGAATTACCTTATAAATACTTCGGACCCACTAACCGGACAGACTCAAAGGAGATGGTAAAATACTGCTTTAATCTCACAAAGTTAAGCATTGCGATTATACACACATCAGTTTGACTTATGCAGGAACATACTGTTTTTCAATCATGCGCTGTTTATTAAATACTAGATGTTTCATCTATGACGTCATCCTACATGGCAAACTTCAAAAATCTATTGACGGGTGGGTTTTGGATTAGGAGATCATGTGTCCATATAGAAAATGGGCGTGTTAGTCCCTCATTGGTGGTCTCTTGCTGTGAGACACACCCTGAGATACTTCTAATCACATGGCATACGGCACCCGTCATAGCAGAAAATGTGGCAGCGGACTAATACTTTGCAACATTATATAAAAATGTGCATGGTAGGCTATTCTAATTGATTAGCAACCCGAATCCAACCTTGGACATTCAGCTTGTTAGCAGCACGTACACAGGAATGAAACCCAGGTGGTTGGAGGTACGTCAGCTCTTCCTTTGTTTCCCAATTAGACCATCTTCTTTCATCGATAAGCATCGTGCCAGTGTCTTCAGTTTGAAGGTTGACGTTGCCAATCTGCACAGTCTTGGGACATCCGAGGGAGTGTTTGTACACCTTAATCTTAGCTCCAAACCTACTGAATAGCCCTTGTTTGCGAGCTCATCATCACGTGTTGTAAGACCATAAAACTGTCCACATGGACAGTGCTTTTAGCCTTATTTCATTCAATATTTACTAGGTGCAGTTCTCCTTCTGTCCATTAGAGACTTGCTCACTCTGTTCCATATTGTCTATGATGGCTCAAATGGGAATGGGGAATGGCATTTGGAATGGGGACTTACCGTGTCCGCCTAGGCCAGAATGTCCCAGTAAGTCCCCATTCCACCAGACCGGACCCGGGTTTGGAGGCAGCCATGGCGCTAATAGCACCATGGCTGCCTCCAAACTCGTAATGACCCCCAAAGGGGGTCATTATGAGTACGGCGGTAGGGGGTTAACAGCACCGGTAAAGATGCTGGTGCCATTAACCCCTTACCGCCGCATTCCGAGGTCCCTTAGCGGGTCCCACTAAGGCTGGCTGGTAAAAACCAGCCGTCCTTAGCGGGAGCCGCTAAGGGACCAGGGAGCTAATAACGGGCCAGTAATTTACAAGCCCGTTATTAGCTCCTTCACCATTCCCATTGAGCCGTAGGGGGGCTCGAATGGAATGGGGAATGGTTTACAGAATGTGGATTTACCGGGTCCTCCAAGGTTGGAATGACCCTGTATGTCGCCATTCTGAGAACCCGGACCCGGACACGAGTTTGAGGAAGCCATGGTGCTAATAGCGCCATGGCTACCTCCAAACTCGTAATGACCCCCATTGTATTCACTTGCACCTTTCAGATACAGGGTTTTCTATTAGCTTAAACTCACCGGTTGTGTTCTTGGCTTCCCCGTGGAAACCAGTGTAGCGTATTTCCCCTGCGGGGTCAGGACCTCGCCAAGGGCCCCTTAGACACTTCTAGGCTTCCTTCTCAGCCCAGTGTAACAAGCATTTCTCCCTTCTTTTGACTTCTTTGGCTCCCGTCAGACATAGCTCCCTTGCCCTTTTCTTCTCTAGCCTTAGTTTGCAGACTCTCAGCGTTCTTGGGGTCTTGTTTTCCACTGACTGGTCCTGGGTAACTCTGGTATTTCAGCTGCTCTCCCAACTAGCTCGACTTCCTTACAGTGACTACTCCTTTTACACTCTCTTGAGACTTTCATAGGTTGCAGGTAGGCATACTTGATTGCATTTGCCTGACTTTTCCTTAACCTATTAGTAGTACATGGCTGTTCAGTATATATACTTGTCTGCCTCCTTAGGAATCTTCTTCGTCCAAGTTCCAAGCACTGCCCTTTTGGGCCCTTTTCCTGGTGGCTGCACATACCACCTGGATTCCACTGCCCTAGCACTTAGCCAGTGGCCTCCTCCCCTCATACTGCTCAGCACTTCCCTTCTGGGCCCTGACCAGCACTTGCCCTTACATTCCTCCCTCCCTTCCCCTTCCCTCCCCTCTCCTGCTTCTCCTCACTTGCATGTCCGAATGCCACAAGGCCTACTAGTACCACAAATGTACATTCACTGTTTTCTTTTGCCATTATTATATTACTCCCCTGTTCCCTCCCCTCTTAGCCTTGTGGCGCCTGGATGGTTGAAGAGGTGCCTAACAAATGCTCAATAAATCTAACCAAATCAAATCAAAATGGTGAGAGTAAGTAGTGTTCATTACTCTCAGTGACTTCTTCCTCATCTCAGTACCAGAGTGGAAAAAGTGTGGAATGTTCATTCCTCTAAGTTGTTTCTTCATTGTCTCAGTGCTGTCATATATCCCAAGAGGGGAATAATGGGGAACTGCTCTATAATGATCCCTAACGGTTGGGCAGGTTATGCTGGTTATTACAAGGGCAAGGGGAATACTGTGTTTTGTCCCAAAGTGTCTCATCCCCAATCCTTCTCCTCCTATTCCTAACACATCTGGGATGATAATATCTCCTGTCCTTCTCAGGAGCAAGAGAACATGGAGAACAATATCCCATAACCACCTCTGGTATAGGGGTTCCTTCCTGACAGGAGAGTGTGGAATACTGCATTTTACCTAAGGGCATCCCACTTCCAATCCCCAAGGATCCTCCAGCCAGATGGTTCTCCCTTGGTTGTCCACCCCTAGGGGTAGGATCCAAAAGTGATGGCTTTTCCCTGGCCTCCTGTATAGAGAATGCAAGGGGAGTAGATGTGAGAATGTCCTCAGGTTGCACACAGGTCACTGATCATAGTCCTATAGGATGGGGAGGTCTGCAGAAAGAGGTGGAATGACCTCAAAGCCAGGGTCCGCAGCCTCCTTTCTAGACACTTGCAGGAGTCATTGGCCATAGGAGGTAGTACCACTAACCCCCTTACCCTGACACCGTGGGAGGAGAAAACAAGCTCCATTTTCCACATGGAGGGGATTGAGGGAGTTGGGAGTGTGGAGGCCAGAGTCAGCAGCCAAGTCCAATTTGGTGAATTTGAATGTGCACCCTTTCCCCTGATAATGCACTGGCAAATGACCATCCAAAGCATGTGTCCGTCAGCATAGATGGGCCCAATGGACGTGGAAAGATGTCACACATGGAAATGTACCCAAAGGAAATGCCACCCAATGTCTATCCAAGCAAAGTCGGATTCAAGCATGGGCGATCCGGGCAGTTGCCCAGGGTGCCACAACAGCCCCCCTGACACGCCAGCTTAGAATAGTCTTGCAAGGTCTCCCCCTTGATGGCATGGTGAAGGCTTCCTAATGCAGTCGAAAGCTACATTTTTGGTTCCAATTAACAAAGTTAGGGTCAATACAAAAAATTTCCAATTATAAGAATTCCATTTGAATAGTCCAATGTTCTTTATTCATTATTCTTTAGTGTTCAAATAACAGCCAAATGTGCTCAAAGCGTTTCGGCAATGTACTCCCCTTCTTCAGGAGCAGAAAATTGCAGATAGAAACATAGACAGACCCAATATCTTATACATGACTTTTCTTTATGTACATATTATTACGTATCAACATGGTGATAGTTATGCATCCCATCTTAAATCAATGTGGTCAACATGCCAGGAGGTTTACAGACTAGACCCTACGGGTCTACACTCTGCCACCAGTATATGTTAGAACTTCTGGTGTTCACCACCCAAATCCGTGAAGGAAAAGGTGAAACTGTAGAGCCTACCTGGCCTATTCAACTGTTGCCAGCTGGTCATCATATTAAATTAAATCAAACTACAAGATTGAAAAGTGGAATGGATAATGAACCAGAACATTGACACTTAAATAATCCAAAAGTGCAAATGTTTGTGTAAAGATAATGCTCAACCGAGCCTTAAATGAGGTTCCAGTGAACTGAAACTGCATAATGCTGTGGAGGCTCTGTGTCTGAGTCCTCAATGGTCTCAGCACACAAACGAAGTAACTGAGATGTATATTCTATAACAACAAAGGTATAGTACTAGTTAAATGTCAGACGTCAAGCCAACTAACCTTGCGTCATCCGAATATCATCATTCACTTTATGATGTGAATCATTAGAACATAACTGTGGTAATTCAACATAAATGTCTACACTCTTACCCGCTCACCTCCGATCGTAGAGTCAACAATAAACGTTGCTGATGGTACTCTCTTATCTCAGTGGCGCCAGAGTTCTAGTGACACTTATGGGAAAACACTTCCTAGAGTTAGTAGATACACGTCACGTGAATCCATTGTACCAGCCGTGGCCTGCACCATGTGCCAATGTTGAGACCATTTTTTAAAGGATGATTCAATGCCAGACTTAAACTTAATTAAAGCACTCTCTACATGTTATTCAACCAGTCCTCTACCAAATGCAACAAATGCAAAGGTAAAATAAGTATTAAAGTAAATCTAAAGGTAACACACAGGTGGGAGCCAGAGATAAAACTGGATCCCCTGGTGTCAAGTGTAGTATATCTGAAATTTAGTGTACACATATATTGAAATGTGTAACAATATATCTCATACATTAAGTGATGGAACTTCAGCCTATATAATGTGGGAGTCGTAACTGCAATGCTCACAGTATACAGTGCATTCCATCTATGACATGACAAATATAAAATTCACCTACACACATTATATCAGTACACAGTAACAAGCATCCAAAGATCCTATGAGATGTCCAATCTTTTGCTAAGCTCCGTACAATTTTAAAATATACCAGTTATTACATAGACAGTCATCACTGTAGGAAAAATGAGGTAGAGATTAATGTAGCATACTGATCCTTAGAATTGTGTCTGATTCATGTTATAGTACAGATAAACTCACAGTTCTTACTAAGAAAAAACCCTCACCTAATGGCATGTTAACACTGGGGAATATTTTTTCTACATTTCAGGTTCATAAAAATTAGTGTCTTTGCTCATGCTACCACACAAGCTCTTATGAAACACACGTATAACAAATACAGTTACACCACGTGCTGTTATGCTATTAAAACACACACTATGGATCAATGTACAGCTTCTGTACAAACTGTACATGTACATGTGTGGGATATAACAAATAGGCCTGACAGCGATTCTGCTATTTTAACAGTACAATTAGGGGTGAAGACAAAGGAGAAACAGACATACGATCTTCAGGGGCGGTAAGTACGATCGTGCAAGTGCACAGATGGTCAGAGGGAGGGGAGGATCAAGTTCACCCGGTCAGTTGAGATAAATTGCCCACCCTCCTCCTCCCCTGTTGTTAGTTCCCAACTCCCTTCCTTCATCATGTCCCCCCTATAATTGTGAAGTGCTCCACTATTCCTCAAGCTAGGTCTGCACTCAATAAATACTCTAATACCCATATAATAATAATAATACAAAATAATAACACACTCAAAATCGATGTACAGCTTCTATTGACATTTTACATACACCTTAGACCATACGGTGTTATGGCACATGCTCTTACAACACAGACTCTTATGACACAGACCCTTACAAAATGCTCTCTTACAACACACACTCCTACAACACACACTCCTATGACACACGCACCTATGCAAATGCTTGTATGACACATACACATGACCTACACTCTTACCATGCACACTCTCAAGACACTCTTAAGACACATATGCATACACTTATTCCACATGCTGTTACGCTATTACGACACACGCGCATTATAAATTTGCAGCTACTATACAAAATGCACATGTACAATATGGGCATTACACATGCTTACAACACATGACCAGCTTCTATGCAAAATGTACATGTACATGTAGAAGATGAACATTATGCACGTGTATGCTCCTATATGTATGGAAACTCACATCAAAGTCACTACTACTTTGATGTCAGTTTTCAGAAGATGTAAATTGTGTACAAGTATGAACTGCAATGTCAGCCTCCTATATGTAATGAAAACTCACATCAAATGTATAGCTCACTTTAATTGGAGCTTTCATACATGTAGAATGTGTGCAATATGTGAGAAGAATCAATGTACATTTTATTTGTAAACTCTGAACATACATATGGGAGATATACATTTCTTGCATGTACACTAATAGACATCTGAAAACTCACATGAAAGTCAGGATTGACTTTGATGTAAATTTTCAGGAGAAGTAAATTGCTTACATATATGAACTGTAAAAATCATAAGCTCCTGTTGTGCATGTTGAAACATCACATCAAAGTCATATCTGACTTCCATATGTATAGGAGGCACACAGAATATGTGCAATTTATGACAATCGGCCAACCACTCATACGTTTGTTTTACACCATACACTCACAAGCCAGACACTTACACACCAACCACTCTTACATCTTACACCACAGTCTACAGACACACATTCTGATTGTGAAGAGTCTAGTGTCTTATAATGCATGCTCTTAAAACACTCACACTTACGGCACTCAATCTTACACCACTCGCTCTAAAACACACTAACAGTACACACTTTTATGGCACTCACACTCATGACACACACTCTTACAGCACATACTCTTACAACATACGCTCTTACAACACACACTCTTACAACTCAGACTGTCATTACACAGTCTTAAGACACATGCTGTTACAACACATGCTCCTAAGCCACACCTCCTAGACACACACTCCAACCACACATGCTCTAACACACACACATACTCCACACACACTTGCAACACATACACCTACACCAGATACTGTTATGCAACATGCTCTTACACCATACGCACATATTCGATATGTCTTACAACACACGCTATTAAGACACATGGTCAGAATCAATGTATACAAAATCTATACAAAATGTAACAGTAGATGTAGAAGATGTACATTTCGTACATGTAAGCATGGAAGAAACGACTGTGTACATGGATTAAATGCAAATGCATTCATACAGCAAACACTCACACAACAATTACTTTATACTAAAAACACTCACACGCTATACACCATACTCCCCTCAAAGAAACACTGAAATTATAGATTCAAAATATCTTTTTTAATAAACACTTAAGGTTAATTTAACAAAAAGTAAAGTGCACAAAGAGTGGGACTAACAAGGTTAAGGTACAAAGGCTCACTGTGTACTACTACAAATTCAATCATGAAACATGAGGTATAAACACTAACACCATACTACTACAAATCCAATTTTAACACTCACTTCAAATATAAGGCAGGTTACATCAGTCACATAGTTGATGATTGTTAAGTTTTGATTTGTTGTGATATGGAGTTACTGTTTATACTTGGAGTTTTGTGGTTGCATTTGTAGTGGTATACAGTGAGTGTTTGTACCTTAATATTGTTATTCTCATTCGCTGTACAATCTACCTTTTGTTAGGTTACCATTAAGTATTGATGAAAAAATGTATATCCATAATTATACAATTGGTTTCCAAGTCCATGATTTTGAGCTGGCACAGTTGTTATCATTATTCTCCTTCAGAATTGCTGTGCATCTTTAGGGGTTGTCAGAATATTAAATCTTAAGATGAAAATAAGTTCCCTGTCCTGATGAAGGCCTGTGCAAACATTTGATGCAGAACGCTAAATGATGGGCAGAACTAGTTTCAGGGCCAAAACACATTGTGTCGATAAACGATCTTAAGAAGTACATTCCTCTTACGTGGGTGATTTGTCTTTAGACCCATGGGGATAACTGTGCCAGTTACTCCTTATTTATGTTGGGATTTGTCCTTGAGTGGAATATTCAACATATGTTATAGTTGTTCTGAGGACGTAAACATGTTTTCCGTGGATATACAAAGTAGTTAATCTGGACTGATGCACTGTTCCTCTAGGTTCATAGAAAGGAAAAGGAAGCATTTCTAATTCTGACATTTTTGTATTGTTTGCACTTGTAAACTAACCCCACAGCGCTTTCTGGTTGCAATTTTGCACGTGTTTAGCATCATTTTCAAATCTGTGTTCTGTAGTTGTACTGTATGTTTTTAATTGGTTTTTATAAAATGTCAGGAATAATTATAAAATATGTGTTTAACTATGACTTTGTGGTGAAGAGTGTATGCAGTCATTTTTGTTAGACTGCATCATTTCCTCAGGATTACTAATGTTTAGCAAAAAAGAGGGAGGGGTAGCTACCACTGTATGTTGTAATATGCTTGGAGTTGTCTGACATCATTAGTTTAACCAGCAAAGTCGCAGAGAAAGATAAAGGGGGAGATGTAAGTAATCACTGCCGTACTTTGTTTATGAAAGTAAACCCACCTCCTATCTTTCCGTTTCAAGACAAGGTTAGGATTTTAAAGTTTGTTGGAAATAGATTAGTCATAGCCGATAGGTTATCCTCGGAGAACCATGTTTTGTTGGCCATAATCTACCAAAGTAATTGTCTATGGGAATACACTATTTACATCTGATCTAACAATGTGTTTCTACCAGCTTTTCTTTGTGGAACCAGAAACATCATTTAAAGTCAGCCATCACACCTATGTTCACATTGTCAAAGTAGACACATGAACTACTGTCCCCTATCTCAAAAGAAGTAATCAACCTGGGTACTTCTCATGTAAGTATAGATGTACCTTTGGTGTGGTAATAGGACCTTAAATCTTCCAGGGTCTCTAAGCCCTCTGAAGAAAGCATACTTTTCAGGATACTCTTCCAGTAGTACTCTGCTAAGTGCTGCAACATGAATGTGTCCTCCAGAATATGAACTGTGACAGTGTCCCGCCTTACTTTATGGACATCTGGTCGGGTAAACAAGAGGGCTGCGTCCTTTCCAAGCTAGTGGATGATTGTACTCTGGACGGATGGTTAGCCCCCTTAGTCACCCTCACTAAGCCCCCATCATTGGTCAAGGGACAGTCCAATGCCAGATACAAACTCCATTGGCCCTTCTAGTACAATGCAAAGGGACCTGTAATCTTGTGCAGCAAAGTGCACACTCTCCCCAAGGTAGGCTTGGGGAAATACTGGATCCAGCTTTCTCAGAAACTATTGTAATAACTCAGAAGCATTTTTTTCACTCACCGTGGTCCCACTACAACCAGAGCTCTGCTCCAATCAGGGGTTTTGGCGCGCATGTGTGGACATGTGCAAACCAGGAAGCTAAGGGGGTGTACCAGTTTTATAAAGCCTCTGACCTCCCGCCCCAAAATGAATCCTTTACAAAATCAGATATACATGCTTTCAATGCAGAAATAAAACCGGCACAGTCCTGGGGGCCTAATCATATTTCAAAACGTCCATAGCTAATTGGCAACCTGATGATGGGTCTGTAGAGTTCAAAAAGGCTTGCTTAGAGCTCAGTGTTGTGGGAATTTTGAGCAGTGTGGCAGTTTTTGAAGGAGTCTGCGGAGAGAGTTTTGAGACACCAGGGAGAGAGAGAAGGAATCTGAAGAGCAGAGGGGGGAGACGGCCATCAGGAGGAGATTGGAAGTCATCAGGCGAAGACTGGAAGTCATCATGAGGAAGTGGGACTAAAATACTGGAAGGAGTATGTAGTGGCAAATCAGGCAATGGCTGGTTAAAACATGAGGAATTTGGATCATAACATGAGGAGGAGGAGGTCGGAGTAAAGTAGCAGAAAGAGGAGGTGGGAGTGTGGAGTCAGGAGGAAGTACCACAGGCTAGCATGGTGGTATCTAGCTAAAATAGGAAGAGTGAAAGCACACTCTAGGCCCAAAGCAGAAGTGATCTGAAGGTCCTAAAGCTATGGTGGGAGGTGGAATGAGGATGTGGCATGGCATCAAGGAGGAACAGGACCAGAGGCAGAAGGGAGAATGTAGGACCCTAGGAAAGGGCGGTGATAGATCCCTCCTAATCGCACTGGAGGAGGCAAACCTTGTTAGCTCTGTATTTGAGTTAAGAAGAAGTTCCAGTTGATTTTCCAGCTCCTGGCAGAGACACAGCAGCGTCTACAGAAACCACACTAAGAACCAAAGCAAAGACAGTACCTCAGCGACTGTGGGTGACAGGGTGTAATCCAATCCCTTGAAAACTAAATAAAGGAGCCCTTGAACTGTTAGAACCTATGAGAAGAGGCTTGCCTGACTCAATAGAAAACCATTTTATTTTAAATAAAGTCAGTTTTGACCCAATATTGAGTTTGCCCTCTTTGTGTACTCAACTCTGCAAAAAGGCCTTCCAATTATTCAAGAACTTCCCAGCGGAGGCTCTCAGAGAAGACCTCAGCAAACTCCACTTCACATGGGCTGATTTAACCCTGACTTACCAGAACTGTGACTCGCTCCTCCAAGAACTCAATACCACCCTAACAACCAACATCAACATTCCACATGCCCAAGTGAAACAGCGTACCCTGGTACACTCAAGAACTTAACTTCAACAAACGCACCACCGAAAAACAAGAGAATACTTTGCAAAAATCCTGCAGTGCATCCATCCTCGCCCTGCTCAAGGAACTCTGTGCTACACAGAGATGGCTGATCAGTACTGCCTATGCCAACTATAACCAAAGCACCACAGCTAAGGCCAACAATGAAAGACCTCTTCAAAGCCATCACTCACTGCATCAACCATCTGCCTGATCCACCAACACATAGACACCAATGCTACAAATGCTACAAATGTCAGACAACTTACAACATACTGCAATTCTACCCTCCCTCAAGGCCACATCATAATTGGATGCCATCCTCCATACCTCTGTACTCAAGACACTTCCAACTGAAGTACTCCTCCCTTACCTGTCAATTGTCAACAGCTCCCTACGTCAAAGCACCTTCTCCTCGACCTTCAAGACCGGATAAACTCTCGATGCCCTTAAAATCCTTGATGATGGCCACCCTTGCCTCCTGGTTCTCTTTGACCCCTCAGCAGCATTTGACATAGTAGACCACCAGACACTCACCGACCATCTACATCACTGCACGGGTATCAGCAAGATCCTCCTAGCAGGTTCAAATCATGCCTTGCTGGTTACCACCAGTTTGAACAAATGGATTTCTCCAGATCACCACTCAACCCATCTCCTGTGGAGTCCTGCAAGGATCCATCCACTCCCTCTTGCTTCATACAACATCCGTCAATCCAAAGATGACTCACAACTCTCACTCAATATATCCTCCATCAAAGACATCCACAGGCTCAAGACCTGCCTCTCATTGATGCAGTCAATAATACTTAGTGCTTACCTGGAGCTCAACCCCTCCAAGAATGAATTCATACTGCTGACCAACAATATCAAACACCCAGACATCCAGACCTGGCTCTCTGCTGTGAACCTGAAGGGCTTCACAGCTCAGCTGGACACCTGCAACAAGTCCCTTGGGTTCGACATCGACAGACTCCTCTCTTTCAAATAGCAAGGAAGAGACTATCGGCTTGGTACCAACATTCTCTCCTGCAAAAAAGCCCTTAATCCCAGAAAACAACTTCAGATTTGCTGTCCAAGCCTTGGTCCTCTCCCACCTTGCTGGTGGCAATGCCCTTTTTGGAAGGCCTAGCAGCAACTACCTGACTCCCCTGTGATGTGTCTTGCATGCTGCAGCATGACTCTTCAAAGGACTCTGCAAATTCGATCACATCAATCAACCCTCATCAATCTGCACTGGCATCCGCTGCAAGCCCATATCATTTTCAAATCCTGCTGCATCATATACAAGGCTGTCACCCTGAAATCCTGAATATACCTCACTGAGGAATTAGCTTCACCAGAGTCCTACAATCATGTAGATGTAAAGACATATGCAGACTTGAACTCTGCCGGTGCAAAAAGAAAAAACAGAAGACAGGCCTTCACTGTTAATGCCCCAAGCTTCTTGGACCTCATCCCTATCAGCATCGGACTCACCCCCACGCTTCTATAGTTCAGGAAAGATCTTAAGCCCCTCCTCTTTATATCTGTCCTCGACTTAACAAAAGGTTACTCTCAGAATCTAAAGATGTATCCTGTGTAACTATGCAAACCTCCTCCTCCGTCTCCTCACCTGTGTCTTCTGTGGACACATCTGGGGTCTCAATCTTCTTCTTTCGTCTTTGGGAGGTTGCCTTCTTGTCCTTTTTCTTTTGGAAGAGGAAGGGGCGAGCTCCCCTGGAGGCCACTTTACCTTATAAGCAACCTGCCAGGCAGTTGGGACACCAGGGAGCCGACCCCAGTCCAGGGAAAAGCCGTTTTGGCAGAAAAACCCTGGTTTTGATGATTTGATGCAGGTAAGTAGAGCTGACTTCTGTATTACAGATGGAGATTCCCCAGAGATCCGATGAACCAAACAGGGATTCCAAGATACAAGTGTTCCTGCTACTAGCCGCCTCAACAATGAGTGATGGCAGGCAAGGCTCAGCACTCCAGGACCCAGAATGCACCAGAGAGAAACCCAGTGCCAGGTAAGTGAAAGGCAGTACTAGCATAGGAGTGCGAGAGGAAGCCAATTCGAAGCAGGAATGCAGGAGGTGCTACCGTGGCAGCGGCAAGAACACAGAAGGTCAAAACAGAGTAGCAACAGGATGCTGGGGAGAAGCAAAGGCAGGGCTTGTGAAACCGAAGCAGCAGCATGACGCTGCGGGAGAGATGACAAAGGATGAGTGCGGGCGCGCAGGGAGGCAAGAGAGAGAGCACAGCTTGTATCGAGGGAGCCAGGACATGGAGGGAAGCAGGAAGACAAGAAAAATACTCAAGAGCGAACTACGGAGTGTCTAGCCAAGTTGGAAAGCGAGGGTTGCAAAGCACATGCGTGATGCACTTGCTCCGATAAATACATGGCGGCGGCCATGTTGGGGAACACTGGACTGTTAAACACACTTCAGAGAGCATCTCGGAACTCAGAGGTACTTCCATCGGTTCCATATCTTCCATGGCATATTCGTGACATTATAACCCCTTCTTGCCGGGGACCCCCCTGGCTTTCCTTGGTTGTACCTGTGAAACTGGCGTAACAGCCAAGAGGCTTTAATGTTGCATACGGGTTCCCATGACCTCTCTGTTTCTGGGTAGCCTTTCCAGTGTACCAAGTACTGTAATACTCTGTTTATGTAGCGGGAATCGATCAGGTGGAAGACCTCATATTCGTTGGTGTTGTCAGGTGAGCTTCCTGGTTCTTTACCCTACATGAGTATGGATCGGGCAGATACGGCTTGAGAAGGGACGTATGGAACACAGGGTCCACCTTCTTGAGATGTTGTGGCAGCTTCAAGCAGAAGGCAACTGGGTTGATCTTTGCTTCAATCACATAGGGCCCAATGTAACGAGGGGAAAACTTGCCTGGGTGGATCCACCTGGGAAGATATTTAGTGGAGAGCCAAACCTTCGAACCCACGTCCCATTGAGGATTCGGTCTTCTCCCCTTATCAGCCCATTTCTTGTAGGTTTACTTTCTAGCGTGTAGGTTCTGTTGTGCTTCTTTGTGGGTGTCCTTGAGGACTTCCAAGAGCTGATCCACTGTGGGTACAATGGAGGTGGGAATCCCTTTAGTAGGGAGACGCCAAGGATGATACCCGTAATGTAAGTGATTTCAATCCGGCACTCACCCAAGACAATGCCTGGCATGTAATGCACAACTGAAATCCTTATTTATTTTTGTCTAAAAGTTCATTCATTCTGAACGATGTACCACTCATATCACGCCCCTCTCCTGGAACCCCCCGGTCACACTGAACCAGGAATCAGGCTGGTTTGCAAAGTTAAAATATGTATTTATGCAGTTACAATTTAATCACAGTATGTTTTAATGGGTACACAATAATCACCAATGGGGTGATGTAACCCAGAATAATCTCTTTAATACACACGGAGTAATAGTGAGCAAAACAATTCAGCACAGAAATAATACTTTTGTGTGTGTGTTCAGATCAGATAGCACTGTGGTTAAAGGTTCCCCCTGCACACTCCTCAACCCCCCAATAGGCAATGTAAAGAGATAGGAGGAGAGAGTGGTATTCAGTAATGGCAGAATTCAAACAAAATAACAATCCCACTTTCCCCCAGCAAAACAAGAGAAAAATGGAATTGATTGGCAAGCTGTCAGAATGGTTTTAAAGTTATCTTAGAATGGACTAGGTAAAAACACTACATATGGTTTAAATCACTGAAATCATTATAATTCTTATGGAAGCCACTTTGGATAGTTGCACACAAACACAAGCAATGATTTAATACCAAGAAACAATTTGGAATCTTAAAATTAAGGTCGGATGCAATCAAAAGCTGTTTTACATGTGTCAGAATTTCCCAAAAATGGAATTCTCGGCAAAATTTTCACTGCGCGATAATCGCGATAAAAGGAAAACCAAATGGATACTGAGGAAGTTATGGACGTTTTAGTGGAGGTCATTTTTTTCGAGATAGGCGCAAGAATGGAAAACAGGAATGCACTTTTGAAATGACAAAAAGGATTTCTTACACTAGAGGATAACTATGAATACAACGAATACCACACAGGAACACAGCCACTTGATCAGGGCGACTGCCTGCAGTGGCCCCGCCTTCTTCAGATGAGAAAAGTTCAGCGCAGAGATAGTTTTGACAATACTAGCACAAGAGGAAGATAGGAGGGATTGAATAGAGAGTTCAGACAATTCAAAAATACTCCTAACAATATCAGGTTCTGAAGACAAGATAGGATGGGTAGGGAATAACTAAGCAAGGTACATAGGCTAGAGATACAGTTATATCTATAGATACTAACTAGATATGTTTTTAAATGGAACCGTCAGGATTCTGGTCTGTCAAGATTCTGGTCAGGGAAGGGAATCTGGTTCTGGGACAGACAGCTTGGCACATCGGATTGGATCTGCAATCAGCAAGGCGCTCTGGTCACAGCACGGCACAGGACTGGATCGGATCTGCAATGCACTCTGGTCATAGCACGGCACAGGACTGGATTGGATCTGCCCTTTTTGGTTCTGATGATAATTATTTCAGCAGGCAAGCAGTACAGCACAGCCCGGCTGTATTTTGATGCTCCCCTTAGGTGGTGGGATTCTGATTCTGGAATTTAAGGCCTAGCTGAAAATGGTTCAGCTATGCAATGGGCCTTTCTGCTTTGCCAGGTTTCTGGAGTCTGGAGCAAGGAAGATGGAAAGTTCTGCAGCAGGGTGCTCCGCCAGCATTCGGATAGTGGGTGAATCTGTCTGTCTTTATCTGCCCTCTGCTGTCTCTATTTATGCTATGCTAAATGGGGTGTGTGTGCTGGTTTAGCCTAAGCTCGCCCCTTAGACAGGTGATTTGGTCAGGGTCTCCTCTCTGCCTTGATAGGAGGAGAGAAACAGGGTGTCACCTTTATGGTGTGGGTTTATGAGGCTTAGAGTCCACCCCTAGACTCTTGTGCACAAAATCTACTTTTGGCACAATCCATATTTACACAGGTGCAACCTCTATAACAATCACCTATACAGATTACATCATTTGTACAGCAGCTACTCCTCCAAACACCGTCGCTGTGGGATCGTGTGTCTGCTTTTCACCGTATTTTGCCCTTTTCATCAGGAACACAATGTCCAATTTATTAGCAAATTTCTACAAGTGTGCGCGTATAAGATGGGCATAAGTGTATAAAGTTTCATACTTCTAGCAGACATACATTTGGTGTAAAATCACATTTTCTGCCGTTTCCTTCCAAAATATGTCACACAATATTGCTGCCTCTTGAAATGTGCAGCCAAAATTTAGATTTACAATTCTGTTACTTTTGTGTTTTTGACAATTTTAAGTGGCAAGTTATATGTATTTAAACAAAATGTTCTTTGTGAATGTTCAGCCACAGGTGGCTGTTTGGGTCTGCCTCTTTTTGTCTCCCTTCAGTTCAGAAACAGTCTCCTCCCTGTTGGCTCTGGGCAGAGGCTATTTACGAATGTCCACGCACCTAGCATTTCCTGCTTTGCAGCTGTTCATTGTTTTATTCCCCACTGGAGACCAGGTTCTTCCCCCACCCTATAATTACCGCCTTGGTGTGATTTCCTGCTGGAGGGAGCTGGAGGGAGAGGCCTTGCCTCTGTGAGGCAAGCTGTTAATCCAGTTTGGTAGATTTTGGATGTTTGAGGGTGTTTTGTACCGACATTCTGCAGTTTCAGCAACAAAGAAAAAGGATTTAAAACAAGGTTTTTGGGGTTTCCTTTAGCAAAGCACTGCTTTTTTCTTCTGTACTCCATTTTCACATGTTGTGGAGCCCAGTGACATGTTTCAGGAGTGAGGTCTCTGTTCCACCACTGACAACATGCATGGCAGGTTGGGCAGCCATCTTTTTGTGCTTTGCAAAGCACGATTTTCAGAGGTTTTGGCGCTCACAAGTGTTTTGCGGCCATTTTACTATTTTTGGCACCATCAGAACACAGTGATGCCGCATGGCAGAGCAAAAGTGGGTCAAGGCATCCCACAGTAAGTACAGAAGAGCGGACTCATCCCAGTCACAGAGTGTTTAGCGTTATTGTGTGCGTATTTGGCCAGAGGGATGAGCCCTGACCAGTCACTTGGTTCCTGATTACAGAAACATCTCAGTTATTGCTTCAAGGTAGAGTTGAGTCTCTCGGTTTGCCCATTGCTTTCAGGATGGTATCCGGATGAGAGTGCCCAGTGTATGTTCAACTGTTTGCAGAGGCTTGCCCAGAATTTAAAGGTAAAATGTGATCCTCTCTCTGAGACGCTGATAAGGGGGAGTCTGTGTAACCTGACTACATCTCTCATGAAGTATTTGGCATTAACTGAAGCCGAAGGAAGACCCTTGAGTGGAGAGAAGTGGGCCAGCTTGTTGAATGAATCTATTGTCACCATGATGGCTGAAAAAACCTGTGAAGGAGGAAGGTTGACAATAAAATCCATTGATATGTGTTGCCATGGGCCTGAAGGCGGGAGCTCCCTGTTGCAATAGACCCAGTGGTTTGGAAGTGGGATATTTATTCTGGGCTCACGTGGGACAGGAGGCGATGTATTCGCTGGTATCCTTGCTCACGATTGGCCACCAAAAATGACATGATGTTAGTTCCAGGGTGGCGGGTTGGCCATTTTGGCCTGCCATCGGGGGTTGTGACACCATGATATCGCCTGGGATTGCAATTCCCGGGAGGGTAAATACAGAGCATCCTTTCAGAAAAGTAGGCCCTTCCTGCGTTTCAAAGGAAGAATGGTATTGGGTGCAAGGCCACACTGGGCTTGTTTTACCTGTTGGAGAAACGTGTTCACCAGCCCGATGAATTTCTTTCCTGCTAGGATCTTCAAATGACCTTCGTACTGCCTTCAGTCATCACCAAGGTTGCGGGATAAGGCCTCTGCCGGGATAGTCTCTCGACCAGGTAAATCGATGATGTAAACAAAATTGGGAGAAGTAATAGGCCCACCTGGCATGGCGAGTATTGCAGCACTCCATTTGCTGCAGAACCCATAGAATGCTCAAGAGCGAACTACAGAGCGTCTAGCCAAGCTGGAAAGCGAGGGCTGCAACACACATGCGCGATGCACTTGCTCCAGTAAATACATGGCGGCGGCCATGTTTGGGGAACACTGGACCATTAAACACGCTTCAGGGACCGTGTCGGAACTCAGAGGTACTTCTATCGGTTCCATATCTTCAACTTGAGATTCTTGACAGCTACAGGCAGATTTCCTTGAACCAAGATGATCAGGAAAAAATTGCCCATGTCACTTTATGTTTTTTTTCTCCACTGTTAATGTTTGGGCCACATGACAGTACAAAGAAACATATAATGTATACCATCAGCTTTGCAATAAATGTATATCATACATAAACCTTGTCAATACTTGGTAGAAGCCTCGCTGGATGTCATTGTGTTATACAGTCGAAACCAAGTCAGCCACATGAGACATCTGTACCTGGCCACCCGAAGTCTCAGAAAGGCAGGGTTTAAGGACAATCTATTGCAATGCCACCTTGCTTTGCTTCAGTCAAGTACTTAGGTTTCTAAGTTGGAAAGGGATGATTCAACCACAAGTAGCAATACCTGAAAGTATCCAAAACATCCTGGCTCCTAAGGCGAAGACGGAATAATGAGCTTATCTTGGTTTTATTGGATTATACCACCCATTCATTCCAAAATTCTCAACCATCGTGGAACCTCTGATGGACCAGATGAAACAATCAGAATGTAATCGCATGTAGTCGACGATAGTACAGAGTGACCTTTACGATGTTGGAAAACTCCCTTTGCCATAAGCCTCACTTAATAATGCCTTACTTAATGATCATTCATCTTGCAAATGGATACCTATTGAGTAGCTTTAGGGTCAATGTTTTCTAAAGTCCGGATGGATTAGAAAAGGAAATTATCTTTGTCAGCCCAAAGCTGCATCCCTGCCACAAAATGTACACACCATTTAGCCTGAGAGAATGGTCTTTATGTGGCCCAGTGAGGCCCTCAACTACTATTTGACGGGTGCAAATTCTTTTTAGACATTGGTCCATGTCCCATTCACTTGACTATCTAGGACTAAGGAGATAGTTGTCATTCAGCAGTAGCTGGGGTAGCAGCTGCTACCCCTGAATTCTCCTTTGATACCCTTGGTATTACCCTAGCAACACTTGCTTCTCATGTTTTATGTGAGTTGACCATGAAACATGAGGCTACATAAGGACACAGTTCCCTTGGGCAAGCTTTCACCTCAGACTCCACATGTGCGAATGTTCCATTGCTGCAGGGTTTGCACACTTCTGAAATAATACATCACACACTTCATGACTGTTTTACCCAGCGTCTGCATCCTCTTAGTGCTGGCCCAGGATCCTTATTATGAAAGCTAATCCGGGTTATTACTGCCCCTCTATGGGGGATTTTATATGCATCAAGAACATTTTGAGAGTGTTTTCCATGTATTAATTGTGTCACAGATGAGCTGAGGTTCACGGTTGAACCACTCCATTTTGTTTGTAATCAAAATCGTTCCCAACAGTGGTCATCTAACATAAAGCATAGCTTTGACTGTAAACTGCAGTATACATTTACTGATGATCTTAACATATTAGATTATTAGCAACATAATTACACAGGATGTCTCATTTTGCTAATATAGTACAATCAGAAATTTGATGCTAAACTTGTCATATGAGGCAGCAACTGTAAATGTGAGTTTGCATTTTACTACTTTTAAATGTACAATGCCTATTGTCTGGGTGGGTAGCACAATACGTCACAAGTTTGAAACTCAACAGTTCCACCTCAGTCCTTCATCCTTCCAATGTTGATGAATTGAGGACCATCGAATTGGGAAAATACAGATAGGAGGGTGGAACATTAGAATGTTGGGAGTCAATCAAGATTCCGGGCTTCCGGGAAAAATGCACCTATGTAGCCAGGGATCCTGATAGCTCTCGGGACCGCATCTCCCCGCTCCATTTGCTGCTGTTGACTCCGCTCCCATGACCCACTCTTCCGCAACTTCCCACCCTTCCATTGTCCCCTGTGCGCAGCATTTCTAGAGACCAGCGCTTCGCCACACTCCATCTTCCTTACCTGAACTATTCGTCTTTTTGCCACCTCTTCTTTGCCACTATCACTGACAAGGGAGTTCCTTACCTGGGCCGCCTAGCATATATTTCTCAGTAGCCATCTCTCCATGGCTTTCTCACTCTTTTTTTGTTTTCCATACACATCCAAGCCTACCAGTTAACCCAGCCTCATTCACAGTTTCTAATTGCTTTAGTACCCACAGCTCTGGGCAATAAGTCTTCCTTATTAAGGCATTTAAAAGCAGGAGAACTCAGCATGAAGCTATCTAAAATCCCCATAGTTATGATGAGGCGTTTTCAGACATTGGATGTTATTAATGGGAAACTGAGTGTACATTCCGTATATGATGACGGCAAGTGGACATTCAGAGCTGTGCCGTACACATGATGACTACACCAGAATCTAACCATCTTAAAACAGCCTTTATGAGGCATTTGAGAAAGTGATAGTACATTTTAGTCTTACCTTGCATCTCGTGTGTTTACATAAGAAGTTGTTATTGGCATTAGTTAGAATTTTCTGGAGCAGTTTAACTGCATTTGCATACAACAACTAGTCATGTGACACTACCTTTCATGTGGTAAATATACACATTGGGGGTATTACATTGCATTAGATGGCATTTCCGAAGCTTTTGAGGATGCCCTTTACATGTGCTGGCAGCACAAACAGATCATAGGCTCCACATTACATATGGTTGCCAGACCATGGATATGAGGAATTAAGTACCATGAGTGGGCCTTTCTGAGGGATTGAAGACTGCACCTGGCATACGATGGCAGCACATGGATATGTCAGGCTGTACCTTACACATTAGGACGTACTTGGCATGTGAGGTATTAGCAGGCAGTATTTGTAGCTTGTAGGATATACTTGACGTATTCTGGAAGCACCTGGAGATGCAGGGCTGTATCAATCATACAGATGAATTGCTTTTCCTCCTACATTGCCTGCCATGGACTAAGCGCCTCTCATGAAAGCAAAGAAGAGAGTACCTGAATAAAGGAATCAGGATGTATAGGAACAACCTAAGAGCAGATGGTATCACAAAGGTGATCCTTTTTGCCGCTATCTCAATGGTGCTCATATCATAGGATTTCCAAGCAACGTGAGGCTCATTTTGATGACACTATTGATGGAACGGATTCTTTCATCACGACCAGCTCGCTATGAGACATGAGCTAGGTGGCATATTGCATACAGGTAGAAGCCTAAAATGTTTGAAAATGACAACATTCTGGGCATGTATTTATATCCACTTGGCTCTACTAACTAAAAGACAGAGGGAACAGTCATTACTACCTAGGCCATGAATTGGGGAGGGGTAATTACACCAAGAGAAAATTGACCCCCGTGGCCCCATCCGATATCTATAAGGATACTAGCATACAGTGCTGATAGCAATATAGGTTTCGTAGCTGTGGCAGTGAAGGAAAAAAACTTTAGATTAAAGTGAATGGTCAAAACGTATTAGTAATTTAAAGGTGATTTAATTTTGAGGGATTAAAAAAGCATTTTAATTGTCAGCTTGGTAGAAATTGAATGTTTATTTTCTGTTTTGGCAGGAGCAATCAATGGGTGTAAAAGTAAACAGTTTCTGTATATGAAAGTGAAATCATTTTTGGATCTTTTGTTGAAAGAAACTTTGCTGTGAAATGTCATTGCTGGATCCTGAACGCACAGAAGTGTGTTCTGCTGTTTCCCTGTTTGCTTCTGAAGGCAAAATGTTCACAATGCTAGTTATTGAATGCATTTCAATCAATCGCTTTGGCTCGTAGGAGGTCTATAAAGACTTGCTTGCGCTAATAGACAGCAATTGACTATACATATAATATATTATTTGTCTATCATTCTACAGTGTATGCAGCCTCTTGACACTACAGAATCTGCAAGAAAGGCGGGTGGCTTTGGCTAGTAGGTACAGAGGTGATTTATATCCAGAAGAGAGATTTGTGTGCACATACACTAACATTCACGGCTGGGACTGTGTTATAGACGTTGGTGGGAGAGATGCTGAGTACGGATGGTTTGGTTTTACTGGGAGGGGGTGTTCAATCGCCATTTGTGAGTTTCTTAGTCAAAGGGCCTAGCATACGGTGCAAGGTAGGATTTATAATGGGTTACTGAGGGGTATGGGCAGTCGAGACCCCAATGCACACTTGAATTATCACAGCTATTATAGCCATGCAAATTCAAGTGGGGATGAACAACTATGTGTGACAGGGCTCTGCAACCTTTGGCTCCCTAAATGGTTTGCACTACAACTCCATACAGCCCTAGCCAGCATAGTCAATGAGGATTGATCATGGGAGCCGTAGTCCAAAACATCTGGAAAGCCACAGGCTGAAGGCCCCAGATCTAGGAGCAAAATAACAATGGAGGAACATCTGCCAGCACAGCTACAGTAGAGGAATATCTACAGTTTGAACAAAATGACAATGGGGAAAAACCTAGGAGGAAAGTATAGTTTCTGAACATGCAGAGCGCACCTCTGTCCATTGACCACTCTGTTCATTTGGAAAAACATCAAAAATCACAGGATCAAATAAATCATGACTCAAACAGAATAGACATTGTGAAAACTTAGAGATTAGATCTAAAGTGTTTCTTCTGTATCATGTAAATAAATACTGGTAGGCTTCGTAGAGCATTGCTACCTTATCTTACCTCCAACCAGAGGCATTGCTGGGGGAAGGGGTGGAGGGGCTATAGCCCTGGGTCTTTTGGATGAAGTCCTTTTATAAGCTCAGGGGCTACAACCAAAGAGCTAGCTAACCCTGAGTCCTGACAGTCCCCACATTAGCGTAGCCCCTGATCTTTTCCAGACCTAGTAACACCCCTGCCTCCAACACGCACAGAGTACTAATCTCCTGTAGAAGACTTTGAATTTACCAAGAATAAAAGCAAATCCTTTCGACTGGTTAAGAAGTTGTTTATAGTGACTAACCTCGATTAGCTACGTATGAGGTTGGCATATTTGTCTCTGGTTTCTGCCGTGATGCATATGTTCTTTGCCAATAGAACTAGTCATTGCAGACACAAAAAGGAAAGGTGGTTAGATATTTAATTAAGAAGGAATTAAAAGGTTGAGAGATCTTTGGAGTCCGAAGGCATTTAACACACAGGAACCGTTTAGGCTGTGAAAAAATGGCAGGGGCTCCTTGATAACTTCCCATCCTGACATTTGGAGTGAAACTGGCAGACCAAGTTGATGCTTGGTTGGAAGAGCATGATCATCATCAGTGTGGCATAGAGACCCTGTGCACACATCTTTTTTTTAGAACCAAGACTGCCTACTTGCATGCCCTAGGGATTTGTGTGCTACTGGTTTCAGCCAATATTTTCAGTTTGGTCCAGTGAAAATGATATCATCCAATAAATGGCCCCTTTTGCCGCTCGGGCTCTAATTTCCATCTCTCTTCACATTTTACCCACAATTCAGGTACTGTGCAAACTAGTTGTGAAAGGGCACTGTGTCTTTGCTTCTACTCACAGCTCATTTATCATAGGGACATGTGTTTTGCTACCGAAGAGGCCAGTGGTGAATTCCATGGCCGGGCAGCTGTAGAGCTGGGTAAAGGTGTAAACCCACTCCACTTAGATAAATAGGATCTGAAGGTCATGAAAGGACCATGAAGATGTCTTCACTGGACCAAGAAAACGGTATGCACGTGCACCACACTGCCAGGTTAGAACACCAATTATACGAAATCACTGTTCAGTATTGTTTCTCAATATATTCAGTGCAATCACAGGACTGCAAATAACGACTTGATTGCACTTTGCAGGATACTTTCTTCTGGATCTGTTTTTTTCTACTACTAGATGAAGAGTCAGGAAGACAATTATTGTAGAGGTTGGAAAATAGACCTAAGTCTGCAGATGCCACAGAGGGCCTGATTTACAAAAAAAGTTTTCAAGGGGACTTCCCCATTGAAATCTGGCCCTCCGTTTTTTTTAAATTTCTTTCAAGTGAGAAAATGTATTTCGCTAAGTAACAGTGTGCATGTTTATTTGTGTGTGTTTTGCATCAACCTTGAAATTAATAACCTACAGAAATACCGTTGATTTATTAAGTTTAGTCATGGAACGTGGTCATTCCTCGTGTCTATGTAGTGTACAATCAGGGGACCTTTCTGTTGTCATATACTTTTTGTTAATTCCTAGCACACATTTCACAGAATTAATTGAGGTTTGTGCCGAAGAAGTGGTGGCCTGACTTCATACTCTCTGTTGACAGTCAAAGGAACTTGATGCTGGGATTCTATTTGTTCAGGTATTTGAGTGCTTAACGTTTTGCCTCAAAATATGGTGTTAGCCACCAACGCATTGGATCAGATTTGTTTTTCTTAGCCTTTAGCCTTAATGTCAGTTTTAAAATGTAATGATATGTTATGAAGTTCAAATGCATTTTGGGTTTTTGGAATAAGTTGCACAAAGTTATACATATTGGTGTGAGTTTACAGAAAGCTGTACTTTTGTGGTTATTGTGTTTAAAACTTTTTTGGGGGGTGTTTATATCTTAAAGTAAATTGTTTAGAAGACTCACATACTAAAAGTCTAATTTGTAAATCAAAACATTTTAAAAGATAGCTAAGCAAATCCGCGTGTTCCTTTGAAGATTTTTAAAATGTTGCACAGAATAAAAAACGTCTTTCATTAGGCTGACAACATGTTTTAGAATTTTTTTAATTGGTTAATAGAAACTAAATTGGTTGTTAGAGGTTTTCAAAATTACTCAATATGGTATTGTTTTTAAGTGAAAGTACAGTAGTTATAATGCAGTTGGAGTTATTAACGAACATCTTAATCTTCGGTTAATTGCGCTGCTTATGTTCAAGGCATTTTTTTTTCTTTTATACCAGTTCTTTTAGTAGTAAAGAAAGAATCTAAACCGAAATAAAATGAAGAATAGCCAAAAGTTGTGGTAGGTTCTTCATTAATGGCACCTTGATTGCTGTATTATGAGTGTTACAAATACACCTAACTATTCTCTGCAGACATGGAAGTTGCGGCCATTGCTTGCTGCACACCTCATGTAGTGTCGGATCTTGCAAAGGATTTAGTATTCTTACACTGTTGGGGTTTTGGAAACCTTCTGCTTCCGTTTAGATTTGCCGTTATCTGAATTATCCTCTCTATTTTTTTGGAAAAGGAGAGTCCACTCGCCCAGCATGCAGTAATCCTGCCACTGGTCGCACAGTTTTGCTGCTACTTAGAATAACACGTTTCCTGGGATGAAGGTACAGATGCAGTTCTCTGGATTTAGAACATCTAGAAGGCGCAAACCAAGTGGGGCATCCCACATGATGGAGTTCTTAGAGTGGCTTGGGGTTCTTGTACCAAGTTTCACATTCACTGTGCATTCTTGGGCAAATGACGTTCCAAACTTCTTGATCAATGTGGTGATATCCATCTCACCTCTGCACAGCATTTCCTGTCATGCATCTCTGGCAAGGGTGCGGGAGCTGTGATCACGGTGCCTCCTCACTATTGGCTTGCTTCGGTCTCTGCCTTATTTTGATTGGCTCTCCATTTGCTTGCGTCACAGCTGCCTCTGTTAGTATTATTTTCCTTGCAATCTTAAACACGGAGTGTGCCCTTAAGGCACATTGCATGAAAACAATAAGAATCATGTAAAAAATATATTATACTTGAGAATAACATGCATAACTGAACTTTGCCTGTTTACATGTTCCATTTCATTTTCAGGAGAACATTATTCATTAGGATCAACGAAGGGTGATCTGTGTAAATCAATACATTGAAGATAGACAAGGTCTGTATGCGTAAGAGTAGGTGAACATTTTGAATGTCCCGTATTTTGTGCTATGGATTGCATTTTTGTTTTTCTTTTTTGTTGTGAAAGTCTTGAAGCTGAATTTTCCAAGCGACTACTGATGGCTGATTTAGCAACCAACCATTTAGTCATGTTCTATTCATCAGAGGTCATAAAGCAAGATGTGGGCACTTTCCAATCCCGAGGGGCACTCAGCCGAGAAGATGGACTGCTAGCTTTTGGGACCTCACATCGATGCTTTGTCCCCTTGTTCAGTTTGCTCTTACATGTTCTGCATTTAGACTTACGTGCCTGCATGACGCACTTCTTGCTTTATGTTTCCCAACTTAGCAGAGTTGGTACCAAAGCACTTAGGACAGGTATTTGATTGTTGATTGGAATCTCCCATTTCATCTGTCTTTGCTTTCGAAGCGGGATGTTTCATGCCACCTGCATTCCAGCTCTCTTTGAGCACTTACTTGCTTTGCTGCACCCACTGTGCTTCTTAGTATCCATGACTGGCAAACAGCCATTGTTGACAGTGCTGGGTAACCCCCAAACCTCCATATTGTGCCTTTTCCTGACAAAAACATGTTAAAGTAGTTTTACCAAAGTGTTCACTTTTTTCTCGTTTTATTTTGCTAAGAGCTGAACATGATCACATATTGGGATTTACGCAATGCCGGTGTTATGCTCCTTTACCTTTTCCAGTGGGCAGCCGTTTCGCCCTTGCACAATAGCTAACAATCAAAAACCTTTAGCTACTTGTTTTAGGACCATGACATCATCCTTTGGGCTGAAGCAGGTGGCACACCTACCAAGGGGTATCTCTGCAGAGCACTGAAAATCTGATTTCTGCTGTCCATTTCAACATGACAAAAGGCCCCCCAGAGCAACATCATAGACCAGTATACAGACCTAAGCCCTACAGTAATGACTGAGAGTAATCTGCACCAGTTTTACCTTTTGTTAAATTAGTTGGCAATGAGAAAATGTACACTTGACTTCTAAGTGATGTGGTGTTTTTCCTGATACAAACATCTATTAGTTATGCCCCTTCACCCACTTCCCATGTTTGCAAATGCATTTTTCCACTCATTTGATTCTGAATCAATATTAATTCATTGCCTGTTAAATGACGCAGCCATTTTTGGTTTTGGTTCATTTGGTGATTGTTGGCACGTAAAGGAACTGAATCCTTCCTGGTCTCTATCTGGGATGACCTAAAAAGAACAGCAGACGCTGAGAACTGCGCTGTGCAACCTCCTTGACCCCCCAGCAGCCTTCGACATGATTAACCACTCCATCCTCATGAACAGACTCTTCGCCCCTTGGCATAAGGGACTCTGCCCTCAGATGGATCTCCTCTTCTCTCTCCGACTGCTCACAAATTGTCTTACCACACCCTTTCTCCTCTCCCCCTGCCCATTCCCACATGGAGGCCCCCAGGGAGCCTCTCTCTCCCACCTCCTTTTCAACCTCTACCTTTCGCACCTCGCCAAGCTCATCCACTCCCACAATCTTACCTGTTACAACTATGCTGACGACACCCCCAAACTTTGCATCCTGCCTCTCAGACATTGACCTCTGGATGACGAACAATCACCTGCTCCTTAACTCTGGAAAAACTGAAATCCGAATCTGTAGCAAAACAGCTCTCCTTCCCCAACCTATCCCTTCGCCTCACTCATTAGGACCCATCCGACTGCATCCCCTTCAGTCAAAAACCCAGGATGCACTTTTAGCTCTGATCTGACCCTCTCCCACCACATCAATGCAGTCTCCAGATCGTGCACCTTCTACCTACCCATCCTCAAGCAAATCTTTCCCTCCTACTGCATAGAGTTTCTGAAATGATGGCTATCATCCTCTCGCGCCTAGACTACTCGGCCTCCGTCTACCTAGCCACACCCACATACCAACTGAGAAAGCTTCAGTGGGTTCAAAGCTCTGTAGCAAGGCTCCTCCTTGCACTCTCGCCCATAGAACACATCTACCCTGCACTCAGGCCACTCCACTGGCTGCCCCTCCACCGACGTGCCTCCTTCAAAGCCAAGTGCATTACTCACTGCGACATCCTCAAGAAAAGCCAAGAATTCCTCCAAAATAAGCTCTCCTACTACCACCCCACTAGAATCCTCAGATCATGCTCCACACACCTCCTGGTAGTCCTGCTTTCAAATTCTCCAGATTAGGAGGTTCCTGTTTGTCCTTGCACTTATCTTCAGGAACTCCCTCCCCCTCATGCCTCGTCTCTTAGAGGATCACGTGGCCTTCAGGAAAAGTCCTCAGACCATGACTGCTCCACCCAACCTCATGATTCCCCATGTGCACTCCCGGCCTATCGCACACACATTTCATCCAGAAGTCCTCATCTCCTCTGCACACTCGCCCCCTTGCCAATCTGTCAGTTACTAGCCTACTCTTCTTTCCTTGCAAACACCTTGTTCTGCCATCCAACCTTCCTGGTGGGATACCAAGCACACTTGGAGGACTCAGGTAGTCACTCCAGCCATTGTCACTTAGAACGAACCCTGAAAATGAGCCAGGCATTGCACCCATATGGGCTTGGAATGGGGCAATGCATCTCGCTTAAAATGCACCTTTAGAAAGTCACGGTGATCATCCCGCAGGAGGACAACCAGGCATCCTGGACCCCTCGCTCAGGGTCAGAATGGCAGGTAACTCTTAAGAAGGAAAGTGTCCTAAAGTATCAGACACTCGCGCCCCTTGCACACCTTATCTACTATAAACACAGTCCTATTTTATGACTAATCAGGGATTTTTCAATAATAATTATCAAGTGGGTCAGTTTACAAAGTAGTCTGAAATAGAAAAATGTGTATATCTTTCTTCAAGGAATTAATACTTTATTACTTTTCAGCATGAAGAAATTAATCAATCTATCATAAAAACAAGGAGCTCGAAGCGTTTTGTGAAACTGGTCCCTTTATCAGGAGCAATATTTCTTAGGAAGCGTGTGCGTCAATGATGCTTCACACTTCTAAATTCAAAATGTATCTATAACACAGTACTTTCAGTGAGTTTAACGGAGCAATAGAGTGGTATAAGATCCAAGTGTGATTTAGTGATACCTTCTCCCCTCAATGACAGCAAAGTGGCATCCAGATTCAGAGAGTCTTCAGTCATTTCTCATGTGTTGGCTTTTAAAACTCCACCTGTTATAATACTTATAGGAGTGTCAGCATGTTCTGGGTGCTTACATTATAATCTAAAGAAAGATAAGATGTCAATGATCATGTTAGAGGTGCCTGGAGCCTACCTTAAAGTCTCAAAGAATGCCATGGTGCTAATGTCCTGGGATGTGGTGCATTAAGGATGTTTCGTAGTCCTTGTAGCTCTCCGGTCACAGAGTCATAAGATTCGAAATTTATAATGGGTGCTAATAGATTGGATTTGATTATATAATGATATCCCAAGCACCATATATACTCTGAAATATATCACTTTAAGTAACTTTTGAAACCACTCTCCTTGTGGTCAAGCAGTAATTCTAGGTTTTTAGAGGCTGTGAACACTTAAAATAATCCTGGGACAGATCTACAAGAGAAAGTGTAGACTTCTTAAAATCCAGTTAGACTAGTTCATATGTAATTCCGCACTAGTCAGGGAATCAACGTTATATTGCAAAAGTGTAGACTTTTTATATAGAAAAATGGTTCAACGGGTGTATAGCTAATTCCCCACTAATCTAGGAATAAATGTTATATTGTGATATTGCCAGCCAGCAATCTCTATCTCTCTTACCAATTGTGCCGATCCATTCCATGCCGCATGCAGAGTGAAAACACTCTGTAAACAAGATGGCAGCCTTCTATATGACATGGTGTGCGTGTAAAACGTATGCGATGACTTCACAGTGTTCATCTTTATGCATCTGCATATAGGTATTAGCACCGAATTCCTGTTGCAGTTAATTCTATGTGATCTATTCAGTATGTACTGAGAATGTCTGAATATGGAGAAGAACCCTTTCCTTTTAACAGTGTGTATATTTAATCGGTGTGTCATCTGCGAATCCACTAGCTAGTTTGTGAGTTAGCCCCTGTGCTGTCATTGATGGTGACTCAGAGGATCTGTAATGTACAATCATTGATTGCAAATCAGTCGTGAGACTGTTACAGTTGTCTCTGTTGGTTATTTGTCATTTAGCACCACTATTTTCGGGTGGAATCAACCATAGTACATTTTAGATTCACAATATACTTTATCGACCATGGTACACTTCGTATGTCCAGTACATTTTAATCATGAGCAATTTAGATTAAGTGTTCTGTCTCAAGTATGACGATAAATATATATACAGTTTTATCGGTACAGTGTCAGTCTTTTTGTACATATAATAAACTCATAAACAGATTGTTGCAACATAAATGGTCTACCCTCTGTTTCTGTAATCATTTTCTAGTTGGCAAGATGGTTACAGTATCTATTACCATTGACAGTGGGTGCTACATTTAGGAGGCCATAACTTACCTACCTATTTTCTTGAGCAAACTTTTACTCCCCCCACTCCCTGCCAAGATACACAATCATAAAACAGAGAGTGAGGATCTATTGTAAGTCTTCTCCCTATTCCTAGTAGGTGTTGTCCCTCTCTGGACACGCTTCCTTGGATGGGGTCTTTCCTATGTGTGTTTTAACCTAAGTTCTTCTAGGGCTAACCAGATAGTCTATGGGCTATTAAACTACTGTGTATCCACAATAGACTACTGACCATATGCCTTAGGTGTTGCTTTTTTAACATCTTTTCCCTTCCTTGATATTCACTCATTTGGAAGAGAGTGGTCGATTAAGGACAAGGTTGAATGTCGAAATATTGAATATGGGACAAACATCCCTTTATTTTCTTTATTCTGTCCCTTTTAGATAAGCTTTATATCAGTGTGATCTAGTTGTAGACACAGGCCAGGCGGTATTAGAAAGAAAATCGCTCTATCCTCTGTCTCCTTTATTTACCTTGTCCTTTTCGTACCACTTCGAGACTGAGTAAAATTTGATGCTGTAGACAAATGTTATACAGATGTGTGTTTGCCCCTGTGTTGTGTTAAACTACAGTATCTATTATCCATGTAACTTTTGAATATTAACTTGAAACATTTTTTGACACTAATCCTAAGAACTGGTGTGTTCCTAACTGAAAAAAGTTCTGCTGAGGCAACTCTAAAGCACAGGATGGTGGGCCAGACTGCCGCTTGTCATCATGAAATGGGATTCCTGTTTTGCCACTAGAAGGAACTAGGCATGGCAATCTCTCACTCTAAGAACCTCTCAAAGGGCATGTTTTATGCATTCATGGAGCACTTAGACCGCCTGTGAAACACAGCACTGCTTCTGTACATTGATGGAACCTAGGAAACAGACATCGTTGCTTGTACAGCTAACCCATTTCTCCCCTCGCATGCTGCAACTCTGCAACTTAGCGGAAGGCACGGTCTCATTCCACACAACCTGCACACGCATGTATAATAGAAACACTATTGCACATCACCTCTGCCATAAGAATGAAGCTACTTTTAACGACAAAAATTCGAACTGTAGCTTCCCACATAACTCTCTATCTCCTTCAACACAATCCCCCCCTAGTGCAAAGTATTTCCTCCACTGCACCTATACACACACCATTGAGACATGGGTGATTACCAGGGTCTTGGCCACCCTCTCGTAACTTTAATCGCTGAAATGCAGACACTCATAATAGCATCTCCAAAACTCTCCCAAATGTTGCTATTCCGGTCCATCTGAGGGTGTTAGGCAAGATTGTATGTAGTAACCCTGTAGGAGACTACACCAGCCTTGTCCTCTTGGCAATAGGCAACCCAAATTTTGGTATAGGCCTGTAGGTAGAGTGACTGAGCAGCCAGGCTTATCTCAAGAGGGGTCAATGCAAGCTGTAGGGTTGCAACATAGAGATTCACAGTGACATATATTCAAATAACACTTATACTCAAGGTTTCTTGATGAAATCATTATTTATTCCTTTAACAGTCAGTTTTAAAATAAGCCTTCTTTAGAAAGGGCCAATATGTAACAATAAAATACACTTCAAAAATACACTCCTTCCGTTTCAGTAAGTAAGTAAGTAGATACCCTTTTGGGAAGGCACACAGACACTTCCTGCACCCTGAGGTGACTTCAATTGCTAGGACACTGTGGACATTAATATATCACTCATACAGTTAAGGCAATACTGAGGTTTGGTGGAAAAAGGAAAAGGTTAGGGAAGGAGACAAAGGTTAACAAGTTGCTCAAACAGGTAAGCACTTTTCAATCCCCCAATGAAATATAGGTTAACCCTTTCCCAGCTATACAAGTAAGGTATGTATGACTTTTTGGGGGGACAGATCAACACAAAGTCAGAGGATAAGAAGAGTCTTCAGGGAGCCAGGACAGCCATTGTCAGTTGAGCAAAGTCTAGGGGAGCTGAGGGACTTCTTGAAGATAGCACACAAGTCTTGCACATTGTTAAAGAGAATTTTTGTTGTAAAAGAATCACTGTTGGCCCACACTCTCATCAATTGTTGAAAATCAATGATCCTGTAGATCACTGTTCCAATTCGCTTATCGCTTGATGTGCTTTGCACTCTGGAGTAAACTGCAGTGAGAATGTGCGTTTATAGCTGGCTGACATACCTCAGAGCAGACATTGGGGGGAAGCAAGAGTTGCATAATGGGACCTACTGTGCTCTCTCCCCACCTGTTGCCTCACCCTGGTGTGTCACATTTTGTTGCAATGCATTGCAAATGTCCCAGAAACCATGCATTCTAGGGTCGAGTACCAGTCCTTCTACGACCATATTGATGTTTTGTCGATTTCAGGCAACCGTCTCATGTGTGAAGGAGCTGAAATCCAGGGAAAGTGGTGAGGTGTCCAGATGTCATGTAGCCAGTATTGTCCGGAGAGTCCTAACGAGTATCTATGCAGAATTTGGTGCAGATTGGTGAAACGGTGTGGAATTGTACAAGGAACAACACTTCTCCAAGCCACAAACTGAAAAACAAATTTTGACATTTACTTAAATCCAGGGAACGGGGTGGGGTGTCCAAATGTCATGTAGCCAGTATTGTCCAGATGGTCCTAGCAAGTAACTTTGCAAGATTTGATGTAGATTGGTGAAACAGTGTGGAAACATATGAGGAAAAACACTTTGCCAAGCCACAAACCCAGCCATAAACCCACACATTTTCACTTTTATAAATATAGAAGATGTATGCGTCATACAACATAACATCCTCTACATGATATTTAAAAAATATGGCATAGGCACATGAGTACAAAAGGATGTGTTATCTATATAGTGTATTCAGATAATAATAACATGGTATGTATCAGTACATCAGTACCCACTGTTACAAGGAGTGGGGAAACACAACAAATATATTTCAGGTTCAAACTAAGGTGTATTATCTTTTTTAGGATGCGGTTGATGATCACTCCTTTGAGGGTAAATGGTCTTTTCATAACAAAATATAATATCATTCTCAGAGTAGAAGCTAAGCAGAACAGTGTCAGGATAAGATAAACTATTTGGGGAAGATTACCAAAACGTGTTTGTTGCAAATCCGAGATGCACAACAAATGCACAAGGAAATGGTGCACCTTTTTTTTTTGTTTTAAAAAAGAGTTTCTTAGAGGTATCCGAGTGGCCAGAATGTGTGCAAAATGAGAGCAAATGATGCTCATAGTGAGCAGAAAGCATCTGAAGATGTCCAATTTAGCATGCATTAGGGCTGTGACCAGAAGAAAGTGGCATTGATGCACTGAAAAGCCTATTCAGAAATACCCAAGACAATGTGTTTTATTTTTGTATTTACTGAGTTACAGTTTTATGAAAACATTTCACAGAGAACAAAATAAAATATTGCATAGCAATAAATCCCACATCCAAATATTTGCAGACTTTTCTGAAAAAAACCACGATAAATGGCAAAAATGATTGCATAGCAATAAATCCTGCTTCATCTGCAGGCGGGCATACTTCTCTAGGTAATCAGAGAGTGTAACACTAATGACAAACGGCAGGAAAAGAAAATTGACACTCCTACTTGAGCATTGCACAAAACAAAATTACCTCCCAACCATCCTCCCCACTTTTACACTGGAGATGGTTACGTCAGAGCTTATAGGATATCATAGACTTTCTTCCACATAATGGTCAAATAGATGAGGTATGCTTCATAATTCGCACTTGGGTACAAGGCCCACATTTCATCTGTAGTTAGGCTAACTTGCAGACAATAATGCCAGGGAACGAAGTGGCTGTAGGGACTCATATTGTATCTAGAGATGTTTTGCTGTTTCAAGTGTGTCGTCCCTGCCTAAGCGACAGACCCTGCCCTCGCTCGAGAGGCAAAGTCATTTTCCCTCCAAATCCCGTGTGCTGACAGCATGTAATTTAATTGTAACGTAGTCCCATACCAACATGTTCCCTATGAAACATCTCATATACTTAGGGGTAGATCCTCTCAGCAGTATGCGGTGGACGAAATCTGCTCCCTGTTCATGTGATGACAAGTTGACAATTAGCTGTTCTTTACTAAAGTCAGTGAACATACACTTCACATTTGCCTTAAGTGATGGATAATCTAAGTCAGCTGTGGCCACTGGTATCCTAGCCACAGGGATACAATAGCCTTGATTGTGGCAACTCGGCTGTTTGGCATTAAGTGGACTCTAGATCTCATGATCCTGCGTATGCAGGCCTGGAGTGCGTTATCGGGTACTCTGATTAGTTTCCAGTCTGTTATAAGGTAACTAAATTGAATTCTCACTGCCATAGGCAGGTTATCACATTCAAGGTAGACCCTTTCTATAGATGTCCAAGCAGGTAGCATCAGAGGTTTCTTGAGCAGAGTCCACTCAGATTTGTTCACCCTATCCAAGTGGGTCATGGTCCAGATGGCCGCTCCATAAATAATAACGGAAGAGATCTGGGTCTGGTACAGCTATAGGATACTGGCAACAGAATAGGCCCCTCCTCTGTCAGCAAACGCAATGATACGACCCAGAGTTGATAATGAAGAAGATCTCACTTGTTCAAAGTGCTCATAACCCTTTAGTATGTTATCAAGGTTTATCCCCATCATAGACAGGTACCTCCACAGTTAGTGCCCACTCATATTTCCAATTTACATTTTGGGGTGTCTTTCTAGACTGGCTGAATACCATGATTTTGATTTTTGTAGTATTAACTTTTAGGGAGTTGAGATCTGCATATTGCTTAAATTTATTCAGTGCATTTTGGAGACCCATTGGAGTAAGGTCCAAGATAACCAAGTCATTGTAAGATGCTTGAGCCTAATTTTGGTGGAGGAGTAGCAGTGTCATGGACTGCGCTACCCACATCTGAGAGACAGAGATTCAACAAGATTGGAGCCTGGGTACAGCCTTGTTTGAGGCCTTTATAGGTGTTTGTCCATAATGTAGTCTGCCCTTGCTGATCCAATCTTATTTTTACTCTAGTCTGGTCGTGAAGTAGAACAAGCATCTTGAGGAGCCCAGGGTATTCCCAGCCACGTAACTTATTACAGAGTCAACCTCTATCTACTGTATCAAAGGCAGCACTGAAGCCTACCATGACCACATATTCCAGGATCTTTCATACCTTCCAAGCTTGCTCCAAAGTAATAAATAGTGCCAGACAATAAATCACCATACTGGAACCTTTACGAAAACCAGCCTGGTTGAATGGGATGATGTTATGATCTTCTGCCCAGTCTTCAAGTTCTCTGAGCAGAATACGGGTGAATATTTTGGATGAGATATCTAGCATTGCAAGATGCCTATAATTCCCTACATTTTCATGTTTGCCCTTCTTCCAGACGGGAACAATAATGCTGTTGTGCCAGCTCGAAGGAATTGTCCTAATGGTTTCAATACTGCAGAACAGCCTGTGCAATTTGTGTACCCAGATATTGGGGTCTAGTTTGACTAGAGAACTGCAAATGCCATCCGGGCCAGGAGCCCTGGATGACTTGCTGGAGGTCATAATCTTGCAAATACCGGCCTGATTGTTCTGATACTGCCAGTTTAATTAAGTAGATGTCAGTACCCCCAGATCCTCAACCCCAAATGTGTGTGCCATGTGAAGTTCCCAGGCTGATTCAGAAACTCTGTTAATGACTCAGTTCTGGCCTTATACCAGTTCACTATATTCCAAAATGTAGTAGAGTCCTGTGTGAGTGAGAGATGGACCAAAGCCTGCCATCATGTACATTCTGAGATGTATTTGGATCTCCTGAGCCATTTTGCATATACCTGTTTGGTAGCCTTATCTGTGGCACAGTACTTGATCAGGCTTCAGTAAGCCTCTGTCAAGTTGTGCAGCTCCTTACTAAGAAGCCTTTTCCTCGCTCTAATTAAGTGATCACACTCATACAAGTGACCAGTGGAGTTCTCAACAGCCAGTCTACGAATAGGCAGACTTTTAATCATATAGCATTGTTTGATAGTGTCCATACACAATTCAAAATGTTTGATGACTAAAGGAGCCAGCTCAGGACCTATAGTGTCATCAAAACCAAAGTGGTCTAAGTTGCTTTGATGTAGGATTGATTGTGCAATGAGCTGTGCCTTTCCCATAGAATGGTCAAGGGTTTATAAACATGTCGTCCACCATTGTGCTCATATTTGCAATGAACATGTAGTCAATAGAACTGCTCTCACGATTCCCTACTCGTGTATAGCTAGGTGGTCAGTCATATGGAACTGCTCCATTTACCTTGAGGCCTGAAGCAAATTGCATGGACGCCCAGCTCCTACTATGTCGAAGGGTTTATATTGGCCCTGTTTCTGGTGAACAAAGCTCTCACAACTCCAACAGCATCCTTCCAACGTTGAGAAATCAGAGTTTCTGGTGTTGAAGTCACTGCAAAACCAGGACAGGATGGGCATTATGAAGTCCTTCTAAGATACCCTCTAATTGTTTAACCATATCCAATTGCACCCTTTTATGGTGGAACATATATGTTTAGAGCAATAAGGGTTTGGCAGGTGTGGTGCTGAGGGATAGCAGGAACAGTGATCCTGCCAATGAGAATATTATCCGATGGACAGGGGATCTTCTCTGTACACAAGTCCTGCCTTAAACCAAGTATAAGGCCTCGATTCAGAGCTTCTGTGGCCCTGAACAGACGAGTTATGCATGTCCATCCATCAATTGTCAGTGGATTGACAAGCCAGGTTTCTTGAAGGGCCACCATGCTTATTTGGTCTATGTGATCTAGTAATCCATCTCTGTCTGACCAGTGTGTGTTTCCATATGTGTTCCAACTCAAAAGAAGAAAGGGAGTAGAGCAACCATTGTTAGGTACTGTTAGCTTTTCGTCTCTCCACCATATTGGCCAACCACTCGCAATGGCGCTCTTCCCCATAAGTAGCTGATGTTTTCATGTTGTTTTGATTAAAAAGCTGTCCGGTAGGCTTAACAGGCTCAGCAACATTCCTTGCTCCAGAAATGGAAGTTGGGCCAGTTTTCCCCAGCAGAGATACTGCCCTCATCTTTGGGGCCATACCCGATCCTCTCGATATCCAACAAGTTGATTTTATTATCCCAACCAAAGTTTACCTGAGTCATGGTGTTGTTGGTAGTAAATCTTACTCTGTTGGTTGCCTTAGTCAGAGGAGGTTCAGTAGATGTCTGCGTCAAAAGTAACTCTTCCAAATGGTATGAAGAGTTATCGTAATAGTGCACAGATTTTGGGGGTTTTACATGATTAGCCTCCTTCTTTCTATTGGCATCGTAGCATCCAATATGCTTACTGATCTTCATATGGTGGTCTTGGCCACACTCCTTAGTGGACATTCCTATTGTTTGGATGTCACAGTGGATCTTAGATGGTACATTCGAGACACAATTATTAGGGTGTGTTGTGTACCTCGTGCCATGTCTGATAGAAGTCTTGCCTGAACGGGAGGAAGGGTGCTCGAGATGCCGGGTTCACCTAATTCCTTCTGTCTGGTATTTAGCCTCCTTTCTTTTCTGGTAAGATTCTCAATCATAATTGCCTGTTTGGCACTTTTATTCTTCTTCCTCTGGTACCAAGCGCAAGAGTTTGGGTCCATCACCTTATTATTATTTTGGATCGCTGAGTCAGGGTAAACTCTATTTGAGTTAAGGTGTTCCAGTATTAGACCAGTCATAGAGTTCATCCTAATATCCATGGTCTCTGTGTGTGCAGAAATGGTGTTCAAGGCTTTATGTTAGTCATCCCAATTTTTTGAGGCTCTACTACATTACACATTTTAGCCAGTTTTATGTCAATGGTATTGAACTTGTTAGTCAACTTGACCAATAGATTTTCAAGTATGCCAAACAAAGCTTCTTATGTGGTGCTATCATTTTCAAGATAGCTTAGGGCCTCTGTGGCTGTGTCGTCCTGCAGTGAATAGATAGACCTAAAGACTGCAGGCAACAACTGTGTTGGAGTAAAGTGCTCTGTTATATGGCCATCCTGATTGTACATTTGTGCCATTGAGTCTGGTGCAGGACTGGAAAACCCGACTGGTCTGTTGTTTCTCATCGATGGTGTATCCATCCTTCCATACTCTGTGCAGCTGATAGTTCTAAGCATGGAATTACCGGACTGATGGGTGGGTTTGTAGTGAACACCCCACTGGTATCAGTCAGGCCCAAGTTGCCATCGGTAAGATCCACTATATGCCCTGGAGTTGGAGTGATCAAAGCCTTCACAACAGGTTCTATGATCTTGGTTCCAGTGCATGGAAGCTTGGCATTTAGTTCTTCAGTATGCTCAGCGTGCAGGACACCAGAGGCTTCCTGTAGAACATTATCTGAAGCATGATAAAAATGTGATTTTAGTGTTGTGCTTAGGACGAAGCGTTAAGTCTCAAATAACTCCCGACCATTGTGGGCAACCACGTGATAGGCGCCGTGGCTGCATTGAGGATTCCCTTTGGGTACAGTTAGATAGATGTAATCCAATTCTCCTCCCATCCCACCTCTTGCATAGCTGTGACATCAGGTCGATTTGTACAATTATTTTCCACTTCTCCTTCTGAGATAGTCATGAGCAAGGGAGAGTCAGGGGTCGGAATGGTTGCTTTACGCATTGCCGCAGTATGCTTAGATGCTCATGCCGCGGCAGCTGTAGTGGCTCAAAGCTTTGTTGTGTCTGAATGCAGCAAACACAACAAGGAGAAGGGAATCTACTATGATCCTTTTGCAGAAGTGTTGGGTAGTTTATATACGGTTACTATACAGTGACAAGCATGCTAGTGCCAAGTGATAAAGAAAAGAATGTCACACAGGTGCATGCTTACTGGTCAAAACTGGCTTGTTGTTTCAGAACGCTGTTAGGAAAGATTTCATATTTGAATGTAATTTTCCCTCCAAACTTTTTGCTGCTGTTTTACACCATTGACTAAACTTTGCCAGAGAAGCACAGCCCTCAGCTGCACTCTTCTGAGCTTTTGCTCACTTTTTATGGGGAAACTGACATGCCCTTATGACAGTCAGCACTGGGAGACTTTGTTTCCCTTAGTCCTTTCCTCATGTTGCAACATGTAACAAGTGTGCAATCTAACTTACCTTACAGTACACTTGGGTCTCTAGTCTTTCCAAAGGCCCTAGAAACTCTCGCTGGACTTTTTATGAACTGTGCAGATGTGTCACGGACAGGACTGGTGGCAGCTATCATTGTCTTATATTTTTAACCCTTTCTTGCCATGTTAACCACGATTACCGTGTTTGGCACGAATAGGTGGCCTGGCTCCAAAATTAACCAGGTGCCCTTTTTAATAATTACTGGCTCCAAAATGGCCATGCCACGAGGTACTTTGTCCTGTCCTTTGGCCATCTTGCCCCTTCAACTTCCCCAGGTCAAGTCAACCCGGGTCAGTCCTTATTTGGTCATGCACTTTCCCGCGAAACCCAATGCTTTCGCGGGCTTCTGCATTTCTTGTGTGTGTGCCTCCAGGTTGTGGGCTGGGATGTCTGGGATGTCTGTTCCCAATACAAATCCTGGGTGCCAGAGAGTCCAGAGAGTCTGGAGTTTCCTGGGACCACTGTGGTCCATGATTGGTCCACGTATGGAGTGAGTGTTTGTGAGCAGATCTCCCATTGGGTCCTCTCCGTTTTGGCATGAAGGGAACTTTGGATAAGAGGAGGCTGAAAACACCACTACCATGTCGATCTCCTGAGTTCACACAAACAAAGGATAAGGAGCCAAGTATCCTGCAACAAGAAGCCGAGTCAAGGAACCGCTGGTGACCCGCTGGAAGGTTTGGCACCCTGAGCCCGCTGTTGTCCTGTGAGACCCCTCTGTCTCTGATCGTCCTAGAAGGTCTGCGAAGATGCTTTGACCCATTGGAACAGTGGTATCAACTATTCTCACCACCTTCAACAAACCCTGCAAGTAAGCCTGGGCCAACCAGTGGGCTGACCAGCTTACACGGGACGTTTGCTCTGATACCGCCGCTGTTTCGAGGAGGCCCTCGAAACTTGGTATACAGCTTGTTCTGTGTCCATGGCACCCTCAAACTGAATTTCGTACACTTGGCATTCCCAGGTCTGAAGTGAGACGAGTGTGCCTGGACCGGAGTAAACGCAGTTACCGTGTTGCCCTGCTGTGGCAACGACCTGTGCAAATTCACTGCATTTGTGACCCCCTCAACCCTGAAGCCTGCTGCAGTGGAATTGGGCTGATTCCTCGACCCGCAGCGGAGAAATAGCCACTATCCCATTTGGGAATCCTCGCTGCATCTCGGGAACTACACAGTGTCGAGACGTCCTGATTGTCGCATTCGAACCTGCCAGCGAAGTGGACTGTACTGGCGAAGTTTGGGTCTGCCTGCGTCGGGGACCGGTGAGTAGTCCTTACACCAACCGGTGGCCCCTAGCGCAGGAGACCACTTTTACACATGAAGTGGCCCCTTAGGGCCCCTTTCCTTTCCACGGCTATTGCGAAATAGTGACTCCATCCCGCACTCTCCAACTGCCTCTGCCCTCAAGTGGAGGCCCTGCTGGAATAGTGGGAACTTGTTCTTCATTGCCTTATCCACCTTCCTGAGCTGCTAGAGACCCTCGAAGAGACCCTATTTTGTCCATTGGCACCAGCGTGTGTATGTTCTATTGAGCATAAAGCTCCTCTCTACGTAGGGCTTGGACTGCCTCTTAGTTAGGTGTATTCCTGATGTCAAACTGGGTCTAAAGATTACTTGCATTGCCTGTTTTCCTCTCCATCTAGGTGGTCTACATATTTTGTGCTCTTAACCCCTTAAACCGCTTTGGTCTTGTATATATATTGTATTAATTGTGATGTATTGGTTTAATCTAGTGTTACTGTGATTCTTTGCTATGGTCTATGTCACAAAGGCCTTGTAATAAATGTGTCTATATTTTTAATATAACATCTGTCTGGAGTAATTTGTAAGTGTCCTTGCTTTGTGTGCTCATTGAGGTCTTTCATTCACCCTCACCCCTCTTGAGACTTGGTCTTGACTGTCTGCCATAGCTACCCTGATTGGTCTGGCTTGTCCAGGGGTTACCCTGTTCCAAGAAACTAGGTTGGCCTTCTGAACCTCTGCCCCTCCAGGTCAGCGTTCAGAAATCTGTATTAACAAATTGGTGGCAGTGGTGGGATAGGACTGAAGGTATCCAGTGCTGCACACTAGTGAAGGCATTTCAAGTTATTTTTACCAGGACACATAGTGAATTGTTGTGGTATAACTTAAAAGACCATAGTCCTATCTAACAGTATGGAAACAAGTACCTTGTTAACTTTAAATTTGTCTAAATCCGACACATTGAGGAAGATGTGTGCTGAGAGAGGTATCCCCTCTCAAGGCAAAAAAGTAGAAATGATCCAAAGAATCATGGACTGGCAAGAAGTTCAGCTTAGAGCTATAGCTTCTGAGGACAGTGCAGAAGGAGGTGGGGCTGCTCTCACTGGTAGAACTGATGGTTCTGCCACTGCACTGATCCACGGCAACCATGAGGACATGGAGGATGTAATGTCGAATGGTTCCTCTGCCATTGCTGATGCGGAGGCCATACTTGAATTCGAGAAGCAAGAGCTGCTGTTTAGGCAGAAGGAGCTTGAGTTCAATATGGCCAAACTAAAGATAGAGCAGGCAGAAAAACAAAAATACAGGGATCACCAGTTGGAACTGGCCAAGCTTCAAGTTGACAATGGATCCAAGGGTCCTGGAAATGGGTCTGGGGCCTCCTCTCATCCAAGGTTTCCAAAGGATCTGCTCAGTGTGTATGAGGAAAATAATGACATTATGGATTGGCTGAATACATTTGAGTATGCATGTGAAGTTCAACAAGTTGACAATGCTGATAAAATTGCTTGGTTACTCAGCAGACTGCCTCGTTCTGGCTGCAGTGCCATTATGGAAATGTTAAAAGCTGAGAGAACAGATTTTGCAATGCTGAAGCAGACTCTCATCTTAAAGTTTGGAAAGACTCCTGCCCAATACTTAAAAAGATTCAGAGAGTACAAGAAGAAAGAAGGTGGTATTTGGGTATCTTATGTTACTGATCCTTAAAAAACTTGACTGGCTGGGTTGAAGGTTATAAGGTTTCTACCTTTGAAGGTATGATAAGTCTTGTCGTGCTGGAACATATTTTTGCATCTTCTTCCCCTGAGCTTAAGCAGCATTTGGCAGATTCAAAGGAGATAGATCCTAATAAGCTAGCCATTGCAGCAGATTTGTGGGTATCACATTGAGTGTCCCATAAGGACAAGACTCATCCTGTTAAGCAGGAGGAAGGGAAAAAGTCCAAAGATAAGGAGGTTGGGGAAACTGATAAATCTTCCTACCATAAGGGCCACAAAAAGAAACAGAGATGTAAGACACAAGATAACTCACAGGGTAGTGGGGGACAGCCTCCAAAACAGAACTCTGGTTATAGTAAGCCTCCCTATGTAAACAGACCCAATGGATCTTGTTTTGCTTGTGGAGCAACTGACCCCATGAAAGGGGATACCAGATGTAAGGTCAAAACCTTGGGAGTCCACTCTGCTAATCTGGCCTTCTCCTTCTATGAGGAAGAAGAGATTACGGGAGCATCCTTCTTCTCAGACTCCTTCCCCAGTGGGATAGAAGCTGAGGTAGTTTTAGTTTCCCTGGGTTCCAGGGAGCCTAAAATCTCAGAGGCTTATGCTAGGATTCCAGACAACACCAAGCACTACTTTAAAGACAGTGTGCTGATCAATGGAGTAGATACTCCAGCTCTTAGGGATAGTGAGTGCAGTCGAACTGTAGTGGATTCTACCTTGGTAGACCCGGCGGAAGTTGCCAGAGCTACTCTGATGCCCACTACGTTGGCTGATGGTCCACCTCTCATGTTCCCAGTAATACCTGTAAATCTTACTATCAATGGTACAGCAGCCAGGATTCCAGTGGGCATTCAGAGGAGTGTCCCAGGAAAAGTCTTGTTAAGCAATGATCTCTGAGCCTTAGGGCTTGTGGGAGACACTGCTGCCAGACCCTGCAAGGAGGTGGTGATGCCTGAAGTATTTGACCCCAATGACCATCCTGAACTAAAAATGTGTTACTAGAATGTGGTCCTGACCGGGAAGAATTCAGTAAAGGCCAAAGTGAGTGCCCATCTCTGGAAGGCCTAAGGAGACAGGCCTGCTCCCAACTTGAGGGTGAACCTCCTGGGAAGCATCGGATTTATTGGGAAGGTGGGCTCCTGTATAATGAGCCTACAGAGTCTACAGAAGGAGACCATAGGAGGTTGTTGGTTCAACTTGCTGTAAGAACCTTCCTCCTGCAGCTGGCGCATGAAGTGGCCCTTGCTGGTCACCTTGGAATTAAGAGGACCAAGCAAAGGCTATCCATGCAATTCTACAGGCCCAAGATGGGGGTGCAAGTAGAAAGCCACTGCGGGAGTTGTACCTCCTGCCATTTATCTGGTGAGAGTGGCTCAACCATCCAAGCTCCATTGGTACCATTACCCAGTTGTGGGGGTACCATTTGAGAGGGTAGGGATCGACATTGTTGGTCCCCTTGACCCTCAAACCTCCTCAGGCAATAGGTTTATCCTGGTGCTGGTCGACCATTCCACCAGGTATCCTGAGGCCATCCCATTAAAAACTGTGACTGCCAAGTCAGTTGCAAAAGCTTTACTTGGCATCTTTACTAGGGTTGGCTTCCCCAAAAAAGTTGTGTCTGACAGAGGCAGCAACTTTATGTCAAAGTATATGCAGGCTATGTGGAAGGAATGTGGGGTCACCTATTAGTTTTCTTCCGCATACCACCCCCAGACCAATGGTCTGGTGGAAAGGTTTAACAGGACCTTGAAAAGTATGATTGGGGCTCTGGAAGAACCTCAAAGAAGAAAATTGGATCTTCTATTACCATGCTTACTGTTTTCCTACAGATAGGTATCACAGGAGGGTGTTGGCTTCAGCCCCTTTGAACTTCTGTTTGGTCACCCTGTAAAGGGACCCTTAGCCATAGTCAAGGAGGGATGGGAGATGCCCACTCCCCCCATTATGACCAAAGTAGTAGACTATGTGCTAGGGCTCAGAAAAAAAGATGGTACTCCTGATGGGTCTGGCTAGTGACAAGTTGAAGGCAGGACAAGCTCTGGTGAAACATTGGTATGACCAGAAAGCTTCCCTCATCAACTTCACACCTAGTCAGAAAGTCCTGATCATGAATCCCATAAGGCCTAGAGCTCTACAGGATAAATGGTCAGGCCCTTACACAGTGGTGGAGTCACTGGGTGAGGTTGACTATTTAGTGGACCTCGGAAGGCCTGGACAGGCTCCAAAGTGTTCCATGTAAATAGGCTGAAGGCTTTCATCCCAAGAGTTTAAATCGCAGCACTGCTATTGGCTTCAGATGTTGAAGAAGAGGAGTCTGAACCTCTTCCTGACCTATTCCAAAGCAGTCCTTCAGATAGCTCCATTGAGGGTGTCCGAGTGGCCCCTCACCTGGCTTCTGATCAACAGGCTGAGGTGAAAAGTTTGCTTAGGCAATTTTCTCCCCCTGTTTTCACAGTCCCCGGGTTTGACACCTTGGTGCAAACATAACATAGACACAGGAGACAGTGTACCTACCAAAAGTAGGGGATACAGAATGTCAGACAAAGTAAGGTCTTACATTAAGACAGAGGTCAACAAAATGTTAGATCCTGGGGTGATTGGACCCTCTAGTAGTCCTTGGTCCAGCCCTGGGGTTTTGGTTCCAAAAGCAGGTACTTCCGAATTGAGGTTCTGTGTGGATTACAGGGCTCTGAATGCTGTCACCAAGACAGATGCACACCCCTTGCCTATAACAGATGAGCTGGTGGATACCTTGGGTGCCTCCAAGTACCTCAGCACGTTTGACCTCACTGCAGGCTATTGGCAAATAGCCCTTGCAGAACATGCCAAGGAGAAGACAGCTTTCTCAACTCCAGAGGGCCTTTACCAGTTCAGAGTAATGCCTTTGGGTTGATGAATGCCCCTGCCACTTTCCAGAGGCTTGTGAATCATGTGTTCAATGGGTTGGATGAATTCTGTCTTGCACATCTGGATGATATAGCAGTTTTCAGTGCCACCTGGGAAGACCATGTGAAACACCTTGGAATTGTGTTACAGGCTCTTCAGAAGGCCCACTTGACCATAAAGGCCAGTAAGTGCCAGATTGGACAAGAATCAGTGGTCTACCTTGGACATGAAGTAGGTGGAGGGAGGATACAGCCTCTACCCAGTAAAGTACAAGCAGTACAAGAGTGGTTTACCCCCACTACACCGACCCAAGTGAGAGCCTTCTTAGGACTCACTGGGTACTACAGAAATGTCATGGCAAACGGTGGTACCATAGCTGCCCCTCTGACTGCTCCCACTACTCCAAAGAAACCCAAGAAGGTAACTTGGACTGAAGAGTGTGAGAAGGCCTTGCATGGCTTAAAAGACCCCTTGTTCCAGGCCCCTGTTCTCAGGGCCCCTGATTACCAAAGACCTTTTATTGTGCAGACATATGCCTCTGACGCTGGGATAGGAGCTGTACTATCACAAGTAGATGAGAAGGGTAAGGAAAACCCTATTGGCTTCATTAGTCGCCAGCTTAAGGACAGAGAGCTCAGATGGTCCACAGTAGAGAAATAATGTTTCTCTGTTGTGTGGGCCCTATGGAAGCTGGGGCCCTACCTCTATGGGACCCACTTCACTGTGCAAACTGACCATAAGCCCTTAAAGTGACTAATGAACATGAAGGGAGAGAATCCAAAGTTGCTTAGGTGGTCCATAAATCTGCCAGGCTTTGACTTCACTGTTGAGCATAGGCCAGGTGTCCAACATAGCAATGCTGATGGGTTGTCCAGAATGTTTAACCGACCTGAACAAGAAACTCATCCAGGGGTGGATGAGTTCCCCCAGTCCTTAGTCTGGGAAGGGCGAGTGTTAGGAAAGATTTCATATTTGAATGTAATTTTCCCTCTATGTGTCAACCCCCAAACTTTTTTCTGCTGTTTTACACCATTGACTAAACTTTGCCAGAGAAGCACAGCCTTCAGCTGCACTCCTCTGGGCTTTTGCTCACTTTTTATGGGGAAACTGACATGCCCTTATGACAGTCAGTACTGGGAGACTTTGTTTCCCTTAGTCCTTTCCTAACAAGTGTGCTATTAGCGCCATGGCTGCCTCCAAACCCTGGTCCAGGTGTGGGTGCGGGTGCGGGTCCGGTCTCACTGAATGGGGACTTACCGGGTCATTCCGACCTTGGAGGACCCAGTAAGTCCCCATTCAGTAAACCATTCCCCATTCCCATTTGACCCCCATAGGGATCAATGGGCATGGGGAAGATGCTAATAATGAGCCTGCAAATTGCGGGCCCGTTATTAGCTCCAAGGTCCCTTAACGGGTCCCGTAAAGAATGGCTGGTCGGACCAGCTGTTTCTGTTGGGACCCGCTAAGGGACCTCGGAATAGGGCGGTAGGGTTTACTGGCACCGGCATCCTTACCGGTGCCCGTAAACCCTTACCGCCCAACTCGGAATGACCCCCAATGTGTTCCAAACAGAAAGTGGACCAAGTGGTCCAGTAAAGTGTGTAAGTCACAAGAGAACTAAATCAAGTGACACATATCTCATCCATTGCAAATCCTAACCCAATAGAAAAAGCTTTCACACGCATGTTATCATGCAGGCATTTCCAAAATGTCCGATACAGGGGCATCATACTACTGAGTCAACTCAGAAAGTGGACAAGGTGAATGGGGACGAATGGGGAGGAGACAAAAATACACAAAGAAATTGTCCACCATTGTACTGGCAGACAAGAAGGACACATTGAGCTACTGCATCTTCCCCCTTTGTAATAGTGGAAATGTGAGGGATTTTATTCCAATAATGGGGGATATCTACCACCTGGGTCATTCACATGTGAAACACTTAAATCATTGCAAAGCATGCATATTTGCAATAAGAAATTGAAGAAAATCTATACAACTGGTTATTTGAACCATGTTCATTCTCTGTAGAGGGGCTCCCACCCCCTTCTAAATTTTGATATCAGAATAGATTTGCAAACATTAAAATAAGAACACCCTAACCTCAACTGACAAAGAATACCGAAGTGAAAAAGAAAGGTTGCCCAAGTTAGAAACTATATAACAAGTTGCTAGTGGACATGGCATTTGCTTTGAAGGGAATGCACACTCCTGAAGCCACTTTCCCTGCAATTAGGGGCCCTCAGAGCTGTTACCTTCTGTGTTGGTAGTGGCTGTGGACTCTAAATGAGGGAAGCCACCCTTGAAATGGTACTACGGCTGGATGCCATCAGCATAGCTGTTACATATACCTTCGGGGTAGCTGGATTTTTGTCTGAATGGTGCCACATAGACATTCAGATGTGTTTCTTTGCAGTGCCCCTAAGGTCATTCTGTATTTCCACAAGCTCCTCCATCTTCACAGACCTGGTCTTTCTGGCCTCATTTGCATGAGACGAACTGGTGGCAGCACCTTTGCTAGGGACATCCTGTAGTCCCTCTCCTTCAATTGCTAAAATGGAGGTGAGCTATATTCTAATAAACAGCTGGTACTGGCACATAACCTTCTCCAAGTCATTGCCCAGTAAAGATCCCAGTATGGAGCTCTGCCTGCCTATGTGGATGAACCCATTTGGGAAACCATCTTTGTGTCTCTTGATTGGAGGTGAGCCCTTGGCATCACATACCTGGCTCTGGAATGGTTGACCTCCTTCCTCTCTGACTGACCATCCTGGGTTCAACTGGGCCCTCTCTCACCTCCATCACACTCTCTGCTGTGTTCCTCAGGCCTCTGTCCTCTTGTTGTGGCTCTTCAACATCTACCTAGCCTTTCTGGCCCATTTGATCTCCACCTTCTCTCCTCATTTCCAGTGTTATTTGGATGACACACATCTATCCTTCATGCTTCCCTCCACTGCCTCCTCCTCTTCCTCTCTCATTCCTCAATGTATGACTGCTATTCAGGCATGGTACGTGCCAATGATCTTTGTCTTCATGCCAAAAAAACGGAGGTCCTTCTCATTGGGACCCCAGATCCCTCTTTACCTCCTACTCTCTAGCAGCCCTCCCTTGGTCCCCTCCCCTCACCCTCTTGTGAGACAAAAAACCTTGGTGTCATCTTCAACTCTTCTCTCTCATTCCCTCCTCACAACATAGACCTTGCCAGGAAGGCCCACTTTCACCTGCACCTCCTCAGAGGCATTCTCCCTTTTCTCACCTTTCCCCAGAAAGGGCTCTGGTCCTCTCTAGGCTTGATTACTGTAACAGCCTCTTCCTCAATCTTCCTAAATCCTCACTTTGCCCCCTTCAACTAATCCAGAATAGGACTGCATGACTTATCCATGGCCTCAACCCCAGGGATTGCATCTCTCCAGCCCAGAAATCTCTCCACTGACTCCCAGTTGTTGTGAGGATCAGGTTCAAGAACCTCTGCATCACCCACAAGGCTTTCTAAGGCCTGGGACCCCACTACATCCAACTCTCTCTCCCTAAATACCTACCTGCTAGAGCCCTTCGGTCTTCTAGCTCCACTTCCCTGCAAATCAGATGCTTTTTCAGCCAGAAAGTGGAGTTATATCTCTCTCTGTTTTGCAGGAGCCACCCTCTGGAATGGTCTCCTTGTCCATCGCAGGCTTGAGCCGGAGCTCCATACATTCTGGAAGCTTCTGAAGAGCATCCTTTTCTCTTCTTCCTTCTCTCTACCCCTTCCCTACTAATTTGCCCCTCTGCCACATTTTAATTTTGACTGGCTGCCTGGTTCCCTCTGAGTCATACTGGGCACCAGGCCCTCCTCACCCAGACTACCCCAACTCCTCGGTCTCCCAGGACCCGTCCATCCATTTTGTACTTGCCCTACTGGGCTCCCTCCACCTGTACTAGCTTGGCAGGGCTGCACCCCTTCTGAGCCCGGTCCAGGCCCATCCTCACACATTGCATGTGGACCCCACTCCCCTGCACTTCTTGTTACTGCACGTGCATGATCTGAATGACACAAGCCCTAGCAGGACTGTTTTTTGTTATTCCTCCTCTGCCCCCCACCCACCTTTTTGTCTTGTGGCTCCTTGAAACACCATTTGCTGTATAGGCGCATTATAAATACTCAATAAATGAAAATAAGTAAAATATTACAGCACTGACATACCTGCTAATACTCCATTTTATGAGGTAATGTTTATAGGCCTCAATATTATAGGGCCTGCAGTATCGGCCCGTAGTTATGGTTAAGTTGCTCAACCCTTAGGAAGAGCACATTTTGGGTGGCTTATAACTTTGCCCCCCCGGACGACTCCTCACCAAACTATTCAAAAAAAGTATATGACCCCGTAAAATTGATTCTGCAAAGTTTAGTGAGGTTTTGTTAAGGGAGGGCAAAGTTATAGGGCCGTCCCAAAATGGGTGGTTTTTCCCATAGACGCAATGGAAAAAGAATTGCTCACAACTACAGCTCGAACCGCTGGATGAATGTTCACCAAATTTGTGGCAGGAGTGGTGGCTTGGTCGAGAGAGTGTGCTTTTGTAAATTTGGTCTAAATTCATCCAGCAGTTATTTTTAAAATGACCAAAAAGTAGGTAAAAAACTATTATTGATATCTGAGTTCGGTCCGCGTACTTACTTCCCTTTCCGCTACGTGGACGGGGCTCTAATTGGTCCGGAGGGCGGCATTAGGTCCGCCGACATCAGACGTGCCCACTGATTGGATGGTGAAAAGCATGAGGTGCGTCATATTTTTGGAAACGCCCGCCTTGTTGGATCCGCTGTCTGGCCAGTGTTTGCAGACAGCGCAGTGGGGAAAAAGTCTGGAAAACACATTTGGGGTTATTCGGTGGTGGAAAGTGGGGCTTGCAAGGGTGTGAGGGTGGCAAATAATGATATGGGGATATTTTTGTAGGTGGAAAAAGGTAGGGCAGGCGTTGTGGCTGTCAGCAGACACCGTAGTAGTTTGCGGACAGTGCCGTGAACGGCCAGCTTGGAAAATACATTTGAGGTTATTTGATGGCTGAAAGAGGGCATTGAAATGATAGGAAGTGAAATTAAGGTAATGTGGAGCTGGTTTTATAGGTAACAAAGGGTTTGGAAATGCTGCAGAGTCTGTGGTCAATTTCAGTGTCCACGGGCATCATTTTGATTCCAGGCGGGTCAGGGTGAGTTTTATTAGTTGACGGTTTATGGTACGTATAGCCATGGCCCCCAGAATCTGGCCACTCGCCATGGCCATGACAGTAGTAATGTGTCTAAAGTAATTGAAGGTAATGTAGTAGGAGTATGGCCAGAAGCACCACAATAGTAATATGTGTATAGTAATTATAGGTAATGTAGTGGGAGTACAAAGTGTATGTAAGTTTGTAATATGGAGGAATAATGTAATTGAACTGTATATGGTACTTATGATTGTAGTACAATTGAGGATAGTGCTCATAGAATATGTATTTGATTATACTTGCTATGATTACTTAGTTTCATAGCGTTATGAAGCTGGAAGTTTATTTTCTGTGAAGAAAACAGTACAATGTGGTAAGCAGGATAGTTTAAAAGCTTTAGTTGTATAACATTTTACCTGTCTGTACCTCCAGCTGCAGCTCATTTCCACCAGGGCTGGAGCCCTGCATCATTTTGCAGCACCATGCTGCCTACGAAGTCCGTCTGCTGCAGTGGCAGCTGGACTTCAGCCCTTCACCAAAGATATCCTGCTCCTGCGTGCACAGCCCAACCTCTACTGCCTACAATCCAGCTGCATTGGCCACCAAGGCTCCCTGTGAAGGCCTAGCGTGCTGGCAGCAAGTTATGAAGTGCCCCCTGCCCTTCTGCCACCTCGAGGAGCCGTTGTTCCGGCCTCCTGCTCTCTAAGATGTCCGCCGCCCTGCATCTGATTTATTTGTTTATTTCGGTTCCCTAGCAACCAACTACGTGACAAGCCAAATCCAGCAAGGTGAGCCGGCCCACCCCGCCAACCGCCCACAGCGACCAAGACCGGTTCCTGTCTGCACATGACTGCACCAGCAGTATGGCGCGTGACACTACCCTTTGCCCCTCCCCCTCGCAAATCGATTCGTACCTACCTGCGTTCGAGATCCATCTGTTCACCTGAGGCCCAGACAAACTATCGCACCTAAGCACAAACTGATCAACATCACCTTTCAGCTGCCTTCAGGTACAGACCTTATGGACTCACTGCACCGTAAGTATTCGCCGTGTCTACCGTCATTCTAAACCCGCTATTGATTGTACCATGCCCGTACTCGCACACCTGCAGAGCTATTGCACCAGCCATTTAACCACAGTGCTTTTCTGTTGCCATAGCACCTCGCCACGGCCCGACCACCTATGCTGCATGCCTACATCCTATTCCCTCCAGCCATTAATGTAATAACGCCCCCCACCATCTCAGCCCACCTGATCTACAGACCCCCTGGCCCACTGTCCTCTTTCGATGAAGACCTATCGCTGCTGCTCACAAACAAAGCTAAACCAAGCTCACAAACTCTCCTCCTTGGAGACTATAACTTAGGGCTTCATTACATTAATGACAAAAATGCCTCAACCATCAGCAATAGCATAACCGATCTAGGCCTCACACAAAGGCTTGCACAATCTACACACGCTAAAGGGCGACAACTAGACTGGATTGCCGACTGCAATTGCAACATCTCTATCACGTCTAACCACCCTCTGGCATGGACAGACCACAATGCCAACCTCTTCTCCATTCCAAGAGACACACAACTATGAGAAATCCATAGCACCCTTGGGATTAGCTAGAAACACAGGAAACATAACAGCGGACAATTTACTGCCACTTCTACAACCACTCTTACAGGCAAACATAGCCTCAGAGCATAGTGAAGGCCCTTCAAAACCTGGAAACCTCTACAACACTACTATACTAAACGCCATCAACAAAATAGCACCCAAAAGCTTCGCAAAGCTAAATCACATGACCAGCTCAATATTTGATTCACCCCACAATTGAGAACTATGCAGAAAAACAAAAGAGCAGCCGAATCCAGCTGGAGAAATACCCCATCACCTCGCAATAAAGAAAACTTTATATTAGCCTCTACTACCCATAAATCTGCCATTTTATTAGCCAAATCAGACTCGTACAATGAACGCATTCAAAATGCTAAATCTAATACTAAAAAATTGTTTAACATTCTCAAAGAACTACAATCACCCACACCCCCTCCCACAACTTGCCTGAAGGACACCACCTGGTGTCAGAACATCCAAAAGGCTTTATCAGACAAGAGTGAGCGCCTACAAAGAAAGATTGAAAATAAAAAAGCCTCTATAACAAATAACCTGCCTGCTCCTAAGACAACTAACCCACCCTCTGCCCAACCTAACTTATTCAAATTTATCACACTCAGCACCAAAGAAGTAGAAGAAATAATACTAAGTCTCAAACCATCTAGATGTATGGGTGACATCTGCCCAGCCCCTATCATAAAAGAAACAGCAAAGGAGATTGCCCCATTTATCACCACACCCATGAACGCCTCCTTCAAATTCAACACCGTCCCTACTAACCTAAAGGACACGTGGGTCATGCCCCTCCTCAAGAAACCAGCCCTTGACCCTAACAATCCACCCAATTACACACCAATCACTACCGTACCTTTCCTCTTGAAAAGCATAGACAGAGCAGCCTATTTGCAGATCCAACACCACCTGGAAAGCAATAATCTGCTAGGGCTATGCCAGTCCGGATTGCGACCAAGACATGGAACTGAAACAGCCCTAATAGATCTAGTAACCCAAATCGAAAACATCAAGGACTCAGGCAATCTTGCCAACCTTTTCTTACTAGATCTATCAGCGGCGTTTGACTTGGTCGACCATAAAACCCTCTGTAATCATCTCTCCTCAGCAGCCCACTTTTCCAATGAAGCAATCACCTGGATCCAGTCATTTCTAAACAATAGAACAACCAGAGTGTTCGCACCCTCTGCCTCTGCACCCCCTTTGTCTGTCACTTGCGGCATTCCACAAGGCTCCTGTGTCTGCCCTACACTCTACAACATATTCACAAAACCTCTTTTTGACAAACTTGACCAACTAGGCATATCTTACACTAACTACGCTGATGACACGCTAATCCTCATACACATAACAGGCAGCCATGACACAAACGCACAACGACTCAACAACATCTATCTTATCATCCAAATCTGGATGGCACAAAACGGACTCAACGATGACAAGACTGAGCTTCTCCTTGTGGGTACCCAAGCTAGACTCAACAAACTTGACAACAAATACGACACCTTCAATATTGACGGCAACAATATCAAAGTATCGAAAGACGTCAAATCTCTAGGCATGTACATAGACTCCTCCATCTCACTTGGCAAACAAATCAACGCTACCGCCTCTACGACTGCTCATCAACGCATGTAGACCTTTCTTGATGACTGCAAAATGCATCACCCTGGCTAGGGCGCTAGTACTAACCAAAATAGACTATTGCAATGCGCTGTACCCAGGCACTAGTGAGCACAATCTAAATAAATTACAGATCTACCAAAACAACGCCTTAAGGGCAGCCACCAACTTCCCCAGAAAACTTCATATCTCAGAGCTGAGACGTAGTATTCACTGGTTCTCAATCAACCAAGAATCAAACTCAAAACTCTTTCCCTCCTACATAAATGTATACATGATCAAGCACCTAAATACCTCTGCGACAAATTCAAACTCCAACCATCATTAAGACAAAGAAGATCCTCCAACTCCAACTATCTCATCATACCATAATTCAAACTGCAAAAAGCAGAAGGCAAAAGCTTCCCAGTCCTAGCAGCCAAAACTTGGAATGTACTACCTCCCAACATCAGGTTAAAACACTCCTTCCACAAATTCCAACATATGGCCAAATCCTGGCTCTGTCTGAACAAAAACTTATCCTCCTCATCTCCAATTTACAAACACTGCTTAGCTATAAAGATTCTATTCACTAGCTATCTATACTGTATATACTACCTGCTGTTTACTATGCCTATCTAGGCTTGCAAATGATGTGATATACTATGCCTGTAATTGTAATCGATGTGATTTTTCTATGCCTGTATTTGTAAATATAATTATGCTCCTATATGTACCTAAGAAATGTGCCCAGTTGCCTCAGGGCTCAGTGCGCTATATAAATAAAATACAATACAATACAATACGTAATTCTTTTTAGACCCTCATAAACGGTACAACATTAGTGTATGACACACTGCTGTTGTTTTGACATTAAATAATCATGGGGTCATTGGGAAAAAACCTGATTACAATTTTTTGAGTGTAGGGGTGATAGTATGTTTGTTTGTGGTATGCTGTGAGTAAGAGAATGCTTGGAGTAGTTAGATACCTGTTGGCGTATTCTAACTACATTAGAGGTTAGAAGATGTTTTGTCGTATAAGAATTGAGATTGCGTATTTGAAGTGTTTTGGAAAGAAGGGTATTTTTCAAGTAGTTAGATACCTGTTGGCGTATTCTAACTAGATTGACGTTCAAACGTACTATTGTAGTATTATGGATGTAGTTAGATACCTGTTGGCGTATTCTAACTATTAATTGTGCTATAGTTTAATGACTAAATTTAGGTTTAAGGAATATCAAGTAGGCATTTGTTAAATCTGCTGGTAACCTATGTTTTAAAGTAACAGAGGTATTGTTACATTCAAACCAACCACTTCCTTTTTTGACATATGCAGTGTAGTGGCCTGAAGTGGTTGTGGCACCAGTGTGGTATACTATACCTACTGCTGTGAGGTTTTCTTTCCAAGAGATACTTGGCCATGTGTGAAGCCTATTGTAACGCTCACCTGATTCTCGCAGAGGCACCGGTCTTGACTGGGCGACTACCATATCTTCAAAGGTGATGTGTAGCACCCGGTTGGCTCTTTGGGCTGGACCTCTGTGCACTGTATGCCTGACGTGTAGAGTAAGATGTCTGCAGATAGAAAATATGGGGTTAATGAACTGGGGTTATTGGGGTGTCCCTATCTCTTTCCTCTTCTCCTCTCCTGTAGACCCCCAAAGGTTAACGCTCTCACCTTAGGTAAGTGAATGCCGAGCTCTCCATCTGCCTCGGGGCAGGGTGCTGTAACCAGTTTCTTCACTGGATAGGTAGCGCAGGCCTCTTGACTTCAGAGGACTGCTGTCTGTCGTTTACTGCACGAACGGTAAGTTTCGAGTCATTCAAATGTCTTTAAAGTCTTTAGTAATGATGTCTCTTGTTTTGCAGGGTTCCGGCGATGGCGGATGACGGGCTGAAGTGAGTTGAAGATGGAGCCCGTGTGATGAATAGAAGCGCCTGGAAGCACGTAAGTAAGCGCTTGTTGCCTGCTTCACTATGCGCTCTAACTGTCTTTTTATTTTGCAGGTACGAGTTCGGAGCGGCTGCAGGGTGCCGGAATACCCACTGGATTAGATGTGGAAAGGAGTAATGGCACGTGAGTATTAAAGTTCCCCAATGTCTTTAAACGCACCTTGTTTTGTCTTTCAGATGCCGGAATGCAGTGTGAAGACCTCCGGAGCGCACGAAGAGTAGGTAAGCCTTTGCCTTTCAGATGCCGGAATGCTAACCTGTTCTTTCTTGTCTTTATAGGTGTTGCTGAAGACTGGATTCAGGATGGTAAGCCTTTTTCCTTAGGCCCAGGACCGGATGCAGAAGACACGATGAGCGTTCTGCTGCAGAGGTTGCAGAAGAACGCAAAGCAAGATTCATCCACCGGGTGTGGTTTAAATAGCCTCCTGTAGTGCTTAGGTGTCTCCTTCCACAGCCACGCCTAAGTAAGAAAAGAGTTCCTGGTAAGAAAAGAGTTCCTGCCTTCCAGAAGAGTTCCAGTGTTCTGAATCTAGGGAGTGGCTCCAGCCCCACCCAACAGGAAAAGTAGTTCCAAACAGAAGAGGATCAGAGGCTCAACTGGCAGACAAGTAAGCAGCATGGTCTGCTGAAGGTAAGTCCACCCAAGCATTATGAGCCCGGCGCTTCCAGCGCTGGGACTGGGCATATTTATGAGCCTGGTGCCACTGGCGCCAGGACTGGGTCCAAAAGGTCCCAATTGGGACTGGTTGGCACTCGGAACCTGGGTTATGGATCTGCTTCCAAGGGAGTTGGGAAAACCCTGACCTTTTGGAAGCAGAGATCATGACAGTACCCCCCCTCAAGGCCCCTCCCAAACCGGGCTTCTCCGGGGGTTTTGGCTTGTCAGGAAATGTTCGGTGAAATCTTTTGATTAGGCGAGGAGCGTGGACATATTCAGCAGGTTCCCAGGATCTCTCTTGGGGGCCGTAGCCTTTCCAGTCAATTAGGTAGAATAGTTTAGATTTGGAGATCTTGGAGTCCAGAATGCTTTTGACTTCAAACTCGAGTTCTCCATCCACTAGGATAGGTTTTGGAGATTTGGTTAGTCGGGTTTGAGGTTGCACGGGTTTTAATAGAGAGACGTGGAAGACCGGATGTATCTTCATGTGCGGGGGCAAGTCCAACTTGACCGCTACTGGGTTTACTATGGTAGTGATGGAATAGGGACCAAGGTATCTTGGGTTGAATGTGCGTGGCCCTTTTAGAGATAGATATTTGGTGGATAACCAGACTTGATCCCCTACTTGATAGTGAGGGGCTTCCTTCCGATGTTGATCTGCTCCTTTCTTGTATTGTTCTTTAGCCCTTTGAAGGTGAGAAACAGCTTCCTTAAAGGCTTGGGTGATTGTAGAATGCAGGTAGTCTACTGCTGGTGTTTGAAGATCTTGGAGGGGATCCAACTCCGAGGTTCGAGGGTGACTGCCGTACAAAAGAAAAAACGGGGTTTTCCCAGTTCCCGAATGGACAGAGTTATTGTAGGCATACTCGGCTATCCAAAGGATATCTTTCCAAGTTTTTTCAGTTTGTTGCAGCATGCAGCGTAAATACTGTTCCAGAGTTTGATTGGTCCTCTCGGTTTGTCCGTCGGTCTGAGGGTGGTGACTGGTCGATAGTCTCACATCAATTTGAGCCGACCGACAGCAACTTCGCCAAAAATGAGAAATAAATTGACTACCTCGATCCGAAATTAGAACTGAAGGAAAACCGTGCAGTCGGACGATGTTTTCGAGAAATTCTCGGGCCAGAGTTGCTGCTGTTGGCAAGCCTTTGAGCGGAATGAAATGCGCCATCTTGGAGAATAAGTCCACGATTACTAGAATCGTATTGTATCCGGAGCATGGAGGTAGATCGGTGATGAAGTCCATAGAAAGCGTATGCCAAGGGCGAGGTGGGATGTCAATAGGGCGTAAGAGGCCTGCTGGTCTTTCCTTTTGACTCTTGTTTTGGGCGCATACTCCACAGGACATTATAAAGTCTCTGATATCTTTTTTCCAAGACGGCCACCAGAAGTAGCGCTTGATCTTTTCTGAGGTCTTGGCTATACCGGGATGACCTTCCATTAAAAAGTCGTGATAACAAGAGATTACTTTTTTCTGTAAATCTGTGCTGGGTAGGTATAATCGTTCTTGGAAATACAATAAGTTGTCCTTTACTGCAAAGTCCTTTCCCTGCAGATGCCAATTCTGTATGTCTGCTGGAGTTACAAGTTGCCTGGCTTTATCCTTAACTTCCTCTATGGATTCTGTGGCGATTACACCCAGAATTCTTTGTTCGGGAATGATTGGTACAGGTTTAGGGTTGACCAAGTGTTCTTCCACTCCCATCCGAGAAAGGGCATCGGCTTTACCGTTCTTTGTACCAGGTCGATAGGTAATTATGAAGTCAAACTCGGCAAAGAATAATGCCCAACGGAGTTGTCTAGAGGATTGGGCTTTTGCGGTCTTCAAATATTGCAGGTTTCGGTGATCCGTAATCACAGTAACGGTGTGTCGGGCCCCCAGCAGATAATGCCGCCAAGCCTTAAAGGCAGACTTGATAGCCAGAAGTTCCTTGTCAGTAATCGTGTAATTGATTTCAGGAGGCGAGAATTTGCGGGACCAAAATGCCACGGGATGCAACTGATTGGTTACCGGGTCCTTTTGTGATAGAACTGCCCCCATGGCAAGGCTTGAAGCATCAGTTTCCACGATGTAGGGGAGTTCGGGGCGAGGGTGTTTTAAGATTGGTGCAGAGATAAATTTAGTCTTCAAATCCTGGAAAGCTTGTTCCGCCTCGGTAGACCATTCAAAACGTTTGTTTTTCTTTAACAAGGCAGTGATGGGCTGGACTATTCGAGAGAATTCGGGGATAAACCTGCGGTAAAAGTTAGCGAAGCCTAACATGCTTTGCACACCTTTTACGGAGGATGGTGATGGCCATTTGAGAACTGCATCGACCTTCTTTGAATCCATACGCACTCCGCCAGGTGATAATATGAATCCCAAGAATTCAACTTCAGTCACGTTGAAAACACATTTTTCCAACTTAGCGAAAAGTTTGTGTTGACGCAATCTTTCGAGGACCATTTTCACGTGTTTCCGATGTTCAGATTCCGATGAAGAATAAACGAGGATGTCGTCAATGTAAACAACAACACATACATCTATGAGCTCTCTGAGGACATCGTTCATAAAATATTGAAAGGCGGCCGGGGCATTGCAAAGTCCGAAGGGCATGACCTGATATTCAAATAGCCCATACTTGGTGCGGAAGGCCGTCTTCCATTCATCGCCCTCTTTTACTCGTACCAAGTGGTAAGCTCCTCTAAGATCCAGCTTTGTATATATGCATGCTTTTCTGACTTGGTCCAGGAGTTCAGGGATCAAAGGTAACGGATATCTATTCTTAACGGTGATCTGGTTCAGGGAGCGATAATCGATACAAGTTCTAAGGTCTCCTTCCTTTTTTGGAACGAAGAACAAAGCTGAAGAAGCAGGGGACTTGGAAGGACGAATAAACCCATTTGCCAGGTATTGATCCAGGTATTGTCGAAGGTGAAGGTTCTCAGGCTCGGTGAGGGCATAAATTCTACTACAAGGAGGAGTAGATCCAGGTATCAGGTCTATCTGGCAGTCATAAGACCTATGAGGAGGTAGAGAGTTAGCCTGATCCTTCCGGAAAACATCTTGGTATTCTAGGTATTCGGGAGGTAACTGGGGAGTCTCTGAAGAAATTGCGGCCAGTGCAACACCAGGTGGAGGGTGACAAGTAGAGACACATTCTGGAAACTGGACCGTTCTTGCTCGCCAATCGATCAGAGGATTGTGTTTCTCTAACCAAGGTATTCCTAGAATAATCTGAAACTGAGGGGCCTTGATCACATCGAACACGATCTTCTCATGGTGTCCATCTTGACTTACTAGCGTCACCTCTTGAGTGGTATGCGTTACTGGCCCGGAGGCTATCTCCGTACCATCCACCGTAGTAATGACGTCCTTTACAGCCTTGGGACAAAGAGTTAGATTCATCCTCAAAACCATTTCATGATCCACATAATTGCCGATGGCACCGCTGTCGACGTAAGCTTCAATTGCATATAATCGATCCGGATTATCAGGGCTAATGAGGACCATAGGTATCACGAAATGCGAGGTCACGGAACTGGTTTTCACGCTCGGCAAGAGGACCTCTATTCTTGTCGGGCGAGGTTGTTTCCCTGCTCAGAGTTTGTAACTTTGGTAACTGCAGCTCCTACTGCCTTCTTGGCAGGTTTCACCGGACAGTCTCGAAGAAAGTGCCCTGAGTTTCCGCAATATAGGCATAATTGCAACTGTTTCCTCCTTTCCCGCTCCCTTTGTGTTAGAGGACCTTTCAGACCCCCTATTTGCATGGGTTCCCCGGAGTCTACTCCTTTGGAAGGAGTTGGAGGTTTGGAAAATACTCGAGCATCAAACTTGGAACGATCGGCCTTCCTGTTCTGCAGCCTGTGATCTATTTGAACGACCAAGTCTATATAATCCGAACAGTCTTGTGGGGGATTCACTACTTGGGCTAAAACGTCTTTGAGCTCTCCACGTAGACCTCTATAAAACAGCGTAATCCTTTTGTCCTCAGGCCATTGAGTTTCCACTATTAGTCTATTGAAAGATGCAATATAAGCCAAAAGGTCTTGATTACCCTGTCGCAACGAAAGAAGCTCATTGTCCAAGGACTGCCCCTGTGAATGTCTTGCGAACAGTTTTTCCATACTAAGCTGAAAGGCTTGAAAATCATGGAGAACCGGATCATCTTGATTAACTAGAGGGATCGACCAGTCTGCCGCATTGCCACTAAGGTACGAAAGTACAAAAGCTACTTTTGCTTGATCAGTTGGAAAGGCTGCTGGCCGGCATAAGAAGTGCAACCGGCACTGATTGATAAATACTGCAAACCTCTTTGGGTCACCAGAAAATCGTTCGGGCGGAGCCAGAGGTACATTCCCAGGTAGGTTGATCTGCACTGGATTCATAGAGGATGTTGAAGGAAGATTTGCCCCTGATGCGGGTAACGGGGTCTGTCCGGCTTGTGACTGTAGCACTTGTCTAGCAAGATTGTCTGTTCTCTCCTTGGAAATAATTAGTTCCCTTCTTAGAGCATTCGTTTCCTGACGAGCTGCATGCACTTCTGCCCTTAGTTCCCCAAGTAACCGGGCTAGTGGGTCAGTATCCGAGGTTTCCATAGCGCCTGGGCGAGAGTTTTGCGGTAGGCTTTGCGTTCTGTAACGCTCACCTGATTCTCGCAGAGGCGCCGGTCTTGACTGGGCGACTACCGTATCTTCAAAGGTGATGTGTAGCACCCGGTTGGCTCTTTGGGCTGGACCTCTGTGCACTGTATGCCTGACGTGTAGAGTAAGATGTCTGCAGATAGAAAATATGGGGTTAATGAACTGGGGTTATTGGGGTGTCCCTATCTCTTTCCTCTTCTCCTCTCCTGTAGACCCCCAAAGGTTAACGCTCTCACCTTAGGTAAGTGAATGCCGAGCTCTCCATCTGCCTCGGGGCAGGGTGCTGTAACCAGTTTCTTCACTGGATAGGTAGCGCAGGCCTCTTGACTTCAGAGGACTGCTGTCTGTCGTTTACTGCACGAACGGTAAGTTTCGAGTCATTCAAATGTCTTTAAAGTCTTTAGTAATGATGTCTCTTGTTTTGCAGGGTTCCGGCGATGGCGGATGACGGGCTGAAGTGAGTTGAAGATGGAGCCCGTGTGATGAATAGAAGCGCCTGGAAGCACGTAAGTAAGCGCTTGTTGCCTGCTTCACTATGCGCTCTAACTGTCTTTTTATTTTGCAGGTACGAGTTCGGAGCGGCTGCAGGGTGCCGGAATACCCACTGGATTAGATGTGGAAAGGAGTAATGGCACGTGAGTATTAAAGTTCCCCAATGTCTTTAAACGCACCTTATTTTGTCTTTCAGATGCCGGAATGCAGTGTGAAGACCTCCGGAGCGCACGAAGAGTAGGTAAGCCTTTGCCTTTCAGATGCCGGAATGCTAACCTGTTCTTTCTTGTCTTTATAGGTGTTGCTGAAGACTGGATTCAGGATGGTAAGCCTTTTTCCTTAGGCCCAGGACCGGATGCAGAAGACACGATGAGCGTTCTGCTGCAGAGGTTGCAGAAGAACGCAAAGCAAGATTCATCCACCAGATGTGGTTTAAATAGCCTCCTGTAGTGCTTAGGTGTCTCCTTCCACAGCCACGCCTAAGTAAGAAAAGAGTTCCTGGTAAGAAAAGAGTTCCTGCCTTCCAGAAGAGTTCCAGTGTTCTGAATCTAGGGAGTGGCTCCAGCCCCACCCAACAGGAAAAGTAGTTCCAAACAGAAGAGGATCAGAGGCTCAACTGGCAGACAAGTAAGCAGCATGGTCTGCTGAAGGTAAGTCCACCCAAGCATTATGAGCCCGGCGCTTCCAGCGCTGGGACTGGGCATATTTATGAGCCTGGTGCCACTGGCGCCAGGACTGGGTCCAAAAGGTCCCAATTGGGACTGGTTGGCACTCGGAACCTGGGTTATGGATCTGCTTCCAAGGGAGTTGGGAAAACCCTGACCTTTTGGAAGCAGAGATCATGACACCTATAAGCTTACAGTTATTTTTGCTACCATCTGCATTGTACCTAAGAAGCATTAGTATGACATATTGGCTATGTGAGTTTATGTGTATGGTGGAATGATTGTCTGAATTGCAAAAAGGGCATAATATGCCATGATTTGCATTCTGAAGAATCTGGTAAAATGGAATGGATTCAGAATTTGGTATCGATACATATACAAATCGGTCTTTAGGGATGTGGTCTTGTGAATCATGGTTGAAGAGAGTGCATTTATGTTTCCACATGTATGAAATCTGAAAGATTTCATTTATAGGAATGTTTTGGGTTTCCAGTACTTGCAGTAAGTACATTAGGAATTCTTGTGGATCTTCCTGTTTTTTTTATTGTACATTTTACCATTCATGCACAGTAGTCCAATTCTTGCATTATAACTGAGACACTGTAAGAGTTGTCAGAATTATTTGTGGCATTTCTATGAAGGACGAGCATTTGAAAACACAACTGGACCGAGCCGTTTAAGTAAATGTTGTGAACAATTGGTGGCGATTGAAAGAGAAGATTCATTGTTACATTAGCATAACAATTTCCTCCAGTTGTGTTGCTGAAGTTAAATATACCAGAGAGTTCTGTTTGGGGATCGTTTGATGGGCCTGCAGATCTTTAAGTGGACGAGACATTTGTGTTTTTCTTTTCTGATGGATGTGAGTTGACTTTGTACTAGACAGTTTTGTGGTTGTATTGTTTGATGCAAAAGGAGTTTGTCATTGTTTCTTTAGCAGTATTGTTGGGAGATCTGTTATAGATTCTGTTTGTATTACTTGTCCTTTTAAAGGTTTCATTTTTGAGGTACATGGTCCATATGTAGATGGGGGTGTTCAGTGCCCGTAGCCTGTTGTGTTTTAGGATGCAAGGAATGTCAGCATTGACTTTGTTTGCATCAAAGTTAACTAGGAATAGACCATTGAGTGTACTCTAAGGAACCCATGGTGGCAACAGTAAAGACAGACACAAGTGATCAAAGTTTAAGGGTGTCTATTGAACAATGTATGCAGGGTGGAAAAACGCCTAACCTGAATCTAAGATGTTAGCATGCGTTGCCCATCAAATGAAAAATAAGGCAGTCGTAGTGGCATTGTGTCAAATAAAAGGGCCTATACTAAAAAAAAATATTGCCAGGTCCTTACAACTAATTACAGAAAGAGTGTGAGATAGGGTGTCAATAACGAAAGAAGTGTTCTAAAATCATAATTAAGGATGTCATTGCCAGAGGTCTCCCTTCCCCACGTTTTCAGCATGGGGCAAGGTGGGACCTTGGAGCACAGCACACGCTCAAGCTTCCTCATCAGGATGCGACAGTTCCATTCCAGTTAGCACAGCACACGATTGAGCTTTCTCAGCATGAGCCAACAGTTTGCTTCCATCTATCAGGTTCCTCAATGGTAAAGTCTCTTTTCATTAAAAAGTCTTTTGCCCTCGAGGGCCTGAAGTATTCCACAACCAACAAACAAACAAAGTTATTTTCCACAGTTCACGTTGATTGATGGCTTCACCTCTGGGTCCCCCTCTTATGGGCGTCAATCCCTCACGTATTGTATTCAACCAATCAATTGAACAGTTCCATGCTCAATGAACTTTGGGTGATGACTTTTCACCCCTGGATCTCCCTCGGCCGGGCTCGGATCCACTTGACAACGGGGACAAATCACTTCCCCTGGTCTTCCAATACCTCTCAGTTTCACAAGTCTTAATGTCTTTTTAAACAATACTTCAGGCTTCGTTCTTGATTGTTGGCTTCCCTCTTCCGGGTTCACTCTCGCCAAATTTTACAGACAGTTCACTGTGGACAACCGTGGTTGGGTTCACTTTAGCTAACACACTGTTCATAGACACTTCAGACCTTGCCCCTTTCTGTTAGCATCCCTCTGCCTGGTTCACTCTTGCCAACTTCTACAAAACAGTTCACCATGGGACCTTTAGACTTTACCCCTTTCCGTTAGCATCCCTCTGCCGAGTTCACTCTTGCCAACTTCAATATACTGTTCATAGGCTCATTTCACCAAGCGGGACTCATTTCACTTTCCTTCTCTGTTATTTGTAGGTCAAAGACTTTTGACGCTACAGAGGATTTTACAAGACCCCTTTATGAACACTTTGACCTCTTTTTGCCTCTTACCAAGGTCTTCTAATTATGGTAGTTCTACCATTGGGTAATTGCCTAGAATATCCTGCATGAGTACCCACGTGGTGCCGACCTCCTCTGTTGCTGGTTTTCCCCCTCTTTCATCAGTAGTGTCTTTTAGCTTTTCATAGTTCAAATTAGCTATTTTTCATTCAACACAGTTCGGTTTCTTTTCGATACTCCCCTCAAGTCACCGGCTGTGATGAACCACTTGCCTTTTAAACCCAGCAATCTGTAGTGAAATATTCCATGGAAAACAAAATCCCAATATGAAACAAGTGCTTGTGTTCTTGTGGGTGAGTGTCTGCACTGGGAACATGACAATTTGAGTACAATTCGGGTATCCAAATACTTGAGCAACATTACCAACCTCAATAAAACCCAAGGGGTTGCATTCGCTCTCTGAAAAAGGTTACGCTGTCCACCCACATGTGTCCTTTACTGGTGCCCTGAAAAGCAACCACAATCAGGGGAAAATAACTGCACCAGTGTCCAGGATTGCAAACTCTCTTGCCACATCATGGGCAAATACTCATGACTTACTTGAGCTCTCATCATTTCCCCTCCTCACCCCCATGTATGTCTTTCAACAATACTCTGCTTTATAACGCTAACTTCAAAGGTACTCATGCCATAGTGTCACTCATATATATAAATCCTTATAGAACTATGTTAGGCAAGAGTGTACAATTGTGACATTATTCCCCACATCTTGACTGTGAGACTACAAATACCGGAATGTGATTCAGCAAAAGGCAAACAGAATTGTCTCTGAGTGCAAACCTTTCAAGGACTGACAGTATCACGGTTTTTAAAAAAAATGTGGATGCCGTGTGTTGATATATGAGATATCTAAAACTTTGAGAATTCACAATGTTCTAAGGCAATGTGCAGTAAGATTACATTCTTTGCCATGGAGCACACACTTTGCTTAAGCAGCGATCTCCAAGCGGTACACCCCTTTTTGGCACCACCATTTTGGTGCGGTCCGATTTGGCATGGGTATTCTGCTGCAGCACCCATTTCAGCGTGCCTTTTTCAGCACAAAAGCCATTCCGGTGCTGTTATTTTGGCACGAGGGATGTTTGGACATGGCTGACATTGCAGCCACGTCTAAATGCCCTCATGCTAAATAAAATCACAGAACTGCACTGCCACAAAACTCGCCACCTCCCACTTGTATTGCTTTTCTTTAAATTAACTTAAATTAGTTAAATAAAAATAAAAACATGCAGTCTGCCAGAGTTCAAGGCCACAATGGCTTGTTGCTTCATAGGACATACATTTCATACTTAGATAACAATTTAATATGTTCAATGATAAAAGGCTAGGTATGAAACTTGTTTAAATCCAACAATAACATCATTGTAGTATAGTGGTTAAGTGCTATGTCTCAAACGCCTTAAGGCCAGGGTTCTGTGATGCGGATGCTGTTTGTTATGAGATATTTAAAACTAAGAAAACACACGGCATTCAGGACTGTAGACTTTCTGCCATCCATGCAGTAACCGGGACCATCCCTGCTTAGTTACAAAGCCAGGAAGGATCCAGCCCCCTTAGGCCATGTTTCTCTAAGTGTTCTTCTTCTTCCTCACTTTAAAGCTAAGCAGGGTTTATCCCAGTTACTGCAATGATGGGTAACCCACTGTTGTTGTAAGAATACCTGTTTTTTTTATTTTGCATTATTGACTGTAAGACTACAAATGTCAGAATGCAATTCAGCAAAAGGCAAAAAAGTTGTCTCTAAATGCAAAACCTTCAAGGACTGACAGTAGTATGGTTTTAAAAAAATAAGTAATTCAGATACCCATTCGGTCGCCCATCCATGAAGCAACCGGGACTGACCCAGCACTGTGTCACTTTTTCATAAAAGAAAGTAAAAGCAGATGAAATAGATTTGTACACCATTTGTAATTGGCACTCAGTGTGTGCCAGTTTAATATATTGACAGTACATGTATACTTCCTAACATAACCCATTCTAATCTTCAGCTGATTATGCAGTCATACTTTTTTCTCTACATTCTATGACATGAACTCCAACTTCCACAATGGGAAAGGTGGAAATACAAGTCACAGAACGCAAACAAGAAATCTAGGACTACATAAACACCTACAGATTAGAATGCATCATGCATATACTCATAAGACATCAAACTTCTACCCACCAACTTCCATTTAAAAGTGTACTAAAAATCTTTTCCAATAAGTTTTCTTTTCTTTTACAAAACGTTACAGAGCGTCTACAAATACACATACGCATTTCTTAACTTTCATTAAAATGCTCCTAAAAGCAACCATGTTTAACCGTCCACCAATTTGATTAATTGTTCTCCCCCACCACTCTTCCTTCTTTCATAAATATGAAACTTGCTTACTAAAAGTACTTTGCAATTACCACATATCTGCACTACCTTTCTTTTACAATTACAGGAAAGAAGCACATTACTGCAGGTATTATCCGAAAACTGAATAACCTTTGCATTCAACAAAGTAAGTACATTAATGCACCATGTATATGTATGTAATTACAGCAGCACAGTTCCACTATATATTACCTTAGACTGCTCTTTTCAAACCAACATTTGAATCACTCTAGCCCGTTATATTCCACCATTCACACTCTTACTATTCCAATCTACACACCACCATTGCAACACCCAATCTTTTGCTCAAAACAGCACAATCACCCTACATATTCCATCACACCACCACTCTCTTACTCACTAACCCAACACCATCACAACTCTGCAGACTCTTACACTCACAACCTTCCCAACCACACCAAATATACCACCTCACAATCAAACAGCACTCTAATAATCTCTACAATCACACCCACAAACCCATCCACCATACATGCATATACATTGCACAACTTTCTAACGCAAACCTTCTTTTTTCCCAACAGACACAACAAAACGCCTACTAAAAAGCAACTCTGTAGAAGAGAAAGAACAAATAGAGCAGATAAGAATAAAACTACACCATATAGTCATCCACCTATAAAACTATTTAGAGAAAACATTAAAACAAAAGAGCTAGTAACCTCACTCAACAAAACTAAAGCAGCCATGACTAAAAAAGGTAAGGCCCCTCTTGCACAACTAAAAGTAAAAAAATATGTACAAAGAAAAGCAAACCTACTAACAAACCTAACCCTCTATATACCAGGGTTAATGTAGTCACGGTAAAGCAACTTTATGTAAATAGCTAAAAAGTCACGATCCAGCCTTAAAAACTACTGCAGGAGTCTCATCCTGCAAGCTCTAATTGACAGCGCTTTTCTACTAAAGAGAACATTATTTGTATTGATTATAAGCAAAATGAAACCACTAACTAAATCAATCAATAAATTGCATACACTACTTCCAAACATGCACAGTGTCGATATACAAACCTTTTCAAACTTCTGTAATGGTGAATGTATTCAAACAAGCAGCACATAACCATATTTCAATGAAGAAGCTTATAAACAAGAACAACCAAAAAAAATTGCCATAGACAATAATGGTCGAGGGTATGAAATGGTGGAACACACCATTATGGCAAAAGACACCCTTGTAGAAAAAAAGTTCCCAACAAACTTTTAACCAAATGCTCTTTTCATCTTTTCACCCAAACAAACAGTCCAGTGTACAAATAGACATGTAGCTCTATGTGTAATGTATGCCAACAATCCTTTAAATCTTTACGAAATACCTCAATCACCATGTGAAACTAAATGACAAAAGGAAAATTGAAACCTTACAAACCACAGACTCCTCTCTAGTGCCCAGCCACACTGGTCTCCGAGGACATTCATAAGCCTGAATTTTAGGAAATACTTGCAAAAGCACTTTCCACCATATGAAAATGCTAGCGACACACCACCATTCTACTATACAGAATTGTGTGCATCGACTATACTATGCAAAAGTCCTGCTCTAGAACTGCAAAACTTTATTAACATTCTCCTACAAGAAATAGAGCACATCCAATGTAAATACTTTGGAACTGAAGATGATTTAAACTCTGTATCTTCAGAAAACATTACCGAAATCCTCATAAACACCAATGCCCTAATAAAGACATACAATAAAGAAATAACTATGTTTCAAAACACATCTGCTGAAATACCAAACTAAATATGTGTCTGTTGTCACAGAACGTTATATAAAAAGATAACAAAAACAGTAGATCTAGCCTACAAAATAGAAAACAATGAGCTTTATATCTAACAGCAGAAACTAAACACAAAATAACTGACCCCTCAACAGTTTGCACATACTGCAACACAAAGCTTGACAATAAACAAATACATCATGTGCTATCACTAATAACTTCGAAATATTCCCACTTTCAAAAGCTCTCCAACAGCTTAACTTGTATGAGAGCATTATAATACAAACAGTGCAACCATTTCAAGCTATAATATGCCTTCAACCGAAATCAACCAAATTACCTCCATCCGGGTAACTTAAGGGCATCCGTGGCAAAGTAGTATATTTGCCATTAGATCTAAAAGAAAATGTATAAACTCTAGAAGTATCATGACCAATAGATCAATCTTTGATTATACTAGTTAATGGTGTGCCAACAAAAGACAAATAAATTGGCAACAACTAGTCGACATAAACAAAGTTAGACAAGCCTGACAATATCTAAAAGAAAACAATGAACACTACAAAGATATAAACATAGAGGAAAACCTAAGAGAAACCACCCAAATTATTCAAGACACACCAGCATCTGCCTAATTGGAATGTTTAGACCCTGTTCCTTCAGCCAACATTTTAGACCAGTATACAATTCACCCACTATACTCCAAAGACAGAATTGATGATGCATTGGAAACATATCAAATGCATCAAGCCAAAGGACCCCAATGAGCATATGGGGAAAAAGTGTATAAGCACATTCTTTTCCTCTACTCTTTCCTACACGAAAAGGATGAAGATATGATGAAAGGTCAGCGCAAATTAGTGCATCAGAATATCGCTCTTTAATAATGTATTCTGAAGACCCCAGATTCAGACAAAATGTTGAATACATTTTTCACCTCCTCTTCAAAAGTGAACTAGCAACTCTGTGTTATGCAGTTACATGCACATTGAAAACAGGCTCTAACCTTTTAAACATATCCGCTACCCAACTACTTCAAATAATAAAAGACAAAGATGAAGTTTTGCGGTCAAGTATCTCAGATCTCTTGGCAAACATGCGTGATACAAATAAATACTGGTTCCGATATCACAACTGATGTATGTTGTATGCTAAGTAACCTAGGTCCACCCACATGGTTTCTTACTTTAAGTTGTGAAGAGTACGCACAGGATGACTTGCAAGACTTCTTATGCACTGTAAGCCAAAATAAAGATGGAAAAGATATAAATACACCAGGAGCGCTCCGTTCTCTTCACCCTGTCAATGTATCAAGGTACTTTCACCATCGCTTGATTGCCATGTTGCATTTTATCTGCAATAAAACTACCCCTCTGCTCAGAGAAGTGCAACAATTCTTTTGGAGAAAAGAATATCAATCCAGAGGAGCACCACACATCCACATGCTTTTTTAGCTAAAAGATAATCCTAATTTTGGCCATGATAGTGACACTACTGTTATACAGTTTATTGATAAATACATTACCTGCGACATCCCTTCAGAAACCACAGATAGTGATCTACATACTCAAGTCTTATGCTTCCAAAAACATAAGTGTGGCAAATACTGCCGACGTAGATATAAAAACAAAGGCAACTACTATACCAAATGTCGCTTTGGCTTCCCTAGACCAGTTTGCAACAAAGGACAGGTAAATAGCTTGATGTCTTCTGTTAGACACAGCATAAAAGGCAAATCACCTAAATATACATACAACATTAAAAGGGATGAAGCATCCAAGTACATCAATAATTAGAATGCAATCATTGCCCTCTTGTGGAATGCAAACATAGACATTCAATACATTGCAGACAATTATACTGCAGTTGCAAGATATGTCAAAGCCTATCTCACCAACGCAGAGAAAACAGAGCTAAAAGACCTCTGGGATGACATATCATCTGACAAAACACTACTCAAAAATTGAACAGCTTCTGTAACAAAATGATCTCCCACAGAGAATGTGGGTGCTACGAAGCTGCAGACCATTTAACAGGTACAGCCTTATATGGCAAATCTGAACACATTGTCTGCCTGCACCTTGGACTAGCTTCATCCCGAAAAAGAGTACTAAAATCCTACCAAGACATAGAAAACATACCCACAAATGATCCCAATAGCCAGGACATTTTTAAAAACAATGTAATTGACACATACCACCAAAACAGAAGCACTGCTTTGGAAAACATGTGTCTGTACAACACTGCCCGAAACTACACCTACAAAAACAATGTCACACCAAATGACACAACTGGCAAATATTCAGTCTCAACTTGTGAAGGAACCCTAGTGAAACTCACCAAACCCAGTCTAATTAATCATATAAAAGTTATCATGTACATCTCCACAACATAGAGAACTGTATTACATGGCCTTACTCCAACCCTTTAAACCTTGGAAAAAAGAAAACAAATTGTTAGGTGACTATGACTCATTTGACGCTGCCTTCAAAGCAAATGAAAGCAGTATAGCAAATGACAATTTCAAACAATACAAACAAATGTTGGACAATGAACGCCAACAAGAGGAAGAAATTGAAGCTCAACTAGACAAAGACACTCCTGAGGGCAATCATCCTTCCCTTACAGGAAGCCAAGAACCACTTGGAGAACCACACTTTCTAAATAAAGCGGAAATAGCCATGAATGAGTTAGAAAATACCATGTATCTGTTTAAACAATATGAGGAAGACTTGTCAGTGCTCGAATCACAGCTAAATGATGAACAACTCACCATTGATCAGGAAGTCACTCAAGAAATTGAACATAGGTTTAAACATGAAACTAATTCCTGTAGCTGTAAAAATTATAAAGGTTTACTCTTGTATGTAAATGGTGAAGCTGGTTCTGGTAAAACATTCTTAATTAAAATAATCAGCAAATTTCTATAAAACTTAAAAAACAACAACCTTTCGGCTGTAGGAACAGCCCCCACAGGTTTTGCGGCCAACAACATAGGAGGTGTAACATTACACCGACCACTGCTCCTCCCCGTAAAACACCAAAACAAATTAGAATACTGCAAATTATCAACAGAAGCTGCTACTGAAGTATGCAGAACTCTAAAACAAATGAAAGTGCTCCTGATAGATAAGGTAAGCATGGTTTCCAACCTCATGTTAGCTTTAATTCATCTTAGACTGCAAGAAGTCCTAAAAACCAACTACCAAGAACTGTTTAGAGGAAATCGTGTTATTGTTTTCGGAGACCTCTTAGTTAACACCAGTGAAAGATCAACCTATTTTCAAAACATTACGACACAAACAATACCGCAATACCCTCAGCAGCATTTTTTTTTTTTTTTATTTGTAACATCTAGTTTTTACAAAAACTTTTATTACAACTTTTCCTTAGATCATTAGTGACGCTTTCCATTAACAATTTAGCTCATGTATTTTCAGATTAGGACTCTGTCTAGAAAGTTTATCACTGAACAGGTAAGATGTGTCGAGCTTCCACTCAGTATCTGAAACCACAGATCTTCCATCTCTTCGTTTACTGGCTTACATTTACTCAAATGGATGGAACGTAACTTGTTTAGGGCCACACATTCGATTGTCAGATGTTTTAGTGTTTCTGCAAAAAGATTGCAGTGCCGACAGGCTTCTTCAGTGTCTGGTTTCATTTTTCTCGTCACCTGCATGTGGTTTGTTTTCAGCAGATTTAATCTGAGTCTAATAAATGTATCTCTATGATATCTCGATGGAAATTGACATAGGTAGTTTGGCATATTGTCCACTTTATTCTTTGTTGGCCCAAGATTCAATGCTGTTGGCATTGTATCAAGTTTGTTCACGTTGTCTATCCATAACCATTCTTTTAATTTTATTCTCGCGATCTGTGGGCGATTCATCAGGGTTTCCGTTGAAATATTTGCACTATGCAAGATGGCTTTCACTTTCTCAGACCATCTTAAGAGCAGCCCCATATATTGGTGTGTTCCTTCAGATTTTAAGATTTTGTAAGCTGGTGCAGGGTTCGACATCTCCATCTTTCGCAACAGTGATATGGATTTCCATAGAACTGTTCCGTATAAGCTTTCTAGTGCCAATTCGTGGCGTATTAAGGTCATTGAGAGGTATTTTGGCAATCTCAAGACTTGGCGCCAGAATAAGCCTTCCAAGGTGGGCCAGATCTTTAGATCCAAGTTCCAGCCTGCTTCTGTCCCAAACTTTATTGTAGGTATCACTTTTTGGGTGTAAAACGTACGTAGCGGTACTACTGAAAATTTTCCGTATAACAAGTGTATTCTTGCTCCTTGTAGGGCCAACATTCTGGTCCGCTGTAATAGATCATAAACCCAGCTCTGCTCTCGAATCGAGATGTTCATCATTATTCCTAAATATCGAATTTCCTTGACTTCTTCAAGAATATTGTTATCAATTCGCCATTTGAAGTTTTTTTTTTTTTTTTTGGCGACTCGATCACTGCCAAACCTCATAATTTTTGTTTTTTTCACGTTGATTGTTAAATCATTATCATTCATGTAGGCTTCAAGCTTTGACAAGAGCCTTTGTAGCCCAATCTGAGTCTTATCAACTAATACTAAGTCATCTGCATATATCATATAACTTTTTGGATGTCCATTTATTTTTGGGGGGAAGCAGATGACACTAGCCAGTGCAGTAGAGATGTCAGCAATATAGAGTTTGAATAAGGTGGCAGCAAGTGGACATCCCTGTTTTACTCCTCTAGAGGTAGTAATAGGTTTAGACAGGTCTCCACTTGCGTTTAGTCTTACTCTAATTGTTGTATTGGAATATAGTGCCTTTATCAGTTGAAGCAAGGCATTTGGGCAGTTTCGCTTTTCTAACTTCTCCCATAATTTAATTCGATTAATTGAATCGAACGCTTGCTGTAAGTCGATGAATGCCATACATAATTGATCTTTCTTGTTTAGGGCATCAAGTTTTAGCAGATTTACCAGCACAAGATTGTTCTCTACTCCTACGCCCTTTGTGAAACCAGTTTGTCTTATATCAGGTAAGTTGATTTCATTGGCCCATGTTGATAGCTTTTTTTGTAAGAAAGTCGCCATCACTTTGCCAATAGTGTCCAGGAGGGCAATCGGTCGATAGTTGGCGGGGTCGTCACGACTGCCCTTCTTATATACCGGTACTATTATTGCCTCAGTCCATGAGCTCGGTACCTGTTTTCTTGCGGCTATCGCCATGAAAAGTTTGCAAATGAATTTAGACCAGGCTTGACTGTGATCTTTTAACATAGTGTTGCTGATTCCATCTGGCCCAGCGGCTCTTGAGGTCTTTAGTTTTGATATAGCCGTTATAATATTTTCTCTAGACTCAATTATGTCCCAATTTATGTTGTTTTTTTCACTCACTTCTAAGTATGGTGTCTTTTTTCCTGTAAAGACACTTTGAAAGTGCGTTATCCAGTCGCTTTCGGACACTCCATTAGACATTAGGGCGTCTTGATTAACCGTGCCTTTATTCAGGATTTTCCATATTTCCCTTGAATTATTTTTTTTGATCAAGGCCAGCATTTCTTCGCCACGCTCTTGATCTCTCTGAATAGAGAAAGATTTTAACCAATTTCGATATTGTTGTTTTCTCTGTTTTATTTGACACCAGACATTCGCTCCATGCTGTTTTTTTAATTTGGTTATGTCTTTCCTTAGTTGTTTTTTTTGATTTGTCAAAGTGTGGCTCCACTTATGTTTATGATCATTATTATTTTGGCGTGCTTTCCTAGCAAAGCCTGTATTCAGGTTGGGTAACAACGGTATGTAGTTTAACTGGTCGCCGTTATCATAGTTTGTCGCTTGTAAATCATTGGACAGTTTAATAATTTGGTATTCTCTTATCCTTAGTCGATTTCGCCCATGATTTACTTCAAGTGCTTTGCTGTTAGTCCCACATTTCTTTTTATGTTTCAAAAGCCAAGACATTACTAATGGGTAATGATCACTGTTGATTGTAGGTATAGTTTGAAGCTTGGTGATAATTGCAAACACATTTCTAGAAGTCCAGAAATAATCCAAGATCTTTTTATATCCCATGTTCTCCCAGGTGAAATTTGGTGGTATATCACCTCTCACTTGACCATTTGCCATAATGCAGTCGCGGGCTTCCAATACAGTTCTCCATTTCGTTCTGTTTTTATTTCCATGACGACCATCCAACGAATTTTCTTTGATGGGTTCCTTGTGTTCATCAAACCACGAAATGTTCAAATCTCCACAAATGATTATTGCAAGGTCCAGACAGGTGCGTTGGTAGGTATCTATTATTTGCATTACAGCAGATATAAATACATCAGTCGAGATTTTTATCGGATTCCAATACACGTTCAAGATTAATAAGTATTCTTTGTTGTTTTGAGTATTCGAGGATTGAAGTAGTGTTCCTTGGACATAACTATTTGGGTTTATTTTTTCAGTTATTTCCCAATTTGTTCCTGATTTTATCATTGTAATTAAGCCAGAAAATGGAGGTCCCTTACTGTTTTTTACTGCTGGGTTTAGCAGTGTTAAATATCCATCTTTAGTTGGTGGCACCCGCAGCCAGGTTTCCTGTAGGCAGATGGCGAAATTATTTGTTAGATCAACCGGGAAGTCGGTGTATAGATGGTTGAAGCCCCTTGTGTTCCAAGAAATCACAGTCGCAGGCGCATCAATTTCTTTTATTGGTTTTACGCTAAAGCTTAGTCAGCTTGTTATCATGGTTCCTTTTCTTTGCATTTCTAAGTGGTGTGCTTTTTAACTGTCTCCTCAAACTATCACGTTGCTGTTCCAAGGTTTCTTTCGCTTTTATTTTCTCAGAGATCACTGTTGGTCCGTGACTGTTTGTTGGATCGTAAAGTGAGATTTCAAATCCTAAGCACAATAGATCCTGCTTTGCAGTTAGTAACATTGTACGTACTGCTTGGGAATATATATGGAGAAGTACAATGTCAACTCGCTCTTCCGAAAAGTATTCGACAATACGAATATCGTCGGACCTGATGTTCCTTAGCGCTGGTACTGCATGTAGTAGACGTAAGATGTTTCCACGATTCAAGTTGACATCTGATTCATTTTGGAAGATGTTTTCGATCATGATCTTTTGATAGGATGCCTTAAGTGCTGTTCGGGGTAAGTCATGTAAGTCATTAAAGGACTTGCAGTTGTAGGCGGACGTATGTTTTGGATTTAAGTCTGAACGAAAGTTGTTTGCTGACTTGGAGATATACTCCGGTGTTCCACGCTTTTGTCCAGACAAAGATTCGACAATTGTTCTTTGTTTCTCCCCGGCCTCACCTATATCACTTTTCTGGCTTTCTATTTTCTTTAAAAGAGGTTTCCCTGATTTTGTCTGAATTGGTGAGTCTATACTACTTGTCGACATGTTTGTCAGGACCACAGCAGATCCTCGAGGAGAATCCTCAGCCTCGTTGTCGTCATATGTAGACAAGTTACATAGGTCTTCTATTAGATCTCCGAGATCAGAAAATCTCTGGTCTGAATCGATTCTCATCCGCTTTTTTGGATTTGCAGGCGATTTGCACTTTGGTTCAGCTACTATCTCAGCTTTTCTCACATTACTATTTGTATTTGATTTACTGGAACTTTTGTTTGCGGTAGACTTTGATTTCACCGGCGTGGTCAAATTTCTTATAAATTGCTTTATGTTGCTTCTGTGTTTAGGGACAGTCTGAGTGTTCTTTTTTTTTTCTAGCTTTTTCTTTGGGTGGCTGTTTGTCTCTGGGATTGATTTTTCTTTGTTTGTCGTAATCTCAAGATTTTTGGCGGGGCCGCTGAAAATGCCATATGATGCTTTTGCGAAGGAACATGATGGCTGCTCGGAACTCTTCCCCATATTCGGGTTTGTCACGCTGCATCTGATTCGCGAATCAGCTGTTGAATCACTGATTCCCTCTGCTAGAGATTGATTTGAGAAATTAGCAATCTTGTTTATCTCGGGCGTGATTCCGTTTATTCGGAGCCATGGATGAGCTGTTTCCTGTTCTGTCAGTGGGAGCTTGCAAGATTGGACCAGTGACTAAGATTGAATTATTAATTGCATTTCCTGTGTCACGTGTTTCTGCGTCCAATGTGCATTGTATCCCTATGTCTATTTTTCCATTAGTATCCTTAGTGGTATCTCTTTTCTCTGCTACTTGTGATTGCATTTGTGTTAATTTTTCAAACATTTCTTCAATGCGTTTTTTGGATCCTTTATGTTCCATCAGCAGTTGTTCAAAGTGCCTGCTCATGTGTTCGGTAGACTGAGTATTTTCGGCTTCTTGTCTTAATTGAAAAGCCACGAATTCAGTTTCGATTTTGTTTATTTTGTCATCTAAGTGTCTCATGATAGCTCCGTTGTTTTGGGAGGATTCATTCAGGCTTTCATAAAGTTTTATGAATGGAATCAAGGCAAGAGAAGTTGCAGCCAAAACGTTGTTATGGATCTGTATGGCAGCCGCAACTGATAGGTTGGATTTTAAATCAGAATCTTTACAGTGTGAGCTGCCAGTGTTCTCTTTGCTTGAAGTACTCTGTTCGTTCATAGTGATTGAAGGAGTACTTTTCGGCCGTTGTTGGATTGCCACATCAATTGCTTTTCCCCCCTGTCTTTGCGCTTTTGGGCGAGTACTGGCGATAGTGCAAGAGTGAGTTCCATGGCTTTTTGGGCATGGAGTTGTGTCAATTGCTGGATTTAAATTGAGGCGGTCTGCTTTGCGCTTCTGATCCAAAGATGTCTGTTTCAGACCTAACGCTTTGTCGCTGATGGTTCGTTCTTGGTCGCCTTCAAAATTTATGTCGGAGACAGTTTCCGTAGTGCTGTTATTACTTGAGGCTCCAAGAGTGAAACTTGCTGTTAATCTGTCTTTCATTTCTTCGAAATCGGCTAAGAGTCTTTTTGTCAGGCGTGCTTCTCGCGCTGCCAGATCTGTCTCTTTTAGCTGTGATTCATTACAGAGGCCTTGTTGTAGACCAAAGGGCTGGATGCTACTTATTGCACCGGATACTGAGTTGCCACTAGTTAGTGACTGTGAGGGATTTAACACATTTACATTGCTTGTCATCGTGGTTGCTGTAGTTTGGTTGCAATTCTTGGCTCCATTTAAGGTTTTTAGTTTTGGCGTACTTTCTGTCCGATGGATTTCTCGTGGTTTGGTAGATAGTGGAAACGTGAATTTCAGTAAATTTGGATCAAGTGCAATGTGTGGCACTTCGAGTGCGAGCAGTTTGTTGTCTGTTACATCGAATGGTGATTGAAATGCCTCCGCATTTATCTCGATCACTTCTATTGTCTCATTGTCTCTGCTGGAATCAGCTTCCAAGTGCTTTGTTCCATTCCTCGGATTTTTGTCTTCAGTTATGCTTATCCTAGCGGTACTGCTGTTCCTGCCGTTGCTGTCGTTATCATCATTGATAAATTGTGCGTATGAATTCATAGATTCAGTGCGTGCTTTGCTGGAGGCTTTTGCCATTCCTGCCATTTTGCTCTTCAATACCACTAAGCTCTCAGCAGACTCGCGTACGTTCGCATTAGCAGACGATGCTTGATCATGCAGATTTAATTGCTTCGGTATTGGCAATGATTCCACGTCTGAATTAGCTATAATGGTGGCTCTACATACGTCGACCTGCGTCTTGGCTGGAGCAAGTTCAGTTGCAAGTTCATTGGAAACCGGCGCGTTCGCCGTCTCGGGCTCTACAAAAGGTGGGGCTTCTATCGAGTCCGGCGTTGCGCCATCTGTACACTCTTCCGAGGTTGTGGGCGTGAAGCATTGGACGGTTAAAGTGGCGGTTGGAGTAGCTGAAAGTACGGGATTGGTCAGTCTCGACCTGCTACTCTCAGCTCCTCCCTCGATTTCATCGAGGGGTTGACTTTGTCTTGCTTCACTTTCCGTTTCAAGGTCACTTCTAATAATTCTATTTGAATGCAATTCAGTGTCCATGATTTTACTGTTAGTTAGAGGCAAGGATATTTGGGTTTGTTTTAACTTAAGCCTTGTCCACGGCCTATTGTCCCCCATGAAAGTCACTTACCTATAGACTTAACTTCTGACGACAGCAGCGGCAGTCTGCAGCGGACTGCAGCAGACTGGACTCTCTCACGGACTCTGCGCGCACTCCGCGCTCTTCTGATGTTTTTAAAGGCAGTTGTGCCTTTTTCCTTAAAGGCACACTGGCACACTGAAACAAAGACCGTAGACCGTAGCTGCAGCTCCTCTCTCCTGCTCACACTGCAGCAGACTGGACTCTCTCACGGACTCCGCGCGCGCTCCGCGCTCTTCTGATGTTTTTAAAGGCAGTTGTGCCTTTTTCCTTAAAGGCACACTGGCACACTGAAACAAAGACCGTAGACCGTAGACCGTAGCTGCAGCTCCTCTCTCCTGCTCACACTGCAGCAGACTGGACTCTCTCACGGACTCCGCATTGGAAATGTGAATCTCGGGCATCCTTTTCACTACAGAGAACTAACTCAAACCATGTGCCAGTCTGCAGACCTCACCTATGCTAACATGTTTACTAAAGGTGCAAAATCCATTTTAACTAGTAGACTAATCCATGAGCTATATGGGCGAAGCACATCTGCTCCTGATGTCATGGAACAATTAACTCTTAAATCTAAAATGTATTTCCTTAAATCCAACCCTTATAAGCTGTAGTCAATTCAATAAGACAGTGTTGAAAAAAGAAATACAACCCATACTGCATATCAACTCCACAAACAAACTAGAAATGCACAGCATGACACTTCCTATGTGTCAACCATCAACAGCACGACTAAATAGCTTAGAAATTGTACCTCTAACACAGCCGGATTGGAGAAAATATTAACTTTGTGTCTATACTGCAGAGTAATTCTAAAATGTAACCTTGACATAGAACAAGGTTTAGTCAATGGAGCAATTGGTACAGTTGTTGGCTTCCAAACATATCCACATGACAACATTCAGTTGACAACATCCACTGTGACAAACTTGCAGAAGTTAAAAGAATTGGCCAGACAATAGGACGTTTCCTTCTTTTCAAAGACATGTACGTACACAGAGAGAAGTGTTATCTATCTCTTGCATATGCTGTTACTATTCACAAATCACAAGGTCTAACCCTAGATCAAGCATTGATTGAGATTGTCAGCACAGTCTTTAAAGAAGGTATGAGTTACGTAGCACTTGCACATCTACGTACACTCAATGGTCTATTCCTAGTTACCTTTGATGCAAACAAAGTCAATGCTGATATTCCTTACATCCTAGAATAGAACAGGCTATGGGCACTATACACCCCCATTTAGATATGTACCTTGAACCTCAAAATAAGAAACCTTTCAAAGGGCAAGTAATGCAAACAAAAGCTATAGCAGATCTCCCAACAATAGTGCTAAAAACACAATAAGCAACTCCTTCTGCATCACACAATACAACCACAAAACTGCAACTTTAGGCCCATCAGAAAAGAAAGACACAAATGCCTCTTCTCCAGAAAGATCTGCAGGCCCATCAAACGATACACAAACAGAACTCTCTGATCCATTTAAATTCAGCAACACAACTGGAGTAAATTGTTATGCTAATGTGACAATGACTTTTCTCTTTCAATTACAGGCAATTGTTCACAACATTTACTTAAACAGCTCAGACCAGTTGTGTTTGCAAATGCTCGTCCTTCACAGAAATGTCACAAATAATCCTGACAACCCTTACAGTGTCTCATGTATAAGGCAAGAATTGGACTACTGTGCAGGAATGGTAATATTTACCATAAACACACAGGAAGATCCACAAGAATTCCTAATGTACTTACTACAAGTATTGGTAACCAAAAACATCCCTATAAATGAAATCTTCCAGATTTCATACATGTGGAAACATACATGCACTCTCTGCAACCATGTTTCACAAGACCACATGCCTAATGAACGATTTGTATATGCATCCATATCAAATTCTGAATCCATTCCATTTCACCAGCTTCTGCAGAATGCAAATCATGGCATATTATGCCCTTTTTGCAATTTAAAGAAGCATTCCACCGTACAAAAAAACTCACATAGCCAATATGTCATGCTAATGCTTCTAAGGTACAGTGCAGATAGTAGCAAAAATAACAGCATATACGGCCAAGTATCTCTTGGAAAGAAAACCTCCACAACAGCAGTTATAGTATACCACACTGGTGCCACAACCACTTCAGAGGACTACACTCCATATGTCAAAAAAATAAGTGTTTGGTTTGAATGTAAAGATACCTCTGTTGCTCCAAAACATAGGTTACCAGCACATTTAACAAATACCTACTTAATATTCCTTCAACCCAAATTTAGTCACTAAACTATAGCACAATTAACAGTAATAATACGCCAACAGGCATTTAACTACATGCATAATACTACAATAGTACTTTTGAAAGTCAATCTAGTTAGAATACGCCAACAGGTATCTAAATACTTGAAAAATACCCTTCATTCCAAATCACTTCAAATATGCCATCTCAATTCTTATACGACAAAACATCTTCTAACCTCTAATTTAGTTAGACTACACCAACAGATATCTACTTCAAGCATTCCCTTAATCACAACATACTTCAAACAAACATACTATCACATTTACACTCACGTAACTGTAATCAGGTTTTTTTAAATCCAGCATGGATTTTTTCCCGATTACCCAATGATTATTTAATGTCAAAACAACAGCAGTGTGTCATATACTAATGTTGTACCAAACATAGTACTTAGAATGTACTGTTTATGATGGTCTAAAAAATGTACATGTAAATTTATATACAACTACAGCTTTTAAACTTTCCCGCTTAACAAATTGTACTGTTTTTTTCCCACAGAAAATAAACCTGATATTCTAGCTTCATAACGCTATAAAACTAAGTAACCATAGAAATTATAATCAAATACATATTCTGTGAGCACTATCCTCAATTGTACTACAATCATAAGTACCATATACATTTCAATTACATAATTCCTCCATATTACAAACACTCTGTACTCCTACAGCATTACCTATAAATATTATACACATATTACTACTGTGGTGGTTGTGGCCAATGGGCATATTCTTGGGGCCTTGGCCTGTGGCCATGCCCCCCAGAATCTGGCCAATGGCCTCAACCACCACAATACAATTAACTAAGTAACAGGTACGTACCATACACTATCAAGTAGTAAAATTCACCCTGACCCGCCTGCAATTGAAATGATGTCCGTGGACACTGAAATTGACTGTGGACTCTGAAGCATTTCCAAACCTTTTTTTCACCTATAAAAACAGCTCCACATTACCTTCATTCCACATCCTTACCATTTCTACACCCTCTTTCAGCCATCAGATAACCCCAAATGTCTTTCCCAGGCTGTCGGTTCATGGCACTGTCCGCTAACTACTGTGGTGTCTGTGGTGGACAGCTACAACAATTTGCCGGCCTTTTTCAAGCTACAAAAATAGCCCAATATCATCTTTTCCACTCCCCCACCCCTCCCAGCCTCTCTTTGCACCACCAAATAACCCAAAATGTGTTTTCCAGATTTTTGTCACACCAAGCTGTCCACGGACAGCCACTGGTGTCCGGCGATCCAACATGGCGGGCGTTTCCAAAAATCTGACGCACCTCATGCACCTCATGCTTTTCACCATGCCATCACTGGGCGCATCCGATGTCCGATTTTTTTGTACCTACTTTTTGGTCATTTTAAAAGAAAATACTGGACGGATTTACACCGAATTTACAAAAGCACGCTTTCGGGACCAAGCTGCCGCTCTTGCTGCAAATTATATGAGAATCTGTCCAGCGGTTTGGGCTGTAATTTCTTTCCCCATTGCATCTATGGGAAAAAACACACATTTTGGGACCCCCTCTATAACTTTGCAGCCCCTTGACAAAACCTCACCATACTCAATCTGACAGGATCATACTCTTTTTTGCAAAGTTTCATGAGGATTCGTTCAGGGGGGGGTGAAGTTATAAGCCTCCCAAAAAGTGTTCTTTGAGAAACTTAACCATAACTTCTGGGCCGCTACCGCAGGCCCTGTAATATATCTAGCGGTGGCTCGAGAGAGTTTCGCTTGAAAGCAGTCAAGTTTTGAGAGGCGCTTGTGCTCAGTGCATCAGAGCATATACATAAAACGCCATACTCTCATCTTATTGGCGGCATCTGATTTATACATGCATCCATTCTTTTTCACATGCTAAATTAAGTAGACTCACCTGTGTACGTATCGGTGTGTTTGTAAAGCATCACTCGCTTCTGCAGTAAAGTTGGAGAGCATCTGCGTAGGACAAGCCCAATCCCATTGGGATTAGAGCCCAATCCCAGAGGTTTTGGCATTACGCTCCCATCCGCGCATCCTGCCAGTTTAGAGCAGTATCCCAATGGTGTACCAGTTATGTAAGCGATCAACCTGAACCCCACAGTGACCACTTTACAATCTTGAGTTCATGGTATGTCAAATATTGTAAATATTTGAAATAATTACTACTTGAATTGTTTATTTTGCAGTGCAAATAGTCAAATCAGGTTATTGACCATAACTTTTCTCGCTCTTATTTTCAATGGTGCAGTAGTGCAGGTCTTGAGCTCAACTGCTTAGAAGGGAGGTATGTTTGACCTGTGGTGCAAGTAAAATGTCAGATCAGATCACTAATGCATGCTTACTGGAGTTGTTCTTTTCGTTGGATGGTATATTGGAACAATTTGCGGTGCCCAGTAACAGTGGCTTCTAGTAGATAGGCACCCGACTATAGTGTTGCGAATGTTTTCCACATTATCAACTCATTAAGGCCCTTTTGGTCAGTCTTTAGATGGAAAATCCATCTCTGTTCTCTTTAGAGTAGAAAAGACTGCTTGTCTCTGCCCCTTGGGAGGTTAATCACTTTTTCAATGATGGAAGTGAAGTCACTGTCCTTATGAGGTGTTTCCAAAAGCTCCACAAAAGGTGTATTTGCTCTTTTTGCATGTACAGGATTTGTGCTCCTGGATTCCCTTCTTAATCAGTCTGCTCATCATTCCGATATACTTCAAATTGCACGGGCATGTGATGAGATAAATTACATCATATGAATTACAATTTGTGAAATTGAGTTGTCTCAACAATGTTTTGAGGCCCAGATCTATTGTTGCGGACCTAGAGATTTGTAGGCAAACTAAACATTGACCGCATGGACATACTGTGTTCCTCAAGGTAAGTTGTGCAGTTGGTCGAGGGCCAGATTGATATACCTTACTAGCGGATCTCAAATGTTCCTCCAATGCTTTATAGCAAAGCGTGGTGGAAGCAGTTCTGTGGTACACACATTAAGTAAAGTCCATAATTTCAGGATTTCCCGCCTGATTTTGTTGAGCTGTGATGAATGGCTCAGGACTGCTGTAATCCTATGTTGTGTGCTAGTCTACTGTTTTGTTCCAATGTAATTTCTCCCTGGAATTTTCATGCACATTTTTTGACTCGTCTCAACAGTTTCTTCTGGTACCCTCTTGCTCTTAGTCTTTCAGTCAGGACTGCTGCTTGTCAATAATATTCTGGAATATCCAAGCGATTTCGCCTCAATCTGAGATATTGCCCGAAGGGAATGTTGTCCGCCTCCCTTCTTTGAGACGTTTTACAACACATCACAGTTGTTGAGCATAACCATTACTCACAAGCCATTGATCAGGTTTGTCTGCCCATTGCCTTTCATGTTGAAGTTTTCTAATCATGACCTGCTCCCCCAAAGTAATGGCTCGCAATGGGTATTTGGGTAATGGGGCAACAATGGTGAGCTCTTAAGACCCTGGAACAGGGCGAGGGGTCTGTTTTATCCCAGTTGGCAAATGAGCAAGTGATCTGAAGATGGAATAGGAGTTACTGGGTTGTTTAGAACTAGTTCACACAGTTGCAGTGGTAAGGGCAAAGGTACCAAAGGTGAAACTTTGCAGGGGAGGGGTGCCATGAAAGTGTGGCAGCACATTGAGCACTGGCACTTCCACTTGATTGTGCTGGGGAGCTAGTACGTAAGTAACGGTATGTTGGAGTAAATGTTGTGGGTTCTGCATGCTGTTTTTGTCTCATCAATATATGGCGAATCTATTATTGACACTGCCCCTGCTGCAGCTGTATGTGTGCAGCAAGTTCTCTTTTCTCCTTTTGCAACATCCTTTGTAACTGCCCTGCATCCTTTCTTCAGAGGCACAAATACCACTTCTAGCTGCACAATTCCGACAAAATCCTTTGCATCGAGGAGCCTTCAGTGCAGAGACAGCCATGCAGGTATTGGTCTTTCTTGCAGCACCCTAAAGTCATTATTCTTCATACAAGTGTGACATTTCTCAACAATCCATAAGCAATGTTGTCTTCTGTTGGATTTCCATCAACTCCTTGTGCCTCCAAACGGTTGAGCTGCCCCTGAGCTTTATCCCACTTCATGGTTTCATTGAGTGGTAATGGTTTCCCAAATATAATGGGCCTCATTACGAGAATGGCGCTAAAAATCTCCCATTACGGGAATGCCAGTAATAACATATACGTGTAGGCTTGATACTGCAAATAGCGGTTGATCACGAGTGCGCGAGCACGTGCACCCCTGCATGCCGGTAACAGCCATACCGACATGCCGGTAACGACCCTCAAACCCCCAGATAGCAGCATCATCGAATGCGCAAATAACACCTCCGCCATCGGCAACCCCCAAATAGAGGTAGCGGTATTAACATAGTGGTAAGAACAGGCCCGTTATTACTGGAACCGGAAGTAACGTCATTGCGCCGGAACGGGAAATGCATTGGCGTCCATCTTCAAAAACACAATCCATTGCCATCCTCCACAGACTGTACCTTCACAGGCAAAACTCCAAGCACACCACGGACAAAATGTCAAAGGCTACCCAGAAAGGCACTGCCCGCCTGCGGAAACCACAATTTAAGGACGAGGAGCTGAACATGCTAGCCGATACCCTAGTAGAGAATGCAGATGTGGTTTTCTGCAGTGACCTCAGGCGTCCAGCACAGCTGAGAAAGAAGGCCATCTGGGAGGAAGTGGCAAGGAAAGTAAGTGCAGTCAGCACCATCGCACGCACAGTGCACGATTGCAAAAAGCGCTCGGTTGACCTGAGGCTGAGAGCGAGGAACATCTTGTCGGCCAATTGGAGCCAGGGGCTGGCAACAAGTGGCGGACCTCACTCACCTATCAAATTGGCTAGATGGGAGGAAACTTTCAGCTCAGTGATAGATGTAGAGTCCATTGAAGGAGTCGGTGGAGCGGAGTTTGGCGTGCCAACATCGGCAGATGAAGGTGAGTGTCCCTACAAACACCTGACAACCAATCATCACAGTTGACCGGCAAATGTGACAGCGATGACAACCAAGACATGGCCCATCATACACACCTACACCTATCCATGTACACATGCTGGGCCCACCACTATCACAGCCCAATGCATGCTGCATGCCGCTCCCATACACGAATACACACCCGACACACAGATGACCTGCACGTGTCACACAGCACGCAAGTCACAACACACCTCAAGGCCACAAAGCAGACACCACAGTGAACATGTGAAAACCTACGTGATTGTAAAACTCACCCCCCAACCTTGCACGTACCCAGCCCACCGCAAAGCCAGGCATGCAACTGACCACATGGTGCCAACTGCACAAAGACCAATGCATGCATAATGCAAGTACCACCATTACTGATGCCCTGCCACTCTCTGTCCCCCACAGGTACGGATGCAGACACCAAAGAACCTGATGGAAGTGCACAAGCCACAACACCAGCCAAAAGGCCCAGGGGCCAAGATGACGGCACCAGGCCATCTACGTCAAGGGGACCAAGGATGGGCCAATCAGCATGCAAGACAGCAACCAGTGCCCAACCAGCCATGCTGCCACCTACACAGGATCAGCAGACTACTGCCCCTGCACCCCTGGACACACAACCCACACAGGGCGAGGACACATATGCTGGTATGGAGAATGATGGCACACAGTCCGCTGCTGCAAGCTCAATAGGGGAGACGGCTGCATCGGCACAGCATAGTGGTGACTAGGAAGGTGTCCCTGATGAATGCACCAATGCAGGAGTCCTACACTCAGAGCTTGTAGGTCAAACCCCAAGCCCGCAGGTCACCCCACAGGACACCCCTCACCAGGATTCATCAGGACAGGGCAGCCATGGAGCATGGTCTCCAACATTGCACAGCCCTGTATTGGCTGCTGTAACACCACCAAACCCACCATCCACCACCAACACTGCTATACGGGACCTTGAAGGACATCTGTCCAGGATGGAGGGCCGGCAGGAGGAGATGTATGGCTATGTTAAACAGTACCTTGCAGAAGGCGAGGAGGCAACACGCCGTGTAATCCGTGACAGCACTGCGGCCGTAATCAAGGCCATCAACTCGAACGCTCAGCAAGTCCAGGATGGATTCAGTGCTTTGGGCCAGATCCTCACCAGGATTGCAGACAGCATGGAGCAGCAGCAAACTGCGGCTTTGGGGACATGACCATCTATCTCATCTGCATCTACCACGCCAGCAAGTTCCACACATGTCCCTGCGAAGTGCATGGCGCTCAGAGATGCAGCCACCACCTCCGAAGGGGGCTGCACAGTAGCAGGGCCACCCTGCACATTCTGTTTTGCACCGTATCCGGACACATGTTGTGCCATTGATGACTTGGAGTGTAAGGGGAGGCGTGGAGGGTGGAGAGGGGGTGTAGTATGGGGGGTGTGTGGGGGTGTGTCGGGGAGGCGGGAGGGTGGAGGGTGGTGTAGTACAGGGAGTGTGGGGGGTGTGTAGGGGTGTGTTTGGGGAGGGGGAGGGGTGTTTGGGGGCGTGGACTGTTAAATCATGTTGTACAAACCATCACTTGAATACACCCGTTGTGTACAAAACCTCACATGAGTGGACATTGCTTCTTTGATGTGTGTCAGTTTATTGCTTCATATTGCACTGTGCCCATATACCCCCACAACCAATGCCCAGAGTCCCACATACATGGCACCCTCTGCATCCCAGTACATCATAATGATTGGTCTATGATGGATTGGTGCACTGCACGACCCTCAAGTGTATCGCATCCTGGCCGTTGTCCAACATCTACTCCTTCCTCTCCTTCTACTTCACCAGGTGGTGGCAGCTCCATTTCAGGTGGCAGGGGTACGTTCCGCCGAATGCACATGTTATGCAGAATTGCACATGCCATGATGATCTTGCCCACCTTCTCAGGTCCGTAAATGAGGGGGCCACCTGACTTGCTGAGGCAGCAAAACCGTACCTTCAACAGGCCAAAGGTCTGCTCAATGACCACACGCGTGCGGGTTTGTGCACAATTGAAGTCCTCTTCATGCCGTTTCTGCAGATTCCTGACAGGGGTGAGGAGCCACGCCTTCAGGGGATAGCCAGCATCACCTACATGGGAGCAGAAGGTGGTATGTGTAAGGATAGTGCTCAGTTACCATATGTGCTCAGCCTGTACATCTTTCATGTTCACATGCACTATCCCGTCGACAGCAGCCACATCTACATAACTATCTGCCCTGTACAGTATTTGCTAATCCATGGTACTAGCCTTGGGTGACGTACATGAGTTAGGGGCCTAGACATTTGAACCACCAGCCACCCCGATGCATTGTCAAGGTCCATGATGCACGCACATTTGAGGGCTGTGTGGCAGGGGATCATTCCAGATGCATGTAGCCCCCCCTGACCATCTCCTCCCATGGCCCAGAGGGCATTCCCCTTGCATATGCATGTAGGCACCACCCCAACCCTCTCCTCCCATGGCCCAGAGGGCATTATCCTTGCATAAGCATGTAGGCCCCCCTAACCCTCTCCTCCCATGGCCCAGAGGGCATTCCCCTTGGATATGCATGTAGGCCCCCCAACCCTCTCCTCCCATGGCCCAGAGGGCATTCCCCTTGCATATGCATGTAGGCCCCCCCAACCCTCTCCTCCCATGGCCCAGAGGGCAGACTTACCCAACAGCCAGCCACGTCGCACAATGTCTCCTTCCATGCAGCGGGGTAGTGAGGAGTTCTGTAGCACCATGGCATCATGCGTGGATCCTAGATATCTGGCACAGCAATGTGTTATCATCTGGCTGGCATCACACACCATCTGCACATTTATGGAGTGGAATAGCTTCTGATTGTGGTACACCATCTCCACAGCATGTGGGACTGCCAACTCTATGTGGGTGCAGTCGAGGGCACCAATTACATTGGGCATGCCTACCAGTGCACGAAATGCTATTTTGGTGGCATTCGTTTCCTGTGGTGTCCGTGGTAGGGATATGTAGGCTCGTGCGTGCTTCAGTAGTGCATCCAGCACTTGGTTTAGCACGACAGAGAAACATAGTTGCGACATGCCATGCATTTGGCCCACTGTGGGCTGGTAGGTGCCTGTGGCCAGAAAGTGAAGCACAGATGCCACCTTCAGCAGAGGGGGGATGGCTGTGTGGATGTTTATCAGGCTGACCAAGTCCTGTATTAATTCCACTATGGTGGTGATGGTGTCCATGTCCAGGCGGTACAGGGTGTGGATCTGTGCTTGGGTTAAGTCAAATGGATTGGCCCTTATACGTGGTATCAATGGCTGTCTGTGGGGTACAACTGCCTGCACTGGTGGAATTTGCTGGCCCGGTCCCAGCCTCCATCTCCTCCTGCGCCTCCTCTGTGTTGCCTGTTGTACTGCCTGCTCAAGGAGTAGCAGTGCAGGCATGTCCTCCAGCTCCAGTATGGCACGTGCTAGTGGTATCATTTTGGTCTTGGAAGGGGTGTAGTGTGTGGGTGTGCTCCTTTTGTTCAGGGCCTGGCCCCATTGCCTCAACCTGTGCTGATTGTGTGCACCTGTGGCAGTTGGGTGCACAGCAGTTTCCTATTAACAGGTGATCCCCAATGCCGGTATTGGCGGCATCATGGTGGCCCTTCTTACCGGCATCTGGATTCCGGTATGTGCATGTCCATGTGACTCGTGATGTCCTCTTCCTTGCGGCATGCCGATATTACGGACAAGGCATCCCGCGCGCGCGCGCGCATGACGGTACGGTGGTGCACGGCCACAGCGGGTCCTTGTCGATGCCGGTAGGACCGGCGTCTAGGGTCGTAATACTACGGACCGGTAATGGATGCCGGTATTGCCTTACCGGCTCCGTTATTACCGGACCGCCAACCTCGTAATGAGGCACAATGTCCAGCACCAATAAGGTCAATACAAGGATTGAAACTAAAGAAGGTATTTGCAGCATTGTAATATCAATACAAAATAAAATCTAATGTAAATGTAATAGTTTATAATAGGGGAAGAAAGAACAAAAAGACACACTGTATGGTACATTGAAGTGCAGAAACGTGCACAGGCAGTAAAGAGTATCTTATTCCTTTATGGAGAGCACGAGCTCTGCTTGGCCTTTGGGGCACTTCTCAGGTGTCTTCCACTTCTTGGTAGGCACATGAGGTGTCAAATTCATTAAATCAACGAAGGCAAGCTTTTTGTGGGGCACCATTCTTGATATAGAATATGTTAGCCACCATTCATTGATCAGTGCCGTTGGAACACATCAGCAGTCAATGATGCACTTTGCAATCTTTCCCTCTATTTTAAGTGCTGCTTTAGCCACTAGCAAATCACCAATTGTTCTCTCATGCAAATGCATCACTTATTTAGGTATCAATTTACAGTCCCCAATTTACACTACAGTGGCACGGCACAAAGTGCAATTGATGGCCCTGAAGGGATGGAAAACTGTAGGCCCCTGCACTCAGTCATGTGTGAATGGATGGGTGTGAGAGTGAAGGGGAGGGGAGCATCAGCTGAACAGTGGTTTTAATAACTTCATGGTGAGGCGTGGTCATTGAGTAGGGCAGATTCTTTTCTGGATGGGATGACTTTCCAACCACCTTAGCAAACTCCTAGTGTTAAAGTAAGATACACATTCTAAAACGCAAATTAAAATTGGTGTCATGCTTAGGGCTAAATCTCATTCTAGCTCACACACATTTCTTTGGGCTTCGCCCAGAATTACGTTATGTACAGTACCATACCTTAACTTGTAACATTAGTGGGATGTTGCTTGCAACAAAGGGACTGCCGTGGTGTCTGTTACACAGAAACCTACAGGATACATTTGTTCTGTGTGGTACATGGCAATATGCCCAATGCATTCTGGGACATGTACTTATGAGTTTCTAATTGTCAAAGGAGCTTTAGCATGGTCACCAAATATGTGATATGTGTGAATCTGGGAACAGAAATCATTTCTTTATGGAGGCAAAATGACCATAAAATGATACTATTTCTTTATGAAGTTCGAGGGCTCACCCACCCCATGACATGGAAGCTTACAGGCTGGAGTCCTCCATGTCATGGGGTGGGGGAGTCCAATGACTTCAAAAAGAAATCGTTTCTGTTTGAAGTCACTCTGCCTGCACAAAGAAATTATTTCTGTTGTGCGTCGGTCCTTTAAAATAAATGATTTCTTTGTGAAGTCAGAGTGACTTCAAAAAGAAGACACAGAGGCCTCCATATCCTCTGACGATGACGGGAACAAGCATTCCTGGCTGCTGCAGGGAGCTAAAGGTCTTGTTCCCTAGACCAACTGATTAGGTAAGAAAATATATTTTCTTTAAATGTTTGTGCGTGCATGTAACTGTGTGCATATATATGTATTTAATGTAATGTGCATTAATGAGTGAGTGCATGATGTGGCCTGGGTATGCCTGCGTGAATGCATGGTGAAAGGGTGCACACTCAAATGTATGGGTGGCTGGGTGTGTGTGTAAGGTGAAAAGGTGCACACTTAAATGTACAGGTGGCTGCCTGGGTGTGCCTGTATGGTTATGGAGTACACACTAAAATGTATGGGTGCCTGTGTGTGCGTGTGTGTGAGTGTATGGGTATGGTGAATGGTGTGTGTGCCTGTGTTCGGGGATCAACAAAACCTACATTTCGGGCGGTGAACAGGAACGTTATTTCACCAAAATGCCATGGTAGCGGAAGTGACATCACAAAACCCTTGACCACTGATGACATCACAGGAAGTGGTGTAATTTGACCCCACCCTAAAGTGACAACACGGGAAGCAATGGAACATGACCCTTCACCCCTTGAGAAAACTGCAAGTGGCATCACATAGCATTGTTCCTAAGTACACTGTGAAAAATATGGTTACAATATCACTGTAATGAGATATACACTTCATACAAGAATGGATCACCATATGTATTGTTAATATCAGTGTCTATAGGCTCATATTACCAATTTACTGCCAATGCAAGCAGGCGTCCAAGGCCAAATGATAATGATGTGTTATTATTTAGCACTTATGCTTAAGCGCTTTAGTTTACATAGATCAAATATACATACAATATCACCCAACCTATGTCGGTGCTCATTTATCAACCTCAAAAAGAAAAAATGGTTGAGTTGGCCTCGCCAGGATTCGAACCTGCAACCTGCAGATCATACACACATCAAATCAGCAAGCACTCAACCTACGGCGCTATCTTACCAGCTAGAGCTGTCTACTGGCTAGAGTAAAACGGGCAATTACATGTCTGAATGTTCTAAGTCAGAAAGCAAAATCCACTCTGTAGTGGATACCATTAAACTGGTAACTGAGATTTAACAGCAGGCCAGTTCATCTGTACAGGCTTCAGAGGTTGGCAAAATACATACCATTGGGAGGGTTCATTTTTTTAAATGTTATTTATTTATTTGCATTTATAAAGTGCACTGGCAGCCCAGAGGCATTGTGGTGCTGTTACAAAAGGTTGTTAAATGCTTGGATACATGCTATGGCATTGCTACTGGATACATGAGGCGTAGTAGAACAGGTTACAAGAAGGGTATATTAAGTACATGACAAAGTTATTTGGCTATGCAGCATTGTTGCACAATTCAACGCAGTAGAGCCACGTGGGCAGGTACTGGGGAGTTTTAGATGAACAGTCGAGTTTTGATTTCTTTGCGTAAGGCTATGTGGGATGAGATCTCTGCATTCTTTGAAGGGTAACCAATGGGCTTTTATCCTGGTGACTAAGATGTGTTCCCTTCTGGGGATACTAATGGCTACCCGGAATGCATTGTTTGGTACGATTTTTAGTTTTTCAAGGTTCTTAGAGGAGGCCGCGGCCGGGAGGGCGTTACAGTAATTGAGTCGGGCCCCAATTTTAGCTCTGCCTAGTGTCAGGCAGTTCTGTTTTGTAAGGAAAGGACTAGCTGCTGTGAGGAGTTTGGATTGGTAGGCTGCTGATGAGGCAATGGCGTTGACTTGCCTTGTCATAGAGGTTGGAGTATAGGTAGACTCCCAAGGTTTTTACAGCCTGGGAGACTGGGATTGGTATGTTGTCTATGTAAAGACATTGGGCCTCATTACGAGTTTGGCGGCAGCCGTGCTGGTAAAACCAGCACGGCTGCCGCCAAATTAATGAAATTACTGGCACCCAGCAATGGGGACATAGAGGGGCATTCCGACCCCGGAGGACCCAGTCCGTCCCCATTGCTGGGTGCTGGTATTCATTACTCCTCATTCCCATTTGAGCCCTATAATGGGGAGGTCGGATGCACCAGCACCATTCATGAATGGTGCCGGTGCATCCGACGAGTTGTGCTTGCGGGTGCCGCTCTGCCCGCCAGGTCACACCTGGTGGGCAGAAAGGAACCCAAGAGCACAACTCGTAGTTTGCCGGTCCGGTAGTAACAGCGCCGGTAGCTTACCGGCGCTGTTACTACTGGACCGGCAAACTTATAATGAGGCCCATTGTTGGTTGTCAAGTTCTTTTAGTGTTTCTGGTGAGCCGATTAGTAGTAGTTCCATCTTGTATCCATATAGACAGAGCCAGTTCTGCGCCATCCATGTTTGGATTGTGGAATAGATAGCGTTCACAGTTTTGGAGTCTGTATCGTAGTCACCCGAAAGTGCTAAGAGGTTTGGGTATCATCAGCGTAGTTTGTATATGTGAAGCCTAGTGCATCGAGAATGATGAACAGTGGCCTGGTAAAAATGTTATATATGGATGGCGAGATGCATGAGCCCTGGGGAACACCACATTGAATGGTGCTGGTATGTGCATTGGCTAGGTCTGAGAAAACTCTCATGGTTCTGTCTTGGAGGAATGAGGTGATCCACGCTGTTACATTGGGAAAGAAATGGACGGACATTGAGAGGTGTTGGCACAGGGTTTTGTGGTTGATGAGATCAAAGGCCGGCGAGAGGTCGAGGAGGAGTAGTAGGGCTGGTTTGCCAGCATCTCTGATACCTTCCATTTGGTACTTGAGGTCTGGTAAAGCTGATTCAGTTGTCACCTGGGCGAAAGCCAGACTGGCGGAGACCGAGAAGGTTATTGGCTTCAAGGAATTGTTGTACTTGCATGTATTGCAGTTTTATCTAGAATCTTTAGGAGAAAGGGTACAGTGGTTATGGGCCTGTAGTTCCCTGATGTTGTTGGGTCTAGAGTGGGTTTCTTTAGGAGAGGCCGGACCAAGGCTTCCTTCACGGAGGCTGGGACAATCCCAGTTGAAAAGGAGGCGTATGTGTTTCAAGCGCCCTGAAAATGGAGAAGATCTCCTTGCTGTTGGAATTGGCTGAGTCCATCCTGGTATTGACTGAGGTGGCTCTGGCTTTGATAATGGCTAGCTTGTATTCTTTTGCTATTTTGTTAAATTTGCATTTGGTGGAGTCACAAGGGTTGGTCTTCCAAGTGGAGAGTGCTTCCCTTTTTTTGGTGCGAAGTTCGAGGAGATCGGGGGTGAACCATGCATTAGAGCGCTTGGTGCTTTTGGCTTTTCTTAGAGTGAAAGGGGTGATGATGTCAATGGCTTCTGCGATGATGGAATTAAATGTTTGAACTAGGGATTCAGGGTCTTTTGAGAAGGGTGGCCTGGGGGCAAGAACTGTGAGGTGGGGTAAGAGTCTATCTTTAGTAAGTTGTTGGGTGCTCCTCGTAAGAGCTGGTGGAAGAGGAGTCGTAGGCTGGTGGCCAGACTTAGCCGTGGTAATGTCGAAGAGGATGACGTGGTGGTCTGTCCATGGCAAGGTTTGGTTTGCATTGATGGTGGCAGTTGTGGTGGTCTATCCAATCAAGCGTACGACCCTTGGTGTAGGTGGGGTCTGAGACAGCTCATTTGAACCCAAGGGTTCCTAATGCTCCGTCTAAAGAGTTGCCTGAGGGGTCGTTCTGGTCCTTTATCCCAAATGGAAGTCTTCTAGGAGAATGGCCTTAGAGGATGTTTTCAGGTTGTCTGCGAGAAGGTGAGTAAGGGCGGCTTGGAAGTCTTTTGCAGGTTCAAGCGGGCGGTAGATGATGTGTAGAGTGATGGTGCAGCTGGGGGAGGGGTTGAGTTTGAGGAGTAGGTGGTTGCTGTTTTTTTCAGTTGTCCTATCCACATTTCTGATAGGAATAGAATCTTTTGCTATGAGGGCGACTCCTCCACCTTTCGAGTGAAGGCGATCCTGCCTAAAGATGGTGTAGCCAGGAGGGAGGGCAAGTGAAAATGCTGTGCTGGATGCTTAGTGGAGCAATGTTTCACTAATTGCCAAGAGATCTAGGCTGTTGGTGGTGATGAGATCTTGAATGTCAATGGCTGGGAGTGAAACAGGCATTGATGAGCGCACAGATGAGTAGTGGCGGAGTTGATTTTTTTCCGGCGGTTGTGTGGGATCTAGGTATAGATGTAGTGGTCGTGGGGGCAGATATGTCGGTAGATTGGTTGAGTATAGGAGATCTACCGAGGAAATAATTTGTGTGGTTACCTATAGATGTAGGTGTTATAACAGGTGAGTCAATATGCTGTACAACCAGTGGTGCACCTTGCATTTCAGATGGTCGTTCCATAGCATGGTTAAGCTTGGGCGCATGTACATCATGCAATATTCTGTGCTTTTTAGTAGGAGGTATGTGTGAGGGTTGGGCTACAATAGTTTAATTTGCCTTTGTGGCATTGATGATATTGGCTTGTTGGTAGTTTGAGGCGAGAGGTGTCTGATGTCTGTGCGGGAGTGAGCACTTACGCTTCCTAGTGTGAGTGGTATGTGGAGGTGCAATTTTATGGTACATGTGAGTTTGAGATTCTAGTCGTTAGTTCCTCAGAGAGGTAATTCAGGGGACGGAGTATATCGTGGTCGGTTGGCAGTGCTTTTCAGGTGGGTCTGAGGTGGTCTCTTCAAGGGAGCGCAGTGGCATAAAGGGGGGGATCCTGGGCAGGAAGAATGTTGGAGGGATATTGTATTGATCAACGGGTGTAGTGGTCATTTGCAGTCTGTGTTGAGTACAGTAGGGAGCAAGGCTACCTAACTGAATTAAGTTCATTTTCTTGCTGGTCTAGAGAGGATGAATGGTGGGTAAGATTTGGGCCTGGAATTTCAGGTTTATGGATCAGGCTCGGTGTTCAAGGGAGGTCGTAGTAGCCGGGGATGTGGCAACTAGATGAAGCCTAGGCAAACTATTGAAACGTTAGGTTCAGGCTGGAGTTCAGTTTCTAGGTGCAAAAACAAGCTATGGCACAGCAGGGTCGGGCCCAATTTCAAGATGCTTAGGCAGGCTAGGGAACGATTTCTAAAACAGGCTATGGATCAGCAGGGTAGGGCACAATTTCTGGATGCATAGGCCAGCTAGGGAAGAAATTCTAGATGCATAGGCAGGCTCTGGCACATTTTCTAGATGCATAGGCAGGGTAGGGAACAATTTCTAGAGGCATAGGCATGCTCGGGCACAATTTCCAGATGCATAGGCAGGCTAGGGTGCAATTTATAGATGCATAGGCAGGCTAGGGCACAATTTCTAGATGCATAGGCAGGCTAGGGTGCAGTTTCTAGAAGCATAGATCAGGCTAGGGCACCATTTCTAGATTCATAGGGAGGCTAGGGAACAATTTCTAGATGCATAGGCAGGCTCAGGACAATTTCTAGATGCATAAGCAGGCTGAAGCACAATTTCTAAAGACATAGGCAGGCTTGAGCACACTTTCTAGATGCATAGGCAGGCTAGGGTGCAGTTTCTAGATGCATAGGCATTTTAGGGCATAATTACTAGAAGCGTAGGAGAGCATTTGAGTTCGGTCTGGCTATCTAAGACACTAAATATTAGCTTTATCACATCTAGCACATTGTAATGGAGGTCATGTAAAAGGCATCAGCATAGTGCGAGCATATGGCCCTTTACGGATAACCAGGGTTTGTCACAGAGCAGATCTCAAGCAGTTTACACAATAGCTAATGCTTGCGAGGTGTAACACTCACTTTTCAGGTTTGCAGCACAATAAGTTCAAAGTGTAATTTCATGGACTGGTGCCAATTCAAAGTACTGTGAGGCGATGGCAAAACGACGGGGGAACAGACCTGGTGGTGTGGCGCACTGACAGGCACAGACAGGGGCCTTCTTCACAGGGCCTTAGTCTCAGGCGCCGGCTTCCGCCTGGTGGCGACCTGGGATTGGTAGAAGCATTAACTCCTTGCTAGGCAACGTGTTTGAGCAATCTAGATGTGAGGAGGCAAAGCGATAGAGTGCCGGCCATTTTAGAATGTTGGGGCTTGCTGTTCTCTCGTTGTGGAACTGAGTACAACAGGCTGATCCATGTGTTTTTGAATGGGGAATCAAGTAAACGCTCATCATTGGATTCTGTTTTGTTGTTCCTAATTTTAAGGCAGCGCAAAAGCAGCGGGTGGTGCGTCGATGGGAATGACACTGGCACGGCTGTTCACAATGCTGGGGCTGTGGTGTCATTGCAGAAGAGGGCTGCTCCTGCAGCACGGTGGTGTAAGGGCTCCTGCCCTCACCAGATAAAAGTGCACACTGGCACAGACAGGGGCCTTCTTCACAGGGCGTTTTACTCTCAGGGGCCAGCATCCGCCTGCCAGTGACCTGGGATTGGTAGATGCAGTAACTCGTTCCTAGGCAACGTGTTTAAACAATCTAGATGTGAGGCGGTGAAGCGACAGAGCGCCAGCCATTTTAGAATGTTGGGGCTCGCTGTTCGGTTGAAGTGGAAAGGAACGCAAGGGGCTGCTCCACGCGTTTTTGAATGGGCAATCAGGTAACTGCTCACCAGTGGATTCTGTTTCATTGCTGCAAATGTTAAGGCAGCGCAATAGCAGCAGGCGGTGCGCCGATGGGAATGACACTGGCACGGCTGCTCAAAATGCGGGGGCTCTTCTGTTGTTGCAGAAGAGGGCTGCTCCTGCAGCATAGTGGTGTAAGGACTCCTTCCCTCACCAGATTAAAGTGCACACGTAACTGTGTATTAAAGAATTCAGAGTAGCGCAGGGAAAGCAGCACACTCACATGGCATCCTGTACCCTGGGCACTTGTTACCTCATACATTCAGACAAACTTCCGGAACAGCATGTCCAGAAAGATAGACACATTACAACAAAGCATTCATTGTGGCATAATGAAATCAAGGGCCACTTTACGTGCTATGGTCAAATATTTCTACACTGTACATAAGCTTTTAGGCACAAGGATTTTGTCAAGTGACCGAGGACACTGAAATGGAATGTCTTGTGATGATCATAACAGAGACAATGGCAGAAAAAATATGCTGAAAGTGCAACTTGCGAAAAGCAAAATACATAATCCAAAATGGATGCTTATTCTACTCTAAATGATTTTTGGACTGCATTGTGAATTTGAGGTGTTTAAGAACAGACTAAATCAGTGCCTCACCCCCTGAAGTGTGCCTGATATAAACCTTTAATGAGTCTAGCAATTATTGTATAGAATTCCAGAAAGACAAATTGTTATTCCTACCCTTTTTATAGGGTCACTGCTCAGTGTTACCCTTGTGAAACCCGCAATTTTTTTTTCTTTTTTTTTTTTTTTAAAGAGGCCTGAACAAGAAAGTCAGCTGCTCCAGAAACAAAGAGACACATGCACCTGGCCAGAGCCCCGGAGCTTCAATGAAAAAAGAAAATAATAATATTTATATTTTTTTAGGGGTAGCAAGGGAGACCACAGGGAAACCTCAGCGGTTGCAATTGCGACTCCTGGTGACCCCCAAATGATGTCTGTGGGGGATAACGCTTCAAATGTTGGAGAGGTGCTAACTTCATGGGTGGTGGGGAGGGACACACTTATTTGTGTGGGGGTATCTAACTTCTTTACGCATTCTAATGAGACTATTCTAGTGAAGCGTCAATGTTACAAGCAGTTAACTCTCTCCTTAAAGTCTGAAAGCACCCACTTATGGACTGCTGTGAGAATGAGCGGTTTTCTGACCTCGCTCTATCGTCCAATCGCTCCCCTGGCATGCAAGTACTAAACCCACATCACGATTTAAACTACCTAAAAACTAACAGTGAAATGCTTTATGTTAGTAATTGTAAATGACGAAGCACATGTGCCATTTAACATATGTATCCTGTTTTGTCCGGCAACGGCTTTGTAGGTCAGCCAGGTCGAGTCAGCATAGCCCAAAATGTCAAGGCGTGGGGGCGAGGACTGAAGCCCGATCAGATCAATGGGTTTTGTGCGTGATTATTTATTGTTAATCTTCATTACTCATATCCCCATTCTTCTGTTTTCCCAGTACTTGTGTATGAGGCACTTTGCCTCATACACAAGTACTGGGATGATGTAGCAGGACATGGAGGTAATACCTGGCTTAGTTACCTGTAATCTTCATTACTCTTAGCACCACTCTTCCTCGTTCTAGTACTTACCTATGAGGCAAGGTGCCTCATGGGTCATCAGTGGGACAAGGAAGAGGGACGTGGAGGTAATTTTGGGCTGATGTGCTGATTTTGGGCGTTGGGGCAGGGGATTGGAGGGACATGGGGTTTTTGGGGGGGCAGGCATGATATGTGGTATTAGTGGCTAGAGAGGCATTTTGGTGCAGCCAGTCTAGTCATTTCTTAGTTTGGCTTGGCTTTTTATAACTGGGCATCTCTGATAAAGCAGTCCTGCTGAGTGTATTTACCTGGCTAGACTGCCATTTGGGTTCTGTCAGTCTAGCCGTTTCTTACTGTGGCATTATATATTCTTCTGGGCATCGGTGATAAAACAACCATGATAAGTGTTATTGCTTCGCCTGGCATTTTGGTGCAACCAGTCTAGGTATGTCTAAATGTGGCCTTGAATGCTTTACTGTAATATGTTATTACGTGTCTAGACTGGTCAATAATGTGCAGTCAGTTGGACATGTTTAGATTGTGGCATGGCATAATTAATAGCATAATTAATAGCAAACCATTTTTAAAGCATTAATGTTCCTGTGCACTGTTGGTGACTTTTAATGTATTGGATTTATGGACTGGTGTTACTCTACAAAACAATTACAACTGCTCTGACGTTTTAGCCAATTTTTCTCAGAAAGTGTGCCATATAATGCATTAAAACACACATATATACTTCTAGTAAAGTGTGTGGCGTGCCCCTGAAGCAGCACGTTTGTGCATATTGCGCAAGCGTGGTAATCTAGGCCGCCCCGGGGTGTGACCCGACCCGAGATTTGTTGCTGAGCTTGGGATGCAGGGGCCCTTAGCATGGCTGGAAGGGGGTGTCCCCAAATTCTGTGTTACGCCACTACGTCCCAATGGCAGCATGTAGCCCTACTGCAGGTTAGGGTATATCCCTCCATTGTTATTGAATGTACTCCAGTTACTGTGCTGTATCTACTGTACGGTAAATATAGTCAACATTTGTGATATCAGTTGGCACACAATGCACCTGTTACTCCAATGCTAGATCTGTTGTCTTGACGAGTCACCACTCCTTTGCCTCTAATTCAGTAGTATCTACTGTACTGTTGGCAAACAAAATTGTTGGAGAGGATCAAAACCGAGTGCTTAGTTGATTGAGAGTTCGCAACCGGTTGTGGGCAAATCAGGCAGGTGCTTATCCTCACGTCCATCCAGAGGAGTCTAGTCCATATGGGTGGCCCCAGGGGAGTTGCTAGATCTGGAAAAGACCCGGGGCTAAGCTGATGTCGGAACTGTTGGGACTGGGGGCTAGCTAGACTTTTGGCTGTAGCTCCTGAGATTCTATCCGGGGCTACAACCAAAAGATCAGGGGCTATAGCCCCCTTAGCCCCCCCTAGCAACGCCCCTGGGTGGCCCTACCAATGCTGTGTTCAACAGAGAGGAACAAATGGCATAGAAACACACAACAATCAAGGTGCAAGCACATGGAACAGCTGCAATTGTTTTGTAAAACCACTAAACTTCAAGTTCAAGGGAATATTGCGCATGTTATAACAATAGTGAATAGTTATTATCTGGATGATTTCCGAGTAGATAACGCTGATGACTAATTGGAGCTCAATGGGTCGTCCCGAATCACGAGCTGCTGTGATCCGCACCTGCTGCAGCCTAGGTGACATGAGCCATCAGACGCATGCGCTCTGCTGCGCAGGCTCAGTCTCGCTTGGACGGAAACTGAGGAATGGCCGAGCACAAGCATGTGGATCCGGCATACGCAGCTGGTGCCAGAGGGGCTGTGGGTGTTTTTCGGAAGACGCACGTACAATTGCACCAGCAGTCAGTTATTTCACCACCAGAAGGAAACGGTTAAATAACCAAGTAACAAAATGTATTCAGGAGAGGAGATGACCCTCGACTGCTGGGTAATGACTGGTTGGCAGTGCGAGCACAGATAAGGATGATTGATGAGAGGAGGTTGGGCGGAGGATCCGTACGGAGCGATGCCTGCTTCCAGAGGCGTTGCTGGGGGAGGGGGAGGAGGGGGGCTAAGGGGGATATAGCCCCTGGTCTTTTGGTTGTAGCCCTGATAGAATCTCAGGAGCTACAACCAAAAGGCTTTCCAGCCCCCAGTCCCAACGGTTCCGACATTAACGTATCCCTGGGTCTTTTCCAGACCTAGCAACACGCCTGCCTGCAGCCTGGCAAAGGGCCAGTCAAAAAGAGTGGGGTTTTTTTCACTCTATTTTCAGGATGGCCTTTGAGCTCTTGCGGTGTTTTCTTTTTTTTCTCTGCAGCATTTGCTGTTATTCAGATGGCTCTAAAGAAGTAATTATTTGGCTTCCTGCTTCTAGGATGATTTGTAGATATGGGTACAAGTAATTTACCCGTGACGTGTTATCTGGACGCAGACTTGCCTTCAGTTGTTCAGAACTTGTTCTCACTATAAATTCAACCTTTCATTGTGGTGGGTGAGGCCATTGGCGAGCCTCTAGAGCTAAGGGAGGGGGACCCACTATGGCTGGTTATGGCCGGGGTCTTCCCCTGGGGTCTGTTCAATGGGGTGGAGGCTACAAGTATGGGGCTGCTATTTTGATTTCTATTGAGCCATTATTGAGCCGATCCTAATGGCCTCGCATGCCTGAATTCTGCTGTCTCTGGTACCAGATGGAAATGGTAATCCTGTTTATGTAAATATGACCATGATGTTTGGGAGTTCTCCCCATGGTGAACTGAACTTGTTGGGATCATGAGACGCCATCCAGGCTTTCCACTGTTGACATACTTAGTGTCCCATTTGTGGAGTTCCTGGAACCCAAACTTCTCTATTGTTTGTATTGCTGAAAGGGTAAATGCAGCAGCAGGATTGGGGAACCCCTGCAGCATAGCCGAACTTGTGGCAGGCGTCAGGGTCTCTTCCACTGTATATTGATGTCTGCGGGCATGTCCTTGTAATTAAAGCGACCTGAGCACGTTCCATGAGGCCTTGGACATATGCTGTAGCCTAAGTCTTGCCCTGTTCAGGTCCGAAGGAAACACAGTGTGTTCTTTAACTTTCTGGTCAGATGAACGCCTCCTGTGAGATTAGTGGTTTCAATGTGACCATCCCCTCCTAAGCAAATATGCTCTTGTGCACTGTCTGGGGGGGATTTCTTCATATACCTCCTCTGGGCCTACCATGCTGGAGTGTAGGGGGACCCTGGCCCCTAAAAATTCAAGCGCCTATAGCCAAGCAAGAGGCTTTGTCATGCCATAGTGTAATTCATTTACAATTTCAAGTCAAGGCCTATTTTATCTTCTAAACATGCTGCACTTTTCTGGTACAGAACAGCTCCTAAAATCACCACCTCATTACCGAAATCCAGCAATGGTTCATCACCCACAGGATTTCCTCCGGTAGTGTGATACGTATTACCCCACCAGTGGGAAAGAGCACTCATAGAAGAAGAGAATTAAGCATGAGGATGGGCACATATTGAGTTGTATACTGTAGTATGCGATGACGCTGTGAGGTATTTTACTATAGACTGTAGCAAGTGAGATGTTCATGCGTAACACTGTGTGCGGTGCAGAGGTGGCTGAGGCTACGAAGTTTCCTTGGTATCTAGCATGAGGCGATGTGGACCAGTAGATGGGGGCAGGGGGGCGAAGATTAGTTCTTTAGTATGATCTGGTTAAAGGCCTAAGGAAATCAGTACTGCCTGCTTGTGCATGTGTAGATATAGTGCCTCAACCAGAGTGAACGCAGAGTGTGTACCCAGATAACCCACCTCTAAAGAAAGATTAAACAACCACTTCAATACAGCCATACAATTAAAGTAAGGAAAAGCTCAATACGTATTTGAAACCCCACCCGAGTACATTTTATATAGAATACATTCATAAATAATACACAAATGAACTCTGCAATAGATAGCACACATATTTTGTCATGAAATGAATGTCTTAAATAGCACCCTTTTCCTGCCAGATTTATACATACCTCGTCAGAATTAAATATGAAATAGTGCTTAAGTAGAGTCCAACAATCCATCTTAATAATACAGTTTTCAAATATTAAAAAGTGAGTGCAAAACGGTCTGCAGACATATATAGTGTACGTTCAATACAGTCCCCAAAGCACCTCTCTCCATATGCAAATTCGTTCACTCTGGTATATAGTCTTGTTTCAAATTCCCTTTGTGTACTGCGGCTGAAGAGACTCAGTCCTGTACGGTGTCACTTTAGTACCAGCCCAGGGGTTTGGAATTACTCCATTCTAAGGATTCCCTTATTTTCCTCACAGAGAAAATGGTAGCTGCAGACTACCCAAACAGGAAATAATAATCATAATCCTAATAATCCTAATAAATATGAAATATCACAAAAATGTAAAATTACCCAAACGGGGCAGGGGGCAATACAATAAAGAGAGAAAACAAAACATAACCCATCCCGTGTCTGATGTGTAATGCCCACTCCCGGATGCTGGCCTAGTCAGCTGGCAGTTGCTGCAGGCCGATGATGATTCTTCTGATTCCTATGCTTCTTCTGGGTGTTGCAGCATTCCCTTGTTACTGCTGGATCTTCTCTCTTTTTGGGCAATACACCCTGGCTGCACCTGAAACTCTGCATCTCCGGTGGACAGCGCACCGCCAGAAGCCAGGACACGTGCAGACTTGAAATCCGCTGCTGCAAAAGGGAAAGGACCAGAAAACAAGCCTTCTGTGCCTGCGCCCCAAGACTATGGAACCTCCTCCTTGTCAGCATCAGGCTCGCCCCCACGCTCCTAAAGTTCAGAAAAGAACTGAAGACCCACGTCTTCGCTCTCCATCTCTACACCTAGGCCATCATGTCACCCCTCGCTCCACCTGATGCCGCCAGCCCGTCACCTCCCTGCCAACCGGTACAGATGTACCCCTCCTCTGTCCCTCTCTGCAGTATATCTGTTCTGTTGTTACCACTGCAAAGCACTCCGTAATGGATCTGTAATGTTCTACACCTCTGTAAAGAGCTCAGTTATTTATATGTATTGGTGTATGCCTCTGTAGAGCGCTCCGTTTCTTCTTGGAGCTAGGTCTACACTCAATAAACACCATAATGACAATAACCTATCAGTATTGAGAGGCTTGCAAAGTCCGTCGGGGTTGGTGCCAGGGAGCTGTAGTCTGTGGTTGACTGTGCTTTAGGTTTCCTTCTATAAATGCAGACCCCTTCAGGTCTTTCTTTGATAAGGGCAGAAAAGCTCTCCCTTAGAGAAACCACTCCTCGCCTGTGAGAAGTGATGCAGTGTTTGGGGTCTATGGGATACAGACCATGATAATTATGCAGCAGTGGCTCACCGAGGTTATCTATGAAAGGAGCTATTTAATGTAGAGCTAAGGAGGGGGGCAACTCCAGAAAGCCATCAAAGAGCTGCTTGCTCGAGTCAGGTGTCCTATAATATCTGCCTCCAGGACTGTAGAGGAATATGCTAGCAGACTAAGAAATCCAAGAAAAATACAATGCCTCATTACGAGGAAGGAGGTAGCCTTGGTGCTATTAGCTCCATGGCTACCTGGCTACCCCCTTACCGCATTCCGGGTCCGGGTTCCCGAAATAGGGACTTACCGGGTCATTCCAACCTTGGAGGACCCGGTAAGTCCCCATTCCGGGAACCATTCCCCATTCCCATTCGAGCCCCCATAGGGCTCAATGGGAATGGGGATGGAGCTAATAACGGTACCGCAATTTGCGGTACCGTTATTAGCTCTGAAGTCCCTTAATGGGTCCCTTCCATAACGCCTGGTAAAACCAGGCGTTAAGGAAGGGACCTGCTAAGGAACCTCGGAATAGGGTGGTAAGGGATTACTGGTACCTCATAATGAGGCCCATATTCTCGTATTTGATGAAGATTACAGTAACTCTCACTGCAATGTAAAAGAAGAGAAATAGATATAGCATTAGATAGCAGTCAAGTATAGGAACATGTTACGCCAAAATAATATCATTGTGCCTTTAATAAAACGACACATCCTAGAATGCAAAATAATGATAGCTTGAAAAAACTATTGTGCACCACTGTGCTTTCAGCAACTTAAGAAATTCATGGGGTTGTTTGGTTCTTTTACTTAGAAATGTAAATGGCATGTTAGGGACCTGTCACATTTGCCCTTCCATGCAAACGGGTCCGCTGCATGGGATGTCAGTCATGTTCACTATGGAGTGAAAAACAAAGGTAAATGCAGACATAATGGCCTCTACGCCTTAGTTTGTTCCCTTTGGAGTGCAAATTGAACACAAGCCACTTGCTGTTTATATTCATGGCAGGCAGTGTTTGCAATGGATTCCTTTTGGAACCTGCCTGCTTTTAGCTGGTGTAAAAAACAGTCAGACTCCATACCAGTGCTTAATTTGTGCCGGTGTTTGCCGGTCCCCAACACCGGCACTGTTTTTTCGGAACCCGCCCCCAGGCCCTCGCCGGACGCAGGACGCCTAAGTTGCAAAGGATCTGTAATTTACAGATCCTTTGCGGCCCCGCCTGCGCCTGCCCTCTGCATTTATCAAAAAAAGTTAATATTGAAGTGTTACCTTTTTTTGATGAATGCGGCAGGCCGCGACACTATGGTGCCAGGCCAGCAGTCAGTGTTACAAAACACTGGGAGGGAGCGGCAGGGCTGGGCGGGGCTGCCTCAGCCCGGCCTGCTCCCTCCCAGTGATTTGTACTGTCAGACTGCCTGTAAGCTGCGTAAGCTCCGGTGGGGCTGCTGGAAAGGGCAGACACCCGTGACTTGGTACTGCTGGGGGGCAGACTGCAGACCAAGTACATGAACATGCTGCGGCGGCAGTGCGGCACCAGGAGAGCCCTAGGCGGCGGAGGCCACTGCCCAGCCTGACGGGCATCTTCAGGGGCATTCCACCGGGCAATGCAGGTGAGGGAACAGTGTGTTACATCATTAGGCCATTGTGTAACGAGTAACGATTCTGATGCACTGTGGAACAGTGATTATACAATGTTTTAATGTTTGTTTTTGTTAGTATCACCTTTCATTGGTGCGAAACGATGCTAAATATGCATTTGTATGCACTTAGTAAATACAAATGATTACTTGCTAAGAGTAGTGGCAAGTACATATTGCAGACTGCCTAGCAGTTGAGTGCAATGGTGTGCAGGTTAGCGAGGGGGGGGGCAGTAATTAAGACAAAACAGAGCTATACCAAAGCATGAGAGCAAACTGTCCCCCAGCAATATTTACACTGGCCTATGTAGACAGCTGCTATTGTATGCAGCAAGTACCTTGGAATTGGCAGGTAAAAGAAATTAGCAGTTTAGAGACAACAGTAATTCCCATTAGCAGTGTGAATGGTTGAGGCCTTTTTTTTCATTTCAGGAAAAGTCTGCCTCCTCTGGAGATCCCAGGTCTTCACTTTCATTAATGCCCAGCCTCATTGACTTGGGAGCTGTGCTCAGTGGACTCGTGTGGGACAATTGCCTGTCAGGTGAACACACATAGTGTTTGTGAGGTAATTGGTATGGTAAATGGGCCCACATGCCTGGTTGTCTTCAAAAGGCCTTCAAAACTCCCAATAGAGGACTCATCCACAAGCTAAAAATTAATCTTCACAACTGGATTAGTTGCCCACGATTACACACACTGGTTAAAATGTTAGTCTGGGATTTGAGCCCAAACTACATCTTCTGCACTTGACTGCATTGTTTCTCTATCATAATGAACTTATAATTATTTGTGATCGCTTGACTTTTCATAAACTAAAAAAGGGGTTAAAATAAGTTTCAAGCTACTTTCCAAGCATAGAATGTATCCGGTTTTGTAGCCTTGAATTGGAAAGTAAACGTCACATGAATTGTGTTGTAGTGTGTGCCGAGAGACTGCATATCGGGTAGGCGGGGGGTACATATGTATGTGTTGTGGGATGTTTTTATCCACGCATCCAAGCCCTACCTCAAAACTGTGCAGTACTGACATGGAAAACATCATGATGGCCAGAGATTCCCAGAAAATGCACAGGGAAATGCATGAAGAAAAGGCTGCCACTCATTTTTGCCGATGTTATGGGCACAGAAGGGCACTGCCTAAAACCACTATTGGACTACCCACACAGTAGTCTGAAACCATTGGGAATGGCAATGCTGATTGCCAAAAGCAACCTAGAATTGTGGGGAATTCATTTTCTTAAATCCCAAAAATGGGTGCATTACCAGTACTTACCACTATCAGAAAGCCGGCGTTTTAAAACAACACCAGACTTTTTTCTTTTTGTGTAAAACTGAATAAATGAATGAAATAAATGAAGGCAGGCCAAAGAAAGATTTACTGAGAGGTGGATACAATCTAAAGTTATATTCTGAAGTGACTTGAAGGTTTATAACAAGAGAAAGAAAGGGTTTGCTCTCAAACTGCGCACACACATAGAATAATAAACAATTGCAAATTAAATGAGTGGTTTTAATCAGAATTGGTGCAGCCTGACACGTGTTTCGAGCTTCCCGCTCTTCTACTGAGGCTTAATCTTGGCTAGTGTGTATTTTGAATACAAAGGTAGAAGTTGAGTAATCTGACAAAGTTAGGCGTGGGCTCCCATTATTTTGCAGTTGCACGAATGAATTTTCAGTAAATTATTATCTTGCAGTACTTTCACTGCTATGTGGGGAACTGGAGCTCCAAGATACTGCAAGATAATAATTTACTGAAAATTCATTCGTGCAACTGCAAAATAATGGGAGCCCACGCCTAACTTTGTCAGATTACTCAACTTCTACCTTTGTATTCAAAATACACACTAGCCAAGATTAAGCCTCAGTAGAAGAGCGGGAAGCTCGAAACACGTGTCAGGCTGCACCAATTCTGATTAAAACCACTCATTTAATTTGCAATTGTTTATTATTCTATGTGTGTGCGCAGTTTGAGAGCAAACCCTTTCTTTCTCTAATTCCAATTTCCAGTGGGAATTTGGCAGGCTCCTACTCAAGCTCTCAGCCGCAGCCCTATCACAGCCACATAAGTTACCGTTCTATGCGCTGTATCCTGCTGGCCTTTTCTGCCACTTTTTCTTCAAAGAAGGTTTATAACAAGACTGGCTGAGTTGTGGATTTCAGCAGTTTAAGTAAATGTGGACTGAAAGACACTAAAAATCTAAATGTTTAAAAGAAATGAGTGACCTACTTTTGAGTGTCACATAGGTTGCAATTGTTTAAATGTCATAGTTTTAAACTTAGAATCAGCATTCTAGCTGCATATGTAAAAATGGTCCATTTTATTTGAATGCAGAAAACTGGGTAACTAAAAGTGACATTAGCTGGGGCCTGACTTAAGGAACTGAATTCTGCCCACCAGCTACCCCCGACAGTAGATGAGACTTGCACAACAGCTGTGTTCCCAGGCCTAGCTGCCCTTTTGCTGCTCCCACCAAAAGGGATATGACACTTCCCTGATTGAATTACCTGGGCTCTGCAGGAAATTGAACAAAGCCCTGTCCTGACTCAGGCAAATGTTTTATTATGGGGGCCATAAAAAGTGGCTTCCTCCTGGAAGGAAAGGGGAGGAGCACTGCCTGTGAGAGCAAGCTGGCTTGGCAGAACTGGAAAAACCAGAAATTCAACCTTGTGCTGGGGGGAAACCACACCCCTGTAGCCAGAATATGGTTTTAGAAAAAGATGAATAACTCATAGTACGGACTTGTCATAATTATTTAAATGATACCATAATTCTTGTGATTTTTCTGCCCACATTTTAAGAGGTTTTTAGAACCGGTGGAATGATCTGGGGGCAAACTAGCAGTTAAGAGGGTATTACTTAAAATGTATGCATGTTAAAAGTCTGATACTTCATCAATTAATGCCTGCATGCCTTGCACACATTTGGGTAAATTTGAGTAAGAATCTGATATTGGTTACCTGACCAAAAAGTGAAATATGTTGCCATTTCTGAATGCAAGCTCCCAGGAAGAGCAGATTTGGACAGGGTATACCTCCTGTGATATGTGATGGGTGCATGTAATTTTAAACAAATGTGTACCTGCGCAAATATGTCTTTTGGGTCAAAATATAGATTGTGTGTAATTTGACAGGGGTGGGTTCTCTGTACCATAAACAGACCTCATCATGATGACACTTCATTTCATTCCCCCAATCAAGGGGAAGAGGAGGAAGTGGCCAATGACAAGTGGAGAGGGGTAGAGCCTAGTGATGCTGCACACACACCCATTTTCAAAACACATAAAAGCAGACAGTCAGGACAGATAGGGACATTCAATTCCATTTGCTGCAACGTGCTCTGCCGGACCATACCACATCCAGAGATCCAGACTTCAAATCCATCAATCTCCAGAGAAAGCTGTGCAGAAAGATCCAGAAGCAGTGCTGTACCCAGAGAGAGAGCAGAGCTGACCCAGACCACTGTTAGCAGAACCAGAGAGCTGACCCAGATCACTGTGAAGTGCAGAGACCAGACCGGAGTCCAGTCTAAAACCTGACCAGATCCGTGGCGAGGCCCATCTATTTCAAAAATATATTGTGAGTACCCAGCAGAACTGTGCAGAACCAATCTCCTAGTTAAAATAATATAATTCAATCTATTTTAATCTAAGTAGAACTGCCTAAAAGCTGTCACCTATCATTTTCTAGCTGCTAGCTGTCACTTGTCACTTTGAACTTTAAAATTTCAAATCTGAAAAACGACCTTTACCATATCGCTCATATCTCCGTGACCGTTTGTCTTAGAGACTTGCAGTAACTTTCCTCTGAAAGCTTAGAATCTTGGCTTTTCAACGGACCTAGAACCGCATTCCTATTCCATACACTTTTGCCGCAATCGCAAAAAACGCACTCGCGAATTTGCCGCGATTTGCAAATTTCTCCACGTGTGAAAACAGCAGTTCTTGCTTTCCTTGCTAAAATTTCGTTTGCCTCTTAAGAACCATCCCTGAATCATTGCTAGAGTGAGCCTGGACTAATATTAACTTGATACCGCTCACCCTGAACCTCTAGAGGGAATTAAAAGCATTTTAGCATATTTTTCACTTCATTGCCAGCACATATAAAAGCATTTTGGGCCTGTGTTTCCAACTTCTGTAGTCTAAGCTTGCTGGGGTGAACTGAATTACATTTGATTGCATTTCTGAGAACTGTGTACTTTCCTTCCATTTCCTTGCATTGCATAAAGGGGGGAGGAGATTGCCAGAGAAAAGTGATTACATTGTTTTGTTGAAGTCATATTGAGTATTTCTATACTGCATTTCATTCATTCAACCTTGCATTTCCTTGAACCCTATAAAGCATTCTCTACCACATTATTCTTCTGTACCTATTTACCAGTGTTGCTATCTTATCCATCCTATAACCACTCATCATTGATTATAAAGAAGTGTGCTAGTGCCGGACTATCCATTATTGATTACTGCTCAGATTAAGTGTGATATTCAATTATTAATTTATTATAAAGTGTGATATATATATCTATTGTTTAAATTATCAAATAAACCTTTTAAACTTGCAAAACAGAACTACTTCTTGGCTCAGCGGGGTCAGGGGGATTCCAAGAGAGGGGTGTTATATAGGGGTAGTCATCCAGAACGCATGAACTGGACATAAAGATATATTAATAAGGGTTTCCATTCAGTATCCCAGACTAGGCATTGACTTAGCTGTAGTGTTGAATTGAATCCTCTTACAGTGTGTGTAGGGGGCCGGCAGTATAGGGTGGTGCTCGGGTGCACAGTAGTGCGTGTTTTTGCAGTTAACACACAGCTGGGGAAGGCCGCCATCTTTCAGACAGGCCCTCCAGACCGAGCACAGTTAATAGATTGGAGCAGGATGTTTCTTAGCATGTATTAGGTAGTGCTCAGAGTATGGGCAGAGACGTCTTTATTGGAGGGCAAAAGGGGCACTTGCCCAGGGCCCCTGTTTAGGTGCCGCTTCTCCCCGAAGCGTCCCCGTGGGAAGGCCCTGCTTGCGCGGCAATGATACGCGGGAGCCGGGGTATGTTGCAACCTTCTTTATTAAACTCATCGGCGGAACTGCCGAACCTGCCCTCGTCCCTCCCCTTCCCCTGACGTCACGTTCGGGACGTCATGTCCTTCGGGCCCCAACGGGGGCCCGCCGACACAACGATGTGGGCAACCTGACATCTCCCCCCTTTATAACATGCGAGTTGAGGGGCTCCCCACTTACCCCATCTCCTCAATGAGTCGCGTCGGCTTCATGCGACTCCTCTGCAGTCGTGTTGCCTTAATCGGGGTTGGTCCTTCCCTGGCGAGTGTGGGGAGGTGCGCCTCGCCTTCTGACACCCGAGTGAAAAATAGTCCCTGTAATAGGCTCTAGTTTGCCAGGTATTGGTCGAGATAGGACTTCAGGTGCTGGTTTTCTGGTTCTGTGAGTGCGTAGATTCCTCCACAAGGGATCTGGGCACCGGGTATCAGGTCAATCTGGCAATCGTATGGTCTGTGTGGAGGTAGGGTATTATCTTGTTCCTTCTGAAACACGTCTTGAAAATCCTGGTACTCTCTTGGTAGGGTCCCGGCCGCCACTGTTCCCAGCGTAGAGGTTCTGGCATTGATTGATTGTTTCTCTTGACGATAACACGTTTGAGCACAGGTCTCGGAGAAGGCCAGCTCCTTTGCTCGCCAATCTATTTGAGGATTATGAGCTACCAACCATGGCATCCCTAAGATCAGTCGAAACTGAGGTGCCTTGATGAGGTCGAAAGCGATAGATTCTTGATGCCCATCCTCGCACAGAAGGGTAAATGTTGCAGTGCATTGGGATACTGGACCGCAGGCTATTTCCATGCCATTGATTGTGGTTACAGTGTCTGTGGTTAACTTTGGACATAAAGGAAGTCCCATCTTTGCTGCGAGATCTTGGTCTATGTAATTCCCAATAGCTCCACTGTCTATGTATGCTCTTGCTGCGTGCATCCGTAATGGTTGTTGGTGATCGATCAGGATCACAGGTAGTGCCAAATGGGAAGTCTGTAGTTCACTTTCTTCGCTCGACAAGTGGACCCCTACACTTGCCGGGCTGGGCAGTTTTCCGACTCTTTGGTGGGGTCTTCCTTGTCCGTAGCTCCTACTTTCCTACTCGGTGGCATCACTGGGCACTCCTTTAGAAAGTGACCCGATTTTCCACAGTACAAACATAATTGCTGTTGCCTCCTCCTATCTCTTTCCGCCTTAGTCAAGGGTGACCTGACACCTCCAATCTGCATTGGTTCCCCTGAGCCTTCTGTTGATCGAGAAACATTGTCCTTTGAACGCACATAAATAGGGCGAGAGTCGGGTCTGATCCGATCTGCTCTTCGGTCTTGCAATCTTTGATCTAGCTGAACCACCAGGTTATTAAATTCTGCACAGTCTTGAGGGGGGTCCACTACTTGTGCGAGGACATCCTTTAGCTCTCCCCGCAGACCCCTATGAAATAACATGGTTCTCTTCTCTGCAGGCCATTCAGCTTCAACCACAAGTCTATTGAACGTGGCGATGTATGTCAATAGGTCTTGGCTCCTTTAACGAAGGGATAGAAGTTCGTTGTCTAGAGCCTGTCCATGAGAACGACGGGCGAAATGTTTTTCCATTTCCTGTTGAAAACCCCTGAAATCGCGTAACAGAGGATCGTCTTGAGTCACAAATGGTACTGACCAGTCTGCAGCACTTCCGCTAAAATAAGATAGCACAAATGCGACCCGTGATTGGTCATTTGGAAAGGCCCCGGGCCTGCAAAGGAAGTGCAGATGGCACTGGTTCATAAAAGTGGCATATTTCTTAGGATCCCCAGTGAATCACTCCGGTGGCACCAAGGGAACTGTCCCAGGAAGGGTTATCTGAACAGGGCTGGCTGATGGTACTGGCATTGTAGGCCCGTTTTCTGGCAATGGTGCATGTCCCGCTTGCGACTGGAGAAGTTGTCGGCTTAGGTCATCTGTTCGTTCCTTAGCAACTATCAACTCCCTCCTCAGGGTGTTGGTCTCCTGCCGGGCTACGTGTACTTCGGCGCGTAACTGTCCCAACATTTGGGCTAACTGGTCGGTTTCTGACATTTCCATGACGCCCAGGTGGATTTTTGGTGTGGGGCTTTGCGTTCTTTAACACTCACCTGATATCCACGGGGACGCCACTCAGCCGGACCGGACTCCCGACCACTTCGAACCCTTCCATGGACTTGCTCAACCAAGCACTGGGCCTGAAACACAGTTTTATCAGAGGTCAATTCCCTATTGGTCTTGCTTGTCTGGCCCCCGTTTTCTTCCCTGGGTCCCAACCTTCCACTGGACCTCTCCTCACCGTGTTTATTGATGTAGGGCACTCTCTGTCCTGCCTTCGATGCAGGGGTGTGTCAAGGGTTTTGACCCATATTGAATCAATAGACTGGGTAGATGTGGGGATGAGCTGTCGCGGCCCATTATTCTATCCCAGAACAAACTAAATCAATAGACTGGGTGGATGTGGGGATGAGCTATCGCCGCCCACATTCACGCCAGAATAGGAGAATGCGCAGTTGGCACGAGACCACTCCAAAGATACAACCTTCTTGTGGGGGGTTCCACATCACCACTCTACTGTAAGGATGCCATCAAAACAATGTTAAGCAAGGGTCCTATACTATCAAGCAAAAGACCACTCTATTGAAATGCAGTAATTCAAGACAACTCAAAAATGGATGCAGTACCGACAAATTCCCCAAGGTGGCGCTAGCAGTCTAAACTCTGACAGGGAAACTGTATTTAGGAGTTGCAAGAGGGGCAGGGACTTCAAAGCTTGTTGGTTAATTGAAAATCTTAGCCACCTGCTGTTCCCAGAGGCCAAGAGGCTGAGAACTCTTAACACCCCAGAGACTCACCACAGGAGGCAGGATATCACATGGCCCTTCTGAGTGAGAGGGAGGGGGTTTCCCCTTCAGCCTGGAGGAGAGAGACAATTGCCCCTTTCTGTTGAATGGGGTATGTTAATTTTGAGTGTTTCCTGTCAACAGCCCTCTGCCAGCAAGGAGAGACATGTGATCACTGACCCACCCAGACTTCTGGAGGCGGACCAAACACTTTGGGGAGTTGAATTGCAACAAATATATATTTTATAGAAACAGTGATAACTTATTGTAACCAAATGACAGGAACGTACAACTTTGAGAGTCTTAGTTTGAAAAATGCCCTCACGATTTGAGTCCAAACTCCAATTTGTACCATGTTCTGGGGCAAAACCCCGCTAATTATGAATATTGTAGACAATGTAGTTAAGCTAGAGACATGGAAAGTTACTGGGATATATGTGGAAGGGAAATGTACCTTTGTATAATTTTTGATGAAAAACCAATATTGCAAAACCCACTAAAATCGAAAATAAGTTGCCATTTTTGAATTCAAGCTCCTAGAAACGCCAGAGGCGGAACAGAGACTACCTTACGCAATATATAATGTGTACATGTAATGTCAACCACTTGTGTATCTGGGAAATATGTATTTGAATCAAATATAGATTTGTGGGCAAATTGACCAGGGGAGGATCCTCTGACCCATAAACAGACCTAATCACTCTGACTCACAACCTAATTCCCCCAATCATGGGAGAGGGGAGAATTGGGCCAATGACAAGTAGAGAGGGGCAGGCTCAGTTATGCCACGCACACACCCACTTCCAAAACACATAAAAAGAGACTGCTGGGACAGGTAGAGACATTCAATTCCATTTTCTGCGGGACGCTCTGCCGGGAGACTCCAGACTTCACATCCAGCAATCTTCAGAGACCAGAAATTTACTTCAGAACTTAAAGCAAGGGCCTAAACCCACAAACTGAGAACTCTTCTCAGCAGGCCTCAGCATCCTTAAAATCATTTGCAAACTATTCCACAGCTGGGGGAGCTGTCTGAATTCTTTTGCCAAGAACTTTTGCCAGTACCCAGAAAGCAGTGTTACATCCAGAATCCACTTGATCCGGACCGGAAAGAAGAGCAGTATCCAGAACCAGAGGCCGCTGTATCCAGAGAGGCTAGACCAGCAGAGCAGAGCTGACCCAGACCGCTGTGAGCAGAACCAGAGATCCGGATCGCTGTGAGCAGAACCGGTGCCTGATTGACCCGCCGAGCAGACAGAACCGCCGCCGGACATGTTGACCAGATCCGTGACGAGGCCTAGTTCAAATTTATATTGTGAGTAGCTAGCAGAACTGTGCAGAACCAATCTCCTAGTTAAAATAATATAATTCAAGCTATTTTAACCTAAGTAGAACTGCCTCCTAGTAATCCTGTCATCTGTCATTCTAAAGCTGCGAGCTGTCATCTGTCTTTCTAAAGCTGCAAACTGTCACCTGTCATTTTGAGTTTTACTTTAAATCCGAAAATCTACCTTTATTAATCGTCCGTATCTCTTGAACCGTTCGGGCTAGGATACTTTTTCCGCAATCGCGATTTACGCACTCGCGAAAATTTACCGCGATTTGCGATTTGGCTCAATTTCTCCACTTGTCAAAATAGCAGCTCCATTCTTTCCTTTGTTAAAATCCGTTTGCAACCTGGTAATAACTCATAAAGCATTGCTAAAGTGAGCCTGAACTAATACCAACAAGCATCTCTCACTCACCCTGAATCTCTAGAGGGAATTAGAATCAGTTAGCACATTTTCCCATCCATTGCCATCACATTTAAAAGCATTTTGGGCCTGTGTTTCAAACTTCTACCTGTTTCCTCTAAGCTTGCTGGGGGGGAACTGAATTTCGTATTGTATTTGATTGCATTCCTGAGAACTGTGTGCTCCTCTTTCCATCTCCTTCCATTTCTTACATTGCATAGGAGGGGGAGGGGGTGAATTGCCAGAGAAAAAGTGATTACATTGTTGTTGGTTGAAATCATATCAAGTTTATTTGGTGTACTGCATTTTATTCCACCTTGCATTTCCTTAAAACCATCAAGCATTTTTAGCTATCTCATCCTCTACACTACTCCTAAGTAATCAAGTGTACCACTGTAACATTACCCATTGTGGATCCACATCATATGTCTCAGTGTACTATCAGATATTAATTTATTATAAAAGTGTGATATATATATATATTGTTTAATTTTCCAAATAAACCTTTTAATTTGCAAAACAAACCTACTTCTTGGCTCAGTGGGGTCAGGGGGATTCTAAGAGAGGGGTGTTATATAAGGGTTGTCATCCAGAGTACATGAACTGGACCTAAAAATATATCAATAAGGGTTTCCCTCAGCATCCCAGACTAGGCATTGACTTAGCTGTAGTGTTGAAGTGAAGCCGCTTAACAGAGTGGGGGCTCGTAGCCGGAGATTCTGGGTTAGATCTATCACTTGTGCAGATTAATACAGTGTGCTAACTGACAGGAGACATGCATCCGGTCGGATCACCATGCTGTGTTATGCTGTAAAGCACTCCTCAAAGGAACGCTCTAAGGAAACGGTCTGTTTTGCAAAAATAAAATACAAACTTCTGTAAATCAGGACATTGGTTGACATCAAAATAGCTAGAGAGCACTTCTTACATAAGCTATTTGTGAGAGGTGAGTGGACTCATCAGGAGCAAACGGTCTGGTTGCAGGCAATTGCGCAACAGGTCACTGAAACAGGGTCAGATATATGGAGAGATCAGGGTCCCCTACATGTGGCCCTGAGTGAACTATATATGGCCCCTAAAGCCAAAGATGAACATAATAAGATTGCCAGGAAAGCAGCATATTTGTACCTATATATGGGAGCCATGCCGGACAAATGTGCTGAAGGCCAAGATCTGGCAAATAGGCAACAGATGGCGTTAGAGAAGGCCCAATCTGATCTGGACTCTTCTGAGCAGAGGCTGCTCAGGAGCCAGGAGTCAGAAAGGACAGCAGAGAGTACATCAGTAAAATAAAGGAGGATATGGATGTGCTGCAACAGGAAAAGGCTGACCAAGATACCAGATTTCTGGCCTTGCAGAAGGAGTACCAAGAAGGTTTGGACTCCCTACTGCAGAGCCAGAAAAAGCTGGAGCAACAGTTAGACTTCAATAGGGCATGTACTGAGCAGGTAGTCACCCTGCAAAGCCACCTAGATAGGGAGAAGGCAGAGAGCAATAAACTGATTTTGAAAGACCTGGATACCCAGGCAGAGTTTGACCAGGAGTGCCAGAAAGCTGGTGCCTTCCAAAGGCAAAGGGACGACCTGGTGGCACAGATGCAGGCGCTTAGTCAGGAAAGGGATACCTTAGGCCAGGAAGTCTGCCAGTTAAAAAGGAAAATGGAAGAAAATCACCTGGCCCTCCAGGGACTGGGTGACCTCCAAAAAGAACACCAGAACTTGTTAGAGCACACCAGGAGGGTGGAGGATGCTCTGGTAAGAAAGGAGCAGGCCAATAGGGACACAGCTCAGGAGGTAACCCTCCTACAGCAAAGACTGGCCCAGTACTCCAGGACCAATCAGGAGGCACAGAGAGAGAATGAGGCTCTCTGCCAGCACAATGATAGGCTCCAGCAACAGGTAGCCATGCAAGGAGAGATTGACAGAGTCTAGTAAGGCCTTAACTGAGGAACTGAAAGCGCAGGCTCTTGCATTGCAACAGGGAGCAGGGGCTGATAGAGACGAGGTTCGCTGGGAAAGGGAAATACCTGAGCATAACCTCAGGAGCCCTAGTGCCAGAGGCCTTCATCCCTCCCAGTCCCTGGACTCTGCCACCCCCATGTCCCCTGGCGCACATGAGCCCAGGGCCACAGGGATGGCAGATTACTATCCAGCTAGAAGTATGGGGCTCATAGGCCAGTACCTCCCAGGAATGGATGGGCGGGCATCCGGGTATGGGCACCCAAGCACAGTGCAATTTAGTGGGGAACCCCAGGAGAGTAGGCCCATTAAGGGCATCCTGACAACCTCTGCCCAGTTAGGTCAGTGGGGGGGGGGTACCCATCAAATCCTGGCAGCAAGGAGGGATCTGAAGACTCCTCTGAGCATTACAGGACACAGGAGACCAGGTCCCCACATTCTGCCAGCCATTCCCAGGCTCGCTGAATCCGGGAAAACCTGGAAGATCAGACGGGCACCTTTGGGAGCAGCGCTTCTGAGTCGGAGGATGAATGGACCAGGGTTACCCGAACCAAAAAGGCCAATAAGGCAAAAAGGGCCTTGCTTAAGGACCCATTGAAACAAATAAAGGCAATAAGGAGTGTCATCAGGCCTTATCATAAGAACGCCAAGTATTCTGTTTGGGAACACCTGGAGCTCTATGAGCAAATGATGGAGACTTTCCATTTGAAGGACAGCAGTAGCTGCATCCAGTACGTCAAATGGACCTTCTCACCAGAATACTCCAGTTTCTTTGCAGGGCTGGAGGATCAAAACCATTCAAGGTGGTCCACATACAGGGCGGCCATCTTGAAACATTTTTCTGTGCACAGAAATCCTCAAGAGGCTCGCAAGGCAGCCTACAATTTGCAATGTGGGGAGGATCAGGCCCCACAAGAGTTTGTGCAAGAATTAAAGTGTGCTTTTGCGCAGACCACCAGAAGGGTGCGCACGGATAGCAGAGAATGTATCAATACGTTTTTCCATGCCTTACCCAAATACATGATGACCCAGCTCGTGAGAGATTTTCATGAGAAAAGATCTTTAGACTGGGTCATTGAACAGGCTACCCAGATCTAGCAGGTGCAGAAGCCCATCGAAAATAAAAATAATGTGCAGAAAAACCCCAAAACCAACGGCACCCCTGCTGCTGCCAAGGTGGCAGAGGTGAAGGTTGCCCCCGTTTTAGATTTGGAGATGGGGGGGCCTAAAAACCTGCCTGCACCAAATAATTCACAGCCCAGAAGGCCCTTGGGCCAGTCACAGACAGGGAGTCGAGGAGGTAGTCCCACAAATGGGGGCCCTCGCTCCCCTGATTATGTAAGTCCCCGCTACAAGGGAAACCGACCCATCCTGGGTTATGTGTGGACTCCTCCAGCCCAAGGGGGGGGGTCCAGCCATGCACCTAACCCAGGGAAATTCCCTCCCAACCTCCCACAGGAGGGCAGAAATTCTCCAAATCCTGGGCAGAACTTTTTCCCCAGGTATCCGCCCAATTTCCAGCCCCAAAATCATCCATCCTTCTTTCCCCAATTCTCTGAGCCCAGACAACCTAATCCGGGAGAGGGGAGGCCAAGGGTGGAGGGGTACCCAAATCTTCCCAATCCGGGGTATTACCAGAGAAGGGATAGCTACCTTTCCCGGGATCAGCCCAGGGGAGAAAATAGAGCCCCGTATCAGCCGGAGCGAGTTTCACAACTTGAGCGCCAGGTCCAAAATATGGCACGAGATCTAGGTCACATACTGAGGGCTCAACAGAACCCTCCGTTGAGTATGCCACCGCAGAATGCCCCAAACTCTGGACCTGGTGCTCCAGAACAATGACAGGGGCAGCACCCCGATAACCCACCGGTTCCCAGGGAGGAGGCACAAGGGGAAGGGGGGTGTAAAGCCTTGGAGGAAGCTTCCTTCCCAACTTGTAAACAGCCCCTGGAAAACCAGGAACCGGAAACAAAATCTCCTGCCCCTGAAAGCCTGCCTCCCAAGGAGCAGAGGGGGGGGTAGGAGAAACAAAGGACCCAAACAGACCCACTTTGTGGAGGAGGTACAGGTCTTCCAATTTGAGGGAGAGGGATCCTCAGAAGATCCTGGGAAAAGGATCTTCTCCTTCAGAGATGGGGGACTCCTCCCAAGGAAAAATGTGTCTCAAGGGATGCCAATTCAGACTGGGGAGATATGGAGACTGAGCTACCGCCGCCCATCATCTCATCCCAGAACCCACAATACCGAAATCCCCTGGTTCAAACCCATCCTGATGACTGCCTCCAAATAGGGGGGGCGGCCCAGAACCCGAAACCATTTCCAGTTGCCAACTTTTTCTTTCAGATTCCCCAGGCTCTCCACAGAATTCTGCCCAAATCTCTTCGCTAGCAATGTCCAAAACCAGAAAGTTAGCCCACCAGTTGTCCAAAAATTTGCATTATCTGTGCCCCCTTGAGGAGAAGGAGGGAAGATATTATGCCCCGGTACAAGTACAGGGGCAGGGTACAATTTCGGCACTGGTGGACACTGGATCCCAAGCTGCCCTTCTGTCCAAAAGGGCCTTTGATGAACTAAATGCAGGAAGGGGGGAGAATTACCGTATTCCTCTCACCTCTCTTCCTGGACAACTGCAGAACTTTGACGGGAAGGAAATTCCTGTTGAGGGGACTGCAGATTTGGACATCAAAATTGGGCGACACAAGGTGAAACACCCGGTCATAGTAGTGACTCCAGAGGGCACCCCCTGTTTACTAGGGAATGACCTCCTGAGAAGGTTGTCACCCCTAATAGATTGTGTAAACAAGGTCCTCTGGACCCAGACTAGCCGACCAATAAAATTAAAACAGAGTGTCAACCATGTTAGTTTAAATGGCACCTGCCACATGGTTGAACAAAAAATCTGACCAAGTAGAATTTCACTTCCAGAATAGCCAGATTCCAGATGTGACAGTAATAGCAGTAGGACAACAGACTGGTGATGGGGGGTCCTCTCTATTTCTGAAAATCAACCTTCCTTCCAGTTTAAGGTGGTATTCCACACTCGAAGGAAACACTCTGAAATTCTTTACCAATCCACAATCAGACACTCCCACTCCTATAGTCCAGAAAGAGATGAAATCAGCTCAGAGCCTGGCTGATATTCAGCAAATTGGAGAGCAGTTGTTCATCCCTGTTCAGTTAAATGATGGGAAGGACTCTGTTCTCGCCCGAGTGTGTGTGAACAACGATAAGAGCTTCATCAGCGAAGCCATGTTTCGCCAACTCCCAAAAGATCCAGCCATTCCCACATTCAAACTGATAGACAAATGGGAAATGGACCTGGAAGCACCTAATTCCAAACATCTCCTGCCAAGCAGGTTTATGCTCAAAATCTCCATTGGCAACAAGAGCATAGTCCATAATTGTTGGGTCGTGCGAGATGTCACTGCCGCCTTTTACTTAGGCAGTGACATTCTCAATCGCTTTGCCATTAGTTTGGACCTAATAAACTTCAAAGCTTGGTCCCGATTAGCGGATAATCCCATGGGCTTTGATGATCCAGAAAAAGCATTTAGGTCAGCTCAATTGCTACCTTATTCAGTTGAAATTCAGATCAAAGAGGAAGTCACCATCCCAGAAAGGACCCGACAATTCTCCCTGGAAGTGAAAGTTAAAAGAGGACAAAAATTGAAAAACCCTGATGCTTACATAAATCTAAATGCTTCTCTCCAACAGCAAGGGTTGGGGGTAAACCCAACTCCATTAGTCAACATAGAACATGACACCATTCCAATAGAGGTGGATAACAACGACTTAAAGAGTATTACTCTAGCCGCAGGCACCATTATTGTAATGGCGGTTGATAACCGACATTTTTCCATTGATCTAGGAAATGAACTGTTAGGACCGATCTCCAAGGACTGTTTTGACATTGACAGTGAGGACAATACAACACCAGACAGGATCTTCACCCAGCATGGGGGGAACTTCCTGGTGTACACTTCCTGCCCTTATGGTAAGGAAGATGTGACTTGTGACTTCAGGAGGGATGAGGTGATTTTCCAGGTCCATGAAGGCTGCCTTTCCCACCTGAGGCCTCCAGTCCAAACCAGAACTCTGACGAGGGACTTCTCCACCCAGCTGGAGGAGGCTGCTGAGATAGCCAAACCAGAAGTCTTTCCAGGCTTCAGGCAGATGGTGGAAGAGAGAGTCAACCTAGCTGATGCCTGCGTGACTCTGGAACAGAAGCAAAAGTTGAAACAAGTTTTCTTGGATTTCCAAGATCTCTTTGCGGTAGACTCATATGACTGTGGTCTCACCGACATCCACACCACAACAATTCCCACGGACCCTGGAAAATGACTCCAGTGTTTGTGAAGCAATATCGCTTGCCTCTCGCATCCATGGAGTCCCTTACTGAAATAATTAAGAACCTTGAGTCCCGGGGAATAATCCGTCCAGCACACAGCACCTTCAATAATCCGGTGCTGGGAATATTGAAGCCAAACGGCCAGTGGAGACTCTGCGCCGACCTTAGGGAGCTCAACAAACGGGTCCATACTTCCCGATGGCCTCTGCCCTACATTGACCAAGGGCTGGCCCAGATTCAGGGGTCACAGGTATTCACAGCAATAGACCTGACCAATGGATACTGGACCGTGCCTGTCAGTAGGGAGGACCAATACAAACTGGCTTTTACCTTTGGGGGCCAGCAGTACACATGGACCTGGACTCCCTTCGGATACCTCAACTCCGGCAATGAATTCAACATTTTCCTACATAAGGCCATGCCCAACCTGGGTGCGAGGGGTAACCTGGCTTATGTAGATGATGTCCTCATCAAAAGTTCATCTGCGGAGGAACACATAGCGGAGATCCGTTATGTTCTGACACAGTTGAGGGCCGGCGGAGCAAAACTTTCCTTCCAGAGAGCACAGTGGTGTAGAACCCGTGTTAATTTCTTGGGGCATGAGATTACTCCTCAGGGTCTCTGTCCCCAAGAAAAGAAAGTGGAAGCACTCCAGAAACTGAAGGATCCCACAACTCTGCGGGAACTAAGGAGCCTCCTTGGACTGACTAATTACAGCAGAAAGTTCATTGAAGCCTACGCAGAGATCACTAGACCCCTGATTCATCTCTTGAAGGGGGGGGTCAAGTGGGAATGGGGTCCAGAACAATCCGAGGCAGTAAGACAACTCAAAAGAAGCCTCTCACAAGCGCCTTGCCTAGCCTACCCTGTCAGAAACAAGGAGTTCTTCCTGGAGACAGGGTTCTCTAATACGTGCTTGACGGCAGTATTATACCAAAAGCATGACAAGGTCAATAAAGTAATCTCCTATGCGAGCAAAACTTTATCCTCTGTGGAGGAAAAATTCAATGATTGTGAGAAGGCACCCCTGGCAACGGTGTGGGCATTGAAGAATTACCGCCCGTTTATCTAGGGGGAACACATCATAGTGGAGACTCCACACCAGCCTCTGCAATATCTCCAGAGTGACAGAATCCGGGCCGGAAATGTGAGTAATTCCCAAATTACTGTTACGCTCACCTGGTTCCCACGGGGGCGTCGACCGGAACTGGGCCGCTGTTATTTCCACCAGCGTGACGTGTAGCGCCGAGATGACTGACTGGACTGGCCCGCTCAGCCTAGTTTGTCTGGCTCGCAAGAATATTCTTCTGCAAAGGAGTAGAGGAATTAACCACCCGTGGAATTGAGTGTCAACCCACCTTCCCCACTTCCGTTGTCTTCCCACAGATCACTCTTGATGTCCCCTCCTTAGTCTCACCTGATGGTTGGGAAGGATGAGCTCTCCATCCTGCGTCGACCGCAGGGGCGCGTTGATGACCAGTTACTTCACTGGCGAAGAGGAATTGGTGAGTTCCAGTATTGACTCTAAAGTCCAATTGTTCATAAGAGTTCAAATGTCTGATCTTCACTCTGTCCGATTCCTTGCAGGTTGCCAATTAATCCACTCGAAGATTTCCAAATGGCACTCGGTAAGATTCAGGTAAGTCTATTGTGTTTTTCCCCTTAGGGGCCGGGGTACGGCTATGAAGCAGAGTTGACTGTGCCGACCCGAGATGAGGTGAGACCCCCGTGGTAAATCAGGTAGGTTTTGTGGGGGGTAACTGGTATTGTCTTTGCTTTCTCCCCTTAGGGGCCAGGGTACGGCGATGAAGCAGAGTTGACTGCGCCGACCCGAGATGAGGTGAGTACCTCCCGTGGTAAATCAGGTAAGTCCTGGGGGTAGCTTGTATAGCCTTAGAGAGTCCCCTTGCTCACCTTGCTGTCTTTGTCTCCTTAGGTGTCAGAGGGCGGCCGCGAGATGGAGAGAGCGTGATGGAATGCTGAAGTACCGCCAAGCAGGTGAGTTCAGCGCGGCGCCGTAGGAATGCGAAGCAATCCTTGAAAGACTTCTGTCTTTCAGTTCCGTAGTGAAATGGATCAGGATTCAGGTAAGGATTAAAGTTAAAACTCCTGTTCTAACCTTTATCCTTCTTTTCTTCTTGTTTCAGGAGTCCCAGGACTGAAGCGGGTGTGGCTGAAGACTGGAGCTGCTGAAAACATGGTGAGCGTTATGCTGCAGCAAGCAGAATAACACAAAGCACGTGTGGCTGTCCGGGCGTGGTTTAAATAGCCTTGGAAGAAGATCCAAGTACGTATGCTTCCACAGCCCCACCCAAGTAACAAATAGTCCCTTCAGTAAAATAGTCCCTCCAAGCCATTTGGCTTGAGTCTTCATGCAGCATGGTCTGCCTCAGGTGAATATGCAGCATGGTCTGCTTCAGGTAAGTTATCAATAATGAGCCAGGCACACATGGCGCCAGGACTGACTTTATCTTTATGATCTTTATCTTTATGAGCCTGGCGCCATTGGCGCCAGGACTGTACCCAAACAGCCCCTAACTGGGGCTTTTGGGCATGCTCCAGGTGGCATGATGCCTGCTTCCGGGGCTGCTGGGCCTGGTCTGGTCTTCCGGGGGCAGGCATCATGACAGCACTCCCCCTCAAGGCCCCTCCTAAAGTCGTTCTCCCCCTTGGCCGTGGTTTGTCTGGAAATTCCCGATGGAACCTCTTCACTAAACGAGGTGCATGCACGAGGTCACTAGGTTCCCAAGACCTTTCCTGCGGACCATAATCTTTCCAGTCAATTAGGTAAAAGAGTTTTCATCTCACTCTTTTTGAGTCCAAAATATTCTTGACTTCGAACTCAGGCTCCCCGTCTATGAGGATAGGTTCAGGTGGAGTGGTTAGCCTAGTTCCTGGTTACACTAGCTTCAAAAGAGACACGTGGAAGACGGGATGGATTCGCATATGAGCAGGTAGGTCCAACTTGACGGCCACTGGGTTAATAATTGCCTTGACAGAAAAAGGTCCCAAATACCTGGGGTTAAAGGTCCGAGTCCCCTTAAGTGGTAAGTGCTTAGTGGCTAACCATACTTGGTCCCCTATTTGGTATTGAGGAGCTTCACTTCTGTGCTGATCCGCATCCTTTTTGTATTTTTCCTTAGCCTTTTGCAAATGGATGGTTGCTTCTTTAAAGGCTTGTGTAATAACAGCGTGGAGATGGTCCACTGCGGGCATCTCTAAATGCTGGGGTGAGTCCAAATCCGAGGTTCGAGGATGGTGCCCATAAATGGTAAAAAAAGGACTTTGTCCAGTTCCTGAGTGTACGGAATTATTGTACGCATACTATGCGATCCACAGAATGTCTTTCCAATTCCCCTCAGACTGATGTAGCATACAACGGAGGTACTGTTCAAGAGTCTGGTTGGTCCTCTCAGTTTGACCGTCGGTCTGAGGGTGGTGACTGGTCGAAAGCCTAACATCAATTTGTGCCAGTTGGCAGCATTTCCTCCAAAAATGTGAAATGAATTGACTGCCCCGATCTGAAATTAACACTGAAGGAAAGCCATGCAGGTGGACAACATTTTCAAGGAATTCCTTGGCCAGGATTGAAGCTGAAGGTATCCCTTTTAAAGGAATGAAGTGGGCCATTTTAGAAAAAAGATCTACAATAACTAGAATGGTATTGTAACTTTGGTACGGGGGTAAATCCGTGATGAAGTCTAATGACAAGGTATGCCAAGGGGTAGGTTGTATGTCTAATGGTTGAAATAATCCAGCAGGTTTTTTCTTTTGCCCTTTATTTTGTGCGCAAATGCCACAAGACATGACAAATGACTTGACATCCTTTCGCCAGGTGGGCCACCAAAATTGCTTCCTAATTTTAGCTTCGGTTTTTGCAATACCCGGATGCCCTTCTATTAAGGTGTCATGGTAATGGGAAATAACAAGTTCCTGTAGTTCCTTTTGCGGTAAAAATAGCCGACCTTGGTAATAAGGTAAATCATCGATGACAGAGTACTCTGGATCTTTCTTTGCCCAGTCCTGTAGGGCAACGGAATCAAAGAGTTGGAGGATCTTGTTTTGAATGTCCTCCAGTGTCTGTATGGATGTCAGGCCAAGGATTCTCTGTTCCGGAATTATGGGTACGGGTTCTAAAGTTATTTCTGCTTCTCCCATTCCAATCCGGGACAAGGCGTCTGCTTTACCATTCTTACAACCTGGTCGATAGGTTATTACAAAATCAAACTCGGCGAAGAACAATGCCCAACGGAGTTGGCGCGAAGATTGGGCTTTGGCTGTCTTTAGGTATTGTAAGTTGCGGTGATCGGTGATGACCGTGATAGTATGTCTGGCACCCAGTAGATAGTGCCGCCAAGCCTTGAAGGCGGACTTGATGGCCAGCAGCTCCTTGTCGGTTATGGCATAGTTTAATTCGGGGGCTGAAAATGTTCTTGACCAAAACGCCACTGGATGAAGCTGGTTAGTTTCGGGATCCTTTTGGGAAAGGACTGCTCCCATGGCTGAACTGGATGCATCTGTTTCCACTATGTAGGGAAGCTCGGGGCGCGGATGTCTTAATATGGGAGCAGATGTGAATTTAGCTTTTAACTCTTGGAAGGCGTTCTCGGCTTCCTCTGTCCACACAAAGCGTTTGTTTTTTCGCAATAGCGTTGTAATGGGATGTACAATATGCGAGAAGTCCGGGATAAACCTGCGGTAGAAATTGGCAAAGCCAAGCATGCTTTGAACTCCTTTGATTGAACTTGGCGAAGGCCAATTAAGAATGGCATCCACTTTTCGTGTATCCATCCGGATTCCTCTTGGGGTCAGAATAAAAGCAAGGTAGTCCACTTCCGTAGTGTGGAAGATGCATTTTTCCAGTTTAGCATATAATTTATGCTGGCGTAACTTCTCTAGGACTGCTCGGCCGTGTTTTACATGCTCAGATTCTGATAAAGAGTATACTAAGATGTCATCGATGTAAACGACCACACAAACGTCGATAAGCTCTCGGAGGACATCGTTCATGAAGAACTGGAAGGCTGCTGGTAAATTGCATAGTCCGAAGGGCATCACCTGGTACTCAAATAGTCCGTACTTGGTGCGAAAAGCAGTCTTCCATTCGTCACCCTCTTTGACACGTACCAGATGATATGCTCCCCGAAGGTCTAGTTTCGTGTATATACAAGCGTCCTTCACCTGGTCTAGTAGTTCTGGGATCAAAGGCAGTGGGTATCGATTCTTGATGGTTATCTGATTCAGTGCGCGGTAGTCTATACATGTTCTAAGGTCGCCTTCCTTTTTCGGTACGAAGAACAAAGCTGAAGATGCAGGGGATTTGGACGGGCGAATGAAGCCATTTGCAAGGTACTGGTCTAGGTACTGGCGCAAATGAAGATTTTCGGGTTCCGTAAGGGCATAGATTCTGCTGCAAGGTGGTTGTGCTCCAGGTACAAGATCTATTTGACAATCATACGATCTGTGAGGTGGTAAGGTGTTTGCCTGTTCCTTTTGGAAGACATCCTGAAAGTCTTGGTATTCAACAGGTAATTGTATGGCTACTGGAATTACTGGGGCCAGGACGGAGTTTTGAGTTTTTCTTGGGTAGCAGGTGTGAGCACATTCTGGGAAGGTTAGTCTCTTCTCTCGCCAATCAATACAGGGATTATGTTTTTCCAACCAAGGTATCCCCAGTATCAGCTGAAACTGTGGGGCCTTGATTAAGTCAAACATCGTAGCCTCTCGATGCCCATCTTGACTCAGCAATGTCATCTCTGCAGTGGAATGAGTTACGGGTCCAGAGGCAATTTCCGTTCCATCTACAGTGGTGACAACATCGGCCGTGGTCTTGCGGGTGAGAGATAGATTCATCCTGGTAGCCAATTCCCAGACCAAGTAATTTCCTATGGCTCCACTGTCTATGTATGCCTTTACCGCGTGCATGCGTGATGGCTGCTCTGGATCTACAAGGACCATGGGTATGGTAAAATGCGAGGTCAGAGTGTCCTTCTTTAAGCTCGGCAAGCGGACCTCTACGCTTGCCGGGCGTGGTCGTTTCCCGAGTCAGATTTCACATGGTTTTCGTCTGCTGCTCCTATAACTTTCTTGGGTGGTTTTACAGGGCAGTTCCGAAGAAAATGACCAGTAGTTCTGCAATATAAACATAATTGCAGTTGCCGTCTTCTATCTCTCTCCTTTTGGGTTAAGGGTCCTTTAACCCCCCCGATTTGCATAGGTTCTGAGACATCTACTCCCTTGGAGCTTACGTGGGTTTTAACCAACACCCTGTTCTCAAACTTGGTTCGGTCAGCCTTCCTGGTTTGGAGTCTGTGATCGAGCTGGACCACTAGATCTATATATTCAGCACAGTCTTGAGGCGGGTTCACGATTTGGGCCAAAACATCTTTGAGTTCTCCCCGAAGTCCTCGATGGAATAATGTGATTCGCTTGGCTTCAGGCCATTCGGTTTCCACTACTAATCTATTGAAAGTTGCAATGTAAGATAAAAGATCCTGGTTACCTTGACGTAGGGATAAAAGTTTGTTGTCCAAAGTCTGTCCTCGGGAGTGTCGGGTGAATAGTCTTTCCATGCTTGTTTGAAAACCCTGGAAATCTCGAAGAATCGGGTCATCCTGGTTAACTAGTGGAATGGACCAATCCGCCGCACTGCCGCTGAGATATGACAGTACAAAGGCTACCTTGGCCTGATCGTTTGGGAAAGCTCCAGGTCTACATAAAAAGTGCAAGCGGCATTGATTCATGAATGTTGCAAACCCTTTTGGGTCTCCGGCAAAGCGTTCAGGCGGAGCCAAAGGAACGGCTCCAGGTAAATTTATCTGCACCGGGTTACTCGATGGTACAGGAGCTGGACTTGCCCCAAGTCCTGGTAGAGGTGTTTGTCCAGCCTGGCGCTGTAATAGTTGTCTGGCCAACTCATCAGTTCGTTCTTTTGACACTATCAGTTCCCTTCTGAGGGCATTGGTTTCTTGGCGGGCGGAATGCACTTTGGCCCTTAATTCCCCTAATAATTGGGCCAACTGATCAGTTTCCGAGGTCTCCATGACGCCCAGGTGGGTATTTGTGGGTAGGCTTCGCGTTCTGTTACGCTCACCTGGTTCCCACGGGGGCGTCGACCGGAACTGGGCAGCTGTTATTTCCACCAGCGTGACGTGTAGTGCCGAGATGACTGACTGGACTGGCCCGCTCAGCCTAGTTTGTCTGGCTCGCAAGAATATTCTTCTGCAAAGGAGAAGAGGAATTAACCACCCGTGGAATTGAGTGTCAACCCACCTTCCCCACTCCCGTTGTCTTCCCACAGATCACTCTTGATGTCCCCTCCTTAGTCTTACCTGATGGTTTGGAAGGATGAGCTCTCCATCCTGCGTCGACCGCAGGGGCGCGTTGATGACCAGTTACTTCACTGGCGAAGAGGAATTGGTAAGTTCCAGTATTGACTCTAAAGTCCAATTGTTCATAAGAGTTCAAATGTCTGATCTTCACTCTGTCCGATTCCTTGCAGGTTGATGATTAATCCACTCGAAGATTTCCAAATGGCACTCGGTAAGATTCAGGTAAGTCTATTGTGTTTTTCCCCTTAGGGGCCGGGGTATGGCTATGAAGCAGAGTTGATGGAATGCTGAAGTACAGCCAAGCAGGTGAGTTCAACGCGGCGCCGTAGGAATGCGAAGCGATGCTTCAAAGACTTCTGTCTTTCAGTTCCATGGTGAAATGGATCAGGATTCAGGTACGGATTAAAGTTAAAACTCCTGTTCTAACCTTTATCCTTCTTTTCTTCTTGTTTCAGGAGTCCCAGGACTGAAGCGGGTGTGGCTGAAGACAGGAGCTGCTGAAAACACGGTGAGCGTTACGCTGCAGCAAGCAGAATAACGCGAAGCACGTGTGGCTGTCCGGGCGTGGTTTAAATAGCCTTGGAAGAAGATCCAGGTAAGTATGCTTCCACAGCCCCCCCAAGTAACAAATAGTCCCTTCAGTAAAATAGTCCCTCCAAGCCTCATTTGGCTTGAGTCTTCATGCAGCATGGTCTGCCTCAGGTGAATATGCAGCATGGTCTGCTTCAGGTAAGTTATCAATAATGAACCTGGCGCCCATGGCGCCAGGACTGACTTTATCTTTATGAGCCTGGCGCCACAGGCGCCAGGACTATACCCAAACAGCCCCTAACTGGGGCTTTTGGGCATGCTCCAGGTGGCATGATGCCTGCTTCCGGGGCTGCTGGGCCTGGTCTGGTCTTCCGGGGGCAGGCATCATGACAATTACTTCCTGGATTCTGTCAATGTAAGGCTTTCCTGTCGAGGTCAGATATGGCCAAAACAAGAAGAGTCCCCTCGCGCAAGGTCTGGCTGACTTGCATGATTGTGCCAGAGAAAACTGTCTCGAGGACGGAAGTCTAAAAATCAAGGACAACTTGGAGGCATACCTTAATTCCCCACACAAAGTCTTTGAAGAAGACAAGTGTGAGTGAATGCCCACTGTCTATGTGGATGGATGCTCTTACCATGTTGACAACAACGGGGAGAAAGAACTGGTGGCCGGCGTAGGGAATGCATGGGTGAAGGAGTTTCCAGAACCCTCCGCTGGATACAAAATTGGTCCCCGAAGTAGTCAGGTGGCAGAATTGATGGCTGTGCATCAGGCCACCTCACTGCTGTCCAACATCAACTCCACGAACTGGTCATAATCACAGATTCGGATTATGTACAGAACGGGTTTGTGGAGCACCTGGTTAATTGGAAAACCACAGGCATGTTATGTGCTAATAACAAACCCTTGAAACATGGGAAGTTAATCCAAAATAGTGATGATCTGGGCACATCGAATGGGATGACCATCTACTGGAAAAAGATCAAGGGTCATTCCAAAGTAGAGGGACCAGACAAAACTGGAAATTACTTAGCTGATCAGCTGGCCAAAACCGGGGCCATCCAGGGGGATCTAATAGAAACAGAGTCCCTGTTGGGGGAACTCCGGGTCACTGCTATCACTAGGTCCCAGACAAATGCTCACAATGATCTTTCAACTGCACAATGGAGTAAGGAGACCCCTGATGCTGATTTAATTACAGCTCAGAAGGGGGATCCAATTATTGGTAAGCTTTACCAACACCTTGAGGACCCTGAGAACTTTCCCCTGACGGATACCGATTACATTGGGAAAGAGGACCTAAGAGTGTTGATGAAATGTCCAAAGATGTTCCGGATCCATCCAAGACGGGCTGTTGGTAAGGAAATCCCAAGCTGGCCATGATCAGTGGGTGGTTCCTGCCTCATTCCGAAGCCTGATGTTAAGTCACGCCCATGATGCGGCCACCGCCGGTCATAGGGGGTTTCACACAACACTGAAAATCTTAAGAGAGGTTGCATACTGGCCACACATGGGGCAGGACCTCGACCAATACTTGAAGGGGTATCTTGTGTGTGCACAATTTCAGCCATCATCCCTCACACACCGTGTGCCTCTCCAAAAGAGGGGGATGACACTGCCGTGGTCAGATTTGCAAATCGACTTTAGAGGCCCTGTGATTCGCTCGTCTAGAGGAAACAAGTACATGTTGACCGTTACATGCTTGTTTACCAAGTGGGTGGAATGTCTCCCAGCCCCAAACTGCAAGGCAGAAACAGCAGCTGCCCTGATGATTAACCACATCTTTTCCCGTTTTGGTCTACCTCAAAGGATTGAGTCAGACAGAGGTAGCCACTTCACCAGTGAAGTAATGACAAAGATGTGGGAGATACTGGGGGTTAAAAGGAAGCTACACATTGCTTACAGACCAGCTTCTTCTGGAGCAGTGGAGAGATATAACCGAACCATTGTGAGCATCTTAAAAAAGTTTGTGGCAGATTCTGGGCCAAGTTGGGATATCCGACTACCTCTGGTCCTAATGGCCATCAGATCTACCCCTTCATCTGCAACTAAAATGTCACCATTTGAGTTGATGACTGGACGCAAGATGGTGCTTCCCCAGCATCTGCTCTACAGGACCCAAGAGCAGACACTGATAAATGCCTCCACAACTCATGAGTATGTGGAGAATTTAAGGAAACACCTTCAGCATGCTTTTGCATATGCTCAGCGGAATCTAGAAAGATCAGCTGATAGCATGAAAACCCACTACGACCTGATGACCACCAGGAAGGAATATACTGTGGGGGACCTGGTCTATCTATACAATTTCCAAAGGAACCAGGCCAAACAGCGAAAATGTTTGCCTACATGGAAGGGACTGTTTGAAATTATAGACAAAATCTCCCCTGTGGCCTACAAGATCCGCATCCCCAAAGGCGGTTTGGCAGAGGGGGAAGACAAGTGGGTCCATATAAATCAGTTAAAGTGGTGCCATCCCAGGCACACTCTGCAACAACTGGAGGAATCCACTGGAATCCCAGAGGGGGCCGCTCCAGAGTAAGTCAGTTCAAACTCTAAAATATTCCACATATCAAAAATATAGTAACGTAATGCAAATGTTCCCTGTTATATATTGTTTTTAAAATTAGACTGCAAAATGCATTCGGATGTGAAAAATGTACATGTTCGCTACACCATTAATAGTGGTGGAAAAATGTCTAGGAATGTGTATTGCCGCTTTTGCTTTATCATCCTAGGAGAGAGGAAACCATGGAGACTGACCAAGGAGGATGACCGGGGACCGGGAGCAGAGACCCGAGGGGCCCGGGGTACCGCCCAATATTCCCATCAGGACCAGCGAGGAGAACCGATCGATCCAACTGGGTGGAGGAAAAGATGCTGAACTGTGCCATCTACAGAATTGGAAGAAGATAATGGGGACATACCAGCGCAAGGGCTCAAAACCTCCTTTGCACCCGACTTCCCCTCGACTTGAATCAAAGCGTAGTCGGGCGGGGGGGTTTTGTGAAGGGTTTTGACCCATGTTGAATCAATAGACTGGGTAGATGTGGGGATGAACTGTCGCCGCCCATTATTCTATCCCAGAACAAACTAAATCAATAGACTGGGTGGATGTGGGGATGAGCTATCGCTGCCCACCTTCACGCCAGAAAAGGAGAACTGCGCAGTTGGCACGAGACCACTCCAAAGATACAACCTTCTTGTGGGGGGTTCCACATCACCACTCTACTGTAAGGATGCCATCAAAACAATGTTAAGCAAGGGTCCTATACTATCAAGCAAAAGTCCACTCTATTGAAATGCAGTAATTCAAGACAACTCAAAAATGGATGCAGTACCGACAAATTCCCCAAGGTGGCGATAGCGGTCTAAACTCTGACAGGGAAACTGTATTTAGGAGTTGCAAGAGGGGCAGGGACTTCAAAGCTTGTTGGTTAATTGAAAATCTTAGCCACCTGCTGTTCCCAGAGGCCAAGAGGCTGAGAACTCTTAACACCCCAGAGACTCACCACAGGAGGCAGGATATCACATGGCCCTTCTGAGTGAGAGGGAGGGGGTTTCCCCTTCAGCCTGGAGAGAGACAATAGCCCCTTTCTGTTGAATGGGGTATGTTAATTTTGAGTGTTTCCTGTCAACAGCCCTCTGCCAGCAAGGAGAGAAATGTGATCACTGACCCACCCAGACTTCTGGAGGCGGACCCAAACACTTTGGGGAGTTGCATTGCAACAAATATATATTTTATAGAAACAGTGATAACTTATTGTAACCAAATGACAGGAACGTACAACTTTGAGAGTCTTAGTTTGAAAAATGCCCTCACGATTTGAGTCCAAACTCCAATTTGTACCATGTTCTGGGGCAAAACCATGCTAATTATGAATATTGTAGACAATGTAGTTAAGCTAGAGACATGGAAAGTTACTGGGATATATGTGGAAGGGAAATGTACCTTTGTATAATTTTTGATGAAAAACCAATATTGCAAAACCCACTAAAATTGAAAATAAGTTGCCATTTTTGAATGCAAGCTCCTAGAAACGCCAGAGGCGGAACAGAGACTACCTTAAGCAATATATAATGTGTACATGTAATGTCAACCACTTGTGTATCTGAGAAATATGTATTTGAATCAAATATAGATTTGTGGGCAAATTGACCAGGGGAGGATCCTCTGACCCATAAACAGACCTCATCACTCTGACTCACAACCCAATTCCCCCAATCATGGGAGAGGGGAGAATTGGGCCAATGACAAGTAGAGAGGGGCAGGCTCAGTTATGCCACGCACACACCCACTTCCAAAACACATAAAAAGAGACTGCTGGGACAGGTAGAGACATTCAATTCCATTTTCTGCGGGATGCTCTGCCGGGAGACTCCAGACTTCACATCCAGCAATCTTCAGAGACCAGAAATTTACTTCAGAACTTAAAGCAAGGGCCTAAACCCACCAACTGAGAACTCTTCTCAGCAGGCCTCAGAATCCTTAAAATCATTTGCAAACTATTCCACAGCCGGGCGAGCTATCTGAATTCTTTTGCCAAGAACTTTTGCCAGTACCCAGAAAGCAGTGTTACATCCAGAATCCACTTGATCCGGACCGGAAAGCAGAGCAGTATCCAGAACCAGAGGCCGCTGTATCCAGAGAGGCTAGACCAGCAGAGCAGAGCTGACCCAGACCGCTGTTAGCAGAACCAGAGATCCGGATCGCTGTGAGCAGAACCGGTGCCTGATTGACCCGCCGAGCAGACAGAACCGCCGCCAGAAGTGTTGACCAGATCCGTAACGAGGCCTAGTTCAAATTTATATTGTGAGTAGCTAGCAGAACTGTGCAGAACCAATCTTTTAGTTAAAATAATCTAATTCAAGCTATTTTAACCTAGGTAGAACTGCCTCCTAGTAATCCTGTCATCTGTCATTCTAAAGATGCGAGCTGTCATCTGTCATTCTAAAGCTGCAAACTGTCACCTGTCATTTTGAGTCTTACTTTAAATCCGAAAATCTACCTTTATTAATCGTCCGTATCTCTTGAACCGTTTGGGCTAGGAACATGGTTTAAGCTGTGATTCTAGGCTTTCCAACGAACCTAGAACCGACTTCCTACTCCCTATACTTTTTCCGCATTCGCAATTTACGCACTCGCCAAATTTACTGCGATTTGCGATTTGGCTCAATTCTCCACTTGTCAAAATAGCAGCTCCATTCTTTCCTTTGTTAAAATCCGTTTGCAACCTGGTAATAACTCATAAAGCATTGCTAAAGTGAGCCTGAACTAATACCAACAAGCATCTCTCACTCACCCTGAATCTCTAGAGGGAATTAGAATCAGTTAGCACATTTTCCCATCCATTGCCATCACATTTAAAAGCATTTTGGGCCTGTGTTTCAAACTTCTACCTGTTTCCTCTAAGCTTGCTGGGGGGGAACTGAATTTCGTATTGTATTTGATTGCATTCCTGAGAACTGTGTGCTCCTCTTTCCATCTCCTTCCATTTCTTACATTGCATAGGGGGGGGGGGTGAATTGCCAGAGAAAAAGTGATTACATTGTTGTTGGTTGAAATCATATCAAGTTTATTTGCTGTACTGCATTTTATTCCACCTTGGATTTCCTTGAAACCATCAAGCATTTTCAGCTACCTCATCCTCTATACTACTCCTAAGTAATCAAGTGTACCACTGTAACATTACCCATTGTGGATCCACATCATATGTCTCAGTGTACTATCAGATATTAATTTATTATAAAAGTGTGATATATATATATATATCATTTAATTTTCCAAATAAACCTTTTAATTTGCAAAACAAACCTACTTCTTGGCTCAGTGGGGTCAGGGGGATTCTAAGAGAGGGGTGTTATATAAGGGTTGTCATCCAGAGTACATGAACTGGACCTAAAAATATATCAATAAGGGTTTCCCTCAGCATCCCAGACTAGGCATTGACTTCGCTGTAGTGTTGAAGTGAAGCCGCTTAACAGGTGCGTTGGGTGATGCGGGCTGGAGGATTCCTAGTTGTTTTACTGGCACGGGCCCGTGGACAGGGCTTGCTGCGGATTCAGCCCGACCGGTAATTGGAATGAGTCTTACAAAAGTTCTGATGGCTCTAGTCCCTTTAATACTGTTTCTTTCTTTCCTTAGGTGGTGAAGGTCTTGAGGATGGTGATACGATGCTGAAGTAAGTAGGAATGCGGAGCGTGATGCTTATTGGCTTCCTTAGTACTAACCAATGTTCGTCTTTTCTGTGTCCTTTTAAGTGCTGCAGTAACCCAGCATGGAAGCGCGCTGAGGAGATGAGCTGCGGTGAGAAAGCACGATGTGCGGCGCCTCTTAAATGTTTTGCGCTAACCTGATGTGTCTTTTCCCATTTTTCAGATCGGCGGGATGCTCCGGAGCAGAAGTTGTCCGATCGACGGCAGTTCAGGTAAGGATTAAACTCTATTTGCAAATTCGAGAGAGCTAGGTATTGCAGAATGCTTACTAGCGTCTTTTCTTCTATTCTTCTCCCCTTTGGTAGGGCGTAGCGTGCCAGATGGAGATGACTCTGCAGTAGGAATCCGCAATTCTGGGAAGAGCTGGACAGAAGTTGGATGCTCTTCGAGGTGAGTATTGGCAACAAAGTTCTTATTCTTGCAGGTGCGCTGGCGCTGAAGAAAGAAGTGGGCCTCTTCAGCAGATCCCAGCGTGGTGAGTGTCACGCTGCAGGTGCAGAGAAACGCAAAGCATGTTTCTCAGGCCGGGTGTGGTTTAAATAGTCTGTAGGTATCCCAGGTATCCCTGGGCTGAGCCACACCCGAAAGACTAGACCGCTCATCCTGTTCAAGGAACTGAATTACATGGGGGCGTCCATTGCCCCATAATACATTGCAAGTCCAATACTAAGTGGATCTCAGGACTGTGTGTGAGCTTGGTGCCAAAGGCGCCAAGTCTGAGTCCAAGTAGGTGTCTGGGGAGATGGAGAGGCCCTTAGGGGCCGACTAGGTGGCCGTGACCTGGCTCCAGCCTGATATGCCGGGGGCAGGAATCTTGACAATGTAATACGCGCTGTCTGCGGACAACCGCGCTGTCCACGGGCAAAAAGAAATTTTTCTCCTTTGAGGTTGGCTCTGAAAAGAGCCTTTTTTGTTTTTTTGCAGATGCTTCAAGAAAACCTTTTATTTTCTATTTGTTTTGGGCTTTTTCTTATTTTCCTCCAGAAATCTTCATGTTGGCTTTTCCAAAGCAACCCTTACGTTCCAAAACAGCACAGCATTTCCCATAAAAGATAAAGAAATGCCATTTTCCTTAAAGTAATCAACATTACCAGACTCAATGTTGTCATTGTTGCAAAACAACATGCCCGATCTAGTCATAAAACCAAACATGCCTCGGTTGACTAAGCACCTAGCAACATTTTGCTGAGGACAAAAAACAGAACTATTGTCCCATATTGCCCTAGGTGTCAACCCAGGAAAAATAACCTTGGTATTTGGAAGGACTTTCATGATTGCCTGAACCAAATTTTGCAGATTTTGCAACAAAGTAGGGCCACAAACATAGCCCAAATGCACAGCACCACAATGTAGGACAACTACATGTGGACTATGAAACCTAGCCACATCCTGACAAACTACTAGAATTTCCTGCAAATTCATATCAGGCACAGTGCTCCACACCACATCCACTCCTTTTGTGTCAAAATGGTTAGCCACATTCCTAGATGTTGCATACTACTCCAAACCATTCACAAACATATCTCCAACACCAGCACCCTGACTTTCTGCACCTCCGCCATCTTCACTACACACAGCCTCTCTCAATACGAAGTAGAACCTCAACACCTGATTGGCAAATCCTCAAAATACACTCTCACATCATGCTCGGAAAACACAGATGTAGCATGTCATGTCTGCGAACAGCCGCGCTGTCCACGGAGCGCGTAAGTAACACTGAGGGCAGCCCTTCTACCCTTTCCACTGCACTCTCTACACCATTTCCTCATTAGCTACTGTTAAGCAGTCACACAATCATCCACCAATCACATCCAATTACTCTACATCTAACTCTGTCATCACAGATCAGCACTTTAGATGTACTATTGATCACTCTCAGTACAATATGGCTCTCACTGCAAAGGACCTACAGCAACAACTACTATAAAGCTTCCCAGGATTTCTACTTGCAGATTCAAGCACATCCACATGCAATAACACAGACTACAGGTATGAATATTTTCTACACAGTACATGTACACCTCTTCTAGAAATACAATACATCCCCGGGGCATAGCTCAGCGGCAATGTGCGCGCCTTGAAAGCAAGACGACATAAAGCGACACAGATTCGATCCTCGGGTCTGCTCTTAGAAACTTCTGGGTGTTTAAGCACGTTATAAATACACAACTAAGACAAAATAATTACGCAACTAAAAAATTCCTGTATCAGTGCCTCGATGCCCACGGGCTGTGTAAGTGCTTTAAAAATGTAAAACAAAATAAATAAAAATATGAACAGAGTAAATGCCACTGACCCTGTATAAACTGTAAAATGAATTTACTGTCATTTCTCCCATCTGCTATGATGAAGTGTCACTTCCAAAGCTTTCAGCTCTCCAAATTTTTGTTTACACACACACCTATACAAATATTGTTTCAAATTATAAGATGTGAAAAATAACAGTATAATTATGAAAAAGACTCTCTAGTGTGTTATAAAATTACACACAGCCAGGATGAGTACATACATCTTCATTCAAGCACACACACATACAATATTATTAGAAAGGCTCCCAGTTCAAACAACACCACTGCCTCTATATCAAATCCTTCTGCTTTATTACCCACACCTTCATAAAGGCATACATTGAATGCTTTTATGTACGATCCCTGCCATTTACCCAGTAAAAATAGCACAACATGCATATGAATATTTCCTCTATCTTGTAACATCCATTAACATAAAATTAAAAAAACAAGTGTGCTCTATACGTTTACTATTATACTCATTCAAAAACATATTCAAGTAACAGATTCTAAATAAAATATACAGGATGCACATAGGCAAAGAAAAATGCAAAACAATGTCTACATTAACAAAAGTGCTCTAAACACACATATGCACTAACTTCTTTCTTTTACACTTTCATTGAACACCAGTCTCCTGAAAAGCAGCAGCTTCTGAAGTATGAACAAGGACTTAGAAGAAACCTACTCTTTCCATACAAAAAGGTGAGTACAAAACTAACATAATGTTCTAACTGTTACTCAAACACACTAGCATTTTAGTGTTGTAGAGTAGAGGAAATAAATATATTAACCCTTTACCATTAGATGTAGTATTAGTGCTTCTCCTTGCCAGCTACATACTTTATATTGTCATCTGAAGCCCAGTATAGTAACACACAAGTACAAGAATAGCCTTCCCAACTTTATGTACCTGCCCATTTCACAATCACACACCTCCACACTCATACTTACCATCATAATCAGACACTCATTCACAAAGCACACATACACTGCACAACAGCCCAACCCACACTTTCTTTTTTTTCTCCAACAGACCCCAAAGAATGCCTACCAAAAAGCAAACTCTGTAGAAAGCAATGCAGAAGTAGAGCAAATCAAAATATGTGTCCAAAATAAGTATCCATCTCTAGCAGATTTTGTACATAAAGTTCAAACAAAACAGCTAATACAGTCATTAAGCGAAACAAAACAAGCTTCCAGTACAAAAACGTTCCCTCCTCTATCAAAATGTAAAACCAAACAGAAAGTGATTAACAAGACTTCCACTACCACTACTACTAACACTGGAACTATACATTTTGATGTAGTGGCAAGTAAGCATACCAAAAAAATGTTTTACAAAATATGTTCCGCCACAGAGTTCTTCAGAACCTTTTAAAAACAGGAGCGAAATCGTGCACAACCCTTAAAATCTACCATAGAAAATTAATCCTAGTAGCTCTTGTAGACAGTACAATCCTTCTCAAAAGGAAGTTATTTATTTTAGTTTTAAACAGGATGAAACCACTAACAAAACTATTAAACTACAAAAAAGACTTCTCTATAAACGGAATGTCACCAAAAATAGCTTCTTAAACATCTGTGGAGGTGAATGGAGTCACACCACGAGCACAGAACCATATTTTAATGAAGAAGCATACAAACAAAAGCAAACAAACCCAATTGCCATACATAGCAGTGGATGAGGGTATGAAAAACTTAATAACACCCTTATGGAACAAGAAACTCTGCTCACAAAAATATCCCCAGAAAACTCAGGATCACCCCCCCAATCTACTGAACCAAAACATCCAGTCTACAAATGGCTGTGCACATCAATGTGTAACATTGCCAAAATAATCTTTCAAATCTTTACGCCAGTTCCTCAATCAGTATGTAAAGAGCAAAGACAAATTCAAAATGAAACTACTACAAAATATGGATGCCTGTCCAGTGTCAAATACACAGGACTACAAGGACATTCATTAGCCTGCATTTCAAGACCTATTTGCAAAAGCACCTTCCTTCATATCAAAATGATATCAACACATCATTCAACTATAAGAAATCTAGTCCAAAAACTCTACTATGCTAAAAGTCCTGCTTTAGCACTAGCCAACTTAAATAACAATCTTCCTCATGGTACAGCCAAACAACTACTCGAAGAAATAGACCATAACCAGAGAAAATATTTTGGAATTGAAAGCCACTTACAAAATGAAATAGATGTACAACAAACTAGCAACTACTGTACAAATAGCAACCTTATATTAAACACATACAAAAAAGAAATACTAAAGTTTAAATGTACCTCCGCTAAAGTATCAAACTATGTCTGTGTGTGTTGCCACAGGACTTCTTATAAAAGTACCACAAAAACTAAAGACATAATTTACAAAATAGAAGACAATGAAGATTCAAAATGGTTCCAATTAGCTCTCTACCTTATAGCAGAAAAAAATACGACATTACTGACCCCTTTATACTTTGCAATTACTGCACTGCAAAACTTGACAACAACCAAACGCCTTCACGTGCTATCGCAAATAACTTGGAATTATTCCCACTACCAAAACTCCTGCAACAACTAAATTTACATGAGAGCATCATAATTCAAACAGTGCACGCATTTCAAGCAATAATACGCCTCCAACCAAAAACAGCAAAATTACCTCCCTCGGAATTAGTCAAAGGCATTCGCGGTAAAGTAGTTTATTTACCATTAGATCTCACAAAAAAATGTACACACTCTAGGAGTGCAACGGCTAATAGATCAATCTTTAATTGTCTTAGTAAATGGCATACCTACAAAAGACAAAAGAAATTGGCAACAACTCGTGGACTTACATAAAGTTACACAAGCCCTGCAATATCTAAAAAACAACATTGCATACTACCAAGAAATTAATATTGAAGAAAACTTCAGAGAAACCATTGAAATAATTCAAGAGAGACCAGAAACTGGTCAATTTTAACTTCTAAATCCCACTACAGAATCCAACATTTTACACCATTATACAATTCATCCTTTACACTGTAAAGCCACTATAGATGATGCTCTTGAAACGTACCAAATGCGACAAGCCAAAGGATCTCCAATCAGCATATGTGAAAAAAGTATAGAAGCTACTGGAAAATGAAGAAGGTAGAGTGATAGACCCACACAGATAACAGCATCAGAATATCGCTCTCTACAAATGTTTTCTGATGACCCCAGATTCAGACAAAACATGGAATACATATTCCACCTTCTCTTTGAAAGTGAACTAACAACTCTATGCTACAGAGTTGCACACACATTAAAATCAGATACCCATTTTCAAAATATGTCAGCTACGCAATTATTACAAAAAATGCAAGAAAAAGATGAGGTTTTACAGTCAAGTATTACAAATCTTTTAGCAAACATACGTGGCACAAAATAATACTGGTTCGATGTCACGGATATGTAATCTGAATAAGAAACCTTGTCCCACCCACTTGGTTTGTAACATTAAGTTGTGCAGAATATGCATAGGAAGATTTACACTATTTCCTACGCATAGTAAACAAAAAATAAAACAAACATAGATATAAAAACACCAGGAGAACTCTGCTCTCTAGATCCGGTAAATGTATCAAGATATTTCCATCATCGCTTCATTGCTATGCTACACTTTATTTGTAATAAGATTGTTCCAACACTTCTTTTGGAGAAAAGAAAACCAAGCCAGAGGAGCACCACACATCCACGTGCTATTATGGATTAAAGATGCTCCTAAATTTGGTCAGGATAGTGATGCCACTGTTTTGCAGTTCATCCAAAAATATGTCACTTGTCACAAACAACACATAGTGACCTTCATGCACACATTTTATAATTTCAAAGACACAAATGTGGGAAATAGTGCCGTCGCAAATATAAAAAAAAAGGAAATACTATACCAAATGCCGCTTTGGTTTCCCTAGACCAGTTTCAGCAACAGGTCAAGTAAACAACTTCATGTCTTCAGTCAGACATTGGGCCTCATTACGACCCTGGCGCTAATGGGTTAACGGCGCCGTAAAAGGCTGCGGCACCATTAACCCATTAGAGCCTAATTACGAGGTCCTTTTGCGGGACCTGACCTTAATGGCTGGTCTAGACCAGCCGTTAAAGTAGGGACCTGCAAAGGGACCTTCGCAGTAAGTATGGTACCGCAATTTGCGGTACCATACTTAGCGCCTTCGCCATTCCCATTATGCCCTATGGGGCAAAAAGGGGAATGGGGAAGGGCCATGGGGAAATGGGGAAATACCGCCCCGCCAACCTTGGAATGGGGCGGTATTTCCCCATTTCACCATGGTGGACACGTTACGATACCGGCACCAACCATGGTGCTAACAGCACCATGGTTTAGCGCTGGTATCGTAATGAGGGCCATAGTATCAAAGGTAAATCACCTAAGAACACATATTACATAAAAAGAACAGAAGAATCAAAATACATCAAGGATTACAATGAAATCATTGCCCTCCTATGGAATGCAAACATAGATGTGCAGTACATTGCAGACAGTTCCACTGCAGTTGCATGATATTTCACAGCCTACTTAACCAAAGAAGAGAAAACAGAGCTTCAGGACCTCTGGGATGACATATCATCTGACAAAACACCATCACAGAAATTGTACAGTTTAGGCATAAAAATGCTCTCTCATAGAGAATGTGGCTGCTATGAAGCTGCAGACTGTTTAACCGGTACTGCCTTGTATGGAATATCTGACAATATAGTATGGCTAAGTCTTTCTCCTGCTAAATCTAGAAAAAGAGTTCTCAAATCATATGAGGACGTTGTGCAGTCATAATGTCGAAAACATTTTTCGAATGACAAAAATGTCCGAAAAGAAATGTCCAAAAAAAAAGTCGAATATATTATTTTTTTATTTATATGTATTTTTTGGGTTTGGTAAGTATAAAAAATGGGTAACGTATACAAAAAAAGGGGGGTGGGGGGAACACCCCCATTTTGAAAAAAAAACCTATTGAAAACAAATGCGACTTTTTTTTTTTCGACATTTTTTTTTCGACATTATGACTTTCGACATTTTTGTTTTCGCCCAAATGACTATAAACCTATGAGGACATAGAAACAATAGCCAAAAATGATCCCAACAGCCAAGACATTCTGAAAAGAAAATGACTAGACATATACTACCCAACCAGGAGTACCACTTTGGAAACCATGGGCCTCATTACGAGTCCGGCGGTAACCGAGGCGGTAAAACTACCTGGTTACCTCTGGACTCGTATTACCATTCCGCCTCCGTGATTCCCGGATTTAACAGGGCATTACAACCCCAGTGTCCCGGGAATTCCGGAGGCGGAATGGTGTAAATCCCCATTCCCATTGAGTCCTATAGGACTCAATGGGAATGGGGATCATGGAAACACCGGCACCATCTCGTGATGGTGCTGGTGTTTCCTCGTCTGCTTGCAGGCGGGCGGTGGTAAACCCGCCAGGTCAGACCTGGCAGGAATGCCACCTCCCGCCTGCAGGACTCGGGATCGGGCGGTCCAGAATTAACAGTGGCGGCGGGTTTACCGCCACTGTTATTTCCGGACCGCCCGACCTGTAATGAGGCCCCATGTGTCTCTACCACGTAGCCCAAAACTTCACATACAAAAATAATGTTAAACCAGATGAAAAAAAAAGGTAGATACAGAGTAATAAATTGTAAAGGCAGCTTATTGAAGCTTACCAAACGCAGCTTAATTAATCATATCAAATTGTCATTAATAACTCCTCAACATAAAGAACTGTATTAAATGTCCCTGCTACAACTTTTTAAACCATGGAGAAAAGAAGAGGAGTTACTGGATACATATGAATCCTATGAAGATGCTTTCAAAGCAAATGAAAGCACTATAACAGACATAGGCCCTCATTACGACCCTGGCGGAGGACCATGGTGCAATTTGCACCATGGTCCATGGCGCAAAGCTGCCAACTCCGCCATGGGGGTTGGCGGACTTACCGCCCCATTCCGACCTTGGCGGGGCGGTAAGTCCCCAATCCCCATTTACCCTTCCCCATTCCCATTTTTGCCCCATAGGGTATAATGGGAGTGGGGAAGGCGTTAATTACGCCACCGTAAATTACGGTGGCGTAATTAACAACAAGTCCCGTAGCGCCATGGATTTTTCCGCCTGCAAAAAGCAGGCGTAGAAATCACCATGGCGCTACGGGAACTCGTAGTCAGGCGGAAAGGTACGCCATGCTTTACGCTGGCGTAAACCCCTTTCCGCCAGGGTCCTAATGAGGGCCATAAACTTTACACAGTACCAAACAATGTTGCACAATGTACAGCAACACGAAGAAGAACTCCAGGCCCAACTACAAGTGGACACACCCGACAGTAGTCAACCTTCTGTAACAGGAAGCCAAGAACCACTTGGACAGCCACTAATAGCAAACAAGGCAGGATTAGCCATGACAGAAGTAGAAAACACCATGTGTCATTATGAACAAGCTTCAGAAGACTTTGCTGTACTGAAATCACAACTGAACAATGAGCAGCGTAGCATTTTCCAAGAAATAACAAAACAAATTGAACATGGTGTGGAACATGAAAATAAAAACTATACCTGCCAAGACTACAAACCTATACTGCTATATGTGGGTGGTGAAGCTGGTTCAGACAAAACATTCTTAATCAAAATCATCAGCAAGTTCCATCAACAACTGACAAACAACAAACTGTCAGCTGTTGTAAGTGCCCTCACGGGTTTAGCTACCTACAACATAGGCGGTGTCGCTTTACACTGATTACTACTCCTTCCAGTAGAACACCAAAACAAATTAGACTATTACAAACTTTCCACAGAAGTTGCAATGGTACCAACAGTATTTTGATAACAAATGAAAATTCTGCTAATAGATGAGGTGAGCATGGTCTCCAACCTAATGTTGGCTTTGATTCACCTCAGATTACAAGAAATACTCAAAACAGACTACGACCAGCTCTTTGGAGGAAAACATATATTGTTTTCGGAGATCTTCTTCAATTGACATCAGTGAAAGCTGACATTATTTTTAAAACCTTAGGGCACAAACTGTGCCGTAAAACTCTTGCCAGCATAGGAAATGTCAACCTTTGGCAATGTTTCCAATACAGAGAATTAACTGAAAACACACGCCAGTCTGCAGACCTCACATACGCCAACATTTTAAAAAGTAATAGAGTTGGTGTACTATCTCAAGAAGCACAATCAATATTAAAAAACAGGCACATCCATACACTCTATGGCCATAACTATGGCCATAACTCATGTGCTACTGATGTCATGCAACAATTAGCACACAAAAATGTCAATTGTATGTCCTTGATGCCAACTCTTGCAAGCTGTTCCAAATTCAATGAAACAATGTTGAAAAAAGAAATGCAACCAATAATTGAAATTTGAAATAAAACTCTAGAAAACTCTAGAAAACTCTAGAAAACTCTATCTCCAACACAGCTGGTTTGGAGAAAATATTCAAATTATCTTTAAACTGTAGAGTAATGCTTAAACGTAACATTGACGTGGAGCAAGGACTAGTTAATGGAGCACTTGGTACAGTTGTTGGCTTTCAAACATACCCATGTGACAACAACATTCAATTTGTCAATATTCTCTTTGACAAACTATCAGAAGTTAAAAGGATAGGACACTCAACAGCCCGCTTCCTTCTTTTCAAAGAAATGTATGTACGCAGAGAACAATTTTCACTAACTCTAGCATACGCTGTGACGATTCACAAATCACAAGGTCTTACCCTAGATAAAGCATTAATAGATATCGGTAGCACAGTCTTTAAAGAAGGCATGAGCTACGTAGCACTATCTTTCTTATGTACACTCGACGGGCTATTTCTAATCAACTTTGATGCAAGTAAAGTAAATGCTGATATTCCTTGCATTCTATAATACAATAGGCTGCATTCACTCCACACCCCCCATCTGAAAACCCATCCTGTTCCACAACAAGCAAAACATTGTAAAAGAAAACTACTTCAAACTGAAACAATACAGGATATAACTACAATTCCTCCAAAGAAGAAAAAAAAGAAACTAATACTTCATCAAGTACCATAATCAAACAAGAATCTAGTGGTCAAAGTAACTCAACAAGTTCTTCAAAGAAGCAACACACACTCCAAACAAATGACTTCCACACAGAACTATCAGGTCCATTCAAATTTTCAAATGTAACTGCTGTAAATTGCTAAGCAAATGTAGCAATAAATATTCTATTCCAATTGACACCAATATTGAGAACATTTACTTACACAGTACAGACCAATTGTGTTTGCAAATGTTAGTCCTTCATATAAATGCAACCAACAATCCTGACAACCCTTACAGTGTTCATGGAATAAGACAAGAATTGGACTACTGTGCTGGAATGGTTAAATTCACTATAAACTCCCAAGAAGATCCACAGGAATTTCTAATGTACTTACTACAAGTACTGGAAAACAAAAACATACCTATAAACGAATTCTTTCAGATTTCATACATGTGGAAACATACATGCACTCTCTGCAACCATGTGGCACAAGAAGAAATCCCTAATGAACGCTTTGTGTATGTATCCATTCCTTACTGTGAATCCATTCCATTTCAGCAACTTGTACAAAATGCAAACCATGGCAGATTATGAACTACCTGCAATTCAGATAATCGCTCCACCTTACAAATACAGACTCATAGTAAATACGTAATAGTAATGCTTTTACGTTACAATGCAGATGGTACCAAAAACAACTGTAAGCTGACTGGATTCACACATGGTCAAGTATCACTTGGTAAGAAAACCTTCACAACAATAGGTATAATCTACCACGCAGGAGCCACAACCTATGCAGCTTACTACACTGCATATATAAAAAAGAATTGTGGATGGTTCGAATGTAATGATAGTACCATTACTCTAAAGCAGAGATTGCCAGTAAATCTTGTAAACGCTTACTTAATATTCTTAAAACCAAAATTTAATACGTAATCTGTGTATGAACATAAGCAAAACTTCAACTTCAAAACTGTGCACAGAGTACACCAACATGTATCTAACTGCCCCAAGATTCTGCAACAAGCAAACAGATAAATAAATACCACTAAAATGTAACAAGAAATACGCAGTTAGAACTGGCCAACAGGTATCTAACGGCCCCAAGATTCTGCAACAAGCACACACATAAATAAATACCACTAAAATCTAACAAGGAATATACAGTTAGAATACGCCGACAGGTATCTAACTGCCCCAAAAATCTGCAACAAGCAAACAGGTAAACAAATATTACTAAAATCAAACAGGAAATACACAGTTAGAATACACCAACAGGTACCTAACTGCCTAAAAAAATCTGCAACAACCCAACAGATAGATGAATAGCATAAAAATAAAAATAAACAATTAGAATACGCCAACAGGTATCTAATTGCCCCAAAAATCTGCAACAGGCCAACAGATAGAATATTAGCAAGAAACAAGAAATAAACAGTAAAACAATGAAAGAAATATATTGTACCACAACATAGAAGGATTTTTTAAATCCAGCATGGATTTTTTTTCCCACAGACCCAATGTTTAGAAAACAAACACAGAAACGGAGCAAATTGCACAGTACACTGGTTTGAACTACAGTACTTGTAAAGTACTAAATATGAGGGTAAACAAATATAGAAATGTCTATTATGTAATGCAATAACTCATTATGAACTACCTGCTCTAACATATGATCTTTTCTTTTATCACAGACATCGAAAAAGTATGTCTTGTCCAGTTAGCCATGTCATGAAAAAACTGCATACAACCACAAAACTCAACTAGTAAGCATCCAATAAATACACTCAGAAACACTGCACTCCTTGTTACAAACTCTACAATCTTAACTGCATAACCTAGCCGAAACTTCACATACAAACTCTTCAAATGAAACAGTACACAAACATTTGGGTTGTGCATATTTGATGGGTGTTTGATTCTATGGGTGTGTTATGCTGCGGTGGTTGTGACCAGGGCCTAGAGTCTTGGGTGCACGGTCTACGGCCTATGGCCTTTGGCCATGCACCCAAGACTCTAGGCCCTGGCCACAACCACCGCAGCATAACACACCTATACTACCAAATATTTTGACTGTGGTATGCGGGCTGCTTATAGAGGATATTAATAATAATCAATGCTGTACTAACAACCCAAAACCAACATCATACTAAAGTAAAATAGCTAGTAGTGCATTCATTATGTCAGTGGACAGCCGCTACGACCGCGGGCATGGTGGACACATCAAGGGCACCTGCCACCTAAACAAATACAATATTTGACCCATCTTTTACTCCTCAACCCTCCCCAAGTACTCCTGCACACCAACACACTCCCCATAATTGCATTTTGCCTCTGTTCGCCGCTGCGCTGTCGGCGGATCCAAGATGGCGGGCGCATCAAAACAATGTGACGCGCCTCACGCCTCACCCCAGCCAATCAGCGAACACGTTGCATGTCTGCGGACATGACCTAAGCCGACTAGCCAATTGGTGTCCTGTCCGCGAAGCGAACAGGGAATTGTGTCCACAGAGCGGACATAGATATCACAAATTTTTTTGCCTTACGTTTTGGCCATTTAAAAAAAATCTACTGAACGGATTTACACCAAATTAACAAAAGCACGCTTTTGGAACTAACCCGCCACTCCTGCCGCAAATTTGGTAGAAATACGTCCAGCGGTTTGAGCTATAGGCGCATGCTCAAAGTTCTTTTTGGGACCCCCCCTATACCTTTGCCACCCTGAACCAAACCTCACTAAAATTGGCAAAAAAATTCAGAGTGTGCCATATACTTTTTTTGCAAAGTTTGGTGATGATTCGTCCAGGGGCAGCGAAGTTATAAGCCGCCCAAAAAGTGTTCTTCCTATGGGATTAGCAACTAAACCATAACTACACAGCCACTACGGTGGCTGTGTCATATATAAAAGTCAAAATTTAAAATTTGTCTGCGGGTATGTGGTGGGATTTGTGGCTTTGAGGGTTTGTGGCTTGGTGAATCGTTGTTCCTTATACAATTGCAGACCGTTTCACCATTCTGCACCAAATTTTGCATAGTTACCTGTGAGGACCCTCCGGACAATACTGGCTACATGACATTTGGACACCCTGCCCTGTTCCCCGGATTTCAGCACAAGTCAAAATGTGTTGGTGTGTTTGTGACTTGGCGAAGCGTTGTTTCTTATACAATTGAACACTTTTTCATCAATATGCACCAAATGTTGCATACTTACCTGTTAGGACCCTCCAGACATTACTGGCTAAATAACATTTGGACACTCGAGCCCTTTCCTACCAAAAGTAAAAATGTGTTTGTGGGTTTGGGGCTTGGCGTAGCGTTGTACCTTATACAATTCCACACTGTTTTACCAATCTGCACCACATTTTCCATAGTTACCTGTTGGGACCCTCTGGACATTTCTAGCAACATTACATATTGCACACCCCACCCCATTTCTCAGATTTCAGCACAAGTCAAAATTTGTTGGTGGGTTTATGACTTGGTGAAGCATTTTTCCTTATACAATTCTACACTGTTTCACCAATATGCACCAGATTTTACTGGCTACATGACATTTGGAAACCCCACCCCTTTCCCTGGATTTCAGCACCTGCACACATGAGACAGTTGCCTGAAATCGGCGAAACATCAATGTGGTCGTAGAAGGACTGGTCCTGACACGAGGAACAAAACTCGATCTGCAAGTGTCATGATGCATACCCCCAGGCATCCGGACCAAGCCCATCAGCCCCTGGAGCAGGCATCTAGACATTTAGTAAAACCTAAGCAGCTCCGGCTAGGGGCTATCTGGGTTCAGTCCTGGTGCCTTAGGCGCCAGGCTCATAGTAGAAATCAGTCCTGGCGCCTAAGGCGCCAGGCTCATAGTCATTACTTACCTCAGGCAGACCATGCTGCAAATGACTCCAATCCAACATGAAGCCTGAAAGGGACTATTTTTCTACAGGGACTATTTTTTACTCAGGTGTGGTTCTAGGGACTTCTTACCTGGGACTACTTTTGAGGCTATTTAAACCACGCCCGACCAGCAACACACGCTTCGCTTTATTCTGCATCCAGCAGCGTAACGCTCACCGTGCCTGCAGCCTGCATCCAGTCTTCTGCCACGCCCGCCTCGAATCCGGAGCTCCTAAAACAAAGAGGAAAGAAAGGGACAAGGTTAGAAAACGAACTTATTTCTATTCCACACCTGATTCTGGATCCATCTTGTCTCCGGATCTGTAAAGAACATCATTTCTGCACGCGCCGCACCTCCAGCGCCGCGCCATACTCACCAGTCTTCACAGCATCCTTCGAGTCAGCGCTGCCTCCATCATTTCTTCGCCGAACTTCGGCACCTGAGAGACAAAAGAAAACCACAAGGTAAACCGAGGGAACCAACAAATATAATTCTTACCACCATAGACTTACCTGATTTACCACCGGAGGCATCCATTTGTGACTCTCCATATTTCCACGTGCCGCATCTGTAAAGAGAGACAAGACAACACGTTTTCCACGTGCAACATTTACCAGACAGCGCCGGGTAATACAGACTCTTACCTGAGCGCCACCAGCTGCCACAAGAGCATCTTTTCACGAGCCAGCTGCAAGACAAGAAAGGAAGGGGGGAACAAGAGTGAACATCGGACATATTGAACTCTATGAACTTAATACTTACTGGTCCTCACCAGGAACCTCAGAGTCAATACTCTCTGAAACTCTCCCGAGCCTTCAAACCAGTGAAGTAACTGGAATCGACGCACCCCTGCAAATCCATGCAGGATGGAGGGCTCATCTTTCAAGAATATAAGGTGAGATTGCTGTCAGGGCATTTCGGAGGTGATTAGTTGGGGAGGACTGTCGGGGTGCCATCACTTGAATCCACAAGTGGCTAAATCCATCTCTCCACTTGCAGGAGAATATTTCTACGGGTTAAGCAGACAAGATTAGGAGGGCAGATCCAGTCAGTCATCGCTGCACTACGCATCACGTGGGTGGAGACCGGAGCTGTCCAGGTCCGACTGACGCCCCTGTGGGAGCCAGGTGAGCGTAACAGAATGCAAAGCCTATCTACAAATCCCCACCCGGGAGTTATGGAAACCTCAGAAATCGACCAACTAGCCCTATTGTTAGGGGAACTTAGGGCAGAAGTGCACTCCGTGCGCCAAAAGACTAATGCCCTCAGGAGAGAACTGATTGTGTCAAAGGAGCGCACTGATGATCTTGCTAGACAATTACTGCAAAACCAAGCTGGGCAAACACCATTACCTGGACTCGGGGGGAATCCAACTCCTGTTTCATCGAGCAATCCTGTGCAAGTGGTTCTACCAGGGAGCATTCCTTTAGCTCCACCCAAACGTTTTGCTGGGGACCCAAAAAAGTTTACCGTGTTTATGAATCAATGCCGCTTGCACTTTTTATGCAGACCTGGAGCTTTTCCGAACGACCAAACCAACGTAGCCTTTGTACTATCATATCTTAGTGGCAGCGCAGCGGATTGGTCAATTCCATTAGTTAACCAGGATGACCCTCTTCTTCGGGATTTTCAAGGTTTTCAATTGAGCATGGAAAGACTATTTGCCAGACATTCACAGGGACAGGCCCTGGATAACGAACTTTTATCATTACGACAAGGTAACCAGGATCTACTAACCTATTTCGCCACTTTCAATAGGTTAGTGTTGGAAACCAGATGGCCAGAGGTTAAACGAATTACATTATTTCATCGTGGACTTCGGGGTGAACTCAAAGACGTTTTGGCCCAAGTTGTGAACCCACCTCAGGATTGTGCAGAATATATAGATTTAGTGGTCCAGTTAGACCACCGACTTCAGAATAAAAAAAGGCTGATCGAGCTAAGTTCGAGAATCGGGTATTGGTTGAACCCAACGTTACCCTCAAAGGAACAGATGTATCAGAACCCATGCAGATCGGGGGGGTCAAGGGACCCTTAAAACAAAAGGAAAGAGAAAGAAGACGGCAGATGCAATTGTGTCTGTACTATGGGGCCTCAGGACATTTTCTACGGGATTGCCCTATAAAAACATCTAAAAAAGTAGTCGGAGTTGCTGATAAAAATCAAACAGAGCCTGATTCGGGAAACGACCACGCCCGACAAGCGTAGAGGTCCGCTTGCCGAGCTTGAAGAAGGATACTCAGACCTCGCACTTCATCATACCAATGGTCCTTATAGATACAAGGCAGCCATCACGTATGCACGCAGTGAGGGCATACATTAATAGCGGGGCCATAGGAAACTATGTGGACCACGAGTTGGCTTCTAGGATGAATCTATCTCTCTGCAAAAATACCACTTCGGATGTCATCACCACAGTCGATGGAACTGAAATTGCCTCTGGGCCTGTAACTCATTCCACTGCAGAGATGACACTTTTGGGTCAGGATGTGCATCGAGAGACTATTGTGTTTGATTTAATCAAAGCCCCGCAGTTCCAAATAATACATGGTTGGAAACACATAATCCTTGTATTGATTGGCGAGAGAAGAGAATAACCTTCCCGGATTGTGCACATACTTGTTACCCGAAAAAACCCTTGAACCAAGGCCTGGCCACAGTCGCTACTCCAGTCATGCAGTTACCTCAGGAATATCAAGAATTCCAGGATGTTTTCCAAAAGGAACAGGCAAACACCCTACCACCTCACATTTCATACGATTGTCAAATCGATCTCCTACCCGGTGCACAACCTCCATGTAGTAGGATCTACGCCCTTACGGAACCCGAAAACCTTCACCTACGACAATACTTGGACCAATACCTTGCTAATGGCTTCATTCGTGTCAGGAATCAAATATGGGGCAAAGGAAGGCGTTTTTTGTATCCAAAAAGACGCTAAATAGCTAAAGACTACACTTCCCAGCATGCTTTGGGAATTATGTAGTCCTTAGCGTTCGCGCGGCACGCCAGCTGGTTCTGATTGTGGGCTGGTCTGCTTGCTTAAAAAAACGCCACCGCCCGTGCCTCAGTGCAGGTAATTACAGATTGTCTGCACGGGCGGCGGCAGCTGAGGATGCGATGATATGCAAGAACGCTGAAACGCCGGAGGACTGAGAAGCTGTATCCCAGGCCGCAACGGTGCATTTCTCTACTGAAAACCACAGCGCCAGGTTGAACGGCTTCGTTCTTGGTGTTGGGCATTGATCTTCAGGCTCCGGATGTCCTATCAGGCGTCCGGACCGTCAGTTAAGTTACTCATGCTATTTGCATATTAATGAGCGTATTGCCTGAATGATGTGATGCCACGAAAAGAGAGAGCGTATGAAGGAACACGCTATTTCTTGTGTGAACAGCTCATGCTTAAACACGCCATCTAATTTCTGAATAAGCTAACTGCTAACACTGGCTATTATTCGTTTTACAACAAGAGAATCACCTAGAGCTAAATATGATTTCAGAGAACAACCAGAGGACATGTGCTTAGTATTTGTGAACCCATGTTTGTTGCTTCAATGTGCCCCTTGGGCCATGAGTCTCGTACATTCATTTGTCTGTGCCATTCTGCTTGTCTGCAACCCCCTATGTTTCAAGAGTGCTTTCAAAAGGGGTTCTATCTTATGTCAAGTCTAAGTTGCTAACATTCATTTGTTGTGTTGTACGCAAGGGTGGTGTTTCATAAGGACATTGCTAAAAATATAAAGAGCTTGCTACGAAATGTACTAAGGTCATTATGGGTATGTGAGGTTAGGATACAGGTATAGGAGTAAGGTACAGGTTTCAGGAGCATTGACCTAATAGGTATTATTATTGCTATGTACTTTCTTGTTATGTTTTCCCCTCCTTTCCTTTGTCAATCCACCCCCTTTCCCTAACTCCGTCTTCCCCCCATTGGCTGCCATGTGGTTCCCTGTGATATTATATTCAGGCGCCCGTGCCAACCACGGTGGGAGGGTCGATCTATTCGGCTTCTGTGGTTCGGGAGAGGGGGTTGAGTCCCCTATTCCCTTGTAAGTTTGACATTCGTCCATCCAAGTCCCCTGCATCTTCAGCTTTGTTCTTCCTGCCTAAAAAGGAAGGTGACCTCAGAACGTGCATAGCCTACCGCGCATTAAATCAGATCACGGTTAAGAACCGATACCCATTGCCTCTGATCCCCGAATTACTAGACCAAGTAAAGGATGCTTGCATCTACACTAAATTAGATCTCCAAGGGGCATTTCATCTGGTACGTGTAAAGAAAGGTGACGAATGGAAGACTGCTTTTCGCACTAAGTACGGGTTATTCGAATATCAGGTGATGCCCTTCGGGTTGTGCAATGCACCCAGCAGCCTTCCAGTGTTTTATGAACGATGTCCTTCGTGAACTCATTGATGTCTGTGTTGTTGTATACATAGACGATATTCTAGTGTACTCCTCTTCAGAATCAGACCATGTGAAGCACGTTTGTGCTGTCCTTGAGAAACTACGCCAGCACAAGTTATATGCAAAATTGGAAAAATGCGTTTTTCATGCTACGGAAGTTGAATTCCTTGGATTTATCCTGACTCCAAAAGGAGTCCGAATGGACTCTCGAAAGGTGGACGCAATCCTCATGTGGCCATCACCCAGTTCAGTTAAAGGGGTACAAAGCATGCTCGGATTTCCTAATTTCTACCACAGATTCATTCCGGATTTCTCACATGTTGTACACCCTATCACAGCACTTTTGCGAAAAAACAAATGCTTCTTGTGGACCAAAGAAGTTGAAAAGGCCTTCCAAGAGCAGAAAGCGAAATTCACGTCTGCACCTGTCTTAAAGCATCCACGCCCCGAACTTCCATACATAGTTGAAACTGATGCATCCAGTTTAGCCATGGGAGCTGTCCTGTCCCAGAAGGATCCTGAAACCGGTCAACTTCACCCAGTAGCATTTTGGTCCAGAAAGTTCTCGGCACCCGAGTTAAACTATGCGGTTACCGATAAAGAATTATTAGCCAGGAAATCCACCTTCAAGGCTTGGCGGCATTATCTTCTCGGTGCCAGGCATACCATTACGGTAATCACCGATCACCGGAACTTGCAGTATTTAAAAACAGCCAAGATCCAATCGTCGCGTCAACTTCGATGGGCATTGTTCTTTGCCGAGTTCGATTTTGTGATCACTTATCGACCAGGTTGTAAAAATGGCAAGGCAGATGCCTTATCCCGAATAGGGATGGGAGAAGCATATGCGAACCCGGAACCGGTGCCTATAATTTCAGAACAAAGAATCCTTGGCATAACCACTCTACAGACACTAGAGGATATTCAAGTAAAGATCCAACAACTCTTCGATCCACAGCCCTGCAGGACTGGCTGAAGAAAGGCCTGGACTACCTAGTCACCAATGACCTACCTTATTATCAAGGGCGACTATTTCTACCACACAAGGAACTACAAGAACTAGTCATCTCCATTTATCATGACACCCTGATGGAAGGACACCCAGGTATCGCAAAAACTGAAGCTAAAATTAAGAGACAATTCTGGTGGCCCACCTGGCGAAAAGACGTAAAGTCATTTGTAATGTCTTGTGGCATTTGCGCCCAAAACAAAAGTCAGAAGAAAAAACCAGCTGGCCTCTTACAATCTTTGGATATTCCACCTACACCATGGCACACCTTATCGTTAGACTTTATTACAGATCTATCTCCATGTAATGGATTTAACACGATTCTAGTTATTGTGGATCTTTTTTCCAAGATGGCCCACTTTATTCCTCTAAAGGGATTACCTTCTGCTTCAATTCTAGCCAAGGAGTTCCTCGAAAACATTGTTCGAATACACAGATTTCCTTCTGTATTGGTCTCTGACCGAGGTAGTCAGTTCATTTCACATTTTTGGAAGAAATGTTGTCAACTGGCGCAAATCGACGTGAGGTTATCAACCAGTCACCATCCCCAGACCGATGGTCAGACAGAGAGGACCAACCAGACCCTTGAACAGTACCTACGTTGCATGCTACACCAGACCGAAAGTAATTGGAAAGATATTTTATGGATATCCGAGTATGCATACAATAACTCTCTACATTCAGGAACCGGACAAAGCCCCTTTTATACCATATATGGACATCACCCTCGAACCTCAGAACTAGATTCGCCTCAGCATTTAGAAATGCCTGCAGTTAGTCATTTGCATTCTACTATTACACAAGCCTTTAACGAGGCAACAGAACATTTGAAACAAGCAAAAGAGAAATATAAGAAAAATGCTGATCAACATAGAAGTGAAACTCCACAATACCAGATTGGGGATCAAGTTTGGCTGGCTACAAAGCACATACCTCTGAAGGGAACTCAGACTTTTAACCCTAGATATTTGGGACCTTACACCATTAAGGCCATTATAAACCCGGTAGCCGTCAAATTGGAATTACCCTCTAATATGCGCATTCATCCTGTCTTTCATGTTTCACTTTTAAAACCAGTTCAACCAAGAACAAGAATAACCAAACCACCCGACCCCATCCTGATAGATGGAGAACCTGAATTCGAGGTAAAAAATATCCTGGACTCCAAGATGGTTAAATCAAAACTTTTTTATTTAATCGATTGGAAGGGCCACGGACCACAAGAAAGGTCATGGGAACCTAGTGATCACGTCCATGCACCTCGGTTGGTGAAAAGATTCCATCGGAACTTCCCAGACAAACCAGGGCCCAGGGGAAGAACAACTTTAGGAGGGGCCTTGGGGGTGGGAGTGCTGTCATGATGCCTACCCCCAGGCATCCGGACCAAGCCCATCAGCCCTGGGAGCAGGCATCTAGACATTTAGTAAAATCTCAGCAGCCCTGGCTAGCGGCTATCTGGGTTCAGTCCTGGCGCCTTAGGCACCAGGCTCATAGTAGAAATCAGTCCTGGCGCCTAAGGCGCCAGGCTCATAGTCATTACTTACCTCAGGCAGACCATGCTGCAAATGACTCCAATCCAACATGAAGCCTGAAAGGGACTATTTTTCTACAGGGACTATTTTTTACTCGGGAGTGGTTCTAGGGACTTCTTACCTGGGACTACTTTTGAGGCTATTTAAACCACGCCTGACCAGCAACACACGCTTTGCGTTATTCTGCATCCAGCAGCGTAACGCTCACCGTGCCTGCAGCCTGCATCCAGTCTTCTGCCACGCCCGCCTCGAATCCGGAGCTCCTAAATTAAAGTGGAAAGAAAGGGACAAGGTTAGAAAACAAACTTATTTCTATTCCACACCTGATTCTGGACCCATCTCGTCTCCGGACCTGTAAAGAACATCATTTCTGCACGCGCCGCACCTCCAGCTGCAGCGCCGCGCCATACTCACCAGTCTTCACAGCATCCTTCGGGTCGGCGCTGCCTCCATCATTTCTTCGCAGAACTTCAGCACCTAGGAGACAAAAGAAAACCACAAGGTGAGCCGAGGGAACCAACAAATATAATTCTTACCACCATAGACTTACCTGATTTACCACCGGAGGCATCCTTTTGTGACTCTCCATATTTTCACGTGCCGCATCTGTAAAGAGAGACAAGACAAAACGTTTTCCACGTGCAACATTTACCAGACAGCGCTGGGTAATACAGACTCTTACCTGAGCGCCACCAGCTGCCACAAGAGCATCTTTTCACGAGCCAGCTGCAAGACAAGAAAGGAAGGGGGGAACAAGAGTGAACATCGGACATATTGAACTCTATGAACTTAATACTTACTGGTCCTCACCAGGAACCTCAGAGTCAATACTCTCCGGAACTCTCCTGAGCCTTCAAACCAGTGAACTAACTGGAATCGACGCACCCCTGCAAATCCATGCGGGATGGAGAGCTCATCTTTCAAGAATATAAGGTGAGATTGCTGTGAGGGCATTTCGGAGGTGATTAGTTGGGGAGGACTGTCGGGGGGGCCATCACTTGAATCCACAAGTGGCTAAATCCATCTCTCCACTTGCAGGAGAATATTTCTACGGGTTAAGAAAACAAGATTAGGAGGGCAGATCCAGTCAGTCATCGCTGCACTACGCATCACGTGGGTGGAAACTGCAGCTGTCCGGGTCCGACCGACGCCCCTGTGGGAGCCAGGTGAGCGTAACAGCAGGTTCTAGGATGAACGGTTGCCAAGATATTTGCATTGCACTGCAATGAACTGTGGCATGCCAGGGTGAGGCGACAGGAGGGGAGAGAGCAAAGACGGTCCCAGTATGCAGCAGCACACCAACTTTCGTCCCCCCTCCAACGTCTGCTCTGGGGTATGTCAGCCAGTGACACACGCCCCTTCTCAGTGCAGTTTACTTAATGGTGCAATGCACAACAAGTGATAAGCAAATTGGAACAACAACCTATAAGACCCCAAGAGTTAGTCCTTTGGGACAGGCGCAGCCTTGTCCGTACTCGGTCATTCACATTCATTTTTGGTTTCGCAGGCCCCTAGCTCGATAAAATTACATTATATGAAGGCCTCTGTGTTTGGTTTCACTGCTGGGGCTTGGGATGGGAAGGTGATTTAAACTGTGCTACCATACTACACTGCTAATTTCACCGGGGCTTGCAACACACTAGGCTTCACTTTAAATATGGTGGTGCTTCAGCATTTCTCGCACCAGGAACCATGGCCTGCGTTTACATCCTTGTAAACTACATTTCAACTACTGTACTTCAGTATCACTCGTGCCCTCTACCTGGGTCTACGTATATATATTCATGGCTACTGCAAAGCAACTATGTTTGTTATTGCCACTTCATAAATTCCATCCACCCCCCTGCAGCCGCGCACGTTCACTTTCTTGTGCGTTCATATATTTTCTGTAGCCTGAATCGCTTTGGAGGGCGTGGGAACTGGATGTGCATCCCAGCACCTCCTAGTAACTCTTTCCAAAAATGTGACTACGTTATTGATGGTTATCATTGTTTTCCAAGCACTCAGGGGTACAGTTTACTAGTACAATCAGGTAAGTGGGACACCACCCCAAGACTTCAAGGGGTCCTAAACTATTGAGAGTAAACTTTCCCAAACTCTTGCAGGAATGGGAACACTAAGAAGGGGTTCTTTGTTCAATTATTTAGGCTCTTCTAATGTTTCATATGGCCGGCTTCATAAATTCTTTAACTTCTACATCCAACTCAGGCCATCAATGGCTTTCGCAGAGTCTTGGTTGGACTGCACTGTAGGTGGCCCTTGTGGGCTAAATCAAGTTATGTCTTCCTATGGTTAACTGGTAGCATGAGTTTGTGGCCACTAACTAGGCCCAATGGGGAGTCTGCTAATTTACTGAAAACATGCTTTATATTGCGAAAGCTTTAGCTGAACACCTTGCCAACCTCCCTTGAGATCTTTCTTGATCCTTTTTTCCTCTTGATCCTTGGAACACTTTTTTAACCACGCCTATTTGCTTATTGCCTCAAATACAGAGGCCACCACTGTCCCACCCATGGCATCTTCTGTTTCCTTGTCTGTCTCCGGGCGTCCAAGGTGGTACAATCAACCTGGAAATACAATTGGCTATCCATGTCCTACTTTCCTGGAATGATTGCATGGATATTGTATTCCACAGCTTCTAGCAACCCTTTCCTGATGTGGAAAGTTTCCAGTGACCTGGCTTTGGTGATAAACATGCCTGCAAACGGTCTGTGGTCAGTTTCTAAGATTATATGAAGCCCCCACATGATCTGCTTAAAGGGGGTATGTCCTAACTTGGTTATAGGGCCTCGCGGGCTACTGTGGTTATCATTTAGCTAAGCACATTTTAACAGTCTGGAGGCAAAAGCAATGGTGAAGCAACAACTGTCTGACATTGGGCCTCATTCCGAGTATGGCGGTAAGGGATAGCGGCCACCGCTAACGAGAGCGGTGGCGGTAATCCCTTACCGCCATACTCCGAGTTCCCTTTGCGCCATGGAGGTTTTAACACCTGCTTTTATGGGGCAAAAATGGGAATGGGGAAGGGTAAATGGGGATTGGGGAATTACCGCCCTGCCAACCTTGGAATGGGGCGGTAATTCCGCCATCCACCAAGGCGCTGCCGGTCCGGGTACGGCGTCAACCAAGGCGTTTATAGCGCCATTGGTTAGCGCCGTACTCGGAATGAGGCCCATTGACTCAACACTGCCCCAAAGCCATTGCGAATAAACCTGAGTTCCTACAATAATTTTTGTAAGCTGCGATCACATTCAAATTTGGTTTTTTTCTTCAATAAAGAACCTGGTAATTTTGACATTCCAGCAGCATCTTCTATAAATTTGGAATACAATTTGATCATGTCAAAAAAAACTTTCTTTTTCTTATTTTCTGGAGCATGAATGATTTGGATGGTGTTCACGGGTACCGTCCAGAGTTGAATACCATATCTGCTTATTGTGTGGCCTAAATGGTCCCTCTCCTGGCCATGAATCATTAATTTCTCCAATTTTAATGTGGAACCCTTCTCCTTGAGAGAGATTAGCACACCATGCAGAGTGGCATTGTATTTTACTTTTGTTGTTCTTGTAATGAGCATGTTATCCTGAAAATAATATATGGGTGGCACACCTCCTGATAGCTCCAGCATGGGTCTTTGGAAAACAGCCACTGCAGAGACAAGACCAAATGGCCTGTGGAAAAAGACATCTTGCTAATTGCTGATAGTTTCACTCAACCCTAAGCACTCTAACCACTTTGATTGCTCCACTCAACCTGAACCACTCCCATCTGGAGCTCCCTCAAACGTACTCCCCCCATCCATCCCGACCCCTTTTTACTCATGCACCCCAATGTAAATTGGGTTCCCCGCTATGAACAGCTCTTGTTGCTCACCATCTAGTTTTGCACTTTCTAAATCCTATACATTCATACATACATACATACATGCATATATACAATACCTAAAAGACCCCAATTGTGTGACAAATACAGTAAGCTAGTTGGTTGACTCATGCAGGGCTATCAGGTTATATGCCACGGATAAGTCCAAAGTTGTGAACAATTATACAGGCTCCATTGTCAGCAGTAGTGTTGGGTAGGAGGTGCGTGTAAACCCAGATGCATTTGAGATCAAGTAAGTTAATGCCATGCATTTAGAGTTGTCTGGTTTGGAGGCAATGACTACTGGAACCAATCATTATTAACTCTTTATTGGTTCTATAACCCCCTAATTAGACACCTTTTGGAGTTCACTCTTAAATTAATTCCTGGTTCCTATAGAGACAGAGCTGACCTTATGGATTTTAGGAGTGGCCCCTTCTTGAGAACTATGTAGTGACAGAATCCTTTCAGAAGGCCTGCCTGGTCCTTAACCACGCAGGCAGATTTCAGTTTAAGGGTTTCTGCCACAGATTCAGCATAATTGCATTCTGGCAGCACCTTGATCTGGCCTTCCAACAACAGCCGAGCCCTTTTCATTGACATATACCTTGCACTATATGGACCAGCCATTGAATGTAAAGCGGTGACAACCGGTAACCAAGCACACCAATGGGACTCTTCTCAAATCTGCAGGGTTTAATTTCAGCCTGGTGGAGTTCACTAAGGACATCTGGGAAAAGGGTGTTATATTCTTCCTTGGGATGGATGGTATAAGATGACCATTACAACCCAGCCGTTAAAGGTTTAACGGCGCCGTCGGCGCCGTTAACCCTTAACGCCTGATTACCATTTTAACGCCTGCTTTTAGCAGGCGTTGAAATGCAAGGCGCTAACCCGCCTTGGTGCTAATTACTTCACCGTAATTTATGGTGCCGTAATTAGCACCTTCCCCACTCCCATTATGCCCTATGGGGCAAAAATGGGAATGGGGAAGGGTAAATGGGGAATGGGGATTTACCGCCCCACTCACCTTGGAATGGGGCGGTAAATCCACCATCCACCATGGTGTAAACGGAGTTTACACCATGGTGGTAAAGTAGGGAACTTACCGCCTGGGTTGTAATGAGGCCCCCTGTGTTTAGCAGAATTGTAACCTCTTAGCCTTCCAGCATCATGGTTCACCAAAGTGCGCTAGGACTCTAGTTACTAAACATGACTGCTCCCATCTGTAATCCTCAATCATAAGTATGGCATTGGGAGCTCTTCCTCCCTCTCTGGGTTGCCACTCTGAATTAGACTTATTCTTTCCTCGTTCGACCTCCTGCACATGTGTGTAGAATGTCATTTTAGACTGCATCACATACATTTGTAATGCATTGAATGGCAATCTTTGTTGCAATCAGCCCATTCACATCTTTTGTACTTTTTCCTGGGTTTCTCTGGGGCTTTGGTGCTACACTTGTGGGCTGATCTCCTGGCTCTAGAAAGGGATTTGTTTGCTCTAGTAAACTGCATCATCCCACTAGTGTCCTCACTAGAAACAGCCTCATCCACTAATTGTACATCTTTGTTGGCAAATCTTTCTGCTTCCTCATGCACGCCTACAATCTGAACATGGTTGTATGACAGCTCAAAGCTGCATGGAATGTCTAGGTTTTGTTGGAGACTACAGTCGCTGTCTTGACATAATTTGTATTGGATACTGGGGTTAGCAGCATGCAGCAACAGCAGATCCTTGCGGTAGTCTGCATGTGTCCCTTTGACAATACAAGTGGTGATCAAGCCGCACAATGCAGCCATGTAATTATCAAACTTATCAACTCTCTCAGTATTCAGTTGTTTATGTGAAAAGAATGATTTCACTCCACAAAAGTATGGGTATCATATTTTCAAGTTTGCTCTGGGGCTGGGGCCATCCCCATTTGCAAAAGAAAAGAAGAAGAGGATCCAAAGTAGGAACCCTCCCGTCCCTTGCACACTATCTATAATCCACCAAATAGGCGGCAATTGGTCATAGATATAGATTCATAAAGATATACATCTGAATTCACTGGAAATTGATAGAAGTGGGTCATTACAAGGTGGGCGGTAAGGGATTACCGGCACCGGTAAGGGCACCGGTGCCGGTAATCCCTTACCGCCCTACTATGAGTTCCCTTTGCCGGTCCTCCCTTAATGCCTGGTTTTACCAGGCGTTAACGATGGGAGCCGCAAAGGGACTTTGGAGCTAATAACGGTACCACAATTTGCGGTACCGTTATTAGCGCCTTCCCCATTCCCATTGAGCCCTATGGGGGCTCAAATGGGAATGGGGAAGGGCCCTGGTGAATGGGGAATTACTGCCCCCGCCAACCTTGGAATGGGGCGGTAATAGCTCCATTCACCAGGGCGGAGTCGGTAAGGATTTGGAGGCAGCCATGGCGCTATTAGCGCCATGGTTACCTCCAACCTCGTAATGAGGACCTATATATTCAAAAAGATATTCTAAGAACACAGACTGTGTAAAAGCAACACGTATTTTTAATCACATATAAAGCAAATGTGATAGCAAGCAAAAACACATTTCACAGGTTCAATAAACTGTGGCTTTACGCGTTTCAAGGAATGTTCCTCTTCATCAGAAGCCTATATTGAACTGAGCACTGTCACTATGCAGGGGGCAGGACCATGGACTCAGCAGTGACCCCAATCTCTTGTGGTTATCTGGTAGCGGCAACTATAAAGGGGTTGCACTTGCAGTGATGCCGTTCCCAGGGCCCAGTACTTTCCACTGGCTCTGGTAAAGTTTTGAAGATGTATAAGCCCTCTGCCCTAGGGCCTTGGGCCTGTAGTAGAGTATCTACTATGTGGTCTTTCCCACGTGTGGTTTCCTCTCAGGCTCTTAAATAAACTTGGAAGCCATCTATCATGACTCCCAAGCTATAGTAGGCTGTGAGGATTGCTCATGGGCAAAGTGCTTACTCTGGGATCAAGATGATGCCATGAAACATGGGTTGGCTACTGGTACAGCGCTTAGAAGCCTGAGGAGTCCAGCATTAAGTGTGTTATAAATAATAATGATGACGTTAACAATAATACAAAAACTGCAATAGTTCCCCCGGGAATGCCAACCATTGGTGAGAGGGTTCAAGTTCTGCATCATCCTCTTCATAGGAGGTGGATATTGAGAGCTGATTGGCATAGCCAGTTCTGGAAGGCAGTGGGCCAGCACCCTCCTCCAACCCCCCAAACGCGGGGGTGTCGGGGCCCCTTCCAGCTGGGTTAAAAGTGTGGGTAAAGTGCCCTAAGGGATTGTGGGTCTGACTTGTAGTGGGGGCTGGCGTAGACATGGCCCCCTACCTGCCTATGATTTCCTTATTCAATGGAGCCTAAATGAAAAGGGAATGTAATTATGAAACTACCAAAATAAAACTCTTCCTGATCCCAGGTGAGTGCTAATCTGGGACAGTCCTCTTGTGAGGCCTATTGGGAAAATGAAATGCTGTAACAAATGCCTTAGTGGACCTTGACCAGATCTTCATAAATCTTGTGGTAAAGCCCTCCAACCAGCTTCAGGTGGAACTCGAACATGAAGACAGCAAACGTTGTATCTACCTGTTTCTAAGATGGGTACTCCTGCAACTGTGCAGTGGCATCCCACTGCTTCAGATCACAGTGATAGTGTCTAGTCTTACACTCACCTGGCTCCCACAGGGGCGTCGATCGGACCCGGACAGCTGCGGTCTCCACCAACGTGATGCGTAGTGCAGAGATGACAGTCTGGACTGGCCCGCCTAATCTTGTCTGCTGGACTCATAGAAGTATTCTCCTGCAAGTGGAGAAAGGGATTTAGCCACCCGTGGACTTTAGTGATGGCCCCCCAACTGTTCTCGTTCTCCCCACTAATCACCTCCGATATCCCCTCTTGGTAACCTCACCTTATGTTTTTAAATTATGAACTCTCCATCCTGCATGGCATGCAGGGGCGCATAGATACCAGTTACTTCACTGGTTTGAAGGTACTGGAGGAGTTCCGGAGGAATATTGACTCCAGTGTCTATAAAGTTCAAAGAGTTCAATATGTCCGATGTTCACTCTTGTTCCATTCCCTTATTAGGTTGCAGCTGGGTCCAAAAGAATATTGCCTGGAGGCAGCTGATGGCGTTCAGGTAAGAGTCTGTATTACCAAAAACTGTCCGGTAAAAGTTGCATGAGTTTAACTTGCTGTTTTCTCTCCCTTTATAGGTGCGGCATAGGAAGATGCGGCGAATTAAAGGATAATACCTCCGGTGGTAAAGCAGGTAAGCCTATGGTGGCAAGAGATTGTCTTTGTTGGTTTTCTCGGCTCACCTTGTTGTTCCTTTTGTTTTCCCCCCAGCTGCTGGGTTTCGACGAAGAAAATGATGAAGGCAGCGCCGAGTCAAAAGATGCGGTGGACTGATGAGTATAACGTGGCGTTGCTGCTGGCGAAGCGACGCGTGCTGAAATAATGTCCTTTCCAGGCTCGGAGCTGTGCTGGGTCCGGAATCAGGTAAAGAATCAAATAATGTCCGTGATCTAACCTCTTCTCCTTTCTTTTCCTTTTGTCTAGGAGCTCCGGATTCGAGGCGGGCGTGGCAGAAGACTGGATGGTAACTTGTAGACACGGTGAGCGTTACGCTGCTGGATGCAGAATAACACGAAGCATGGGCTGCTGTTCGGGCGTGGTTTAAATAGCCTGCAAAGTAGTCCCAGGTAAGAAGTTCACCAGAACCACACCCGAGTGGCACACGTGACTCACCAGTTGTCTACTGTCTGTCAAAGGGCCCATGCAGGCTAAAAATGGATTTTAAATGCTCTGTGTTACAAACTGCTGAATTATGAAAATAAGGTTTAAAGGAGATTACAGGACGAGATAAAAACATGAGTAGAATGAGTTAAACATGTAGAGAATGACTGGAAAATGTGTTTATATAAATGTTAATAGGTAGAAAAATGAAGGAGAGCATTAGCTACAGTGTATTCTTGCATAAACTAGCCAAATGTAGAGCAGCATGTTCTGACAGAAACTGCTGACAATGAAGAAAGGAAGGCTTTGGAGCATCCCTTGTATGTAAGCAGGATGGATTGGGATGAAGCCAAGGCCTGTATCCAGTGAAGCATCTACAGCATGAAAGGCCTATATAAACCCTCTGCCTGTGACCACTGTGGCAGCAGAAAGGAACGGATGAGGGACAGAAGAAGATCATTCAGGGAGCAGAGTTCTTTGCTACCACCTTCAGTGCTGTAAGATTAAACTTGTTATCCTTACAAGGTAGACTCTTGGCCTTATTTCCCTAGAGGGGTGTATTTATTCTGGTGTGAGCATAATTAGGAACACCCTTACAAATAGGGACACCCTTACAGAAGTCCTTGAGCAGAAGAGGTTATCCGCTGTCTCCCGTCCATGTCTCCACTGACCACTCTTCGGCCTGCCCAACAGAGACCTAATGTTGTTTATGGCCTCTTCACTGAGAATGTTCTGCAAACACAAATCTCCTCCACTACTGCCCTATCCGAGTCCTCGCAGCCATCTGCCATTCACCACCCATCAGCAAAGTAGCTGTCTGGGCCTAAATGAATATCCATGCAACAATGAGCAACATTGCAGTTCATGTCATTTGCAAGAAGGTGGTCAGCAGAGGCAAGGTGGGCTCCCATTTGGGTACATCAGGGCAGATCGCCATATGCGGATCCACTACAAATCCGAGTGGGACTCAGCCAATGGCATCAATACAACTGCGGGGCAATGCCAACATCAACAAGGGCAAAGTGCCACGTGCCAGCTGACTCTGATGGAGGCCTTGAAGAAGCAGACGTTTTATGAACAGAAATATCCTGTCACCCGACATATCAAAGTTGTGACAACCCAAATACTGGCTCTGGACCTGGTGGTTGTTTCATTTGTAGAGCATCCTGCCTTTCGTGCACTAATGGCATGTGCTGCATCAAGATAAAAGATCCCAAGTCAGCATTACTTCTCTCACACTGCTGTCACTGAGCTGAACCCCCAAGTCATAGCTCAGCTTCACGGCACATGGGAGAAATCTGAGGCAAACAGGGTGCACCTCACTATGGGCATTTGAACAAGCCTGCAAAGGATAAACTACACGATAGTGAAAGCCCAATGTGTGTCATTTGTGAAACCACACAGCACATGATTTTGCCAGGTGGCACTCTGCATGCAGAGCTTTGACCAAATGACACACCAATCTGAGTATATGCGCATACAACTTGAAGGCATCATCAAAGACTGGCTTTGATCCGGAGCCCAAAATGTCATCTTTGTCTAGGCAGACAATGGCACAATGACAAAGTGTCTGGCTGGCGCTGCGGTACCTGTCCTTAGTGGTTGTTGCTGCGAAGTGGAAGCCAGTCTGTCAGGGAACGTTGTATAGGAGAATTGCATTGCAGGGCACCAACCCAACACCTTCCTGGTGGGAACGGGGAGGCACTGGATCAGCTCCCAATGACACGGGACAGCTCTTCCCTGATTTTCGTGGCATCAGGACAGTGCAAGCACTGTCAGGGAAGGCCACGTTGAATGTCAGGTTGACTGTAGCAGGAATACGAGCTGCAGAGGTTCAGCAGGAGAATTAACAGGGTACGAGTTGCTGAGGCCCAGTAGGTGAATTAACAGGTCTATGTTCCAGGGCTGCCGAAAGGTAACACCAAAAGGAGGCACAAGACTAGGTACTAGAATCAGAAGGTTGTAGGTAGAGTGGGTAAAAAAAACATTAGGAACCCAGCAGGATGTAAAGCAGGAACAAGGTACTGGACAGAAAAAGAGAAGCTCAGGAGAGCACCAGCTGTCAGGAAGAAAGCCAGGCCGCGAGAAAGGAACAGGAAACGGCTGAAAAGGAGCTCACAGGGAGTGCAGAGAACAAGGGACTAGCAGACTAAATCCCTGGCAAAAACACGATCAGGGAACTAATCGTGTTGAGACACTGCAAACTGGTGCATGTGGGGTCCTGAAAAGGATGTGTGGATGACAACAAGGCTTGCACCACAAGCATATGCTGCTGCAGAGCCAGGAGGACGCATGCACAGAGTGTCGAACAGAGTCTGTAAAAATGACTGAAGAAGCTGGAGGCCGTTAGCAAGCTGTGAGGTGGAGGCCGGCAGGATCGAAGGAAGCAGTCGTATGTATCCTGCTTCACCGTGGATGATTTGCGGAGTGTGCACGACCAAAAAGAAGACTGCCGGGAGAAGACACGAGTGGACACACAGCAAACTAGGAACCTGTGGCAGCTGAAGGACTCACGAGGAGCCGTAAGACTGACCAGTGAGTGAAACCAGAAAGGGGGAACACTGGGCTGGTAGACGGTGACAGAAACAAAGATGAAACGTATTTTGAATACTGAACGCAATGAAAGAAATGAAATCAGATGAAACATATTTTGAATGCCGAACACAATGACACCCATGAAAGCAGATGAAATCTATTTTGAATACCTAACGCAATGAAAGCAGATGAAACGTTTTTTGAATACTGAACAAATTGAAGGCCAGTTAAAGTGAAGGAAAAGTAGTTTGAATATTGAACAAATTGAGAACAAGTTGAAAACACTGGCATCCTGAAAGGAGTGAAAGAAAGAGTGTGAACTTTAATGAAAGGAAAGTTGTGAACTGCATGGAAATAATGAACTGCACTAAGTGAAACAAGTGCTAGCAAAGCCAAGAAAGCACAAATGGTTGGATGTAAGATATGAGACATATAATACTGCCCACAGCCAAACAAGTGCAAGGAACTGTACATTGTAAGGAAACAAGCATTGGCAAGAGCCAAGGAAACATAAGGAGGTGTAACAAACACAAGGGGCCTCATTACGAGTCCGGCGGTAACCGAAGCGGTAAAACCGCCTGGTTACCGCCGGACTCGTATTACCATTCCGCCTCCGTGATTCCCGGAATTATTGTTGCATAACAACCCTGGTGACCCAGGAATTCCAGAGGCAGAATGGTGTTAATCCCCATTCCCATTGAGTCCCATAGGACTCAATGGGAACAGGGATCATGGAAACACCGGCACCATCTCGTGATGGTGCGGGTGTTTCCTCGTCCGCCTGCAGGCGGGCGGTGTTAAACCCACCAGGTCAGACCGCCAGGTCAGACCTGGCGGGTTTGACGCCTCCGCCTGCAGGAGTTGTGATCACCCGGCATGGAAACAACGGTGGCGGCTGGTTTACCGCCACCGTTGTTTCCATACCTGGTCGATTGTAATGAGGCCCAAGGTTTTTAAACCAGCCATAATAAATTGTCAGGAGAGTGCAGCACATTTGATAAATGTCATTGCTAGGGAGAAGCAGTGGACTGAGTCCAAGGAGAACTGGACCCCTGAATGGAAAAAAACAGAGAAAATGTGTAGTATCGTGCAGAATTCTGGAGTTGGAAGAGGATTCGAGGATGCAGCGGAGTGAGCGCAAGAGCAGGAGAAGGACGGTTTGCGGAGATCGGAGAAGATGGAGAGCCGATATTCCCATCCCCTTTCTCCCCTGTACTTAGATTGATATATATGGAAATATAAATAAAACATACTTGTAGTCCCAAACGCATGTGACCAGATTCTTCATGTGGCGACGAGGACCGGCACTCATGCAGAACAACCCAGTAGCATTACAGCAGCCTGCAGGCAATGTCAGCGATGAGGTGAGAGCACTCAGGTCCAATGTACAGAGACAGCCATTACGGTCCAGGGCGCAAAGCGAGTACAAGCTGCGCTGCATTGCTTATTTTTGAGATACATCAGGAACAGCGTTATTGTTTGGATGACACTAGAGGAAAGGACCGAATAACATAGGCCATCATCACGCAAAGGTCAGCCATTTTGTAAGGCCAGGCATCAACAGAGGGATAGATTAAAAGTGAACGGGCTCCCACTGAGCCTCTTCCTCGTCCCAGTGAATGGATTTAAAAATATATATATATATTTGCCATAAAGGCAAGTAAATTGTGCAAGCAAATAAAGGCACATGGGGCACATGGAGTGATTTTTTTAAAAACAGAACTACACTGCAACAAAGTACCCAAACTCTGCAACTGCACTATATAGCACATCAAAACGGCAGCTCCAAGGGGCGCATGAGATATGTCCATATACAGTTTTCCTCCACCTGCAATGTTCTTACTTGAAGTTGGGGAGCCAGTACTGCCATGGAAAAGATGGCTCAAGACATTTGAACATTATGCCAATGTAGTGTGTGGCACAAACTACAGAGTGGAAAGAAAAACATATTTTTTTACACTGTTTAGGACCAGCTGGCCAAGAGAAATTTGAAGACTTACCTAACTTGATAGCACCATTTTGGAACTATATAAGTTTGGCAAACGAATACAGGAGGAGGGAGAAAGTGTCAAACAATACATTCCAGCACTTAGGAAATTGTCCCAATGTGCAAATTCAATCAACAATTGGAAGAAATACTGAGGGTTCAATTTATGCTAGAATGCAATAGTAGTAAAGGTCTAGAAATATATATGTTTCAAAGAAGGGGGCATCTCCGCTGCGCAGTTGGACACACCAAAGATTGCTAAAAGTGCGATTGGATCCGAATGCGGTGGAATCGGTGTTCCTAGTTGAGAGCACAGAAATGAACAAAGGAAAAATACAAATTGAAGTATGTTTTTTTGTAAACTTTCTTTCTTGATTTTTTTTACAACTAAACAACCGTTCACAAACTCTTCCCCAAAGTTTCCCACCCCTCCCTCACCCTCCCCCACAGCTCATGGCAATTCAGGTACATGGCGTCATATTTGACACTTTAGTCCTTTTCTACCATACATGGCAGGTGTTACAAGTACCCCTTCCTCTATGCCCCAGGGTATCATCGGATATCACTAGTCTCACTCTGGGGATGTTGATATCCATTTCTCAGGTGTGTATGATCTATAATCGTGAGTGCCACATATCTCTTGTCACGGGCAGGGAATACGTCTCTTCAGGCTGTCACTGGTGGGGAGCTTTCCCGGCCTTAGGAGACGTTTTTTAAAAAAAGATAATGGAATTGCTTTGGGGGATTGTGCCCTCTGTTGCGCCCCAGAGTAGTATTGACGGAAGGGGGGGCAGTAGTCAGACGGGCGGCTTCTTACTGGGAGCGTTGAACCGTATCTGGATTCCCTTTGCTTGCATGTGTTCATAGTTTCCAACCATCTTGTGAACGTGGGAGCAGTATTTTTCTCCCAGGACCGTGCCACCAGGTATCTGGCCGTGGCCGCGGCCATTCCTAGTAGCTTCCTTTCAGTGAGGTATCCTTCTGTGATCAGTGCTAGGAGCCACAGTTTTGGTGAGTAACTCTGTGTTGTGGGGGGCATTGTAGTCATTGCCCCTTCAATCTTCTCCCAGAAGGCACTGATGTTTGGACAGGACCATGCTACATGATAAAAGTCTCCTGGTTCTGTGCCACATCTTTTACATGAAGGTGATATCTCTGGGAAAAACCTGTGAAGGTGGAAGGAGGTATAGTATTCCTGGGGAAGGAACTTGTAATGGATTAGTCTGAACTGACATTTCAAGGATAGTCGCCGGGTCTGCATGTAAACAATTTTCTAGTGTTCTTCACTCAGTGATATTCCCAGTGTGTCTTCCCATGCCCTTTTATGTGGCCAGTCCTTCGCCATTTCCACCCCCCTTACCAGCCTGTAGATGAGACTAGTTTCTAGGTGAATAATGGGTTAATCACTTATTGTTGTGCGGGGTGGGGATGTAGTGGCTTGTGGGAAATTGGGCCATTAGGTTTTCAGTATATCCCTGAATCTATAATACAGAAATAAAGTCACAGCATTGTGTTCCCCTTCATATGCAGTATCTCCCATTTAGAGAATTGGCCATCATGTACCATTTCCCCAGGACCTGAACCCCCAGGGACTGAAAGTGCATTTGGAAGGATCTTTCACGTGTGAGTGGGATTCCGACTACTTTATACACTGGGAGACTGGGAGATAGCAGGACTCCGTCTCCAAGAGTCAGCCAATCTGTTCCCAGGCCTTTCATGTCACGGCTATGGGTTGGATCTCACGGCGGGGTACCAACCCTCCATTTCCCCAGATCATTCCCATCAGATTGTTCAGGCTGTGAATTGCTTTGGCCAGGAGAGAATGTGGGGAGTCAGCCGTGGGATACTTCCACTCTGCTATATATTGGACCTGTGCTGCCAGGTAGTATAGGTACATGTCGGGGTATTCTAGCCCACCCTGTTCGTAGGATCTTGTGAGGGTGTCATATACTATTCTGGCTTGTCTCCCTGCCCAAACCAGTCGCGTCATCATAATCCTGCCCCCGAGACCAGCAGTGTGCTGGGGCCCACAGTGACACGTTATTAAAAATGTACAATAACGTAGGTAAAATTACCACTTTTAAGGCAATGCAGGCAGCCTGGGATATGGACAGTAGGATCCATGCTTCCACTTTTTGCTCTAACATATCTAGCACTTTTATGTAGTTGTCCCTGTATAGGTCACCCACCCTTGTGGAAACAATAATGCCCAGATAGCATATCCCTTGGGGACACCAACAGAATTTGTCCCCCACGTCTGCCTGCTGTACCCCGGCTGTCAGGTGGAGCACTTCAGATTTGGACTAGTTAATTCTTAGTCCCGAGAGTTCCCCGAATCTAGCAATCTCTTGATTAATGGGAGAAGGTACTGCCTGGGGTGTTTGACATAGAGCAAAGTATCGTCAACATATAATGACACAATGGAGAGGTGTGAATGCACTTGGATCCTGCGGTGTGCATGTAGTTCACGGATATGGCAGGCCAAGGGTTCCATTGCAAGGGCAAATAAGATTGGGGAGAAAGGGCAGCCCTGGCGCATGCCCCTGGAAGGGTAGATTTACCCAGAGACTACTCGGTTTGTGTACACTACCGCTCTGGGAGCCGTGTACAGCAGTTTGACCCAGCAAATATATGTGAGGCCAAATCCAGAGCGTCTGAGGACCTCAAAAAGGAAGGGCCATTTGACAGAGTCAAAGGCCTTCTCTGCATCGAAGCCCGTGACCGCCACCGGCACCTCTGGGTCCACATTTTTCATTAGGGTGAATAGGCACCTCAGGTTGTTCTGGGTTGACTGGCCTGGGATGAACCCAGCCTGGTCCAGTACGACTAATGCAGGCATGAGCTGGAGGATAGAATCTGTCAATATCTTGGCGAGTATTTTATTGTCGGTATTGATCAATGTCAACAGCCTATATGATGACAATTGTTGGGGGTTCTTGTCAGGTTTTAAAAGCACTGTTACTAGTGCCGACCTAGTGGATTCCGGAAGGGTGTCCCCTGACAATGCGTTCTCATGCATGTTCAGGAGGTTGGGAATTAGTAGGTCTATATAGGTCTTGTAGAATTCTGCTGTTATTCCATCAAGCCTGGGGGCTTTACCATTGGGGAGGGACAATATTGCCTTATGGACCTCTTCTTCAGAGATAGGGACATGTAATGCACCCCCCTGCTCTTGATTCCCACAAAAGGAACTTCAACATCATGGCTAGGCCCAGAGATTGCTGTCAAACCAGTCTGTGCAAATGCAGGCACTTCTAATGTGCCAGCCCCATGGGAAAGGAAGTTCCTTTTCCACATGAAAGGCCCAGAGGTGTGGGAAGTGATGAATTCATCAGACGGAGTGGCATTGCCGCAGCCTGTGACAATGGACAGCCCTGTCACTGAAGTTTGAATTCCTCTGACACTTCTCCTCAGCTTCAACTGCCTAGGATCAAAGGGGAGTCATAGCAACCTCTGGGCAAAGGTGACCAGCGCATGACATTTGGCTGGGGCTCTGAGCTTGGCTTGCCCTCACTGCCAGCCCTTTGGATGATGCAACGCACTAAGTTCTTTCTTAAACTCTGTTGGGCCAGCAAGGAGGGTAATACGCTGCTCATCCCTATTGTGCAGAACAAGCATAATAAGTTCCTGAATTAGATCTATTGTTGGGCAGCTTCAGTACGTGGCCAGTTGGTTGTCCGAAGAAGAGAGGGCAGATGACAGATTACTAAGGAAGGACTGTGCCCCCATTCTTCCTAAAAGAACTGATATGGCTACCTAAACTAGAGATGCAAGGACGAGCGAGAATGCTAGAACTAGGTTGGAAAACATCGCGCAAAGCGTGCCAAGTAGTGGGAAACCCGACCCCATGCTCCCTGCAGGTGCCACTCGTGGCGCTATGTAGAGAGGACGTGCAAATGATAAAGGGGATCCGTAATTTCTGGGAACCGGTGGGCCTCGTGACCCTTGGAGACATATGGCAAGAGGAGGAGGTACTAGACTTCCAAAAGTTAATGGAGGACACCGGAGTACATAAAGGACAATACATTACATATACTAGAATCATCAAACGAGTGGGAGAAAAGTGGCGCGAGGTAGTACTAGCAGAACAACCCGATACAGTCATTGAAACGATGTATGATATCTTGGAGGGCAGGCAGGAAATATCCAGAATTTACAAACTACTAATGTCCAGAGTGGGCAAAGAGTTGCTCCAACTGAGGCGGGATTGGGAGGAGGAGGCGGGAGAACCTATGCAGGATGGGCAATGGGAAAGACCCCGGAGGTATCATAAGAAGGTGTCCCGGAATGCGAGGCTGCAGCAGATCCAGTTATATGTTACCCACAGGGCATACAAGAACCCCAGTAAAATTGGTAGGTTTGGAAGCACAGTGACACAGAAATGCCCCAGGTGCGGGGAGGTGGACACCGGGATGATTCACATGTTTTGGGCGTGCCCGGACGTGGGAAGATTCTGGGAGGAAATCAAACAACGCCTGTCCCAAAAGGGGATCAAGTTAGGGGTGGAATCAGTATGGGCCTGCATGTTGGGGGGATTTACCAGACCACGTAACCTAAAGCATATCAGTAAATTGAAAGACCTGGCCTACATCTTGGCCAAATGGAGAATTGCTATGGGCTGGAAAGCACCCCAAAGACCTAGATTAAAGATGTGGTGGAATGACTTCTTGATGTGGGCAGAGGCTGAGACGGCGGCATGGTACGAAGCAGTCAGCAGGGGAGAGGAGGAGGAAGCGGGAACCCTGATAGCATGGAGACAAATGGTGGCCACGATGTCGGGACTCTCCCCTTCGAACCCAGTGAAGATGATAGGTCTGGGAACAGTGAAGGAGATAAACACTAAGAAACAAATTTTGAGGAATTGGAGTAGGTGCTCGAGTTATCGGGGAGGGAGTGGAGAGGACTGAAATGTGTAACATGCAAAGGTGATACCAAGAAGCTAGTATATGGAAATGTCCTATATGTTGGTTAAAGTTTGGTGTGTTGTCAAAAAAAAGAAATTGTTTAAAAAAAAAAGAAATGTAGTCCTTATGTTATATATTAGTACCCGGCGAGGGTCAATCGGAATGTAACAAACATTCTGATTGTTCCTCGCCGGGGCTTTATCCGACTGGGAATCCCTCAGCTGGGATTCCTATCCTTTGTTCCCGGTGGGGGGTGTGGCAGCCCCTCAGCCAATGAGGAGGCTCGAAATGGGGCAATTCCCACTCCGAACCTCCACACGGCAGGATGCTGCTATCGTCCACTGCCAGGGATTCAGGTACGTATTTTCTTTCTTCCGACCCCCTCCCCTACAAACTATCACCTCCCCGCCCTCCCAACCACACTTACTTCCTTTTTCTCCTTTTTCGAGAGCAACCGTGCTGGGAACACTTCTGTCCCCAGTACGTCCGCTCCCGATGGCCGCCATGGAAAGGGAAAACGGACTCTGTTTTCCCTTTCCCAGCAGGCATTTTTTTGACTTTTTTGACTTTTTTATTCTGTTCCGAAACACTGCAGCATTTCCGGGACAGAAGAAATGCTCTTAGTACCCTAGTCTTGCAGACTTGGGTACTAATAGTAATAAGCCCCTTGCCGCGGAGGCATTACCGAGTCAGGTAATGCCCAGAGGCATTACCTGACTTGGTAATGCCCCCGCAGCGAGGGGCTTATTGCTTAAGTGAAATCTTTATATAACATGCTGTTTTGTTTAATTGTTTTACTCTGTATTTGCAATCTTTATTTGTTGTTTAATTGACTGTGAATTGTATATATTTTATTTTGTGCTGTAGTGCTGAAGGTTTTGTTACAAAACCATTCTGCACTTAAATAAGAAAAATGAAATACTTTGGTACACCTAGAGCTCAATTTAATCGATATAGGTATGATGATTAGTGTTATAACCCTACTGTATGAAATCCGCATATGGACCAATCGATCTTTACAACCAGACAGACAGTAGTTGATAGAGATTCTTAAAACTGAATCATTAAAATATTTCAAATGGGCAAAACATGTTAAGTAGATGGCAGAAAATGTGGGTTACTCTGATATATGGCATAAACCAGAAACTATTAAGAAAGGGGGCACTGTCAACATTAAGGAGGCTAATGAAATAAACATTTGGGAGGAATATGAGAAGAAAGCTTCTGCCTGTGCGATTTGCCAAGCATATTTAGCACTAAACATGTCAGGAGCCTTTGAGTCTTACCTGGAAAATGTTTACCCGATAACACAGAGATCCCTTTATCTTAAACTCAGATTTGGAATACTTTCACTGGGAACAACCTTATACAAATGGGATGATAAGAAATCACAATGCTTTGGTCCGGATAAGGCTTAGCCTTTGAAAAACCTTTTGTTATTATGCTCGACGTATATACTAGGCCTTGTGTCATTTTGATCATGCAAGCGCAGTGTCAAGAAGAGCAGGGAAGTGGGGGAGTTGCCAGTGAAAGCGGAGCACGCTGATGCTAAGGAGGGAAAGGAAGTGCAGGTTGGAGTGGAGAGCGTGCAAGTGTTGTGGGGGGAGGAGGGGAAGAGGGCCCATGGGTTAGGGGAGTGCTAAGGGTAGGCCAGGTGGACAAGTGGCATGGGAATACACGGAGTGCAGGTAATGAAGGTCCACTTGCTAAGTGTGAGGAGGGGGCTAGATTGGCTCAGTAGGGGTGCAGGCTCTTAGGTAAGATTTCATATTTATGATAAATCTTCCTGACCTGTGTCAACCCCAGAAGACTTTACATTTTATATAATGAGCCAGCACACCCCACCTTATGTTGTAAAAGCAAGGAAATATCGAGGCTGAGTACCACAAAAGGAAATACACCAAACACGGGCTATAAAGATTCACAGATCTTTAATACTGTGCAGTTACAAAGAAACACAGATCTGATACAGATAGCTATCTGGCTCTCGACACCCCGCAATGAGTACCAGCCCTTCAGAGTGAGGAGGGAGAGTGCTTGACATCTAAACATTTACATTTTTATACATTTCCTACAATATTGTCCAGCCCCTCTACAGGTTAATAATCTGCAGTCTAGAGTTTGTGCCGAGTTCACATATAGCTCATACAATAATATACACATGGATTACATAGGTTTGTGTTACCAACAAGTTACAATGGCGAAGTGTATTCCTGGATTTAGTAGTGAGCCTTAGTACATATCCCTTCATAATGTAGTTCTGCCAGGTTCCACTCTCGACATTTACATAGTATTGTCCTCGATGTGTATTCGTGGAATAAGTTTGTTAATACAGACGATCCTAGGACAACAAGTCAAACTTGGTGCAAGGTCACATTATCTAGCCTAAACAGTTGGCCCCCGGACAGTCTAACCATTAACAAGGCTCAAAATTCGGGAAGCCTCGGTTGCAAGTTAAACACAGTCCACCATTTTAGAACAGAGAATTCACATACGAACAGAAATCAAAATGGCGGACGATTCTAAAATGGCAGCGAAGTCGATTCAAAATCGGAACTTTGCAACGCGGTTTTCTTCGCAGAGCGACTAGGCTTAGGCCAATATATATCAGAAGGAGGCACGATATGATTTCCCGTTTAACAATGTGGAGTGCTGGGGGGTACAATGTATCCCCTTGCTTATTTACCTGTAGCATTTATGTTACAATTGTGAATTTACTTGAATGGCTGGTGGCAGTGGTTTAACACTAGTGACTTTTCTGTCATGTTTACTTTTAGGCTGTTAATGCAGCCTCGGTAATACACAGAAGGGCCACCATTTTCCTAAAATGGTCGGCTCCTTCTTTTTTTGCCATTTCTCATATGCTTGTAGTTCCTGAGGTCTTCCCCTTTCACTCTTAGTTGGAACTACCTCAGTAGAAGTTTTGTCTCTGGCGGGAATCCTTTGTATTCCCAAGCTCCAGAGTGTCTGAGAAGGCATGAAGTGAGGGAGGAGTCCAAACCTGTGCAGCCCTTGTCTTTCACCTTGCCAGAAAGGAACCAAATCCCACTGGGGGGGCTGGCTGTCCTGATTGGCCAGCCGTACTGCCCCTTTCTGTAAAATGCAGGGGGAGATTGCAGAAGTTGTGCTGTAGTTCCAGATAAATACTCTGAACCTGGAAGTTGCTGACAAGTCAACCACTGGAGCTGAAACTGAAGAGGAAGTTGAAGAAAAGACAGCTACAGTGATTTCCAGTGACCAGAGAGCCTGCTGTGTACTCAGAGCCTGCTGTAACCCTTCCTTCTAATCGACCTATGGGTCCCAAATGCAATGACTCCTACCCAAGGCTGGTGAGATAACACTAGTGTCAAGAAGAACTGAATTTTGAGCTACCCTACGACATGCTGAAACCTTGCTGGGCTGCAATACCCCATACCCTGGGACCTCAAGCCATTGTGCGGTGCATGGTCTTTCAAAGTCCAAATCTGTCCAAAACCTTGGTGGCCTCCTCCTGGCTCTCAAGAGACACGATTCAAATCCCTGAATTCACCTCATCAGAGTGCAGGACTGAAAGATTGAAGAGGATCCGACCTGCGATGTTCGTTCTTCATCTGGCTGCTGTAAAAAGGTGCCAAATCCACAGAGCAGCGAGAATCTATGAAGAAACCTTTTCTGGAAGCCTCCTCTGATGACTGCTGCTGCAAGTTCCCATCCAGTGTCCAGTTCTTTCATCATTAGACCAAGAATCCAGGGAGGGGTCCTGTGCTGCTGCATCCTGAAGCCATCGCCCAGAAGCTCTTCTTTTCTCCTAAGGTACTGTGTGGGCTTGGGTATTACTTGCCTTAAGTCTGGTGTGCATCCTGTGAGGCTGAGTGAGTGATGCATGTATTTGGGAGTTTGCCCATTCCACCTGCCCAGGCCTAAAACTGGAACACATTTGGGTGCCTTCTCAGAAAGCGAATACTTACATTTTGAAGAAGATCTGATATGGAACTTTGACTTTCCTGCAACTGAAACCCATCTCAACCTGCCTAAAGCTGGCACCTAAACCACTACGGACCCTCTTCTGCCTCTGAGAGAACTCATTCAATAGACTAGGGAAGGACTGGATAAGAAAAGGCTTCTGTCTTGCAAGGTATAGCAAGTGTAAAGGTACTTACTTGCTGAAAGAATAAGCGTGGTAACTGTAGCTCTGTGAAATGAAAAGAAGTTACAAAGTTATACTTACCTTTGTGTTGCAGTGTGCCCTCTAAAAAGTGTATAAGTATATAAGTTGCTTTGCTTACTTTGAGTGGTGTTACCTTCCCTGATCTGCCTTATACAGACCTAAAACAGTCCTTGAGTTGATACTTGCCTTGCTTGAAGACCCTCTTAAAAGTACATGGTTCCTTACTTACCTTGAACAGCTGCTGCTCTTCTAAATTTGTAAGACTGGGTTAAGCCTTCCATGAACCTGCTTAGAGCATTTCCAAAATAGGCATAGGGTCAATGACTTAACTTGAAATACTGTGGGTCTTTCTTAAAGTGTAATTGGGGTTTTCTTTCCTTGAATTGCTGGCTGTATTCAGAAATAGTTATTGAATGTTAATACTTGTCATTGAGTAGCTTAAGGTCCCTCGAAAAAGTCCAAAATACCTTCAACTATCCCTCTGTAAATACCTCCCCTCTCGAGTCCTTTGCTCCTCTACATCTAACTCCCTCAGGGTCAGTCATTTTTTAAAGAAACGAGCTGGGAGTAGATCTCTGTCTTCGGCACAGTCCTCCCTTTGGAACAGCCTCCCTGTCATGACCACTGTCAGGGGCCACAAGCTGTGCCACAAGCAAGCCCCCACATCTACTCCGAGGGCCTCAAGACTTCTGCAAAAAGGCTCTTGGAGCCAGTCCTGGCGCATCTGGCACCAGGCTCATGTACTGTAAGGAGATACTTACCAGGCTTACTTTCAATTGACGACATGGGTCTTTAAATCCAACATGGAAGCAACCACACAGCCTAGTTCTCAAGAAACAAGCAATGCGGTCTAGTGTTCTGGGTGTGGCAGGTCTGGAACTACTTTCCCTGGTACTACTTTACCTGGGCTATATAAACCAAGCCCTGACTGCAGAACACGATTCACGTTATTCTGCAACTAGCAGCGTGACGCTCACTGTGTCCAGCTCCTGGTCTTCAGCATCTTCCTGTAGTCCTGCAAGAACAAGAACAAGATTATTATGTCTTACCTGAGAATACACCATCAAGCCATCATCTCATCCGGGTTGCAATCTGTGGAACCGAGAGAAGAAGAAAAATCACTCACCTGTGAGTACTAGCTTAAAGACTTCCGGCGAACCGCTACCACAGCTGCTGCTTGAACATCTGACCTGCAATAACAAGAAAAGGGAAAATCAGTACTAGAGCGTGCGTGCTTCCAAAACATTGAATTTCATCAGTTTCACCTGAATTCCATCGCTCTACGTCACGCTTCCATCCGGAGCACAACTGCAACATCCTGCAAAGGAAAAGGAGACATATTCAGGTTTGCTTTCAATATACAACAACTGCACAGTGCTTTACTTACCTTAATGGATTTCGGGGCTGTTTTTTCATTGTGCTCTCATCCACTCGCAGCACCACAGCGGCCTGTAAGGAGAAGAAGAAGAAAACACAGGTTAGCTTTAAAAAGACAATAAAGGCGCTGCGCTTCGTGCTTTCTCTTACCTAAAAACGTGCCTCTCCATCCGGCATGCCAGTAGCAAAACCTTCGCACCTGAAAAGAAGGTGATAAAGACATTAACGGAATCCCACCACAAACAGAATAAAGACTTACAATTAACAAACCTACCTGCCTATAAGCAGATTCGTGGTCACAGCAGGCCTGGCCCAAGGAAGGCGCACTGCACCAGTGAAGCAACTCGGGCAGCTCTCCAACAAACTTCAAGCACCCCTGCACAAGAACCGCAGGACGGATAGCTCACCCTACAAATAACTAAGGTGAAAAAGAACCTGTGGGAAGGGGACCGGTCAGAGGAAGGTGGGAGATTCACCCATTAGAGACAGGTATCACAAATCCTCCCTTCTGTAATTGTAGATTCATTATTCAACACTGGGCAACTACGCATCCAGGGTTCCAGATCTCAGAGCCTTCCAGACACCCCTGGGGATATCAGGTGAGTGTAATACTCCCTGCCATCTTGAAACTTGAGGAGAACCATCTCCGGTTCCGGAAGCAGCTCAAGACCTTCCTCTTCGCTTCTGCCTTTGCCCGTCTTCTCCCCTGAGGATCTACTTTGACTCTCAGCACTGTGCACCTGACCACCCTCTGTCCTTCGGGCCCAGGTACCTGCTCCCCCTGCCTCCCTCCTGCACTGCCTCCAAGCCACCCCTTGCACTGGGGTTTATATCTGTACCCATACAGTCCCCCATCCACCTTTCTTCTGCACTTATCAGATACACCCTATCTGACTAACCTAGCACTTTGCCACTTGCTGGCTGCACTACCACTGTTTATCGCCTTTATTTATTTATTTATTTATTTATTTATTTATTTGTTGTACTTATTATCTATTCTGTTGTCTCCTCTGTTCCGCGCTTTCCACTTCTCCCCCTTCCATGCACTTTCCCCTTTTCCCTTTCACATGCACTTGAGTGCTCTTAATGTCACCGAGCCCAGTAAGATCTTTGTTTGTGTTCTCCCCTGTTCCCCTCCCATTGCCTGGTCGCGCTCTGAAACACTTGTGTACGAGTGAGATATAAATAAAACGTCATATCATATATGAGTTGATTTATTAACTCTGAACTGAGTACTAAAAGGTAAAGTTGCAAATAGTATACTTGTAAAAGGGTTGGTTTATTAAGTGATTTCTTAACTGAGTATCACTGCATGACTGACAGAGTCTACTACCCTTGAATTACTGACTGTATTCTAAAAGTATTTCTAACCTGCTTTTACTCCCCAAGAATAAATGATTGCATTCTGAATGTCTAATAGGTTTGACTCACCTTGAACCGCTGATTGCTATCCTTAATAAGGTTATACTTTGGGTTGTATCACTTAAGTATTGAGTTGGTTTTTATAATTGTGTTTATATGATCTGGTATAGTACTTATTTCCCCAAGACTTATCTGGGCCTAATTGTATTTAAATAAACCATTTATTTTTACAATACATAGTGTTTCAGTGTTTCTTTGGACCATATGTATGCTACAATCACTTTGTGCCAAGCTATAGTCCTCTCCCTCCTAAGATAAACCTGGCTGCTCTGTCTACATTACCAAATGTTCTCAGGTACAGCCTTATACTAAGAGTGGTTTTATGTACTGCCTCAGATGTAATGTTTTATGAAGTCCTTATTTGGACTTAAAAAAAACTGTCCAAACACAGGCCCCTCCAGGGGATTAGAGGGGTAGGGAGCCTGGTATGGTAAGTGCAGATCTGGTGGGGGGGAGGAGGGGTCATGGTACACCGAGTGCAGGGGTAGACTGGGCAGGCAAGGCCTGGTGCCCTCTATGAGAGGGGGAGAGGGAAGGAAGAAGAGAAAAGGAAGTTCTTGAGAAGCTTCCAGAACTTAAGGAGGGGGGCAGGTAAGCCATTCCAGAGGGAGGCTTCTACGGAAGAGAGAGATCTTCCCCCCTCTCTCTGCTTCGAAAAGCATCTGATCTGCAGACATTTGGAGCTAGAAGACCAAAGGGCTCTAGCAGGGAGGTATTTTGGGAAAGAGAGTTGGATGTAGCAGGGTCCCAGGCCCCAGAAAGCCTTGTGGATGATGCAGAGGGTCTGAAACTTAATCCTCAGCATGGCTGGAGCGATGTGGTCCCTAGGCTTGAGGCCAAGGATACGTCTTGCAGTCCTATTCTGGATTAGTTGAAGGTGGGAAAGGGAGGATTTAGGCAGATTGAGGAAAAGGCTGTTGCAGTACTCCAGCCTAGGGAGGATCACAGCTCTGGAGACACTTCTGGTGGGAATGTGAGAAATGGAGACTGCCTCGGAGGAGGTGCAGCTGAAAGTGGGCCTTCTTGGCAAGGTCTAAGATGTGAGGTGAGAATGAGAGGAGTCAAAGATGACACCATGTTTGTTTGCCTCACAAGAGGGTGAGGGGAGAGGGCCCTTGGAGAGCGGCCAGAGAGAAGAAAGGAAAAGAGGGAGCCGGAGTCCCAATGAGAAGGATCTCATTCCTACTGGCATTAAGGCAGAGATCACGAGCAGCATGCCATGCCTGAATAACAGTCAGAAAGTCAGGAATGAGAGAGGAAGAAGAGGAGGAAGTAGAGGGAAGCTTGAAGGAGAGCTGCATGTTGTCCACATAACACTGGAAGTGAGGGGAGAAAGCGGAGATCAAATGGGCTAGAGGGCCAACGCAGATGTTGAAGAGCCAGAGCGAGAGGATAGAGTCCTGAGGAGTGCCTCTAGTGGAGAGTGTGATGGGAGAGAGAAAAGGGCCCAGTTGAACCTGGGATGGTCAGTCAGAGAGGAAAGAGGTCAACCAGTCCAGTGCCAGGTCCGTGATGACAAGGGAATCACAGAGATGATTTATAAGTGTGGCATGATTGACCATTACAAAGCCAGAGGAAAGGTCAAGAAGGATGAGAACGGAATGAGAGTTGGAATTAAGATTTGAGCGCAGGTCTTCACAGGTGTTCAGGAGTGCAGTTTCCGAGCCTCTGTCTGCTCTGAGGCCAGACTGGTGGTCGTGGAGACAACCAACAGATTCAGTGTGGTGGATCAGCTGGCAGATGACCAGCTTCTCCAAGAGTTTACTCCGTAAGGGGGTAATGGAGATATGGCAGTAGTTAGCCAGACAGGAGGGGTCGGCAGAAGGCTTTTTGAGGAGAGGGTGTACAAAGGAGTGCTTGAACGGTAGCGGGAAGGAGCCAGTGGCAAGGGAGTTATTGCAGAAATCAGCCAAGGCTGGAGCAAGGGAGGCAATGTTGTCCTTCATAGTCCTGGAGGAGCAGCGGGGCATCTGTTTGGAGGAGACTTTCAAAGAGAGGACTTGTCCAGACACCTCATCCGGTGGTATGAGCAAGAAAGAGGAAAGTAGGAAGGATGGAGAGAGGGGGGCCAAGGGAGGCCCGAGAGCAGGTGATGGAGAAGGGAGGGGTTTAGAGGAGACTGAGGACATGATTTCCTAAGTTTTGGATATGAAGTGAGAGGCCAGTGCAGTGTTGAGGGTCAGGGATGGCACATGAGAAGTGGAGACTGCAATAGAATTGGTGAGTACCGCCGTGGTAACTCTGTCAAAAAGCCCCATGGAGTCCTATATACTCATACAAAATGGGGATTTACACTGCCACGTGTAATCCAGCGGTAATTCTGACGGACCAAGTGGCAGTAACAGTAATTCAGTTGGCCGGTATTCCAGTGGATTTACTACCAGAATCCCTCCCAACTCCTAATAATGAGGCCTCCATATCTGTAAGAACAACTAAGAGGAATCTCCCAAACACTTTCTGGACAGACTTAAAATTTTTGGACTCAGCACATTCCAGTATAAAAAGCCGGTTGACGCTGCAAAAGAAGCAGTAGCAAATGCTTTTGGTATAGGTCTATACCCAAAGCTGCAACAGCAGCTCAAGATGATCTGCATTGGGTGGCAAATAAAGCCCTTATCTGAACTCTGTAGGCTACCGAATCACTGCCTCACTTGCCAAGAACAGACGAAGGATAACACTGAGAAAAAGCTCATGGCTTTGCAGCTGCAGCATCCCGAAAGGCAGACGTCCCAAAGGGGGGTCTTATAAGAGCAGCAGTAGCAGGATGGGTAGGGAAAGAAAAGAAGTAGAGATGCAGTAATAGATCACCAGGGAAATAGGTTTGTAAGTATGACAGCTTGCAATTATTGTAAACAGGAAGATCTCAAGATCAATGAACTCCCCAATTAACCCCCACAGATTTTTCAGCCCCCACTCCCAGATCCGCCCCTATCCCAAACCCAAATGCACTAGGGTTTACACCAAATAAGGTAGCGACTTGTACCCCAATCAAAGATCAATACTGGCACTGCTTGAGAGAGAATCTCATCATGAATGTACTGATACCTGTAGATCATGAAGGTCTGTAGGTACAATACACTATAGAATAACAAACCATTTCAGGTTTGGTAGACACCGGAGCAAGCAAATCAGCTTTGCAATCTGACTGTTTCCCTGACATCCCGCAGACTTTTGCTGTGTCCAATTCGAACATACCTCTACCACATCCCGTTACTAAACCATTATCCATTACCTTAGAGCCTATCACCGACAGACATTCTGTGTTCTTAAGCCCTTCTGCCTCCATTATTGTTCTAGGTTCTGACCTCTTTTGTAAACTAAATTGAGCATTTGTTGTGCCCTAAATGCAATATGTCTACATATCCCCCAAAGCAAGACAGAAGCCGTATTAGCCACTCTCCAAGACACTCCTTCCCTATTTCATGAACCGAAGTATATTTATCGCCAGCATTTGCTGAGTTATTATCTTTGGTTCCTGACTGCCTGTTGTTAACACAAAATGATTGGATATGATGTATCTATTGTGCAGAACGAGTCCAAATACCAGTTAAGCAAATGCCCAGAATTCCCCAGTACCATTTGCGTACAGGCAATAATGGATAGCTAGCCCCCATATTGCAGTGACATTTGAAACAAGGAATTTTAGTCTCGACAAGTCATGCCTGTAGTACTCCAATACTTCCCCTAAAGAAACCAGGAAAGAACAACTATCATTTGTCCAAGACTTCTGTGCGGCTAATGCAGTTGCGCTATCCTCATACCCAATGGTCCCAAAGACTGCCACTATATTGCCCTGCATTCCATCATCAACTACACATTTTCCCACTGTAGATCTTTGTTCTGCTTTATTTTCTGTTCCGATACACCCAGACAGAAGATATCGCTTTGCCTTTTCTTATCTCATAATCTTGTACACATGGACCCGCCTTTCCCAGTGGTACACAGATTCTCCACCCTTGTTTCCCCAACAATTAAAGAAGGATCTTGAAGATATAAAACGTTCAGGACAATCTGTGTTGGTATAGTTGATGGACAAAATCCTATTAGCTTCAATTTCTTGTAACGCTTGTAAACAAGTATGTTAGTGGCAATGACTGCTTAAGCTGACAAGGGTCACAAAGCATCTAAGAAGAAGTTACAGTTATGCACTATTTCGGACACAATATTACTGTGGGCTGTTGACTAGTAAACACACTATAACTATCGTCAAGGTACTAAGACCTATGACTATCACACAGAGTTGCTAATTCTAAAGAATGCCATGATATTGCCAGCAAATGATCTTATGTTTTGTGAAACTTGTCAAATTATTACTTTCTTTTATTTGTGTTGTATTGGTTAAGTAAAGCTTTTAACTTAACACATTTTAAAACATACAGTTATCAAATTTACAAAAGTTAATTACAAGTCAAACATAGCGAAAAAAAGAGAATAAACGAATCAATTAGAGCATTACATAAAAGAGCTACAATTGTATCGGAATAAAAAGAAAGAAGTATACAAATTATCGCAATTCCTAATACAAATATAAAATCAGACACAAGCATCATTAATGTCTCAAATTCATATCATTCATTAAAAAAAGGAAAACCACAAAGCATTACTAACATCATGGATCACATATCATAGATATCCTTTTAACAATTTCGATCCACATATGGTATAATGTAAAGTTCATGATGGTACTTTCACCTGAGTACAAAAAACTCCACATTTGGTCCGATTGGTAGTTATCAATTTGATATCTTAAATTTAAAAAGTCTTTAACGTGCTCCTCATTTAGTTTAATGCATTTTGTGAAGAGATATCTGGCTGTTTCTATCTTACAACCACATAAATAGCATAATTGCCTATCATATGCTATTTTCTTCCACGCTCCAATATGGGATAGTGTAGAAAGTAGCTCCATTCTAAGCAATAGAATCAATCTTCTAACTCTGTGATCAAAATGGTTAGTCAGATATTTGCATGGGGTGTCAACTTGAAAACCTTGTTTAACATAATGTTTAACATAAAACATATATTTCCTTTGTTTCCCCAGTATGTTCATACGATCATCTCTGTCCCATATATCTACACATTTAACCAGCCTTTTCTCATTGTCAGAAATAGGTCATGTATTCTGATATTCAGAGTTTATATCACAAAAAAATCTATGAACTTCAGGTAACCATTCATGTAACGTATTTCCAAATTGGTAGTTTGTAGCATAATATCAAACTTGATGAGGATAGAGCTGCATGAGAAGCTGCCACTCAATAATCGAATACAGAATATTCCCTTAGCAATCTTACAGTGTGTTCAACTATATAATACCCAGTTCACAAATGATACCCTCAGTTTCTTTCATTGTGTACATTTCTAAATCGTAGCAGGAGCTATGGATTAAGCAAGTCTTATACAGTTTTAAAAAGCCCTCTATCGAAAATCTGCCTTTATTTTCAATGAAATATATCTTTTTATTTCGCTCATTTTCAAAGAGTTGGATATACACATGTCCAAGTAAATATAGGATCTCACAACCTCAATTATCTAATTGGCCATCTTCCACTTCCATTTGGGATCTTTTCTTTTTCCCAATCGAATTATCATCATTTTTGTTTTCTGATGGTTATGAGTAAGCTCTTTTCCAAGGAGTGGTCGCATGAAGATTCTATGCTCCTTTGTAGTCCAATCTGCATCTTATCCATTCAGAGGGGGTTGTAAGCATACCAACCTATTTTTCTGCTTGTCTATTTTAGGAGGGACATTTCTGCATTTTTCTAGGTGAGATCCCATTTCCAAAACATATACATTATACATAGTCAGTGCCAAGGGGCAACCTTTTTTCAATCCTAAATTAGTATCCATGGTATCAATGAAGATGCACTCTTGGTCCAACCTAATTAGAACTTTAGTGTTGGTATAGAATTCCCTGATCAAATATAATATCATGGGATTCATATTCCACATTTTTAATTTTGCCCATAATAAATTGCGATCCACTGTGTCGAATGCTCCTTTGAAATTCGCCTTCATTTTTCTTCAGTGAGTCGCTTCTTAAATAAGACAGTGTCCAAAGATTAGTTAAAACAGCCATATTTTTCATAAAACCATTCTGTTGGTTGGAGAGCATATTGTTATTTTGTTCTATTAATTTATCTCTGGGAGTAGCAGTTTTGCAATGATCTTGGAGCACACATCTGTCATGGCTAACAACCTATAGTTAGCTGGTTAGCTCTAGCCCACTTTTTAAATATAGGAATTAAGATTGAGGCTTTCCAGCTGGTTGGTATGAAGCTCAAATCATTACAGTAGTTAACTAAATTAAATACACCAGAGCCTTTATCATATTCTGAATAAAATGAAAAAGCTTTCGCTAAAATAAAATGAGCATTATCGAATGCTTCAGCTCCAGAGCTGCCAGGCTATAAGAAGAAATGTTCCCTATATTGTCATTAGAGAAACAGGGTTTCATTAGCCATCCTTTCACAAAAACATTGGGAAAACTACTGACTACTTGTCTTTTATAGCACAGCCCTAGATCTGATAGCTGCATGGTATCTTGGAGCTTTAGCTGTAGCCACACTCGTTGAGCATAAATGTGAATGTATTGTACTAGGTTCTCAATTAGAAGTAGCTGACCTTCATGCCATTGCTGCATTGCTGTTGAAGACAACACAACACCTTTAATTTTCCCATTTGACCAAGCATAAGTTGCAGCTCTTTGTCACACATAATTCACACATGCTGTCCAGGCCTGAATCCAGCTTCCATACTAACTACTCACTTGATGGTGAACCTCATGACTGTGTAGCCATCACAGACAAGCTCTTACAACCGAGAAAAGACCTCCTTGACACTCACTTACTTAGTACATTTAGAGGATGGGTCATGTTTCTGAGATCAAACAAGGAAATTGACAGGAGGGTATATACTATTTGTTCTACCCAGACATAAATAAAAAGTGCTGAACTACCCTACCTAAGGTTTTTCTGACCTACGTTTCAGAATTATTAGCCATAACTAGACCATGTCTATTAGCATATTAACAGAGTGTAACCGTTTGATGCCAACTCCTGCTATGCCTTTGGTGTAGTGCATATTTTAGGGCAGCTTTGGAGGCATAGAGGGTCTTTGACATCATCAGGTTCCCTGTTAAAGAATCAGCAATGTGTAGCATCACCTTTAGACACCATAATGTTCCATGAACAGTTTTCACTTTGTAAAGTACGCAACATGTCATCCAATTAATTGTGGAATTTCATGCAAGAAAGCTTTAGCAGGACAATTGTCATCCCTCAGGCTGAATATGCATAACGGGCAGATTCAGATGTGGAACCCTCCATTCCTTTCCCTAGAATAATTAGCACTTATACAAGGAGCTGCCCCAGAATCAGAAAAAGGGTATTTGTCTAGGATGGTCTGTCACTTGCACTCTGATAACCTTTGTTGAGCAGGACATGGTCGACTCATGTCAAAAATATACTCGTACTCTACTTGTCTCTAATTTATCACAGACTGGAAGGAAAGTGAAGTTTGATTGACACTCTGAATTAAGATTAGAGGAGGCAGGCTTTTCTGCTTTGGTGCAGGATTATTGTAATTAATGTATTATCTGCCAGCAAAATAATGTTGGCAAGACAGTTATAGTTAAAGTGGCACCAGGAGCATAGTAAAGCCCTTTTGGACCTTTTACAAACCTTCAGGCTAACTTTATCTAACTACAAAAATGCAAGTGCCTCCAGTATTTATTGGTACTGGTTGATACATTCTCAGGCCGGGTAGAAGCCTATACATGACACAAAGCAGATCAAAAAGTAATCAAAATTCTGGTTAAAGACTTTGTACCTTGATTTGGTGTGCCGGTCAGCATAAACTGTGATAGATCCACACAATTCACTGAACAGCTGGTGAAGGAATACAGAAAATTCTGCCCTTCCCACTTCTGCTCCAATCAACAAGGACAGTGGAGAGAAAATGGATAGACATAAATTTAACTACCAAATGTTTGCTAGTATGTATATGCGGTTTAAAGCAAGCTCAGCTTGTATTGCATCAGAATTCTGCAGGTTTTGATTAGGGAACCAGTGATATTTATTCAGAATGCACAGTATTTCTGCTCATCCATCTAACCTGGGAGAATGGTTTAAGGATTGTATGAAATAGGTATAAATACCCATCGCCTTTTATTTCGCAGATTGAGTCAAACTGGCACAGGGTAATTTTTCTGTGCCATGTAATCAAGAGTGTGGGGATTTTCTAAGGAATTAAACTTGCTCTCATTTAAATAGCTATTGGCTTCACAGAAAAACACATTATCCATCAAATCTACATTAGGCTATGTTAAGAATGTCTTCTTATCACATCTTAATGATAACTATTTAGATGAAAACACTTTGGGTAAAATTTAATGAGATTACAAGTCACAAAGAATTGTGCACAGCCTGAACAGAAGTGCTAGCTTTATCATTGCGCACACAGTTCAGGAATGTATTTTGGGTTGAACTGAAATGACCTCTCATCTGATTTGAAATGCAGTTAGATGCCCTTTTTTTAATTTCCCACTACAAAATCAATGTATTTTGGGGCACCCTTTCTATAGCACTCCCCTTCTGTTACTTATCAGGAGAATAGTTCTAGATATCATCTATCATTTGGGAGGAATTGTCATACTCACGATGAATTGATCTTTAATGACATAGAGGCAGCAGAGACCCTCTCAGATTGGAAATCTCCCAGTCAGCAAGGCCCCTCCTGATCTGCTTTCATGAAGTTAGGACTGCCACTGGTTCAGTTGATTCCAATTCCCTTATGTATTAGACCTTGCTATCTTCAAATTCTATCCATACTGAGGCCCCATCCAATAGGAACAGGTGGTGTTTTTTTCCTGCAGCTTTTCGAGTGTTAAAATCCTATCACCTATCTTCTCCCACTTTTTAAAGTGTAAAATATATCCAGGCTCATGTCATGATTATGTCGCACTATTCTAATTGGTAAAGACCTTTCATTGGCTCACCCAACAATCAGACACTCCTAGAGAAAACACATCCAATCCTCAATGAAGATTGTAAAATCTATATCTGTGACCAGTACAAAAGGTGAGGCATATTCTTCTCTTAATACTTTAAATGCTAAATAGTTTTAATTCCATAATTCACAGTAGCACCCAGTTACCTCACTGAAAAATTGATTTATGGAATCTGTCCTCGCAGACGCAATTCTGGGTGTATGACATTAATGTATAGCATATTCATTTCTAAATGTATGGGTATTAATCATTTACATTTTTGATAAGTGTAGGGACTATGAATTTGGTTTCAGATTAAAGACAATAATTTCAGCTTAGAAACACACTCTTTGTTTTTTCTTGAGGTCATATGGTTCCAAAGTTATGATCCAAAATGTTTCTATGTGTTATGTAATGTTTGAATCATGCACTGGATTTACCCTATAGACAGCATCTAATGGATTCAAAATGAGATCATCTGCTTTCTTTGTTATCCTGGATTAGTTTAACAGATGACTTGCTTTATTGCTTGGCAGAGTTCAAATGTGCCACATTAGCTGAAAGAATTTTCCTTTGAGGTTCAGCAATAAAAACAAACTGGTTCAGACCAATAGATGGTCATCTCTTGGAGGCCTATACATTTGATTTGGTTTTAAAACCGTTAGAATATTTTGCTAACATTCTTCTCTCCCAAGGAGTTTCCAATGGAGGAGTCTGCACTGAGATGAAATGCTGGTCAACTTGAAGTCAGCACAATATCAGGCTGAATTTAACACAAGTATTATTCAAACCAATACAAAAAAATATTTACACAATGATATATCATGTTATACCCACCATGTTTTTATAAACGACTGTGATTGGGTAGTTTGATTCGAGGTCTGCCTCTTAGGCCTTGCGCCCCTGGTGGTATCAAAATTGATTGTGTCACGTCTGTGCGAAACAGGTTTTACGGAGGAACCACTACCCCTCCTCCGAGGTTGTAGACAATTTGATGAAGATTTCACACTGTGACTGCGCCACACATATTATGCCAGTATTGAAAAAATTATTAGGTCCACTGAAATAATATACTGATGCTGGTTGAATGTCACATGTCTCCCGTAGGAGGCCCTTTTATTTTTGACACGTGTTTCGGCTCATTCTGAGCCTTTCCCAAAACAGGGAATATATTTTGATCATTAAATCACATCATTGTGTTTGTTCAGATGTACAGCGCAAATGAATAATCTGTGCTTTAGTCCCTGGGTTCGAATCCCACCTGCAAAATGCAGCTGCTCCCTTATCCCACGTGTCTCTTAAGTTCCAGAAGCTCCTCACAACCTTTCTTTTCTTTTCTTCCTTCCCCCTCCACCTCTCCTGCTAATGTTCCCATCTTCCACAGACAGGCGGCCTGGTTCCCTTGCCCAGTCTACTCCTGCAGTTGGTCTCCCCTGACTCCCTCGCCCCTCATCCTGCACTTGCCCTCATGGCCCCCACCCACCTGCACTTGTCTGGCCAGCCTGAACCCTTGGAGCCATTCCAGCCTCTTACCTCACACTTAGCTTGTGGACCCCCCCTTCCCCTGACTCTCTGGTTTCCCTTGGCCCTGTCCACTTGGCCTCCCCTGGCAACCTCCTCTCATGGGCCCTTCAGCCGTGTTCCTGCACTTCCCCACTTCATCTCCCCCCTGCACTTCTCATTACTGCACTTGCATGAGCTGAATGTGTCAAAGCCTATTATGATCACTACTTTTTTGTCCTCCCTGTCCCGTCCTCCCACTTGCCTTGCTGTGCTTCTAAACACTTTTTTATAGGCGCATTATGAATGACCAATAAAAAATGTAATAAAAATAAAAAATGTTGTGCATCGCAATGTATGGTAAATCAAGATTCCTAGTCCGACCCAGAGCTGTGGCTCAATGAACCTCTGCAGCTGCAATGTATTAGGACCTAAGAGCAAAGGTCAGATAGCATTGGTAAGAAATAGAATGTGTTTTTTGGTGGGGTTCGAGGGCTTTCTATAGAGGTCTCAGTATTGATCTCTGTAAGTGAGCTGTTTTTGGGTTAGTGTTGTCCCATCCCATGATATACATTATATCCTTTAAATACATGGCAAGACTTACAATGTATTTTGGCCAATGGAGTAGGAAAGGTTGGTAGAAATGCCTCTTGTTATCCAATAGGTTCCTGAACCTTTAAGGGATTTTACCTCTGGTCCAGCAGACAATTGATGTAGGGAAACAAACATATATTTTGCTAACTGTGCTTGAGGAGGAGAAAATGGATTTCCAAGTCGCATACTGGTATGGAGCCCTCTACATGCAATGTGTTTAGCAACTGAAAATATAAAGGAAATACCTTCCGTTTGCTAGTCATGAGTCTAACAATATTGTTTATTACATTAGCAGGAATAATATGTTATTGTAGATGTAACACTAAAAGAGGTCAATGCTTACTTTGCCAGACTTCTTATGACACCCGAGACTAGAATATTTTATTTCAAACAAAAAGATTATGATATTGCTAAAAAAAAGTTTAGATTTATTCCCTGATAAAAAAATTAAATGTTTTGGTTGTACAGACGTGCAAAAGGGGAATGCTAAAGAAATGTGTTGTTTTTTTTCATTTTTTCTTTTTAAGTTGTTTGTCTTTATGTCTCATTATTCAATTGTTTTATTTTTTCTTAATTCCTTTTTTAACCATGACCTTTTCTTTCTAGCTTGCACATTATAACATGGAAATGTATTTGTACATTAAATGTCATCATGTGACCACGGAGATTTTGGTCACATGATGTTGTTAATCAATAAGCCAGTGCGGCATTGGATGCTTGGCTCTGATGATGCTGACCTAAGTGCTGGGAGGCATCACATGGTCTGGGCAATTGAAAAATTAACTACTCTGGACATGAATGTGTGTCTGAAAAGTTACAGGCATGTCAGGAAAAAGATGAGTAACACCAGGTTACCTCCTGGAATCAACATTTTCAGAAGGTTCTGGGTCAGGTGATTGGCCCAGCAGATGCATCTGGGCCGACTATTGAAAAGAACAGAGAAACGGGAAAGGAATTAGCAGGACTTTACTTCCATCGCAGAGCGAAGCATCTTCCGAGAAATAGTCAAGGCATTCTTTGGAGTGTTTTATGCTAAAATTCAAATTCCTTCTTGTCATTATTTGGTAATTTATGTACTCAGGGGTCTTGTGCGAGGGAGCAGGTGGCTGCTAGACGTACAAAGGGCATATACTGTACGTTTTTTTCTGTTGTGTTGCGATGCAACAAACTTACGTCCTTTGCCACTCAAATTATCTCTGACAATCCGTCGTAAAAGCAGGATGTCTATCTCAGCTCATTATCAAGCCTGCATGATTTCAGTTTGCTATATTGTACTCCATCTTCAGTGTTCCAAGCATTGAACACTTAAAGGGGAGATAAGTTAACAAAACTGGGTTTGAGTTTGTCAATATAGAATGGAGATGCAGTTGTTTCTCACCTGTAGAGTAAACACAGGTAACTTCTGGTTTGTTGCCACTCTGAACTCACTTCACTAACAAGCAAAAACACTACCTGGATTCTGCTGGTTGCAACTTTTGGCAGGATCATGATATGTTCGGTATAAAAAACTAATTTTAGTTCCACATGCCACTGTATCAATCACCTGTCATCCAGCCCTTGGATGGTGGTCGCTAGGGCTTTTTCTATGCTTTCTGCCCTTAAAGTCTACAAGTATCTTGGTAAGTACATAGACATCTCCTTGGTGAATCGTGAAATCGACTCAATACCACAATCTGTATCTGGCTCTGACTGAGCCATAATGTTGTTGGTTACCAGACATTTGGTCGAAAAAATTGGTCGACCAGACAAATGGTCGAACCAATTTGGTCGAAAACCAAATGGTCGAATTTTTTTTTTTTTTTTATTTTAACCCTTTTTTTTTTTTTTGGGGGGGGTCCCCCCCTAACCCCCTTTTTTTCTCTAAAAGCCCCTTTTTTTACAAAACGAAAACCCGAAAAATAAATATATAAATAAAAAAAAAATTTCGACCATTTGGTTTTCGACCAAATTGCGTCGACCAGTTTTTTTTCGACCAATTGACTGGACACCAATGTTGTTTATGGCAGAGGTTGTATTTTCTTCTTGCGAGACATAAAAACACTAGGTTCAGGAGATACAGGTTTTATTTATTTTATTTATATCGCGGCCAAGCCCGCAGCCATCAGGGAGCGCACAATTAGACACAGACATAGACGGGACATCAGATTGCTAACTCAAAACCTAGTTAACTGCTTATTTAAAGATGCTTCTTTTCAGTGCTTTCCTGAAAGTCATGCAGTTTTTTCACTTGTATTAAATCCAACAGTAATCTATTCCATGACTGAGACGCTTTTACAGGAAAAGATTGCACTAACCCATTTGCTCGTTTGGACGGAATACATACAATCTGCCCTGATGCCTCTGATCTTAAGGAGCGACCTGGAGTATAGTGAGTGATCTGTTTCTTTAAGTAGGCAGTTGTTAGCCCATACCATGGTCATGGAATTAAAGGTGATCCTGTCCTCGAGAGGTAGCCAGTGGAAGGTTTTCCTATCTGCTGTGATATGTTCTATTCTGGCGTTTCTGCCTAACAATTCTTACAGCGTTATTTTGAATGATTTGGCACTGAGTTATACAGCCCTTGCTTACTCCTATTAGTAGTCGGGTGCAGAGTTTTTGTGCAGAACAAGGTCTAACCTGCTTGGAGTGCCTGGAGTCCTGTTTCTATTGCCATCCTTTGAAAGCCCTTAAAACCTGACCCCCATCGCAGAGCGGCCGCGGAGTCGGGTGCAGAGTCTTTGTGTAGAACGAGGTCTAACTTTGCTTGGAGTGCCTGGATTCCTGTTTCTATTGCCATCCTTTGAAAGCCCTTATAACTCGACCCCCGCCACAGAGTGGCCGTGGCGTCGGGTGCAAAGTCTTTATGGTCTTTGGGCTCTGTTGGCTGAAAGGCTCCTAAAGACAATCTTTGCCTGCTACAGAAGATGAACATTCTACTGGTGCTGCTACGATGCCACATACAAATGCTGATATTTCATTGAAAAAGAAAGCCATCTTGGCTAAACAGCGATGGCAGGAAAAACAGGCTTTTTTGTCCAAAAGAGAGGAGCATAAAACAGTAAATCCACAGCTGCCTGCTCCAAGAGTTGCACGCCTCTCAATGGATATAACAGAGATTGAGATGCTCATGCACAATCATGAGAAGTGTGTGGTGAAAGGGGTGTAAATAAGAGCAGAGAGGGCCTTACTACTTCAACACCCTACACCAAAACCCCATTGAATCAATCAATGAAATTCACCTTCTCGCCAACATTGACCCTCAATGATAATTTAGTACCATCTCAGACATATAATACAGTCCCAAATGGAAATCTTGGCAAGGATTTAGCCAAAAGTAGCGAGAAATTGAACAACAAATGCCAATGCAGCCCCTTAAGAAGTGGTCAAACACTCCCCATACCAACGACTATGCTAGACTTGCAGAATATGCTACTAGCAATTACATCATAGGTGATGATTCCATTCTTGAAACTATTTGAAGCTACTAAAGATACTATGAAAGATCAAGCCACTTTATTGGCACTTATTCATTCGAAACAAATATATGCTGAATCATTCATGTTGAAAACACAAGATCGGATAAATAAGGAAGCAGAGGCAAGCCTAATACGGCAGACCCGTTTATTCGAGATTGCGAGGAATGATCGTGCAGACAAAGCACAGAAGACCAGTGCGATACTCACAATGCTGAATGACAAAAACATTGAAAAAGAGCGAGCTTCTGGAAAATTCAATTAGTACCAAATGAATTCTCACATGCGCATGCCCACTACTGCGAATGCCACAGACCTCCATCATATAATACAAGCACGATCATTCCAAAATTTATAAATCAGACAGACAGTACTATTCCAATTCAAAACAAACATAGGAATGTATCATCGGAACACGATCAAGTGGCTACCGCTACTGATCCCAAGGCAAGTATTGAAGTAAGAGTTGTGTCGCTTCAGAATATAACAACCGTAGCGCCTAGTCTCACCAAGAAAGAGACCTTCAACGTATTTGCAGCAAAAAACAAGAAAAAACTAAAACAACAAACAGAAAAACAAAACAACAAAAATAAACTCCAAAGGCTCAAGAGCTTTTTTGAGAAATATACCTCAGACAACTATAATGAAACATGGTATAAAAAAAGATATCTTTGCACAACAAAGAAAGAAAATAGAACCCAGTATTCCAGAGAACATAGAAAAACAGATATAGGGCCTCATTACGACTTTGGAGGTAGCCATGCTGCCTCCAAATTAGTGTCCGGTTTCCCTGAATGGGGAAATACCGGGCCATTCCGAGTATGGAGGGCCCGGTATTTCCTCCTTCAGGGAACCTGGGCCCGGTCCTTCCCCATTCCCATTGAGCCCTCATAGGGCTCTATGGTAATGGGGAGGGAGCTAACAACGGGCCCATTATGAACGGGCCCGTTGTTAGCTCCCTGGTCCCCTCGCGGGACCCGCTATGGACGTCTGGAAAAACCAGACATCCAGAGCGGGTCCCGCGAGGGGGCCTAGTAATTGTGCGGAATGGGTTTAATGGCACCGGCACCATTACCAGCGCCGTTAAATCCATTCCGCACAAGTTATAATGAGGCCCATAGACTACCGGAAGGAAGTCGATTATCATGGAAGATCAAATTCAACAACAAATATTACTACATTTTTCAACCCACACAATCGCTGAACACGAATCAATGAGTGTGATCTATATAGAGGAAACCAACACTTTGCTTATAAATATTGATCAATACGAAGAAGGAACCTCCACTGATTCTGTTAATGTAGAGCTTTCATGTGAGGATATCTCAGATTCTAATCTAGATACCATATCTGACGATTACTCAGAATGCATCGATATAACATCTGCTTCTGAGGCTTCAAGAAATGAAATCATTGAATACAATACCTCAGGATATCGTGAGAAGAAGATTAAAAGGAGCACACCACGGAAAGACACTTCTCTGAAGTTACCTATCTTTTTAGATCATAGAAGACAGCCCATTGTAAATCGACTAAAATTGGAAAGATTGGAAAATATTCATGATGGTTTGATACTGAACAGGACCAATGATCTGCGCTTGTTACCTGCAATTCCGCAACTGCACCAGATCCATTCTCATGATATAAAGTTAGTTTATTTTCTTGATGACCTCTCGCTGGAATCATCGAGTTGAGTTTCATTCCAATCAGTAACAGCTCTCATTATGCAACATGACAAGCAGTTATATTACTTAGGATTCATCTGTAACTACTTTAATTCATTCAAGTGAAAGCAGAGAATCCAACATCAAACAAAAGGTGAAACATGAAGAAGAATATAGAAGAAACCGTCCAATGACGAATAAAGATAGCGAAAAACACCTGCTTGTAGAACAGCATTTGAGGACCAAAATCTGTCAATGAGATGATGGAACGAAGACCGGCCGCAATACATCCCTAGTATGAACTTCACAAAGCACTTTATATGGAGAGACATTCAATACACAGACGATACATCAAATGTCCAATATGAAGATCAGAGATAACAACTACGGATCGAAACACAAGGTGTGATCTCACTATGTTCATGGAATACCAGGGGTCACTCACATTTGTTCCAACAGAATAATAGTCATTTAACTAGGCTCCAGATAATATGCTTGCAAGAAATCTGGTTAACAATACAATCAGTCTGTGAGGGATACATATCATTTGTTAATCCAGCTATCCAACGCAAACAAGGTAGACCATCAACGAGTCTGCTGACATTGATAAACGTAGATGCCAATATGGAAATCATAGAATCCAAAAATGTAAACTTGTGGATACAATTGACCCTACTAAAATACCAGTCTCAGAAGCTGGACAAAGAGGTAGAGACGAGGGTCCATCCGGTGAAAAAAACCTTGGTGTTACTAAATTTATATTGGAATTCACTGGCAATAAATGACAAAGTATTTATAGACACTGTATTTACAGCAATCAATCAAGTGGTGACCAAATATCCTCACCTGGAAGTTATCATATGCAGTGACATGAATTTCCACCTTTACGATCAAATTGGAGACAGCTATGAAAAATCTAATTTACCACCCAGGGTGCGATGGTGGCCGAAAGAAATAGAAGATAGAAATCTGTTTCTCATCGCTAGCCCGAGAGACACCAGCGGGAGTTTAATTCCAACATGGTCAAGATGGAAGATGACTGCAATCATTGATTACATCTATACTTCAGAAGGAATCAAAGCGAAAATACAAAAGACAGTAATTTCGAATGTCAACACCAGTGATCACCGAATGCTCTCAATAGCATGGTCAGTGTTAACAATAAACAAAACCAAATTCATCTTACCAACACTGGAGACGAATAGCCGATTAAAAAGACTGCGACTGACCAAAACTCAGGTGGGAATGTTGGTACACAACTTCAAAAACACCAACTGACAAGGTCTTGAAAAATTTAAATATGAGTGGCTCCTCTCCTCGTTCCAGCAATCTCCAAATCAAGACGTTAAGAACAGAAAATAATAGACTCATTGTTTTAATCTTGAAATAAGAGAAAAATTCAGAACGGTATAGAGGAGGACAAATACACACTCATGAAACGAAAAAAGCAGCGCTATGCAAATTGGATCAAATCACATAAGCATACTCTAATACAACGGGATGGAGAAAACATGTTAGCTGCGTTAAAAAGTCGAAATTCAAGAAATCTGTGGAATCTTCTAAATCAGCGAACCACTCATGCTGCAGAATGACCCCTGATGTCTTAGAAACTAGAGTTATATTAAAAAAAGACCCAAAGAGTGTGAAGAATCTTTGGTGACTCAGAATAACAACTGGGTGTTAGACTTTGAGTATGATGATATCCGGATTATAATAAACAACTTGAACATCTCTCGCGCACATGGCCCAGATGGCCTGTCCAACGGCCATATCAAACATAATCCAACACAATGGGCAGAATTTTGTGTGCACATCTTTCACCTAATAGAGGAAACAAACAAAATTCTGAAGACATGGCAACGTGCAATATTGATCCCCAACTTTAAACAGGGCGACAGAAAGAACCCGGGTAACTACTGGCCTATCGCCTTGCTTGATCCCCTGGGTAAAGTCTTTGCTGCGTTTCTGCTCAAAAAACTTTCAGCATGGGCGGTTACCAACAACCTGTAACGCTCACCTGGCTCCCACGGAGGCGCTGGTCTAATCTGGGTTGCTGTGGCCTCTTCAAGCGTGAAGTGCAGAACTCGGACCACCGATTGAACAGGACCCCAAAATCTTGCTTGTCTGGCCCGTAGGAATATCCTTCTGCAGATGAGAAAGGGGAATTAACTGTCTGCAGAATAGTGTGCTTGCTTCCCCTTTTCCCCCCTTCGTTCTTCTCTGACTACCTCCAAAAACCCCCGGTTTAAGCTCACCTTATGGTTTGGAAGGATGAACTCTCCATCCTGCTTCTGGTGCGTTCGTCCAGTTACTTCACTGGTTTCCAGAATGGCGCTGGCAAAATCCACTTGACTTTTCGGAGCGATACGCCGTAAGCATGAAGATTCAAAAGTTCAAGTGTGAGCCTCTTTTAATGTTGTCTTCCTAACCTGTGATCTGTCCTTTATTTCAGGTGCAGAACGAAGGCAATGCGTTGAGGGGTTAAATTGCCGACGGTAAAATCAGGTGAGTTAGTGATGAGGGCGACCCCTCTCAATGTCTTTATAATTCCCCAGTAATGTCTTTTGTCCTTTCCCCATAGGGGCCGGGGTGCGGTACCTGCCAAAGAAGCGGCGCCGACCTGAAATGTGGAATGGTTCACCACGAAAAGCCGGTAAGTATTATGGCTGAAAATTCGGCTTTCCTCCTGTGTTCCCTCTGCTCATCTTTTGTCTCTTCTTCTCTCCCCTAGGTGCAGAGATGTGGCGACCGGTGCTGACAGCCGCGATGGAGCCGGGAGATGTCTCGAGGACAGGTGAGTGAAGCGTGGCGCTGCAGCGAGCAACGCAATGCTTTTAAATGGAAGTCTCTCTTCAAGAATGCTGGCGTGAAGATTCCGGATGCAGGTAAGAAGTTTGAATAAGTTCTTGGTTTTCACCTTTCTCTTCTCTTCTTTCCTTACAGGTGTTCCAGGTTCGAGGCGGGCGTGGCTGGAGTCCAGGAGCAGGAGCAGACACGGTGAGCGTTCAGCTGCTGGGATGCAGAACAACGCGAAGCACGTGTGGCTGTCCGGGCGTGGCTTAAATAGCCTTGGAAGAAGTCCCAGGTAAGTATTCTTCCACAGCCCCACCCAAGTAACAAAATAGTCCCTTCAGAAAAATAGTCCCTCCTAAGCCTCATTTGGCTTGGGTCTTCATGCAGCATGGTCTGCATCAGGTGAGTATGCAGCATGGTCTGCATCAGGTAAGTGCACCAAACACTTTCCTTTATGAGCCTGGCGCCTATGGCGCCAGGACTGATGTCCAACATGAGCCTGCGCCAAAGGCGCCAGGACAGAGTCCAAAGAGCCCCTATAAGGGGCCGCTGGGCTTTTACCCGGGAGCATGATGCCTGCTCCCGGGGGTGCTGGGCCTGGCCTGGTGCTCCGGGGGTAGGCATCATGACACAACCACCAAGCAGTAAGACAAACAGGATTTATCAAAAAGGTGGGGACAAACATCAATTTATTTCTATTAAACCTTCTAAAACTTGAGGCTCTAAGAACCAAAACAAGAACTTTTGCAGCATTTATTGCTCTCTGCCTTGCTTTTGACATGGTCAATAGGCAAGCATTGTGGATCAAATTGAAAGCCTGGAATTGCCCAAGACACATCATGGAACCTATAAAACAACTTTACACAAATACTTCCATCCAAATCTGCATGACAACCGATGGAATAACAACAGCACCAATAAAAACATGGAATGGTTTGAAACAGGGCTGCCCCCTGGCGGCGACCCTATTCAACCTTTTTACTTCTGATTTTGATGAATGTATGCAACTGAGAGTAACAAATCCACCAAAAATCAACTCAGTACACTTATCATCTATGATGTACGCAGATGATATTGTGATCGTTGATAAAACCCCTAGAGGTTTGCAGCTGAGCCTTAACCAGTTTGAAAGTTACATGCAACAAAACGAATTGAAGATCAATCCAGAAAAATCTAAGACCATGTCCCTAACTAAAATCATGAAAAAGAGAAACAACAACCCTGCATGCTTCCTACAAACCAAAAAATTGGTACAAGTTGATACATTCAAATATCTGGGTATGTGGATTAATCAATCGAAAAAAAGGAGTCTGAATGGGCTGCTCAGCTAAAATCGAAAGGCCCATTCATTAGCAAAACAAGGTGCACTTATTCATCGCAAATCTGCAAAATACTCTATGAAACCAGTTATACTATTTTTTAGACAAAAAGTTGCAGCAATCTTGGCATATGGAAGTGAGACCATGGTGAAAAGTGATAATCTAATATGGCAGCAGTTAGAGGCAATTTTCTCAATAAAAGTACTAACCCTCCCGCCAGCTTTTCCGATGCCACGTATACGATACAAAATAGCAACACAATCACACCTATCTAATGTGACTTGGAAGCAATTGGATCTGTACCGAAAAATAGTGAGTGAAGATCAAATTCCAGCACTTGATATCCTTCGCCCCAAATCCACGAACTGTAATGCTGCAGTCTTACTTGAATGGAAAAAGGCCATGGAAGAAAAGCTATGCATGTCAGATATTTCGATTGAAATGTTAACACCACGCCCACAACGGGCTAAAAAGTGGATCATGAGAAATGACTGGATAAATACGGTAGATCATAAAGCATAATATCGAATGGATCTAAAACATGATCATGAGATAAGATCAATAAATCATCTGCCAAAATACCTTGTTCTATTTCCAGATCAGCGGATCGAGACACATTCTTGAAATTACGCCTGTATCTCTTACCAACAAGAGAACTTTTAGCAAATACAAGACAACTTCCATACAATGAGGCTTACTGTCGATTCTGTAATCAAAAAAGAAACTACAGAGACACATTATCATATAATCATGGAGTGCACGGCCCTCATGCAGAAGCACAATCTCTTTAGAAAGCTCTTTGTGTTACCTAATATCCAGATGGAACCGAAAGAACGATGGACACAAATTCTCCTAGGGATTAATAGGAAATTACTTTATACTATTGTTCACTTCTGGAACAATATTATGGAAAAACAAAACACATAGGAATGAATGACTTACACTAATGAATTTTAAGATGTTCTGAAATGTATGTACAAAAATGAAGTTTAGAAATAAACAATATAATTATAACAAAAATAAAATAGGGCATTTCCATAATCTAGCCTGGAAAGGATTGTGGCCCTTGCAATGTTTGCACTCTTTTAGTTCCGGTATAGTCTGATATGTTTTAGCAATCTCAGCTGGTGCTGACAGTTTCTATTCAAGTTATTGACATGCGTTTATGCACTCAGTGATTCTTCTAAGTATATACCAAGTGTTTCTACTTTTTCTGAGACCTGGATGTGGGAGTCTTTGATCTTAAAAGTCGTATATTCATGATTTAACTTGGCCCGTGCTTGGTCTGACCCAATAATCATCAGCTTGGTTTTGCTCCCATTCAAGCACATCCAATTTGCTTTCATCCAGGCCTCTATGGTGTTGTATATATTTGCCACCCTACGGTTATCGGTGTCGTAGCAGCCACTCAGCTCCAACACCAGCTGAGTGTCGTCTGCATAGTCGGTAAAATAGGCTCCGATAGTATTGAGCACTGTGCCGAGACATCTGAGATAAAGATTGAACAGCAGAGGGGACAATCACAGTCATTCAGAATTGCGCGTAAATATTTCCCCCACATGGATTTTAGATCTCTGTTCCGAAAGGAACGATAACACCCACCTGATGGCTTCTTCTGAGCAACTGCCCATATGTTCTAATATCCATTGGAGTGGTTGATGGTCTAGCAAATCAAATGTCACAGATAAGTCCAGCAATACCAACATGCCCACATTGCCCATGTCCACAATGCCAGGCATGAGGGTTTGGAGGTCCAGCAAGGCTGTTTCGGTACTGTGTGACATTCTGAAGCCTGATTGCTGTCTGTGGAGGATATCATTGGCTTCTACCAACGTTGTGATGCCGCCACCTTATCCATAATTTTTAAGGTTGAAGGTTGAAGGTTGCTTGGATCCTTTGATTTTCAGGTATGCTTTATTTTACTAGGGGAATGACCGTTACTGTCTTTATGTCCTCAGGGATCTTACTGTCTCTGTAGGACGCATTGACCAGCCTTGTGAGTAGAGGTATAAAGATGTCCTTTTGTTCTAGAATCAATTTAGGTGGCAATATATTCTCATAGTTGCCAAGAGGGATCTTACATCATTTGTAGTGAAGAGGCTTAAGTCAAATCTTTGTTGTCGCCTTACATGTATGATGGGCTCCTTGAGGGTTTTGTTGATCGGGCAAGACCACATGCCTCTCTCGCTTTCCGAATTTTGTCACTAAAAGCCTCCAGTACCTTTTCACATTCATCTTGTGATGGTTGAAAGGGAAGGGACATGGCCCTTGTTTTTTCTATTGATTTCAGAATCTCAAACAATTTACTTGTTGAATTAGAAGCCGTTGTGATCTGTTCATTAAAGACTTTTTTTGCCACCTTAATATTTTCTTAATATTGCTTCTCTATATCCTTCCATTTGTTCTTATTGGCCTCTGAGGGCTGTTTGAACCATCTGTTTTCCATTCTTCTCTTCTCCTGTTTAAAGTTGGTTATCTGTGGATTAAACCATTTTTGGTGATTTATGTTGTCCCTAACTAATTTGCCTTTTGTAGTGGCAGTCTGGTCAACCAGTTTTGTATTTGCGTGTTGTAAGTTTGTATTATTTTGTTGCATGTGTCTGTCTCAGAGGTACTTGTCATGATATTCTTTATACACTGCTCTAGCAGGGCTGGTGTTATTTTTTTTATAAGTTTCTGTTATGTATCCTTGTGTGTTCATTCCTTCTTTTAGGCATTCGTTTTTGCGTGGTCAGTGCAAATTTCCCTTTATAATGGTCTGACCATATGCATGGTACGGTCTCGTCCATTGTAATGTCTAGATTGCAGGTTATCACCCAATCCAACTGGTTGCCTTTTGGTGTGGTGGGTTCCTTATTCATAACCGTATAGGCTATAGCGTTTAAGCCTTTTTCAAGTTTTAGTGCTTCTTTGTCATTTCCCCTCCATCTATTTGTGTCAGGCATCTCAGGCGGCTGCCTGATGTCAGTCAGCCTCTAGGGGGCACCGAGCAGCGGTGCTCTCTCTGAGTCCTGATTTATTTTGATTTGTTATTAAGCAAGCAGTGAGCACTGCTGGCCTTTGCCCTAAGGTCAGCAGCAAAGTGCCCTGCAATTGACTCATGAATATGCAATTAGCATTTAGCAGCAACATTTGTTTGTTGCTTTTAAACTTCCCCCCAGTGCCCTGGTGGCGCTGGCGCCAGGCCACCGGCCAGGTCCATGCCGTGGGTGCACGTGCGGCGTGTGCCCCTCAGGCTATGTGCACGTCTGCGCACTTATAGCTTGGGGCTGGCTGGCTCTGGCTGCCTCCTGCCTGGCGTTGTCGTCAGCCCCCACGGCCCCGCCGAAAACAGGAGCGAGCGAGTGTGGATGCACATGACATGCTGCATCACTATCAGGTAAATACAGAACTGTTCTACTGTGTTGGGGGCTTGGGGAGTTGGGGCGGGCATCGCACTATAATACATTATTTAGCTGCATTAATATGCAACATGCGGCGGCGGCGCTGCGCACGGCCCGTGTGCTGTATTATCAGGCATGTTGTTGTTCCATTAATACAGTACCCAGGTCGAGCCACAAGACACACGGCCTGGGTGCCGTGCTGCATTAATGGAACAACATGCCCACGAGAGTCTGACGGCCGCAATCACGCATATCACTTCAAGTGATATACGCGGCCGTCAGACTCTCAGGCATTTTGTTCCATTAACACCCGACCTGGGCCGAACCACGAGACACACGGCCTGGGTGCTGTTACTCCATTAATGCAGCAGCCAGAGCGGGCCATGTTGTGTGTCTCGTGGCTCGGCCGTGGGGGGCATGAAATGCGGCTCCATATGCTAAATGTTCCAGGCACGGGCAATCAGTGCGATTGTTGCTGCATCATGGTTAAAAGAAATCACACGTTTCTGGATCTATTTCTGCTACAGTCAATGTATTATCTAAATGCTAATTCAATATCTGTCCAGAATCCTGGAAGCATACATTAACAACTGTTAATGTGATGGTCCAATGCTGAGGACGCGCCGGTAATTAGTAAGCGGAATGCTATAATTCTGCAACTAAATGATTGTTTCTCCTTTTTCTCTCACCTTGTCTGACAAAAAAAGGAATCTAAAAAAAGAAATGCCCTGTTTAAGCAGAAACTCTTAGCAAACAGAAGTGTCTCTATTGCAGTAACTGATATTGCACAGCGTCTCATGAACATCTCTTTATTCCTTAAACAGAGTGATTTTCCAAGTCCCCAGTGTGGGAAAGCGTGGCGTTAAAGTAAGACATAAGGATTTTACCTTTTATGCCCACCAGATTCTCCTTCAAATGCCCCTAAATCCTGCAGATTAAGTCCTGCCAAATTCACAGAGCGTTTTCCAGTGGGGTTTTGCCATTATAAAACGCTTCTGTGAATTAGGCCCCAAGTCTAAAAAAAACAGTCGTTAACACCATCCGTGTAAGGCAGCGAAACAAGCGACCTTAGTTACCACCATACTTCTATGCCTTTTGAAAAACACCTTTTGCTGTAATACTGCACTAGTACAACTGTTTTAGCACCAACTTTTCCTTAAAGAAATAGTACCTGCTCAGAGCAGGAGATACTCATAACATTGAAGCAGATTACAACACATGAGGGTAACATTTGCAAAGATAAGCAATGTCAGCACCCAGAAGCAGGTACACACGGAGCAAATTAGGGCCGCTGATCAGCACATAAACCGCGGTTCAAATATAGTACCGGTTTTTAAGTGCCAAGAGAGGAGGAGCATGTATATCCCTCCAACTGAGACCACTAGGAAGAGCCCTCGTCCAGGCACAGCTGACCCAGTAGCAGCATCCCACACTCTGCAGTCCATCAACCTGCACCGCAGTTTCTGCCCCAGGTAGTCCATCAACCTGTACCCTCGCCCCTACCTGCAAAAGTTCACAAGCCGGCACCCCGGCCCTGATGCCAGGCAGTCAGTACCCATAAGCCTACACCCCAAATACCCACCCCTAAAAGCCCGCCAGCCTGCACTATAGCACTGAATCCAGGCACTGCAGCCACCACCTGAGGCCGCCCATCAGCCTGTACCCCAGCCCACATAACAGCAGCACAAGGACAAGAGGAGGGGTAGGAGAGATAGAAGGCCCTAAACACCAAGGGTGTGCAGGCCCAGACTGTCCTATATCACCCCATCACTCACCAGCAGGTCCTTGCCACCCGGGTGCTGTATTAATGGAACAACATGCCTGACAGTCTGACGGCCGCAATGAAACACCTTGTGAAGGCTTTGTAAAGCCCTCACCCAGAAAGAGTTTAATTAAGATGGGTCTGCATGTGCTGAGGCACAGTCCTCCTACTATATTTGCCCCCTCCTCCCTTTTTTAGTTTTGGCCATTACGCCACCTATAAGCCAAGCCTATTGCGTTCAAGTACAGCATGGAGAAATGGCATACAGGGAGGGGCACACATCTTGTCAGTGTTTGGACCATCCCGTTGACTGGCCATGCTAATCCCTTTGGCCATTCCCACCCCCTTCCTGCTCCTCCCATCCCAAAGCACAATCCTGCGATCTCTTTGAGCTAACTTGATCATTATCAGACTTTGTGCTTTAAGTGCCTGGTGGTGTTTTTTCAAAGCAGTCAACTGAGTTCAATACTAAACGGGCCACTCTTTAGAAGCGCTATGCATGTCGTTCACTGAAGGCATGTTAAAAACCAGCATTGGCAAAACGAACTCTTGGCTTGTGTGCAAGTATTACACACCATTGATGTCTAGTTCATACCACTGCAGCAGTGCCTCACCAATGCCAAAACAGTTGGCTTTGCCAATACTCTTTGCCTTTCATCCCAGTTTGCTCATGTCTGTCCCTTTGGATGGTAAGGGGCATGACCAAAACCAAGCTTTTATTTATTTATTGGACATTTGTATGGCACCTATACAGTAGGAAGTGTTTCCAGTCGCCACAAGGCGGTGGGCATAGGTGGAAAACAACTGTCCTATGCCTTGTGACATTTGGAGTGGGCAAGTGCTGTATCTGGGAGAAGGGCAGGGAAAAGGGATAGTATAGTGGTAGGGAGCCCAGGGGACTGGGCAAGTGCGAAGGTGTTCCCATGAGAGCTGGTGCCAGGGGTAGGGTGATAATGCGACGGGGCAGGCTCAGAAGGCTAATCAGGGAAGGGAGCCTGAGGACAAGTGCTGGTATGAAGGGGTGAGTAGGGGAGACTGGACGAGGGATGACCGGAACCTGGCGAGATTCATATGGGACACATGCATCCAGATGTAGCGGCAGGAGGAGACTAGGAAGGTCTTTAGGAGCACCCAGAACTTGGAGAGCCGGATCAAGACAGATGGGCAGGGAGGCTCCTGTGGAAGAGATCTCTTCTCCCCCCCACACACACACAAACACTCTCTGCTTGGAAGAAAAACATCTGCTCTGCAGAGTTGGACCTAGAGAGGACTGGAGGACTTAAGCAGGGAGGTATTTAGGGTCCCGGGAAAGTCCAACCCTTGAACAGAGTAGAATCAGATTTTATAGGTACCCTGAATGTTTCGATGCTGATATTTCTATGGAAATGTGGGGGAGGCGTGTCTTTGAAAAATGCGTTATGTCAGTTTAAAAGTATTGTATTTGGTTATACTCTGTGCTTTGTGGTTGGAACGCCCTCGGTGACTGTAGTCAATGTTATGTTACTTGGCATTTATATAGCGCTCTATATAGCATTGGTATGACCTCAAAGCGCTGGTAGGTTGAATGCCCTCGGGAACCGCAGTTCTGGTCAGAGAGAGATCGCATTGTTTGGTGCGTGGGTGCACCAGATATCTGCAGCTGATGTCATTGCCGGGTGGTAGCTGCATCCTATCGTTTGGTGTGGTGCTGGAGATATCAGTTGGATGTGTGCAGTCTGGTGAATGGACACCCAGACTTGGCTCTGGCTGCGTTAGGCCTGAGGAAGGCATATGTGAGCAACTAGGCCGGAATGTGCTCAGCTAGCTGTGTTTTATTAGGGTGATGAGGTGTTCATGGGGCCTAGCTGTTCATTCGTATGTGAACAGCTAGGCCGAATTAATCCGGGGTATAGCTGTGTTCTAGTTAAATGATGGTGTATAGTAGAGTAAGCGTATTGATGTGATATGATGGTTATCTTTAAAGCGCCCAAGACCAGGCACGTGAACAGGATGGCAGGGAACAGAGCGACACACAGACACTATACTATAGTTGAACTTGGAAAGAGTGCCCAATACCATCACTGCGCTAAAGATGAATCTAGAAGGTGTGCCTACGAGCGTCACTATGTTAAAGTTTGAACTTAGAAAGTGTGCCTAAAAGCATCACTGTGTTAAAATTAAACTTAGAAATTGTGCCCTAGTAGCGTCACTGTGTTTAAAGTTGAACTTAGAAAGTGTGCCCCAATAGCGTCACTATGTAAAGTTGAATCTAGAAAGTGTGCCCTAGTGGTGTCACTGTGTTAAAGTTGAACTTAGTAAGTGTGCCCCAATAGCGTCACTGTGTTAATGTTGAATCTAGAAAGTGTGCCCTAATTGCGTCACTGTGTTAAAGTTGAACTTAGAAAGTGTGCCCTAATAGCGTCACTGTGTTAAAGTTGAACTTAGAAGGTGTGCCCTATTAGCGTCACTGTGTTTAAAGCAGAACTTAGAAAGTTTGCCCTAATAGCATCTCTGTGCTAATTTTGAATCTAGGCGGTATTCCCAACATCATTGAGTGTGTCCCAATAGCATCACTGTGTTAAAGTTGAACCTAGAAGCATCCCCTAATAGAGTCACTGTATTAGAGTTGTATTAAGATAGTATTACCAACATCATTAAATGTGCCCTAATAGCGTCACTGTGTTAAAAGTTACATTTAGAAGGTATTCCCAACATCATTGATTGTCCCTGATCGCATACACTTTACTGATTACCACAATATCACACTACTATGCTTACTCTCTCCTATACACCACCATTCAACTAGAACACAGCAGTACTATGACACATTCGGTAAAGCTGTTCTCATACTAACATGACCCATCAAACCACCCATCATCCTAATAAAACACAGCTAGCTAGCACATACCGGCTAGCTTAGGCGTCTCCTCAGGCCTAACGCAGCCAGAACTCAGTCTGGATGTCCACCCTCCAGACTGAACACATTCAACTGATCTCCTCAGCACCACACCTACCGCTAAGAAGCAGCTATCATGCAACAACCACACCAGCTGCACACATACCTGGTGCGTCAACGCACTTTACGACTCTCTACTTTGATCAACAATGGCCAATGAAAGACTGACATCGCTTGCCATTTTATCAATCATGAATGACATTGGCCAATCCCTGGATCTATCCGACGCTGTGCTTCAATTCGCAAGGGCAAATTCAAGAAAAGTTATTTTTTGAACACATAATACAGGTAACATTCTAAGACTGTCACCTAGTGTCCAGTGTATGCATTTTCTATTGCATTTGTATTTTTATCTGGTTCTTAATGAAGTACTCAATTTACAACACGTGCAACACATTTTTTGGTTGTCATTTGTTAGGGGTCGGGGGTGGGGGGCGCCATCAATGCTTTCCGACTGGGGTGCAATCTGGTGTAAGACCGGCCCTGAGTGCATCTTTGTCTGTCATTTCCCCTCCATCTATTAAGGTCCCCCAATAGAAGCGTCCCTGTGTTAAGGCCCTTAAGGTTGTTTAACAGTTGAATGACTTCGTCATTGAAGTGTGATGACAATGACAGAGGTCTGTATATCACGATGATATTAATGCAGCTGTTATTTGTCAGGGTGTGTTTTAGGTGGAAAATTTCACATCCCTGGCATTGAATAGGCGCTGGAAAACATGTGTATGTTATTTCTCACAATATCTACCACCCCTCCTCCTTACCCCTGCTCTCTAGTCTTACAATCAATTGTACAGCCCTCTGGTACTGCTATGTCGATTGTGGGTCTGCTTGGGTCCTGCAGCCATATTTCTGTGAGACATAGTATGTCGATTTTATCCTCTATGATGTAGTCATGTGTGCACTGAGCATGATTATTCAAGGACCAAGTATTGAGTAAACACATGTTTATCTCTATGTTATTTACCCTGTTTCTTGACTCCTTTTCATGTGTACCACTAGTCGGTTCTTTTACTGACCTGCGCTTATCTTGTGCATTTGGTTTGGTTGTTACTTGTTTCAAGAGGTATGTAATTTCCACCTCCTCTGTCTCTGTCCTAGCTAGTCTTTCCCTGCCAGTTGTGAAAGTTGTCTGATCTGCTGTGTAGTTACGTGCGTTAAGTGTTTAGTCATCCCCTGCCGACAAGCTCTTTTCGCCCAATGCCGTTTGTACGTACTGCTGTACGATGCTCATGTGTTGTAGCCTTTCGATGTCTGATTGCTTGCACCTGGCTAACAAAATATATCCATACCCTCTGAAGCTAATGCTCATTATTCTAGCAACATTGTGTGCTGATGTAGCCCTCGCTGCTGCCAACATGTTATCTTGATATTTAATTATTGTACCATAATTACCATTGTGTTCAACCTGGACTGTACCTATCTTTTCTCCAGGGGTTTTTTAGGCTGACCTCTTCTAAACCCTGATGCTTCCCTGTAGGCTTGTGTGAAGCTGCTCTCAGTTCCCCCATCCTTCCTGTGGTACCAGTCTTGTTCCAGAAAATAATTAAATCCAATTCACCAACAGTATAACATTCACAATGTAAAGACTGGATGGGGGTATCTGTACTCCTCGCCTCTATATGGCAGAGTAGATGCCCAGGGCACCCCAGCCAAGGTTCTCTGTATGGTAGCGTTTAGACGATCAACCAAGGCTTAAGCTCTCAGGAGGTGATGCAGGCTGGTTCTTAAGTACAGTGAGTTCCCAAGACCCCATAAAGGAATGTCCACACATTATGTTATGTGGATATCAATAACACACTTTGTACTCTGGCAATTCTAATATGGCAAATATAAACAGTTTCTATGTGGTAACTGTGATGCTGGAAATGCATCAGAGGGACAGGGCCTCTGAATCCTTGTCCTTTACTGCTTTTTATCGTGTGTTCTGTCATGTTTTCTGCCCAGGAGTCCATGTGGGACTCCTGGCAGTGCAGCTCTCTCTTTTGGTTTGGTGAACAGACCCATGGGATACCCTTATGGCACCCATGGGTAGGGGTACAACCCTGTACCCCTAGTGTATGTTTTTGGGCACCTGTGGGTGGCCCACAGAGCAGGGTATGGGCTGGTGGCAGCTCCATGCTGAATTTGACAGGTGCTCTGGGTGTCCTCCATTTTGGGATACCCAGGCCCTGCCATTGGGATCAGTTGATTCCTGATAGGAAACAAGATGGCCCCTGTGGCCTCTTGCTTTCTATTGCCTGGTACCTTGTTTCCCAAAGTTCTGGGAAGCCCTGACTCTGTCCCTTCCCCCTGACTGGCTGTTGGGTGGAAGTTCCATATATGGTGTTGTTGTGAAGGCCCAGCTAGACTGACTGGAGCCTTCCCAGTGACTGTATGTTGTGGGTACCTCCTGTGGGTGGGGCCTGGGTGGATGGAGTGTGTGACCAATATACACTCCTTGTTGTGGTTGTCTGGTTTCTGGCATGAGAGACAAAGACTGAGACAGCCCTGCCCGAAACTGGCCTGAATGCAGTGTGTAGTGTTGAATGGCTGGGTACTTGTCCCAATCCACATTCCTTGTTGTGAGTGTCTGAAAGGGAGGAGTGTGGCCTGAATGCACTGTGTGCCTGATTGGCTGACTGACTGCATGAATGCCCTTCTGTATGATTGGCTGCTGAGTGTGTGCCAGCAGTGTGGATGAGAGACAGAATAGTATATCTGGGGACCTCTCACCACTGGTAATGGGTTCAGAAGGTTCAGAAGCGTTCAGAAGTGTTCAGAAGCGTTCTGGAGTTGAGTCTCCACTCTAAGAGTAACTGGAACTGCTGATCCTCGACGTCTAGCTGGAAGAAGAAGACTTGTTGTTGCATTTGCTTCGACCGATCCGAAGGCTGCCGAAATCGTCGAAGACTGACCCGAGAGAGGACCTGGTAAGGCGCCCTCTTCCCGTGCTCCGAGGGACCATCGAGCACCGCTCCATCTTCGCCGAAGCGCCCTGTAAGACAGACCCTCGAAAGGCTGCCGACCCGAGACGGGACCGCCGAGGAGATCGAAGTGAAGCACCCGAACATCGCCGCCGTCGAAGTCCATTGCCGTCGACCAGGGTTCGCAGGTTTGTGTAACCGCTGGAGGCCCGTCGAAGTTGTGTTGCCCAGCCGTGGGGACCACTTGACGCCGTGCCGCCGACGACCGGAGCCGCCCGCTCCTTTGCCTAAGAACATTCGAATCGAAGGACTCCCTCGTCCGCACCGTCGACCACTTTATCCTGCCGGAGAAAGTCGAGGACGACCAACGCGCTGAGGAGAAACCTGCCGGTGGGTTTCCCGCCACCCGAAGACCACAAAGACTCGAACGACTCGAAGCCCTTGCTGGGCCTCCGTCTCCACAATCTTTGTGGTCCAGAACTATTGTCACCGAGGTGCCCCGCACGCCTCTGCCTTGCAGGACGCCGACGCTCCGACGCCGACGAGCACCGCTCGGACGAAGCTGCCGCCTCATCGACGCCGTTCTACCCTGTTTGTCGACGGACGTTCGACGCCCCGTGTCTCCCGCTTGAAAGGGAAGGCATTCAAGAAGGGCCGTCGATTCCCCGCCGCCGAACACCGAGTTCCTCGACGCTTCTCGACGCCTCTCGACGATCTGTGACTCCCGCTTGAAAGGGGGTCGTTCAAGAAGGATCTGTCGACGCCTCTTCGAAGAACTCGACTCCACCAGGTACATTGGGGGGGTAAAAACATTATAGGAGGGAATAAGACTTACAGAACAATATATGGACTGGGCTTGTGCTATATCTTTATTTTACAGGTTGCCCAGGCGGGGGGATCTCCACACAGAACTGTGTCTAGTGGTAGGGGCCAGTATTCTGCCTATTGCTCAACCATCTTATTTTCTCTCCTCTCTCTATTGCTGGTTTCACTCTATTGATCTGTGTGACATTGTTACAGTATTGTTGATGCACTTTAATAAGATCTAATACAAAGGGTGGTACCACTTTAGAATTGTATATATTTGCCATTGTTGATTTTCCTAAGTACAAAGTGAGTTATTATGATAAGTGTACATAACCTTGAATATTGATTATATAAAGACTGTGTTCTAACCAATACAGTGTGTGGACATTCCTTTGTGGGGGCTTGGGGACTACACTGTACTTAAGAACCAGCCTGCATCACCTCCTGAGAAGCTAGGCCTTGATTGCTCGTCCATTGCTACCGTAATAGAGAATCTTGGCTGGGGTCTTCTGTGCCTCTCTTCTACCATATAGAGAGCAGAAGTACAGACACCCCCCACCGGTCCTTTACAGTAACACACTTAGCTTTAGATTCCTTAAAAATGCATCAACTGCTGACAGTTATAATGGCATACAAACCATACAGCAAGGTGTATCAGCATGGGTCATAAGGAAGGAAGGCAGGTTAGGTTAAACAATGGAAGAATGTTCAGACACAATTCTGAGGGAGGATCTCCCTAACTGGGCAACCTGAATTAAAAGTATTAACAAGCCCAGTCCATAAATGTTTAAATAAGTCTTGCTTTCTGGTCAAAATGTTCAACCAAACCAATGTACCTGGTGTGGGAGAGTTTCTTAGATGGTTCGTCGATGAGGGCCTCGAAGGTGGACTCCCTTTAAATCAGGATCCACAGGGCACGGAGATCCTCGACGAAAAGTGGAACACTGGCATCGATGATGCAGCTTCGACCTTCACAGTGCTGTTGAACGAATGATCATGGAAGTCCTGTGAAGATGAGGCATGCGGTACACTTCATGCAAAGTGTTTGGTGCAGTAAAGAAGACTCTGTGAAGGATGCAGGTGCAGCGTGGAAGTCTGGTGTCGGGTGTTGTGTTCGGCAGTCCTCGGGCCTGTCGGTGCTGTAGCCACAGCACGTACCTTGGGATAGCTTTGCCGAACGGGACTCGACCACGGGCGGGACTTCGGATCTTCACTTCGTCAGTGTACTCGGATGTCTTTGTCGGCTTCTGGTGGTGGGAAACCCACACAGGCAGACTTTCCTCAGTAGCCGGCGACCTCAACTTTTTCCGGTGGGACAAAGTGGTCGATGGTGATGGCAAGTGAGCCCTCGTTCAAATGTTCTTAGGCAAAGGTGGAGTTTTCGCAGCTCCTGATGTTGAGCAGCATTGCATCAAGCTGTCCCCACTTCTGGGCAACATGGCTTGACTGGCTGCCAGCGGTTATAGAAATCCTCCAAACCCCGGTCTTCGGCAATGGACTTAAATAGCCTCAATGTCATGGTGCTTTACTTCAAGATTCCCGGCAGACTCCTTCTCTGTACGTCAGACTCACAGAACTGACTACCAGGGTGCTTCGGTGAAGAATAACTGTTTCTGCACAATGGTCCCTTGTAGCTCTGGGGTCTCCTAGCCAGGTCCTCTCTCGGATCAGTCCTCGACAGACTCAACAGCTGTTAGATTTCATCAAAAGAAAGCAGCAGCAATCTTCTTCTTCCAACTGGACTTCAAGGATGAGCTTCAAGTTTCAACTTCAGCTTTTGAACAAATTGGTAAGTGAGAGGTCCCCAGATATACACATCTGTCCCTCATTCACTCTGGATGAGCCAAGCTCAGTCAGCCAATCACATAGAAGGGATTTCATGCAGGAAGGCAGTGAATCAGGCTCACAGGCATTCAGGGTATTCACTTCCACCCAGACACCCATAACAAGGAATGGGAGATTGGGGCAAGCATCCAGTCTTTCAGCACATCACACAGCATTCATGTCAGTTTCAGGCAGGGCTGTCTCATTCATTGTCTCACACACACATGAAACAGACACCCATAACATAGAATGCATATTGGTCACACACTCTATTCACACAGGACCCACTCTAAGGGTGTACCCACAACATACAGCAACTGGGCAGGCTCAAGTCAGTCTGGGCTGGAGATCCCCCATTACCATATTTGGTTCTTCCACCCAACAGCCAGTCAGGGGAAGGGACAGAGTCAGGGCTTTCCAGGACTTTGGGAAAACAAGATGACAGGCAATGGAAACCAAGAGGCACCAGGGGCCATCTTGCCTTCTATCAGGAATTAACTGATTCCTATGGAAGGGCCTGGGTATGCCAAAATGGAGGATACACGGAACACCTGACACATTCAGCATGGAGCTGCCACCAGTCCATACCTTCCTCTGTGGGCTACACACAGGTGCCCAAAAACATACACTACAGTACAGGGTTGTACCCCCACTCATGGGTGCCATAAGGGTATCCCAATGGTCTCTGTTCACCATGACCAAAAAGAGGAAGAGCTGCACAACCAGGGGTCCCATTAGAACTTCTTTGCAAAAGATAACACAGAAGACACATGATAGGGGAGTACAGAACAAGGACATGGAGGCCCTGTCTCTCCAATGCATTTCCAGCATCACAGTCGCCCCCTCACACTGAGGTTAGGTTGGTCTAATCTCCCACGAGATTGACTCCCTCATCCAGACGGTCAACATACCTTCTGGAAAGGCCAACTGCATTATCATGACTCTTCTCTGTTCTATGCTGAATAGTGAAGTCTAGCCCTTGCAGGCTAATGGACCGCCTGAGCAGTTTAGGGTTTTCACCCTTCATCTGCATAAGCCACTTTAAGGGCTTATGGTCAGTTTGCACCTTGAGAGTAGATCCCCTAAAATAAGGCCTAAAACGCCTAAGGCTCCAAACTATACGGAAACATTCCTTTTCAACAGTAGCCACCTAGACTTAGCAAGCCCCGCCCACCTGGTGCCTTCCTTCAACATCACTGTCTTGTGACCAATGCTGGATTTGACGTTTATGGACTTCATTCATTCACGGTGTGTCACTCTTTCTCAACTCTCATGCTGGACTTCCTTTGCATCTTGTACTCATTTTGGCCCTGAATCATGCTGTTCCCATCTTCATCTTGTATCCTGGCTTGCAACATTATGTGTTACTACTGACTTCTGCAATTGTATTCGCTCTCCACTCTTGCTTCTCCACTCTTTTTGACTGCTTACTCTCTTTTCTCTTCTCCTTTCCCTTCTCCCTTTTCCTATCTCCTCCCCTTACTTTCTTCTATGCACTTACTCTATCAGAATTGTCCCTGGACCTAATATGATAGCAACCTCATCTGTTTCCTCCACCCTCAAATTACTTTTTTTTCCCTCCCCACCACTCCTCCAGCACTATCTGAAATGTCGTCAGGCCTAGTATGATAGTCACTTGTTTTGTTCCTCCCCTCCCTTTCTGCACCCCTCTCCCTCACCTTTTGTTTTTTTCCGGCTCTACCTGTTTCCATTTCCTTCCCATTCTCCCCCTCCCTTCCTTATCTATGTCTTAGCTCTTGCACTAACTGAAATGTCATCAGGCCGAGTACGATAGTTAATTTCACATCCTTACTGTTCATGGCCTGTAAGAATGTGGTTGTATTTTCCCTTGTTCCCTCCCTTGCCTTGAAGCGCTTTGAAACACATGGTGTATAGGCGCTATATAAATAAACAATCATATCATATCATATCATACAGTATCTACCTTTCAGTTGCCTACTGATAAAAATAATGGGATATTCCTTCCCTTTGTCACCTAACTTGGACAAAACAGCTCCAATTGTGGTGTCGCAGACATCAGTCTGAACGATAAAGGGTTTGCTGTAATCAGGCACACAGAACACAGGTGCCCTACAGAGATTTTACTTCAAGCCAACAAAGGCCCTCTGGCAGTCTTCCTTGCAATTAACTGTTTGTAAGTTGCTTGAGTGATGTCATAGCTGTCAGTTGGGCAGCTATGGTGCCACAATCTGCTAGGAAGTTTCGGTAGTACCCAGTGAGGCCCAAAAAAGCTCTCACTTGCATTTGAGTAGTGGGAGTCCCCCAGTCATGTACATCATGTACCTGACTGGGGAGAGGTTTGATTTGACCCACTCCTACCTCATGACCAAGGTAAGTGACCTTCCCCTGAGTTAACTGACACTTGGCAGCCTTGATAGTGAGGTTAGCCCTCTACAAGGCCTGCAAAACCTTATCCAAAAGAGTCAAATGCTCATCCCAGGTGGAACTGTAGAAAGCAATGTTGTCTAGATAAGCCACAAAAAAGGCCTCCAGCCTACTGAGTGCATGATTGACTAATCTTTGGAAGGTGGCAGGTGCATTCTTCAACCCAAAAGGGATGACTCTAAACTGGTAGCGCCCCTCAGTTGTTGAGAACACTGTTTTTTCCTTAACCTGGTCCATCAGAGCTATTTGTCAATAGCCTGAGGTGAGTTCAAAGTTGCTTACAAATTTGGCAGGACCTATGGTGTCCACGAGGTCATCAGCCCTGGGCAATGGGTGCGTGTCAGTCTTGGTGATGACATTGACTCTTCTGTAGTCCACACAGAACCTGCAATCCTTGGTACCTGCCTGGGAACTTGCCTCTGGGACAAGGACCACAAGGCTGGACCAGGAACTGGTTGAGGGTTCAATTATAACCAGATACAACATCTTGGCGACCTCAGCCTGGATGTGGTTCTTAACTGTGTCTTACATTCGATAGCATCTGTTTTGACAGGTACATTGTCATCAGTGACAATTTCATGCCTGCACCACAGGGTGAGGCCTGGTGTCAGTGTGAACAGAGGGGCATACTACCGGAGCAAAGCCGCCCTCTGCTGCTCTGGTGTCAAATCTGGAGAGAGATGTACTCCCTCCACTGAGCCATCCTGAGGGTTGCTATGCAGCAAATCAGGAAGGGGCTCACTCTCATCCTCCTCTTGCTCTGAAGCTAGCAGAAGACATGAGACCTCCTCTGTTCTGTGGAAAGGCTTGAACCTGTTAACATGGAAGACCTGAGGTTCTGCCCCAGGGATTCCCATGTCAACCAGGTAGTGGACCTCACCCGTTTTGGAGATTAATCTGAAGGGTCCAGTTCACTTATCTGCCAGAGCAAGAGGCTTGGTAGGCTCCATTGCAAGGATCTCCTGCCCTGGAGTCCAATTCACTTCTGGGTCCTTAAGGTCATGCCAGTACTTATTTAATTCTTGGCTTGCCTTAAGATTCGGCAATGCCTGGCCCATCATCTGAGCCATCCTGCCCCTGAGGCCTAATACATAGTCCCACACTTGCTTGGCAGGAGCTGCAGGGTTGGCTTCCAAACCTTCTCTGATTAAGTCAAGGAGCCCCCGCATGGGATGTCCAAAGAGAAGCTCAAAGGGGCTGAAACCAACACCCTCTGGAGGCACTTCTCTATAGGCAAACAGCAGGCATGGTAGGAAAAGATCCCACTTCCTCCTTAGGGGCTCTTCCAAAACACCCAACATGTCCATGAGAGTCATATTAAACCTCTCAACCAGAGCATTGGTCTGGGGATGGTAGGAGGTGGAGAACGTATATGTTACCCCACATTCCTACCACATCGTTAGCATGTAACTAAACATGAAGTTGGATCCTCTGTCAGACACCACCTCATTAGGGAAACCAACTCTGGTCAAAATGCCTCGGATAGCCCTGGCAACCACCTTGGCAGGAATGGTCCGAAGGGGTATAGCCTCAAGGTACCTGGTGGCATGATCAACCAGTACCAGGTTGAACCTGTGAGCACCTGATGTGGGATGGTCCAAGGGACCGACAATGTCGATGCCTACCCTCTCAAATGGTGTGCCAACCACTGGTAAAGGCTGCAGTGGGACAATGACACTGCCTCCAGTCTTGCCAGACAACTGGCAAGTGGGACAGGTCCAGCAGTGGGACTCCACTTCGACTCCCAACCTGGGCAAGTAGAAATGTGCTTAGACCTTTTGCTTGGTCTTTTTAGTACCAGAATCTCCAGCTAAGGGCACCTCATGTGCCAACTGCAGTAGGAAGGGCCTGTAAATCTTGGGTACCGCCAAGCTCTTGAGGGCACCAGGTTCAGGCTTAGTGGGCTCACTGCAAAACCGCTCACCCTCCCAATTCATCTTGAATGAACTAGGCACTTCACCCTGTGCCTGGGCCTGTTTTCTTAGAACCTCGAAAGAGAGTGGCACTCTCTCGGACTCTTACAGAAGTCTCCCCTAGAGGGCCCACCATCAACCAGCAGGCATTGAAGGTTAGGGTGATCCACTGGGTTGAGTATGTCTCCCTAGGGAGGGTCTTCTGGCTCTTCTCCCTCAGGAGTTGAATCTCAGGTTACCACTGGACCTAGCCCGTCCGGGGCATGGACCCCAGAGGGTGCTGCTAAAACAGTAGGAAGAGAAGGAGCCCCGTTCACAGAGGTGGCCTACTTGCTCTTCGTTTTGCCTTGGGTTTCCCCTTTGGTGTGGGTAACTGACTGTCAGTCAGACCCGGTTTGGCCTGAGACCTAGTTACGACAGCAGCAGTCAGGGGTAGTCCATCAGAGATCAACCCCAACTCCACTAGATCATTACCCAGTAATATATGGGTAGGCACATTGGGCCTCATTACACGGTAGGCGGTAAGGGTTTACCGGTACCGGTAAGGGCACCGGTACCGGTAAACCCTTACCACCTTACTACGAGTTCCCTTTGCGGGACCCGACCTTAACGGCTAGTTTTACCAGCCGTTAAAGTAGGGTGCCACAAAGGGACCTCGGTGCTAATTACGGTACCGCAATTTGCGAAGATTAGAACTAATGGGTCCCTTACAGACATACTAGAACTACTGGGTGGCACCAGACAGGGCTTCCCATTGTCCCCACTACTCTTCGCTCTAGTTATAGAACCCCTTGCAGACATTCTCAGATCACGATATAGCACATTCGGGATCTGGCTTGAGGGCAAACCGCATATTATAACACTATATGCAGACGATATTCGATTATATCTAAAGAACCCAGACTGCACACTGGGCAGAGTGCTGGCTGAAGTGGAGAAGTTTGGTGAATACTCAGGTGTACGCCTTAACCCCAATGAGTCGGAGATATTCCCGCTCACAGACAACACCACGCATCCCCAAAACCTACACGGTCTTATATGGAACCCAGTACACATTGTTTACCTGGGCGCTAATGTTGCCAGAACTGCCCAATTATCCCGCACATTGAACTATAGTGTACTGGCAGAAGCATTGTGTGCCAAATGAAGCGCTGGAACGCCCTGCCCATATCAATGATGGGGAGGATAGCATTGATCAAAATGATAATATTGGCAAAGCTTTGTTATCTTTTTAGTACGGTGCCAGTATGGCCTGGTCGCGCTCTGTTCTCCAAAATCAACAGCGCCTGCATTGCGTTCGTTTGGGGCAGTCATTCTAGACTGAGCTGGAGGGTACTAACTGACACGTATCCTATGGGCGGGCTGATGGCTCCCGACATGAAATTGTACTACCTAGCAGCGCAGGCACAATATGCGGCTGGCTGTGCCACATGCTTCCTCAACCCTGGCCACCCAACCCCCTCCTCGGGAGAGCGGGAGGCGACGTTAGCTCTACAAAGGATAACTAGGGCTACCCCTAAACAATACAACACTATAAACCCATCCAAGGTCACTATCACGGCATGGGCCAAAATCGCTGACATATTTGGCGCCAGTAAGTTATACCATCCGAGCATGCCAATATGGGGTGACCCCCATACACCATTCTCCATAGAGAGTGAAGTGGCGACACATTGGAGTGCTAGAGGCATTACACAATGGGGACAGTTGTTCCGGGAAAAATGCTTTCTTCAGTGGGAGGATGTTAAAGACACGGTGGGAAACACAAATGCGCATAAACAACAATATGATAGGGTAGCAGCCATTACACAACAGATATACTCAACATTTCCGAAAGAATCCGAAATAAATATGGGACTAGGATACATATACACAGGAGGGACTCCGAAAATCACGGGCTCCGCTCTCTATAAAGCTATAATACAAACACGCCCGGTGGTAGCTCACACGGCTAGGCCCAGGTGGGAGCGAGATCTGGGGCAACCGATAGAAGACCAAGGATGGTTCCAGATTTGTGCACTAACCAGACTGATATCATGCAATTCAAGATTCAAACTGATCCACTACAAAATTGTCCATAGGACACACTATACGCCATTAAAGCTCAAGCGACTATACCCTACTCTCTCTGGCACCTGCCCGAGGTTTAACTCTGAAAATGCTAATATATTCCATATGTTGTGGGACTGTATAGAACGGAGACACTACTGGTCTGAGGTCTGTGGAGCTCTAGATAAGATGGCAGACCAAACGGTGGAATGGACACCGCAGATATGCATGCTGGGTGCAGTGGGGAAAATGAACCCAACATGACGAAAACTGCTAAATCTAAGCCTATTAATAGCTAAAAGGGTCATATTAATGAGATGGAAGAATGAACTACCGCCAACAAAGGAAGACTGGAACAGGGATATGATGTGGGCTAACGATACCGAAGAACTATACATAGACTCAGTGATGCCCCCCTCTAAACCCAGGAATGTATGGGCACGGTACAAGCAATATTTGGCAGATTTAACTGACCTTGATAACCCGAACACAGTGAAAGCTAACATGTATATGTTGTATGTTCGCTAAATGAGTGTTACAAATGTATGTGCATAACCTGTGTGCAAAGATAAATAAAGCTGTTAAAAAAAACAAGCACTTAGCCCAATCTCTTTGATCAACGTCATGGATTCCACAAGCCATATCAAATGCTTCTATCCATTGGAGGATATCAGAACCCTCCACATACATACCAACCAGATCTTTCATAAACTTGATGGCAGGGGACCTGATACTCTGAACTAGTTTGGCTGAAGTCTCCACTCTACTTTGTTCTTGAGTTCAAGATCACTGTCTTTGAGTATCACTAGCTGTACAGACTCCTCTTTCAATCACTCAAGTTCCAAGGTATCCCCTGAAGAAACAATGCTGGGTTTCAGAATAGAGGTGACAGGAGAGGTGGCAATTCCAGAAACAGATTCAGTAATAACCCCAGGGGCAGGGTCCTCAGTGGCTCCATCCCCCCTCCATTAAGAGCATCAGGATCAGTCTGGTAGTCCACCAAGGCAGCTATCAGCTCAGCCCTAGACATATCTTCAAAGCCTAACTCTCTGGCTTCACAAGCACTCTGGAGAGCCTCTAAACTCACCCGTGTCAATTTGCCATTTGCAATAGATTCCATTGCTTGTAATGTACTTCTCCCAGTATACACAACTAAACCTCAAATCAACAAAGTGTGGATATTTTGTAGGTGGGAAGGTTACGCACAGATTCTTAACACCATTGGCATCCCACTGCTGCCACCAGTGTAAAGACTGGAGGGGAGCGTCTGTACTCCTGGCCTCTATATGGCAGAGTAGAAGCGCAGGGCACCCCAGCCAAGGTTCTCTATATGGTAGCGTATGGACGAGCAAGCAAGGATTAAGCTCTCAGGAGGAGATGCAGGCTGGTTCATAAGTAAAGTGAGTCCCCAAGCCCCAACAAAGGAATGTCCAACACTATATTATGTGCTAAAACAGTACTTCATATAAAAATAATGTTCAAGATATATACATAAATCAATAACACACTTTGTACTCCGGTAAATCTAATATGGCAAATATATACCGTTTCTAAGTCCACACTTAGCTTTAGATTCCTTTAGAATGCATCAACTGCTGACAGTTGTAATGGCATACAAATCATGCAGCAAGGTTTATCATCATAGGTTATAAGGAAGGAAGGCAGGTTAGGTTAAAGAATGGCAGAATGCTTTTGTTTGCTACTAAGACACAATTCTGAATGAGGATCCCCCCACCTGGGCAACTGGTAATAAAAGTATTTACAAGCCCAGTCCATAAATAATTAAATAAGTCTTGCTTCCTGGTCAAAAAGTTGAACCACCCCTATGTACCTGTTGTGGAACAGTTTCTTCGATTGGTTCGTCGACGAGGCCCTCGAGGGTGGACTCCCTTTAAACCAGGAGCCACAGGGCATCGAGATCCTCGACGAAAAGTGGAACACTGGTGTTGATGTTGCAGCTTCGACCTTCGGGGTGCTCCTCGACCATTGATTGTGGAAGTCCTGTGAAGATGAGGCGTGCAGTAGTCCTTGATGCAAAATGTTTGGTACCGCAAAGGCTCAGTGATGGGTGTAGGGCTAGCACGGGCGTCAGGTGTGGTGTTCGGTGGTGCTCTGGCCTGTCAGTGCTGCAGCTGCGGGATAGCTTCTGCGATCGAGACTGGACCACAGGCTGGACTTTGGATCTTCACTTCATAAGTGTCCTCGGGACATCTTTGTCGGCTTCTGGTGGCAGAGAAACCCACAGGCGGACTTTCCTCAATAGCCAGTGACCTTGACTTTCTCTGGCAGGACAAAGTGGTCGATGGTGATGGCAAGGGAGCCGTCGTTCAAATGTACGAAGGCAAAGGTGGAGCTTTCGCGGCTCCGGTTGTCGAGAAGCAAGGTGTCCAGCTGTCACCACTTCTGGGCGACACAACTCGACTGGCTTGCAGTGGTTACGGAAATCCTCCGAAGCCCGGTCGATGGCAATGGACTTCGATGGCCTGGATGTCCCAGTGCTTTATTTTAAGATTCCCGGCAGACCTCTTCTTCCAGCTGGACTTCAAGGATGAGCTTCAAGTTCAACTTCATCTTCTGAACAAATTGGTAAGTGAGAGGTCCCCAGATATACACATCTGTTCCTCATTCACTCTGGCTGAGTTAAGTTCAGTCAGCTAATCACACAGAAGGGCATTCATGCAGGCAGGGAGCCAATCAGGCTCAGAGGCATTCAGGCTATTCACTTCCACCCAGACACTCATAACAAGGAGTGTGGATTGGGGCAAGCACCCAGCCTTTCAGCACGCCACAACACGCATTCATGTCAGTTTCAGGCAGGGCTTTCTAATTCATTGTGTCACACACACAGAAATCAGACCACACATTCTATTCACACAGGTCCCACCCCAAGGGTGCCCCCACAACATATAATCACTGGGAAAGCTCCAGCCATTCTGTCCTGGAGTTCCCACAATACCATATATGGTTCTTCCACCCAACATCCAGTTAGGGGAAGGGACTGAGTCAGGGCTTCCCAGGACTTTGGGAAAACAAGGTAACAGACAATAAAAACCAAGAGGAGCCAGGGGTCCTCTTGCCTTCTTTCAGGAATCAACTGATTCCTATGGCAGTGCCTGAGTATCCCAAAATGGAGGATACACAGAGCACCTTTCACATTCAGCATGGAGCTGCCACCAGCCCATAGCCTGCTCTGTGGGTAACACACAGGTTCCCAAAAACATACAATAGGCGTACAGTGTTGTACGCCCACCCATGGGTGCCATAACGGTATCCCAAGGGTCTCTGTTCACCAAAAAGAGGAAGAGCTTCACTGACAGTGGTCCCAGCTGGACTCCTCTGCAAGAAATAACACAGAACAAATATGATAAGGGAGAACAGGACAAGGGCATGGAGGCCCTGTCCCTCCAATGCGTTTCCAGCATCACACACAGCACAAATAAACTCTGTTATATTTTAGAGAAAACAGCACCAATATCTGGTAAAAGGCTCCCCTTTCTGTATATTTCCCAAACAGTTAAATCCTACAACTCTTGAAGAACCTTGATTTCAACCAAACATCATGGCCATAATTTGCGTGACCTGCCCTTAATACTCAGGGGTAGAACCCTCCAATTACAGGGCGTGAGACTGGAGTGGATATTTCCTACACCCTTAAGGATGGAAGATGGCTTCTTTAAAGTTTGACTGAATTCCGAAGAGCCACCTACAGTTGATATTCCCGCATAAATCAGAACCATTTGTGCTATGTTAGAATTATGTTTTTTTTTTTTTTTTTTACCTTAGCTGCCCTGAAGACCATTCGTAAGCATAGGGTAGACTCACTCTCAGTGTCTAGTGTTAAGGATCATGGGCCTCATTACGACCCTGGCGGTAAGTGAAAAACGATGGCGGTAAATGGTTACCGCCATCGTTTTCCGCCAGGTCCGATCATGACTCCTGACCGTAAACTACGATGCCAATAGCGGCATCGTAGTTAACGCTGCCGCTAACTGCGCTAAGGGTGCGCGCACGCGACCGCCCACACCGTACTTAGCGCCATGGCGGAAAGGTACGCAAATGCCGACCCAAGCGGACATGCACCTAACGCCATCACCGAGGCCGCTAAGTACCTTACCGCCATGGTGCAAATAACGCCATCGCGAACCAACCGTAAAGGGCCAATTCAAGTGAATGCAGCTGCCACAGGTGCACAGAAACAGCACAGGTGAAGGCAATACAGACTCAGGGGAGTACAAAAAGAGCACACCCCACCCCTACCCACACCCAGTCACACTCCACAATGATGGCAATACGACTAGCAATGTTGGGGCTGGAGGACCTGATAGCAATGCATGTGCTACTACAACAGCAACAACAACAACAACAGGCAGCACAGAGGAGACGCAGGAGGAGAAGGAGGGCAAGGCAGGCCCAGCAAGCCCCACCAGCACAGCCAGTGCCACCACGCAGGCAGCCCCCAATCCCACGCATCAGAGCCAATCCAAACAACCTCACTGCTGAGCAGATCCACACCCTGTACCGTTTGGACCGGGACACCATCACCGCCATCGTAGACATGACACACGACGACATCGTCAGCATGATAGAAAGTCCAACCGCCATCCCCCCCCTACTGAAGGTAGTGGCTGTACTCCACTTCCTGGCCACAGGCACCTACCAGCACACAGTGGGGCACCTGCATGGCATTTCACAACCATTATTCTCACGAACACTCATCCAAGTGCTCGATGCCCTCCTCAAGCACACAGACGACCACATCTCATTACCACGGACTGCCCAGGAGATTGCAAACACCAAAGTGGGTTTCCATGCACTAGCCAGCATACCCGGTTGCATTGGTGCCATCGACTGCACCCATGTGGAATTGGTGGTTCCACGTGCCATGGAGGTACCGTACCGCAACCGGAAACAGTTCCACTCTATCAACGTGCAAATGGTCTGTGACTCCAACAAGATCATCACACATTGTTGTGCCCGATTCCCCGGATCAACCCATGATTCAATGGTCCTGAGGAACTCCACAATACCACGCTACATGGAGCGACATGCAGGCCCAAGATCCTGGCTACTCGGTGAGTGCAATGTCATGGAAGTGGGCATGGGAATGACGTACCAGTGCATACTCCACCTGGCAGAAAGGGGGGGGGAAGATGCATACTCCACCTGGCAGAAAGGGGGGGGGGAAGATGCATACTCCACCTGGCAGAAAGGGGGGGGGAAGATGCATACTCCACCTGGCAGAAAGGGGGGGGGAAGATGCATACTCCACCTGGCAGAAAGGGGGGGGGAAGATGCATACTCCACCTGGCAGAAAGGGGGGGGGAAGATGCATACTCCACCTGGCAGAAAGGGGGGGGGAAGATGCATACTCCACCTGGCAGAAAGGGGGGGGGGGAAGATGCATACTCCACCTGGCAGAAAGGGGGGGGGGAAGATGCATACTCCAGCTGGCAGAAAGGGGGGGGGGAAGATGCATACTCCACCTGGCAGAAAGGGGGGGGGAAGATGCATACTCCACCTGGCAGAAAGGGGGGGGGGAGATGCATACTCCACCTGGCAGAAAGGGGGGGGGAAGATGCATACTCCACCTGGCAGAAAGGGGGGGGGGAAGATGCATACTCCACCTGGCAGAAAGGGGGGGGGAAGATGCATACTCCACCTGGCAGAAAGGGGGGGGGGGAAGATGCATACTCCACCTGGCTGTGAGTAACACAGAGAACGGATACAGAGGAAGGGCACTCACAATGCACAAAACCCCTCTGCATACATAGGGTGATGGCATGCAAAACAGGCCATGGCAGCAATGAGCATATACTGGTTGCATAGTGTGAATCAATAAGTGCATGTAGAAGTGAGCCAAGGTAACAGTTCCATGCCAGCCATGGTGGAACATCATGTTCCTGATCAGACAACATGACTGACACATACATTCTCGCCTACATACAGGTGATGCAGCCTATCCCCTGAAGAGGTGGCTCCTCACGCCAGTCCGGAACCCGCAGAACCAGCACGAGGAGGACTTCAACCGTGCACATACACGTACTCGTGTGGTCATAGAGCAGACATTCGGCCTCCTGAAGGCACGGTTCCGAAGCCTCAGCAGGTCTGGTGGGGCACTCCTGTATGGCCATGAGAAGGTGGCAAAGATCGTCATGGCATGTGTCATGCTGCACAATATGTGCGTCAGACGGAATGTGCCCCTGCCCCCTGACGCAGAACTGCAACCACCTGACGATGAGGATGAGGAGGGTGCAGATGGGGCGCCACCACATGGAGGAGGCGATGCACAGGAGGGGCGTGCCATGCGCCAAAGTATCATCGACCACTGCTTCTAGCACACACGGCTGGTGTTTATCGCATGGAGACTGCACTTGGGGCACTGTGTGTCTCTGGGACATGCACACTGTGGACTGTACACCAATAAAGCACACATACGCAATGAAAATGTCCACACATTTCTTTTTTTGAAAGAAAAAAGTGTATTGGAACTATGAACTGTCGTGTCACACCCCCTCCCACCTCCCCCCTGCACACCCCAACACACCCCCTCCCACCTCCCACCTCCCCCCTGCACACCCCAACACACCCCCTCCCACCTCCCACCTCCCCCCTGCACACCCCAACACACCCCCTCCCACCTCCCACCTCCCCCCTGCACACCCCAACACACCCCCTCCCACCTCCCACCTCCCCCCTGCACACCCCAACACACCCCATGTAGCTGTCAACAGATGCCTGTGACCGTGTCCACAGGCCGTCACAAGCCCCCTCTCCCGGCACCCGGGGCACCCCTGGCTGTGGAGCGCAGGTTGCGTCCAGAACGGCGCACGGGGCTGCTCTGCGCAGAACTGGCAGTGGAGGATGTCCCTGGCTGCCCCTGTGCATGCAGCTCCTGTACTGTGTGGGTGAGGTCAGTGACCGCACGACGCAAGCCCGCAAGTTCGGCACAGATGTCCCTGGACATGGCCTGCATGGCATCCCTCAGGGTGGCAGTGCTCTGCGCCACTTCCGCCCTTAGTGTCTCCGTGGCCTGTTCAATGCTGAACCTAGCCCCCACACATTCCGCGGCATGCTCATCCAGCATTGCGGACAGTTGATGCTGCCGCTGAGTGATGTCCTCGAGGGACGGCTGGCCGTGCTGGCCCATGGCCAGTGCAGGTGGAGTGATGATGGGGCTGGTCCCCTCCTGTGGAGTGTGGACAGGGCATGGGGTGGAAGGCCACTCCTCTGCCTCAGTGTGCCCCTGTGTGTCGCCCTCATGGGGGCTGGCGTCTGAGAAACAGGGGGAATGTAGTTGGTCAGTGGGGCTTCTGACCTCCTGCTCCATGTCCGAGTCAGAACATGCAGCTGTTGCAGCTGTCTCCCCGATGTTGCTGCTGGCCGCTGACCCCCTGCCTTCTGTGGCAGGCAATGTCGGTGGAGGTGGAGCAGCTGCTGCTGGCCTGCTGCCAACAGGGGTGCTTGCCGGTGGGACCTCCGGTATGCCTGCAGTGGGACCTGCTTGTCGTGGGGTCTGCCTCACTGCAGCTGAGGTTGAGGGTGCAGGGAGGTTGTCGTTGGACTTCGCTCTCTTCGGCGCAGGGGTGTCCTGGTCCTCTGGGTGTGATTCTGTGCCTGTGGTGGAGCAAAGGTGGGAGGGCGTTATTGATGGGTCTACGGACTTCTGAATGACAATGGTTGACATTATTTTGGCCAGTGGATGAGGCAGATTTCAGGCAGTGCCATGCAGGTTGTCTCCTTTTGGTGTGGTATGTGGATGCAGGTATGCGGGTGCCAGCAGTGTATGCAGGGTGGTGCTCGCATGTGGCTATGGGCAGTATTGATTTGTGTTGCATTTACACTCTAGGGCAACCTTGTGCTACACATGATTGGACTGCTGTGACTATGGCATGTCTTGTATGAGGCACCTACCTTCATCGCCTGATGTCGGGGCTCCCCTTTCCATCCCTCCAACGCCTTCGATGGATTCCATGCCGATGGTGGTAGCACAGATCTCCTCCCACGGTTGGAGTTTCAGGGGGGATTCCGACCCTCCACCGGTTCCCTGGGCAAGGTTGCGGTTTGCCGAGATGACGGCTCTGACCCGTATGCGCAGGTCATCCCAGCGCTTCCGGCACTGCTGTGGGGTGCGGGGTACGGTCCCCACCGCGCTGACGCGCTCAGCCACCAGGGCCCAGATGGCCTTCTTCTTCCCGATTGCTGTCCTGGTCATTTCAGGGGAGAATACAACACCTGCGTTGTCCTGCAGGGTCTCCGCTAGCATGCAGAGTTCCTCCCGGCTGAATCGCTCCTGGCGCTGGCGGTCACATGCCTTTTTCACGGATTTTGGCATTTTCGGGAACTTGGGTGGGTGGGTGTTTGGTTGGGACAGGTGTCAGGGTTGGGTCTGGTGTTGTTTGGTAGGATGGCGATGGATTGTGTTTTTAAAGATGGCCGACGGGCTGCTTCCCGTTCCGGCGCGATGACGCTATTTCCGGTTTGGCCTTTTACGGCCGCCGCTAATTACGGTGGCCGAAAATTACGGTGGCCGTAAATTACGGTGGCCGTAAATTACGGTGGCCGCTACTTACGCTGGCGGAAGGGCACCTTGCTCGCTTAGCGATGCCGGTAGGGGCCTTTTCCGCCATGGCGTTAATTGCATTACCGCCATGGCGTAATGCTCGTGCGCGATGGGTCGTGATGTGGCGCTCTTTACGCCATCGTCCCACGGCGTAAACGCTCATTACGCCATGGCGGTAATGACGGGCGATTACCGCCAGGGTCGTAATGAGGCCCCATATCTGCTTTAGGCCATTTCACACAGTATGTTTTCTCAGCATATAATGATAGACATCTATGTCAACCCGATTTTAGGCCGTTTCGGTTATGGTGTATTGAAAGTGTCAATATCATAGTGATTAGCTTTGTGTAGAAGAATGTCGAATCGTGTTTTCATTTCATTTTGGAAAAAAGCCAAGGGGTCTCAATGCCAGATTGCCATATACCGTGCTGCAGAAACAGAGTAGCAGAGCCTGGGGGACGGCTTGCTTTCTGTAGCTCTACTTGCAGAGCCCGATTTGCTATGATGTTGGAGATCAGGGTGACCTTGCAGGATAAAGAGGACAGCTGTTGAATAGGGCAAGAGAGTAAATCACGAATTTATAACGTTGCTAGCAGTTCAAAAGGAGAGACGAGGTTACACGTTAGAAAGGGTAATCACGTGGAACGTGTGATTTCACAAAAAACTCCAGCAGCAGACTACATTAACTTTAATTGTGATGGTTATAAATAACGTGTTTCAAACGCCAGAAGAGGACAAGGCCACTCCTATGGTTGTTTGATCACATGTCTTCGCGTGATCGCTGGAAGGATAGCCTCTGCAAGAAGCCATGTAACATCCTGGATCCTTTTTCCTGATACTGTTAAAACGACAAAGACCTAAACGCCCTGATTTACAAGCACGTTGTTCAGTGGGAAAATCACATTGAAAAACGCTTTGTAAAACAGGCCGAATAGGTCAGCTGCTGAAACTGATTTGTCCCAGTTGATTTTAAACAAAAATACATGCAGTAGCGAATATATGGAAATTGTAGGATTACAAGGATCACTGTGACTAATGATTAGTGATCAGCGCATGTGCGACAAGTAACGATTGCAAACACCTGACTTTGGGGGTCGTTTTCCAAGTCCCGTGCAGCATAAAAGTGTGGTGGTATAAACGATAGTCTGTTACCGCCACCTTTTACTCTGTGGAGGATTTTTTTTTATATGGCAGGAGGAGCACATGCCTGTCTGCTGTTGCAGCTTCACTTGCAATAACTGCCTGAGCGTCTGCGTCTGCCGGCGTGCATTTTCATGCTGGTGGAAACCTATTACACCCTATGACTTTTTCCTGACTCATGCACCTGGTAATAGTGGGTGGATTCCATGAGAATACAGTTTGGGAATCATGTTGTATGTGGATTAGAGTGAAAAGCATAGGCAATATCCATGTGTAAAACATTTACACATGGTTTTTACTCCACTCTAAATTTTCATTTATTTGGATCGTGGCGAGGGATCACGGAACAGAATTACCTACCACCACCGACCTTTTCGTTTTAAAAATGCAAATGCTTTTATGCCAGCATGATATTATGCTGCTCGTATCGATGCTTTGGATTCCTTTGGAATCCGCCTGATTTTTACACTAACTAAATGCAGGACGATTCTATAGAAATCCATTGTAAGCACCACCTGCAATGCGGAAATGGCAGGCAGTGTTTACTCAACTTACCCTACCAAGTGCAAAAACAAAGATCTACAGGTAATTATGCCTGATTTTACACCATTTTACACAATTATTTTACAATTTGTGGAGCAGATGACTACAATTGCAAAGAGAGCTCTGTTTGAACGTAAGTGCAAACATAAAAGTGTGCAATTTAAACAGACTTGGAAAACGAGCCTCTCTAAAAGAGGTATTTACACTTTTCCAAACACGTGGTGAAAAAGTGAAGAGTAAAGGGGATTTTGTCTGTGTTTTACTATTACTTTTCCTCCACATAGCGGAAATAATTAAAATTACTCGATGGGGAGTTTTATGCACAATAGTGCAAATTGAGCCATCCTCCTCTGTGCAATTTCTACTTTGGGGAACCTGGCCCCTTTGTCTTAAGGACTTTGGATGCTAAGTTGATCAGATCTATCAAAGCAAACATTGCACTAACTATGCATTCAATTTTCGGAATCAAGACTAAAATAGAAACTAAAGACTAGGTTTGATATTTTATCGTCTTAAAAAGAAGTGTTGAATGTTGTAATTATATAGACAAAAGTCCCTCAAAGATGATTATAAACATTGGGTGAGATACAGCCAAAAACCAGTTGTGTTAAAAAGACGACCACAAGCAAATTGTCGCTACTCAGGCAATGATTTTTTCCTGACTTCTTAACAGGCTTCCAAAATTATTCTGGGCCTGCTGTTGTTCACTATCCTTAATTCCAGTCCTAGAACATTTAGGGAAATGCTTGATTGTAGTTGGGGTACACATTTGAATAAACGTTGCATTCCGGGAACATTTTCACTGGCAAATTTATTCCTGGATACCTCAAAAGAGACACCAGGGGTAAATGAGATGTAATATATTCTATTGTTAGAATGGGTGAAACACGTTGAGCTTCATTATGAGTTGTGTAGTAAAAGTAAAAAAGGCAGCATTTATTTTGGAATACTACAATTTTTACTAAACCACACTATTATTGTTTTGCAACCCTTATGTGTTTGCTGCACTTACACTGGTGGTATTGCCCTATGTATTGTACTGTAATAGTAATTTATAAAGCGTCTTTTCCCAATCATATTGCCTCAAAGTGCTTTGTGGTAGAAAGGCCCTCTGTGACCGAAGTCCAGGTTTGGGAACATTCTCACAGGCGGCTTAATTTGGCCATGATTAGGATTTAGGAGGACTGGCTAGCCTCCAGTAAGCAACCCAAGAGGTCAGGCATGTAGACGGGTGCTGCGGGAGGTCACACAGAGCGCTAGTGCAAGAGACTCAATATGTGCCCAGCTAGACCGACTAAGGAGGCCGATAAGGTGCGCTACTTCTCAAAAATCCTGGGATGGGTGTCTGATCCCCAGGTCAATGGGGAATAGAGACTAATAGGTCCAGGGTGCTATCTATTTTTTAAAAGATCGCTTCTTTAAGAACAATTACATCTGACGATATTGATTGGATTACTTTGTCTCTTGTAATCAATCAACGTATGGCATGTTACTTCCATTCTGAATTGGTGCCCAATTTAATATGGGGGCAGCGGGCTAATCTTTCGACATTGGGGATTTTAAGCAAAGGGAGGCTTTAGCGCCGATACCATTGGCCCCTAATTCTATGACAAGACTGGAGGCGAGCATTATGCTTTCTTCTTTAATACTGCCAAACACAGCAATTCAAATATAAACATCTTTCTTTTTCAATAAACTTTTAATTTTTTCTTATTTTGTATTTTTTTTTTAAATTAACTTTTTGAAACATCTGTGTGTAAACAGTCACAAACTGGTACCACACTACAGTTCCCATGAGGCCTCCTGCTAATCTGTAGTCTCTGCTTCAACTCGCCCTCCAATGAGAGTCCTCCATCTAGTAAAAACCCCTCAGCACAACGGGTGCCTTCCTCTTCTTTTTTGCTGCCGAACACGAAGATAAGTAGCACCTCATGTTGTCTTTTGGGCAAGCGTTTCCAATAGATAGTGTTGACTCCCTCTAAAGGGGTAGTGTTTCTGTGTACAGCGCAGCGTTATCTTTGTAGTTTTCACAGCGCAGCGTACTGAGCCAGTTGCGCGCGTGAAACAATACTCGCTGTTTACATAATTCCTAGAGCCTGTGCGTTCAGGGTGGTTTTACGTTCACTTACTGAGGGCAAGCGGCCCGCGAGTGTAATCGCAATCGTGAGGGCCCGCTTTCCCCTCAGATATCTCCATTATTGTATTAGACGTGATACGCGAGCCAGATGAACACGGCTGTGGCTCCATGATCACCAAGATGTACGCATGCGCACGCATGCGCATTTCCTTCAGCAAGTCCGTTTCCATTTCTAATATTTACTAACGGTCGGACAGCTCTCTTCTCAGCGATCCTCTCACACTGATTTCGTGCTCCCACTCCCAGAGGCATACCTAAAAAAAAAAAATAATAATAATATACTATTATACTTCGGAGAGAACCGCTCCAGAGGCGAGCTTTTCAGAATTCTCTCAAGGAGTTCGTTAGTCTAGAGACACAAACGTTTGTCCATGTCCCTGTGTCTGTTAATCTTTCACAGCACAGATGGCTTCTGACAGGGGCCAGGATTATTGGAACGAGTATGAGGAGCAGGATGAAGAGCTGCAGGAAGAAGAGAGGGATTTATCCCTCAGTTTTAAAAAAGTTCTTGAGAACATACTGGGCAGCAATGCTGGCTTACTTGATGATCCTGGCGAGGGGACCTCCACAAGGCCTCTGGATGACACTAATAGGGGGTGTAAAGTTGCCCGGAAGAGGGAGCACTCTTCTACCCCCCCCGGGCTCTATTAAGGGCACTAGAGAACAGCCCCTGGAGGCAGCTGACGCATTCCACAGACTGAAGAATGCATTTATGGCCAGATCAGCTATGCCCAGCCTCCCCCCCTGCCCCACGGGAAGAAAATACAGGGGATGCTATCTCGTCCTCGGAAGAATATGGCCAGGAGGAAGAAGAGGACGAGACTCAAAGCAGGGTTGAGGTACCAGACATTTCCAAACCAACTGGTACAACCCAAGCCAGCACTGTGGAAGGTACCCTCATTGATGATATCTCAGATATGTTCGAGCCGGATACGATCCGGCACCCGAGATCCACCGAATGGACACCGTCACCTAGAGTGGCGATCTACATGGCCCAAAAACTCTGGAAACCCCTGTAGAAAGAAACGAGATTCCGGCTCAAAGCCGAATGCCCCAGGCCAGAGCTTAATGGCAAAGCTGCGGAAACTCCAGAGCTAGATCCTAAAATGCTCTCCTTCTTATCGAAGGCTAGTAAGGACCTTAGGAAAGGCATGGATCGCGCTTAGCGCTCCTGCCAAGAAAAAGTACTTGATATATCTGGCCCCATAGCGAAAATCATGGACCTCGCTGAAAGATCCAGGGACACGGGTGAGCCTGTCGATCCCAACATCCTAGCAAACTGGGCGCAACGCGCCGTCTGCATGCTCGGCAACGCCAACTCGTCAGAAAGAAGAAAGTCTATGCTTATCAAGATAGACGCAAAGTTGGGCGATTTGGCCTCCTACGAAGCGGGTGAGAGCGCTCAAGGATTGCTCTTTGGCGACACTTTCGTCAAAGAGATGAGTAGGTTTGTGAGAACCTACGCAGCTCTGGAGAAGGCACAAGCATTAATCAAAAAAGTATTCCCCGGGCAAGTTTTTGCCGGGGCTGGTCGATTCCGAGGCCGTTCGACCGGCTGCTTCAACGCAAATAGAAGGCCCCAGGGACCTCGAGCCCAGTACTGGGATACTCGCCAACAGGACGCATTCTTCCCGAATAGAGGCAGAGGCTTCAGAGGAAGGCAGAGAAGAGGTTATTACAGACAACAGAATAACAACTCAGGTGAGAGTGCGCAGGGCAAAATACCCCCCAGTAGGAGGAAGGAGCAGGCTTTTTATACACAATTGGCGAAAGCTTTCGTCAGACGCCTGGATAATCCAGACAGCGCAAGAGTTATCATCTAAATTTCGTGGGTTGGCCCGTACAGGAATCCCCCCCCCTGCATGCAATATCTGCTCAGAGGAGGAAGCGCATCTGCTAGACAAAGAGATCCTAGCGCTAGCGGGGAAGCAGGCGATAGAAAAAGCGCAGCCTCACTCACTAGGTTTCTTAAGCAATATGTTTTTAGTGCGCAGAAAAGAGAAAGTGCGCCCAGTAATCAATTTGAATGAATTAAACAGTTGGTTAGTATACAATCATTTCAAGATGGAAGGAATCCATCTATTATCCGACCTGCTCAGAAAGGATGACTGGGTAATGCGGTTAGATCTGAAGGATGCGTATCTGACTGTCCCCACAGCGCCACAATATCGACACTTCCTACAATTTATATGGAAGGGGCAGACTTGGCAGTTCAAGGCACTTCCGTTCGGCCTCGCCTCGGCCCCTTGGGTTTTCACCAAACTGATGAGACCCCTAGCAGCGGCACAGAGAGACGAGGGCCTGCGAATGATAATCTACCTGGACGACATACTGTTCATGGCCGAAGACAAGCAAAGGGTGCAGCAGCAGGTGCAGTGGGCAATATCTCTGATAACAGGGCTAGGTTTCTTAGTAAACTACGAAAACTCAGAACTTTCACCTTGCAAAAGAATAGAATTTCTGGGCTTTATGATAGACACAAGGAAAGCCACCCTAGAATTACCTATGGCAAAGATCAGAGCGATAAAGAAGGATCTCAGGGCGACTCTGAGGAAGACGGTTATATCGCTTCGGAATCTAGCCAGGATAGATGGACTGTTAGCAGCCTCTATCCAAGCTATTTTCCCAGGTCCTCTTCATTATCGAGCTCTTCAGAGGCTCAAAATAAAATATCTGCACAAGGGTTGGAGATATCATCAATCAGTTGCTCTAGACCAGGAGAGCAGATCAGAGATTCAATGGTGGCTCAGCAACATGGAGACCTGGAACGGTCGGTCCATATTCGAGGAGAGACAAGAGATAATTATAGAATCAGACGCCAGCAGGTCAAGCTGGGGAGCGAGGTGCGGCCTAGTGGAGACAGGAGGCAAATGGTCACAAGAGGAACTAGCCTTACATATCAATTGCCTGGTGCTCCTGGCGGGCTCTTTCGCGATCCAAGCTTTTTCCAGAGAAAGAGCGGTATGTTCTATCCTTCTCAGGATGGACAATATTTCAGCGGTCCAATATATCAACAAGTTAGGAGGGACGAGGTCAAAGATGTTAGCAGAGCTAGCCAAGGATTTTTGGCACTATTGTCTGCAGAAGGAGATAGCAGTCAAGGCGGAGTATCTTCCGGGGACCAAGAACGCTGTTTTGGATTGGAACTCCCGGTACTTGACAGACTCAAACGACTGGATGTTGCACACTTCGGTCTTTGAGAAATTACGGCTGAAGTGGGGTCCGTTTGATACAGATCTGTTTGCGTCGAGACTAAATTCTCAGCTCCCCAAATATTTCAGCTGGAGACTGGACCCGGGAGCAGTCGGGATGGACGCCTTCCTGCAGGACTGGAAGGATCACATTCATTATGCGTTTCCCCCCTTCGCAATGCTGGCGAGGGCTCTGGCAAAGGTCCACAGGGACATGGCGGAACTAGTCATAGTGACGCCGGAGTGGAGGTCGCAAGGGTGGTTTCCAGTTCTGATGGAACTTTCCACGAATTTCCCTCAGAGGATTGCCCACAGAGCAGATCTTCTAGTGGATCCGAAGGGCGACCCGCATCTCCTGATTCAGAACAACAACCTCAACCTGATAGCGTGCAGAGTTTCAGGCGCAGATGGTGCTTGTCGGGCCTTTCAGAAGAAGCTACAGAGCTTATCAAGGTATTATGGGCACCATCTACAATCCGGAGCTATAGTTCCGCTTGGCAAACCTGGGAAGGATGCTGCAGGGGGAGGATTGTTTCTCCCTTTTCAGCCACTACAGAGTACATTTTGAATTTCCTCGCAGATTTATCCACGAGCGGTAAAGCATACAGGACATTTGGTGTATATAGATCAGCTATTTCAGCAGGCCACGAGTTAGTGGATGGGCAACCAGTAGGAGAACACCCAGCGGTGGTTAGGCTAATCAAAGGCGTCAAGATGACAAGACCACCGGAGCCTAGGTACTCAGTACTGTGGGATGTCAATAGAGTATTACACCTATTCCAAGAATGGGCAAGAAATTATTTATTATCAAAAAGGCAGCTGTCCGGGAAGCTCGCTACTCTCCTATGTTTAGTCTCCTGTAGAAGGGTTTCTGACGTAAAGGCGCTGGAGATAGACAGAAAGATTTTCTATCCAGAAGGTGTGGCGTTAAGCATTGCGCAGCGGACCAAGACGAATTCTAAGATCATATTTTACCCCTATTTTCCTGACAATATTAAGCTCTGCGTAGACAAATGCATAAAATCTTACGAAGCAGCAACAGAGGCGGATAGGCCACATGGAGTTTAGCAATTTCTCATAGCGAACAGAAAATCTTTTAAAGCGGTAGCGCCAGCCACCATAGCTAGATGGGTGAAGGAAGTCATGGAACAAGCCAGCATAGACATTTCTGTTTTCGGAGCACACTCGACAAGAGGATCTATGGCTTCAAGAGCTTTTGCAGCCGGAGTTCCGCTGCAGGATATTCTTAAAGCGGCAGATTGGTCTAGTGACTCTGTTTTCAGAACTTTCTACTTTAAGCCTGTGGAAAATATCGCCATGGCAGTAGTACAGAGCTTTGAACAAACATAATGCTCGCCTCCAGTCTTGTCATAGAATGAAGATTGCCAAAGCGCACAGCGCAGGAAGTCTTGATTCTATTAAAGACACGGAGGCGAGCATTATCCCTCCCTGAAGGAATAGCATTACAAATTGTAATGGAATAATGTGAAGATCTAATAATATTTCTTTCAGAAGCAAATATGTCGAGATAAACGAATTCCCCTCCCTAATCTATCATCTCTCTTTTGTTTAAGGGGAAGAGCAGAAAAGCACTCGAGACTGACATGACAGCGAGACAGGGCGGCATGGCAGTTGAAAAGGTCAGACAGCGGAGGATACGACAGAATAGGACCTACGTCAGGACACAAGGAGTTTAAATCATCAAAAAAGAAGAGGAAGGCACTTGTTGTGCTGAGGTGTTTATACTAGATGGAGGACTCTCATTGGAGGGCGAGTTGAGGCATAGACTACAGATTAGCAGGAGGCCTCATGGGAACTGTAGTGTGGTACCAGTTTGAGACTATTTACACGCAGATGTTTCAAAAAGTTCTTTTAAAAAAAAAAATAATGAAAAGTTTATTGAAAAAGAAAGATGTTTATATTTGAATTGCTGTGTTTGGCAGTATTAAAGAAGAAAGCATAGTGCTCGCCTCCGTGTCTTTAATAGAATCAAGACTTCCTGTGCTGTGCGCTTTGTCAACCTTCATTCTAGGTCTACTGCTGCTCTTCCGGACTCTTTTGCTTTTGTTTCTACTGTATTTCAAACGGGCCAAGATTGGTCCTGGGTGTGTCCTGCCCTGAAAGCCTTTGAGGTGATCAGTAAGGGGTTGTGTCAATCCTAGCATTTCTGGAATTGATGTTGCAACATGAAAAGTTTGTCGTATGGCAAATCTATATAAATGTAAGGAAAATCCATTGGTGGGTAGTGGCCTTATGATTTTTATGTTTCAAGAAACCATGTGTACTGGCCACTTTAATTTGGAAGCTTATCGCACTTTTACCACCCCTGCTATGAAAGCTGAAATTGGGAGACCGAGAGGTGGCTTGGCAGAAGCGGCCAAATACCAATCTGAATCTGATCTGTGAGGTTTTTCACTCAAATGAGTGGTTTCTAGCAGTTAAGCTCACCTCCCTTTCAACTAATGTTCTGTGTTAATGGTCATTATGTACTGAAATCCCACAAGAACCTCTTTGGAGTGTATCCATCCAAGACTTCCAGAACTTTTTGGAGGTTGGCTTGCCAAGGGATATGAGAACCACATAATTCTGGGGGGTGACTTTAATTCTAATTGTGTAGAGGGGTCGGTTTGGAATGCCTCTAAGTCTATCCCTCACTCGACACGCCGTCATATTAGTAGAGGGATGTCTTGGGATTCTTTCCAAGGGGAGTGGGAAATTAATTTCCTTGAGGGGAACAACAAATGGGACACACTACCATATACGTGGCACATGAGTAGGTCTGTCTCTAGGATCGATTATTTTTGCATTTCTTCCCTCTTGAGGGTCAAATGTGGCCCTGTGTCTCATCACGATCCTGGTTTGGGAGACCAGTTTCGATTGTTTTTTCCATTGGATTTACATCTTGTCCTCACAAGCTGAGACCTACCCTATCCTGTCTCACTTTGGACCAGGGAGGGCTTACATTAAAATGGAACTATCGTCTGATGGTTAGGTTTACTCATCTCGTGAAGGACATGTATCTAAACTCAGGGTTGCAGGATCATGTTGCTGTGTCTCCCCGCAGATGGGCAGAAGATTGTTATCACATTGTTATGGTTTCGGCCTCTAAAAAGCTGAAACGTAAGAAATTGGCTCAATTATTGAAGCTGGGGTTGTATCCTCTGCCAAGAAAAAGGCTGGTTAAGCACACAAGAATTTGGTTAAATCTCTGAGGATGGAGGCATATGCAAGGGAAAATCAGTATATGTTGCACAGTCTTTGTAATGGGAGGGAGGGAGAATTTTGGGCATCTGTGAATCAGACATTGGGGTTGAAGCGATCTAACAGGGATTCTCCCATTTGTGCTCAAGAATGGGTAAAATTCTACGAACACAGTATTCCATTTTGGAGCCTTTCAGACTAGGGGTAATGTAATTATGGTTCAGAGTCTTTGGTCTGAGGGGGATATTGCTGGGGTAATTATCCAACTAAAATCCTCCACGGCTCCTGGAACCGCTGGTATCCATCCCTTTGTCTTGAAACACTCTCCCATTCTGTGGGGATCCCTATTGAAACCGTTATTTGATTAAATCTTTAGGACCCATGTTATCCCTCTGACTTGGACCTAATACATTTTTATTCCCATTGTCAAAAAAGGTGATCTTATCAACACAGTTAACTATAGGTCGATAGCATTAACTGATGCTATTAACAAGGTTTTTGCTATGATACTCTTGAGTGATTTAAATCTTGCTATACAACAGTCTCAAGCCTTCTCGAGATATCAAGTCGGGTTCAGGAACTTTATGGGGCCTTCATTGAACGCAACTGTTTTGGCCTATTTAATGCACAACGTGAAGCACGACCAGGTGGGCATTTTATACATGGCCTCTCTGGATATGTTTTATGCTTTTGACTCTGTTATTCGCTCATTTCTGTGGACCAAATTGTTAACAATGAAAATACCTCCCAAATTGGTGCAGCTACTAGGTATTTTACACACCAGTACCACTATGAGGATCCGTTCAACACAGGAAGGGTCTGTCTCTGGTCCTATTGATTAATGTGTGGGCATAAAACAGAGGTGCAATCTTGCGCCTATGTTATTTAATCTTTATGTGAGCGATGTAGACTCCTTGTGGCAGGGGCCGTCCATATCATCGGCTAGTCTGGGCAATCTACGTTTGGATTGGCTAGCCTTTGCTGATGATTGTATTCTTTTTGATAGAACAGCTATGGCCCTCCACCATAAGCTGAATCTATTTGCCCAATATGCATTAGCCAATAACTTGATCCCAAATGGAACTAAATCAAAGGTGGTCATCTTTTCCAGTTCTCAAAAGCCAAAGACTATGTCCTGGGCATTGGGCTCTGTGAAAATTGAGAGGGTCTCACCTCTAAGATATCTGGGATACAATCTGTCAAATAGGGCATCGATGCAAGGGTGGAAGGATAACCTCAATGTTAGGATTTGTCCGCTAATTTCACAAATGAAATGTCTTTTTTTTTAAGGTGTACAAATTCTCAGTTTTACCAATCTTGCGATTCTATCTACAGAAGATTGAGCCGATTATATTATATGGTCTTGGTATGTGTTTAGTCGACCTGGGGTACTTTCTGAATGTGATCCAGGGGAAGATGTGGAAGGAAGAAGTGTTGGGTCTATCATTGTCAATACCCAATTCTGTTATGCGACACAAGCTTTGCCTGACCTCTTCAAGGGCACGATTTCTCTGGAGACAGTTGTTAATATATTAAAAAATGTGCACCCTCCGGATGCAGGCTCTTTTAGCTGAGATCGGTGCATCGGGGGAAGAGCTCCTTCATCGCCCTTGAGTGGTAAAGCTGAAACTTTTTAAGTATGATTGGGTGTTGACCATTGACTCTATCAATTAATTTTACTTATAATCTGAGTTTCTGAAATCCCCCCACAAAGGAGAATGTTTACCTTTTTATCTGTAGAGGTCACCTTGCAGTAAGGTTCGCACCATATATATGCATTTTAGGTTGAATCAATTGCATTCTAGGGAAAGGACCAAACATTGGAAAGACAGTAATGCACTAAGCACTTTAGAGATTTGGAGATTTTGAACTAGTCCCATTTTTATTGAAACCATAAAACATTGGGTCATGCCGTGTCCATCTCTAAATACCATTAGATTGAGGTTTTTTTAAGGAAGGAGTGGTTTTAGACAACGACTATTAGAAAAATTTGTTTTGGTCCAGGTTGATGTGGGGGGAAAATGTATCGCTTTGTACCATTTTTTAACAGCAGTTTTAGAACACCTGGTAGGATTTTTATTACTTAAACACAGTTCTTCTTCTACAGTTTTATACCATTTTATATCCTATAATGTGTTTTAGATTAATTGATCTCATTCATGTAATTTTCTATTGTGTTTTGAATTGAATTGTGTAAGAACGTTATTCTTCTTTATTGCATTTTGTGTAAGGTTTGATGTAAACCATATCACAATAAAAAATTAATTTTAAAAAAGCTGGGTGCAAACGATTATTTCATGTAATCCACGGAGAGCCCCCATTAAAGGAAAGTCCCAAAGATATTTTGGACACTTATAACCCTGCTATTTTAAATGTTGCACCTAATCAAAACAATCAGCTAGCACAGACTCTACCCAACTGCCAACTTATCATTAGTCCGCCCCAATAAATCCTATGGTTCGTCGTTCACCCCTGAAATATGAGCTCAGATTTCAAAACTTTTTTCGCTGTCCTCAGGCATGTCTGAATGGTTCCCGAACTGGACAGCCAATACCAGTACTCGTGCATTCCTGCTTAGGCAACTCCCAGGGAAGGCGATACTTTAGTTACGGTACATGCTTCATGGAGCGCTACTGATTTGTTTTATTTTTTATTTTTTTGTGTTTTATCAAAATGTATTGATTTTACAAAAAAAAAGTGTTCAGTTAATTCTCTTAGTTGTCGATGTCATTCGTTGTGCATCCGTCGTTCCCTCTTCCTTCCTTCCTTCCTTCCTTCCTTCCTTCCTTCCTTCCTTCCTTCCTTCCTTCCTTCCTTCCTTCCTTCTTTCTTTCTTGTGTTGCTATTTTCAAACACTCTGCTAGTGCAGCTTCCAAGATTTTTGTAGCTGCTATCGTCCAGCGAGTTTTTCTTCCACTTAACAGGCAGCACCACCAGATATCCTCCTCTCTCAGTACAGCGGATTCGAAGAGCAGTGTTAGGTATGCTTTCCTTAGGGTGGCTGTTTCTGGGCATTTCCAAACCAACTGGTACAACCCAAGCCAGCACTGTGGAAGGTACCCTCATTGATGATATCTCAGATATGTTCGAGCCGGATACGATCCGGCACCCGAGATCCACCGAATGGACACCGTCACCTAGAGTGGTGATCTACATGGCCCAAAAACTCTGGAAACCCCTGTAGAAAGAAACGAGATTCCGGCTCAAAGCCGAATGCCCCAGGCCAGAGCTTAATGGCAAAGCTGCGGAAACTCCAGAGCTAGATCCTAAAATGCTCTCCTTCTTATTGAAGGCTAGTAAGGACCTTAGGAAAGGCATGGATCGCGCTTAGCGCTCCTGCCAAGACAAAGTACTCGATATATCTGGCCCCATAGCGAAAATCATGGACCTCGCTGAAAGATCCAGGGACACGGGTGAGCCTGTCGATCCCAACATCCTAGCAAACTGGGCGCAACGCGCCGTCTGCATGTTCGGCAACGCCAACTCGTCAGAAAGAAGCAAGTCTATGCTTATCAAGATAGACGCAAAGTTGGGCGATTTGGCCTCCTACGAAGCGGGTGAGAGCGCTCAAGGATTGCTCTTTGGCGACACTTTCGTCAAAGAGATGAGTAGGTTTGTGAGAACCTACGCAGCTCTGGAGAAGGCACAAGCATCAATCAAAAAAGTATTCCCCGGGTGAGTTTTTGTCGGGGCTGGTCGATTCCGAGGCCGTTCGACCGGCCGCTTCAACGCAAATAGAAGGCCCCAGGGACCTCGAGCCCAGTACTGGGAGACTCGCCAACAGGACGCATTCTTCCCGAATAGAGGCAGAGGCTTCAGAGGAAGGCGGAGAAGAGGTTATTACAGACAACAGAATAACAACTCAGGTGAGAGTGTGCAGGGCAAAATACCCTCCAGTAGGAGGAAGGAGCAGGCTATTTATACACAATTGGCGAAAGCTTTCATCAGTGCCTAGATTATCCAGACAGCGCAAGAGTTATCATCTAAATTTCGTGGGTTGGCCCGTACAGGAATCCCCCCCCTGCACGCATTATCTGCTCAGAGGAGGAAGCGCATCTGCTAGACAAACAGATCCTAGCGCTAGAGGGGAAGCAGGCGATAGAAAAAGCGCAGCCTCACTCACTAGGTTTCTTAAGCAATATGTTTTTAGTGCGCAGAAAAGAGAAAGTGCGCCCAGTAATCAATTTGAAAGAATTAAACAGTTGGCTAGTATACAATCATTTCAAGATGGAAGGAATCCATCTATTATCCGACCTGCTCAGAAAGGATGACTGGGTAATGCGGTTAGATCTGAAGGATGCGTATCTGACTGTCCCCATAGCGCCACAATATCGACACTTCCTACAATTTATATGGAAGGGGCAGACTTGGCAGTTCAAGGCACTTCCGTTCAGCCTCGCCTCGGCCCCTTGGGTTTTTACCAAACTGATGAGACCCCTAGCAGCGGCACAGAGAGACGAGGGCCTGCGAATGATAATATACCTGGACGACATACTGTTCATGGCCGAAGACAAGCAAAGGCTGCAGCAGCAGGTGCAGTGGGCAATATCTCTGATAACAGGGCTAGGTTTCTTAGTAAACTACGAAAAGTCAGAACTTTCACCTGGCAAAAGAATAGAATTTCTGGGCTTTATGATAGACACAAGGAAAGCCACCCTAGAATTACCTATGGCAAAGATCAGAGCGATAAAGAAGGATCTCAGGGCGACTCTGAGGAAGACGGTTATATCGCTTCGGAATCTAGCCAGGATAGATGGACTGTTAGCAGCCTCTATCCAAGCTATTTTCCCAGGTCCTCTTCATTATCGAGCTCGTCAGAGGCTCAAAATAAAATATCTGCGCAAGGGTTGGAGATATCATGAATCAGTTGCTCTAGACCAGGAGAGCAGATCAGAGATTCAATGGTGGCTCAGCAACATGTAGGCCTGGAACGGTCGGTCCATATTCGAGGGGAGACCAGAGATAATTATAGAATCAGACGCCAGCAGGTCAAGCTGGGGAGCGAGGTGCGGCCTAGTGGAGACAGGAGGCAAATGGTCGCAAGAGGAGCTAGCCTTACATATCAATTGCCTGGAGCTCCTGGTGGGCTCTTTCGCGATCCAAGCTTTTTCCAGAGAAAGAGCGGTATGTTCTATCCTTCTCAGGATGGATAATATTTCAGCGGTCCAATATATCAACAAGTTAGGAGGGACGAGGTCAAAGATGTTAGCAGAGCTAGCCAAGGATTTTTGGCACTATTGTCTGCAGAAGGAGATAGCAGTCAAGGCGGAGTATCTTCCGGGGACCAAGAACGCTGTTGCGGATTGGAACTCCCGGTACTTGACAGACTCAAACGACTGGATGTTGCACACTTCGGTCTTTGAGAAATTACGGCTGAAGTGGGGTCCGTTCGATACAGATCTGTTTGCGTCGAGACTAAATTCTCAGCTCCCCAAATATTTCAGCTGGAGACTGGACCCGGGAGCAGTCGGGACGGACGCCTTCCTGCAGGACTGGAAGGATCACATTCATTATGCCTTTCCCCCCTTCGCAATGCTGGCGAGGGCTCTGGCAAAGGTCCGCAGGGACATGGCGGAACTAGTCATAGTGACGCCGGAGTGGAGGTCACAAGGGTGGTTTCCAGTTCTGATGGAACTTTCCACGAATTTCCCTCAGGGGATTGCCCACAGAGCAGATCTTCTAGTGGATCCGAAGGGCGACCCGCATCTCCTGATTCAGAACAACAACCTCAACCTGATAGTGTGCAGAGTTTCAGGCGCAGATGGTGCTTGTCGGGCCTTTCAGAAGAAGCTACAGAGCTTATCAAGGTATTATGGGCACCATCTACAATCTGGAGCTATAGTTCCGCTTGGCAAACCTGGGAAGGATGCTGCAGGGGGAGGAGTGTTTCTCCCTTTTCAGCCACTACAGAGTACATTTTGAATTTCCTCGCAGATTTATCCACGAGCGGTAAAGCGTACAGGACATTTGGTGTATATAGATCAGCTATTTCAGCAGGCCACAAGTTAGTGGATGGGCAACCAGTAGGAGAACACCCAGCGGTGGTTAGGCTAATCAAAGGCGTCAAGATGACAAGACCACCGGAGCCTAGGTGCTCAGTACTGTGGGATGTCAATAGAGTATTACACCTATTCCAAGAATGGCCAAGAAATTATTTATTATCAAAAAGGCAGCTGTCCGGGAAGCTCGCTACTCTCCTATGTTTAGTCTCATGTAGAAGGGTTTCTGACGTAAAGGCGCTGGAGATAGACAGAAAGATTTTCTATCCAGAAGGTGTGGCGTTAAGCATTGCGCAGCAGACCAAGACAAATTCTAAGATCATATCTTACCCCTATTTTCCTGACAATAGTAAGCTCTGCGTAGACAAATGCATAAAATCTTACGAAGCAGCAACAGAGGCGGATAGGCCACATGGAGTTAAGCAATTTCTCATAGCGAACAGAAAATCTTTTAAAGCGGTAGCGCCAGCCACCATAGCTAGATGGGTGAAGGAAGTCATGGAACAAGCCAGCATAGACATTTCTGTTTTCGGAGCACACTCGACAAGAGGATCTATGGCTTCAAGAGCTTTTGCAGCCGGAGTTCCGCTGCAGGATATTCTTAAAGCGGCAGATTGGTCTAGTGACTCTGTTTTCAGAACTTTCTACTTTAAGCCTGTGGAAAATATCGCCATGGCAGTAGTACAGAGCTTTGAACAAACATAATGCTCGCCTCCAGTCTTGTCATAGAATGAAGATTGCCAAAGCGCACAGCGCAGGAAGTCTTGATTCTATTAAAGACACGGAGGCGAGCATTATCCCTCCCTGAAGGAATAGCATTACAAATTGTAATGGAATAATGTGAAGATCTAATAATATTTCTTTCAGAAGCAAATATGTCGAGATAAACAAATTCCCCTCCCTAATCTATCATCTCTCTTTTGTTTAAGGGGAAGAGCAGAAAAGCACTCGAGACTGACATGACAGCGAGACAGGGCGGCATGGCAGTTGAAAAGGTCAGGCAGCGGAGGATACGACAGAATAGGACCTACGTCAGGACACAAGGAGTTTAATCATCAAAAAAGAAGAGGAAGGCACTTGTTGTGCTGAGGGGTTTATACTAGATGGAGGACTCTCATTGGAGGGCGAGTTGAGGCAGAGACTACAGATTAGCAGGAGGCCTCATGGGAACTATAGTGTGGTACCAGTTTGAGACTATTTACACGCAGATGTTTCAAAAAGTTCTTTAAAAAAAAAAATAATGAAAAGTTTATTGAAAAAGAAAGATGTTTATATTTGAATTGCTGTGTTTGGCAGTATTAAAGAAGAAAGCATAATGCTCGCCTCCGTGTCTTTAATAGAATCAAGACTTCCTGTGCTGTGCGCTTTGTCAACCTTCATTCTAGGTCTACTGCTGCTCTTCCGGACTCTTTTGCTTTGAGTTTCTACTGTATTTCAAACGGGCCAAGATTGGTCCTGGGTGTGTCCTGCCCTGAAAGCCTTTGAGGTGATCAGTAAGGGGTTGTGTCAATCCTAGCATTTCTGGAATTGATGTTGCAACATGAAAAGTTTGTCGTATGGCAAATCTATATAAATGTAAGGAAAATCCATTGGTGGGTAGTGGCCTTATGATTTTTATGTTTCAAGAAACCATGTGTACTGGCCACTTTAATTTGGAAGCTTATCGCACTTTTACCAGCCCTGCTATGAAAGCTGAAATTGGGAGACCGAGAGGTGGCTTGGCAGAAGCGGCCAAATACCAATCTGAATCTGGTCTGTGAAGTTTTTCACTCAAATGAGTGGTTTCTAGCAGTTAAGCTCACCTCCCTTTCAACTAATGTTCTGTGTTAATGGTCATTATGTACTGAAATCCCACAAGAACCTCTTTGGAGTGTATCCATCCAAGACTTCCAGAACTTTTTGGAGGTTGGCTTGCCAAGGGATATGAGAACCACATAATTCTGGGGGGTGACTTTAATTCTAATTGTGTAGAGGGGTCGGTTTGGAATGCCTCTAAGTCTATCCCTCACTCGACACGCCGTCATAGTAGTAGAGGGATGTCTTGGGATTCTTTCCAAGGGGAGTGGGAAATTAATTTCCTTGAGGGGAACAACAAATGGGACAAACTACCATATACGTGGCACATGAGTAGGTCTGTCTCTAGGATCGATTCTTTTTGCATTTCTTCCCTCTTGAGGGTCAAATGTGGCCCTGTGTCTCATCACGATCCTGGTTTGGGAGACCAGTTTCGATTGTTTTTTCCATTGGACTTACATCTTGTCCTCACAAGCTGAGACCTACCCTATCCTGTCTCACTTTGGACCAGGGGGGGCTTACATTAAAATGGAACTATCGTCTGATGGTTAGGTTTACTCATCTCGTGAAGGACATGTATCTAAACTCAGGGTTGCAGGATCATGTTGCTGTGTCTCCCCGCAGATGGGCAGAAGATTGTTATCACATTGTTATGGTTTCGGCCTCTAAAAAGCTGAAACGTAAGAAATTGGCTCAATTATTGAAGCTGGGGTTGTATCCTCTGCCAAGAAAAAGGCTGGTTAAGCACACAAGAATTTGGTCAAATCTCTGAGGATGGAGGCATATGCAAGGGAAAATCAGTATATGTTGCACAGTCTTTGTAATGGGAGGGAGGGAGAATTTTGGGCATCTGTGAATCAGACATTGGGGTTGAAGCGATCTAACAGGGATTCTCCCATTTGTGCTCAAGAATGGGTAAAATTCTACGAACACAGTATTCCATTTTGGAGCCTTTCAGACTAGGGGTAATGTAATTATGGTTCAGAGTCTTTGGTCTGAGGGGGATATTGCTGGGGTAATTATCCAACTAAAATCCTCCACGGCTCCTGGAACCGCTGGTATCCATCCCTTTGTCTTGAAACACTCTCCCATTCTGTGGGGATCCCTATTGAAACCGTTATTTGATTAAATCTTTAGGACCCATGTTATCCCTCTGACTTGGACCTAATACATTTTTATTCCCATTGTCAAAAAAGGTGATCTTATCAACACAGTTAACTATAGGTCGATAGCATTAACTGATGCTATTAACAAGGTTTTTGCTATGATACTCTTGAGTGATTTAAATCTTGCTATACAACAGTCTCAAGCCTTCTCGAGATATCAAGTCGGGTTCAGGAACTTTATGGGGCCTTCATTGAACGCAACTGTTTTGGCCTATTTAATGCACAACGTGAAGCACGGCCAGGTGGGCATTTTATACATGGCCTCTCTGGATATGTTTTATGCTTTTGACTCTGTTATTCGCTCATTTCTGTGGACCAAATTGTTAACAATGAAAATACCTCCCAAATTGGTGCAGCTACTAGGTATTTTACACACCAGTACCACTATGAGGATCCGTTCAACACAGGAAGGGTCTGTCTCTGGTCCTATTGATTAATGTGTGGGCATAAAACAGAGGTGCAATCTTGCGCCTATGTTATTTAATCTTTATGTGAGCGATGTAGACTCCTTGTGGCAGGGGCCGTCCATATCATCGGCTAGTCTGGGCAATCTACGTTTGGATTGGCTAGCCTTTGCTGATGATTGTATTCTTTTTGATAGAACAGCTATGGCCCTCCACCATAAGCTGAATCTATTTGCCCAATATGCATTAGCCAATAACTTGATCCCAAATGGAACTAAATCAAAGGTGGTCATCTTTTCCAGTTCTCAAAAGCCAAAGACTATGTCCTGGGCATTGGGCTCTGTGAAAATTGAGAGGGTCTCACCTCTAAGATATCTGGGATACAATCTGTCAAATAGGGCATCGATGCAAGGGTGGAAGGATAACCTCAATGTTAGGATTTGTCCGCTAATTTCACAAATGAAATGTCTTTTTTTTTAAGGTGTACAAATTCTCAGTTTTACCAATCTTGCGATTCTATCTACAGAAGATTGAGCCAATTATATTATATGGTCTTGGTATGTGTTTAGTCGACCTGGGGTACTTTCTGAATGTGATCCAGGGGAAGATGTAGAAGGAAGAAGTGTTGGGTCTATCATTGTCAATACCCAATTCTGTTATGCGACACAAGCTTTGCTTGACCTCTTCAAGGGCACGATTTCTCTGGAGACAGTTGTTAATATATTAAAAAATGTGCACCCTCCGGATGCAGGCTCTTTTAGCTGAGATCGGTGCATCGGGGGAAGAGCTCCTTCATCGCCCTTGAGCGGTAAAGCCGAAACTTTTTAAGTATGATTGGGTGTTGACCATTGACTCTATCAATTAATTTTACTTATAATCTGAGTTTCTGAAATCCCCCCACAAAGGAGAATGTTTACCTTTGTATCTGCAGAGGTCGCCTTGCAGTAAGGTTTGCACCATATATATGCATTTTAGGTTTAATCAATTGCATTCTAGGGAAAGGACCAAACATTGGAAAGACAGTAATGCAATAAGCACTTTAGAGATTTGGAGATTTTGCACTAGTCCCATTTTTATTGAAACCCTAAAACATTGGGTCATGCCGTGTCGATCTCTAAATACCATTAGATTGAGGTTTTTTTTAAGGAAGGAGTGGTTTTAGACAACGACTACTAGATAAATTTGTTTTGGTCCAGGTTGATGTGGGGGGAAAATGTATCGCTTTGTACCATTTTTTAACAGCAGTTTTAGAACAACTGGTAGGATTTGTATTACTTAAACACAGTTCTTCTTCTACAGTTTTATACCGTTTTATATCCTATAATGTGTTTTAGATTAATTGATCTCATTCATGTAATTTTCTATTGTGTTTTGAATTGAATTGTGTAAGAACGTTATTCTTCTTCATTGCATTTTGTGTAAGGTTTGATGTAAACCATATCACAATAAAAAATTAATTTTTAAAAAAGCTGGGTGCAAACAATTATTTCATGTAATCCACGGAGAGCCCCCATTAAAGGAAAGTCCCAAAGATATTTTGGACACTTATAACCCTGCTATTTTAAATGTTGCACCTAATCAAAACAATCAGCTAGCACAGACTCTACCCAACTGCCAATTTATCATTAGTCCGCCCCAATAAATCCTATGGTTCGTCGTTCACCCCTGAAATATGAGCTCAGATTTCAAAACTTTTTTCGCTGTCCTCAGGCATGTCTGAATGGTTCCCGAACTGGACAGCCAATACCAGTACTTGTGCATTCCCGCTTAGGCAACTCCCAGGGAAGGCGATACTTTAGTTACGGTACATGCTTCATGGAGCGCTACTGATTTGTTTAATTTTTTATTTTTTTTGTGTTTTATCAAAATGTATTGATTTTACAAAAAAAAAGTGTTCAGTTAATTCTCTTAGTTGTCGATGTCATTCGTTGTGCATCCGTCGTTCCCTCTTTCTTTCTTTCTTTCTTTCTTTCTTTCTTTCTTTCTTTCTTTCTTTCTTTCTTTCTTTCTTTCTTTCTTTCTTTCTCTTTCTTTCTTTCTTTCTTTCTTTCTTTCTTTCTTTCTTTCTTTCAGGTGTTGCTATTTTCAAACACTCTGCTAGTGCAGCTTCCAATATTTTTGTAGCTGCTATCGTCCAGCGAGTTTTTCTTCCACTTAACAGGCAGCACCACCAGACATCCTCCTCTCTCAGTACAGCAGATTCGAAGAGCGGTGTTAGGTATGCTTTCCTTAGGGTGGCTGTTTCTGGGCATGTCATCAGAAGATGTCTTACTGATTAAGTTTCAGAGCTGTTTTTACACAAGCGGCATAGGTTAGTTGTTGATAGGCCTCTTAGTGCTCTTATTTCATTTGTGTGGAGAAGATTAAGCCTGGCCCTTAAAAAGGTTTGTCTTCTGCGTCTGTCAGGAAAGCAGGTGAAGACTTGATCAATTTCGTTAAATTTTTTGTTTTGCGTTGGTAAGTGGGCCAAGAGTTTGTTTGCAGCGGCCTTGTCTAGTGTTTCTATCCAGTCAAGTTCGTTTAGTTTTTTCTTCACTCGTGTTGGGTTTTGGATAAGGTCCTCCTCGTTGCATCCAATTTGCTCCAGTTGAGTTTTCTGCTTGAGAGCCCAAGTTGAAAGCATTTTGCATTTTCCAGCAATTGTTTTTTTTTTTAACATTTTGTATTACGAAGCTGTGTCTGTCATGGTAATTTTTCTGAAGAGGGCCATTTCGTTCCAGTCGACTGAAGCTTTTAGCGACAACAGGCCCAATTCCCTCCTAATTGGCGGTAGCGATGTTGACTTTGGAAGTTGGAGTAGTTCTCGCCAGAAATGGGCCTCGAGTTTGTGCCAAAGGGATGAGGGAATATTCGGCATGCCTTCTCCTCCGTAAGTCAGGGACGGAACAACTTTCCCTTTGTAGTATTTTATCACGGGCATCAGGGAGAAGCGGCCGAATTTCCTGTCCAATGCCTTTGCTTGTGAGGTAAGTTTCTGGGTATTTTCCCAGAGGTTTGTCTGCATGCTTTTTTCGTTTGCAGAACTGTCGATCATGACCCCTAAGTATTTGAATTCTGTTACTTGGTTGATTTTTGTAGAGTCTATTGTCCATTGATTTGGTTTTCTTTTTGTTTTTGTAGATTTCTCGAGAACCAGAATTTTGTTTTTTTCCTTGTTGATCTCTAAGTTGTTTTCTGTTATGTACGTGTCCAGGTTGTCCAGTTCCCGTTGAAGTCCAATCGGTGTCTGGTCAATCAAGATGATGTCATCTGCGTATAAAATGCTTCAAAAAAGGTAGCAGGCGCTCCTCTCCAGAAAGAACATGGCATGATAACCTGTTCTGAGACAAGAGTTTGCAGCACACGCTTTTTGCTCACTGTACCTTTCGCAGATGGGAAATATCCATTTGCATATCAGTCTTTGTCCCGCCCACATGGGCAGTCCAGCACCGAAATGCTATGGCAATTCCTCTCTGAACAAGAGTACCAAAAGCAACCCCACACACGTGTTTCAGCCTTGTTGGGCCTCATCAGTGAGGTGAAGCTTTGTCTCTCTGAGCAAAGTGAGCAGGGAGTCCACGTCTGGTTGCCCCCAGGAAACTCAGGGTGATCAACCCCAAGTTCCTTTCAAATGCTTCAAAAAAGGTAGCAGGCGCTCCTCTCCAGAAAGAACATGGCATGATAACCTGTTCTGAGACGAGAGTTTGCACTGTGCTTAGAGAGGCTCAGCTTCACCTCACTGATGATGCCCAACAAGGTTGAAACACGTGTATGGGGTTGCTGATGGTACTCTTGTTCAGAGAGGAATTGCCATAGCATTTCGGTGCTGGACTGCCCTTGTGGGCGGGACAAAGACTGATATGCAAATGGATATTTCCCATCTGTGAAGGTACAGTGAGCAAAGAGCAATGACTGCGAACTCTCAATGTGGTTAATAACCACTGAACAGGTTATCATGCCTTGTTCTTTCGAGAGAGGGGCGCCTGCTACCTTTTTTGTATTTTTGAAAGGAACTTGGGGTTGGTCACCCTAGGTTACCTGGGGGCAACCAGACGTGGACTCCCTGCACACTGTGCTTAGAGAGGCTCAGCTTCACCTCACTGATGATGCCCAACAAGGCTGAAACACGTGTATGGGGTTGCTGATGGTACGCTTGTTCAGAGAGGAATTGCCATAGCATTTCGGTGCTGGACTGCCCTTGTGGGCGGGACAAAGACTGATATGCAAATGGATATTTCCCATCTGTGAAGGTACAGTGAGCAAAAAGCAATGGCTGCAAACTCTCAATGTGGTTAATAACCACTGAACAGGCTATCATGCCTTGTTCTTTCGAGAGAGGGGCGCCTGCTACCTTTTTTGTATCTGCGTATAAAAGCCTTGGGATTTCAGTTCCTCCTAGTTTCGGTGGAAATGTTCTTAAGGATTCTCCGGAATCTTTGAAATCGCCAAGAAAAGCTGTGAAGAGTGCCGGTGCCAGGGGGCAGCCCTGCTTCACTCCTCTACTTGTCGGAATTTCTTCTGACAGGGTGCCTTTTTGATTGAGTTTTACTCTAATAGATGTTTTTGAATGTAGAGCAATAATTGGTTCTAGAGTCTGCTCGGGGCATTGCCATGCGTTCAGTTTTGACCATAGAAGGTCTCGGTCAATTTTGTCGAAGGCCTGGGTCAGGTCGACAAAGGCCAGATAGGCCTTTTTTCCTTGTTCTCTTGCAAGGCTTTTTATGATGCTCAAGAGCATGATGTTCGTTGTGGTCCCAACGTTCTTAGTAAAGCAAGCTTGCAGTGGGTCGTTGCACGGCTAGTGTTTGGCCCATTGTTGAAAGCTTTCGAGCAGACAGGAGCCATAGATTTTTCCTATTGTGTCTGCGAGGGCTATCGGGCGGTAAGTTGACGGGTCGGATCTTTCGCCTTTCTTAAACATTGCCACCACGGTCGCTGAGGTCCAGGAGCTGGGAATTGACTTTGAAAGACTGATTTCTTTGAATACGGTGCTGATGAATGATGCCCATGAGGCATGATGGTTTTTCAGGTCAATGTTCGTTATCCCGTCTGGGCCTGGAGCTCTCGATGGCTTAAGGTTCTGTATTGCTCTTTCTATATCTGCTTTGTTGGAGTAATCTTTCCATGGTGTAACGCTCCGTGAGTAGATGTGCTCAGGTTTTTCAGGTGGCTTCTGAAATAGATTGTTAAAGTGTTTTATCCAACTTTCCTCGCTCACAGTGTTAGTTGTGGAAGGACTTGTGTATTTTCCTGACCCTTTTACAAGGCTCCAGAATTCTCAGGAGTTTTTTCCGTTGACCTTTTTTAGCATCATCTCTGAGTCTTGTTGATATAGAGTGGCTCGGTAGAATTTTTGCCTACCAGTGTATCTCTTAGCCTCCTCTTGGTAATGCCTCTTGATTGTTGGTGAGTTTGATTTGTTTACTTGCCGTTTGAGTTTCCTGAGGCCCCGGCGTTTCTCTACCAGAAGTCTATTGTAGTGATGCATGCCTTGTGGAGCTGTTCCAACTTTTTTAGAGGCATCTTTTTGGTATGGAATCAGAAGTGGTTGATAGTCGATTGGGTGTGAGCTTGTGGTGTTATCCCTAGAGCTCAGTTTTTGTTGATAGAGCCCGGATAATTCCAGGATTCGTTCATTTGTCATCCTTAGACGATTTCCTTGGTTGTTTGGTTCCACCATTACGTTCATTGTCATCTTTGAAGGATTGAGTGACCACCATGCGATTTCCATGATGTTATGGTCACTTGCTTTGGCTCGTATGACATCGAAAGATGTTAGAAGATTTAGCAAAGCTTCAGAGGCAAAGATGTAATCGATAGTGGCATTTTGATTGCCTCTTTCCCATGTTGGTATTTGGTGAGCCTTTGAGGACGTTTGGGCTGCGTTGTAAATGAGTCTGGAGTCCATCAGTTTCACCCATTTTTGTCCTCTTGAGTCGCCTCGGCGTTTCTCGTTGAGAATAGTGAGCGGGTCTATTGAGCAGGGGCAAGACGCATTTAGGTCCCCACAAATGGCGATCAACGTGATGTCCGTGTTGGCTTGGATATCGTCGATTTCTGATTCTATAGTCCTTAGGAATCTTTCGTCTGTTATTGAATTGGGGTTCCAGTAGACTGTTATTATCACCATTGAAGATTTCTGTGTCTTTTTACTCGTTTGATCTATCCTGGTCCACTCCACTTGTACCGAGAGATGGCTTTGGGAGAATGAGCATTTTTTTGTGATCTCCAGACCGCAGCCGGTTCGCACTGCAATTAGCAGACCTGCCGACGGGCGGCCTATCATGGCTCTTTTCACCGATGCGATTTCCAATGTGTAGCCATCTATTGCTGGCACTTCTGACATCCAGGTTTCTTGGAGTGCGAAGATGTCATACGCTCCCAAGTTAATGTCTCCCTGAGTTGCTAGATGTTTGAAACCCCTAGTGTTCCATGATCCTAGTTTCAGTGAGGCTGCTGTGTACTTTGTTTCTTTTTCGGAGTTTGGGGTTTCATGTCCTGTTAGCCTCACATCTAACTGCTATTTATTAGTCTTAGAAGTTGAGGGTTTCGGTAACCAGGCCCAAAGTTGTTTTATTGGGGCGAAGGAGCTTGTACTGTTTGTTTTTTCTATGGTGGGTGAAAATTTTGTGTGATGGTTTGTTGCTGATTTTTTTGTCGGAATTGGCATGTTTTCTTGCGTGTGGTTCTCAATGGCCGGTAGGTCAATTTGCCTAGTTTCTTCTGCTCTTGATACATCGCAGGTCTTTGTTCTCAGGCATCGGTTTAAAGGTGTGTCGTTATTTGTTGCTTGGCGGTGGCGGTGGATATATTGTATCCTAGGGTGGATCCAACGGCTCTCTGGTGTTCTTTCTGTTGTGTCTTTGGCCGGAGCGAATTTGTGGTTTTGATATTCGGTAAGGATGAGCCCCTTTTTAAATAGGATTTCGGAATCTTCTGTGGATAGTATTGATCTTGATGATTCCTTTATGTGGATGTAGGCCTTAGCTTTCCTGGCAGTGTGATATGGTTCCACAAGAATAATGTTGTGCAGGGTTAGACGTTTGAGATCTTTTGTGCTTTTCAGGATCTTCATGATGGTTCCTCTGTTCAGAGTTATTGATTCTTTGTTTGGTTCTGATTGTTCCAGTTTTAGGATGATCCTTTTTTGAGTCTTTTTGATGGGACTATTGGCTAGTCTGAGTTTGTTTTGAGAGCTTTCTTCTTTGTTTTGAACAGAGTTTGTTTGTCCCCTATGTTTTTTCATTGCAGCGGGTCCTTGTGGGCCAGGTGTGTCGTGTGTAGTTCTATATTTAAAGGTATTGAGTTCTGTTTTTTTTTCGTCGATGTGCTTCTTTCTGTGGTCGCTCTGCGTTGGATCGGGTAATACGAGCATTTGTCGAGCTATTACGTCTGCATTTTTTTGGTTGATTTTCCTTTTCGAAGGTGCGCACCATAGTTGGTTTGCATACACTCGAAAGCTTTTTCTCCCCTGTCTAAGACGAAGAGTGGAGAGTGATGTTCATTGCGTTTTTGTCCGCCATAAAGTCTTCAATGGACCTTGGTGATTTTTGTGTTGTAGTAGCAAGCAATATGCGAGGGTTCGAGTTTGTGGCTTTCTGCTGGTTGAATACCAGGTAGTTTTGTTTATGGAAAATTGCGCTTTCAGAAGCAGTGTTTGGAAGGTTGGGCTGGTCAATTATGATGCAGGTTTCGTCATTTGGCGTTCGATCATATATGGAGCTCTTTGTCCCTGCGGGTGCAGTTCTGTTTTTTTTGATGGAGAGTTCCCCTTGGTTGCCTGAGAATACAAATTGTACTGCTCCTTGCTGTGAGTCGGTTTGAGTGTAGGCACAAGTGCCTTTCATCTTGGGTGCCTCCGTTTTGTTATTTTCAGGGGCTTGTCTGCGGTTTTGAAAGATTGAACAGTCTTGGCATGTTTTCTGACTGTTTTCTTTTGCAGTGATGAAACCCTCGATGTATGTCAATTTGGTGTGCATCATAGCAATAAGTGTAGTGTGATCTTTTAGCGTCTCGTTAAGGGATTTCTATAGTTTCCCAAATGGCGTTAGTCCAATCGTGATTGCTGACATTATTGTCGTCATGTCCGTTTTTTTGTAAAAGTTTCTTTAGACGTCATGGATGAGGAAGTTTGATTTCTGGTTGAAGTCTCAAATGATACGTCATGCAGAGCCCTCTCCTCCCGATGGTGGTGGGAGGACTCGGATTCTGAAAAGTGAGGGAGAGAAAATCTTCTTGCAGGTCTTTGGGTGCCGGAGATCAGCCACTCTGCATCTGCAGATGTTCTGGGGTGTTGAGTCAGTGGAGCGTTCGGCTTTTGGAAAACTTCGGGCATGCCAGGCGTGGATGTGAGTATATCTCGTGTCGGGACATCATCCGAGACCTCATCATCCATTTGATGTGCCGCTGCAGGGTGCGGCTCGGCATTTAAGGCTTCATGCTCCTTGCTTGCAGAAGCTTGGGGTGTTTGATTTATAGGTGGGAAATCTTGCAGGGTATCCAGAAGGGCCGGCCCCTTTGTGGATTTTTGGTTTCTTGGGGAGCACTCGTGAGCGCACTTTGCTGCTGGGATTTCCTGTGCAACGGGAATAAATTCGGTTTTTAATACTTGGAGGCGCACTGCTGTCCTTAGAGATCAGGGCAGTTTTTCGGGTTTTTACAGCTGGCTGCAATTCCGTTAAGACCTCGAGGATTTCATCGTCTGTAAATTCTGAAAGAACCTCGTGCTTTCTTTTCCCTTGTCCAGTGAACAATTCTTTTAATGAGTTGCAGAGCATGGTTTTTGGGGTTGCTCCGACTAGTGCTCTTTGATGTCCCTTCTTGAGTTGTCCAGGTCGTTTGGCGTTATTGGGGCCAGGTTTTTTCAATGTTTTTTAGGAGGTGTTTGTCTCTCCATTGGAGGTCTGAGTATTTGTTTTTTTCTTTGTCTGAGGCTGAGGTTGGGGGTTGTACATGTTTTCCCACTCCTCTGATGAGTTATCTGGCACTATGGAATTGTGCATTTCAATCACTTTTTTCATCTGAGGCATTGAGTTGCTGGAGTTAGCCACCGGGGGAGCTTGTGAGTCCTGTTTGTTGTTGGGCTCCGCTGTCTGTGCAGGGCTGTTTGGTGCTGAGTCCCACGGGCGGGGCTTCTCAGGGGCTCCTTCGCCCTTGTTGCAGCTGACGTGCACCAGGTCCCGGATCTCCAGCGAAACCGGGGCCGCCGCTTCGTCCGTGCCCTGAGGCGTCTCGCTCGACGGGGCGTGGGCTGCCGTCTCCGCACCCGTGGATTCGCCCAGTATGCATGGGCTCGTTGGTCCGAGAACACTGTACTGCACTAGAGCGACGTTCACGGTAAGGGGAAGTTCCCGATTATGTTGGCGGTTTGTGAATTCTTCCATTGATGCATGTGGAGCTTCGGCCGCTTCCCGTCCATAGCCTGGCTCCGGTGGAGGTGATTCCCTCGCCGTTAGTCCTCCGACTGGCGGCACTGGGATACCTGCGACACGGAGGTCCGGCTGGATGATTGGAGCGGCTCCGAAGTCGTTTTCTTTTGTTTCTAAGGACTTTGTTGTCAAAGCTCTTTGGCTCAGTGTTTGGCTCACTCTGGCATCCTTCAGTGTGGTTGTAGTTTCTGAGAGGGGGCATGGCTTTCAGCCCCTGGTTGTATCCCCGTCTTGGGGGATTTTTGAACATTCATTGCCGCTTTCTTAGGTAGCTGGAGCACGCTTGGCATGTTACTTGGACACAATCCGGGCAGAGTAGTGCTAGTAGCAAGGAGAGCTTGCGGTCTAAGTTTAACAGGATGTTTTGAGGTAAACATGAGGCTAGATGGCAGTTGAGATTGGCGCGAGCTTCTTAGGCGCATTTTTTCATCCTCAGTTTCCTCATTTGGGACTGCTGGCAGGCGTTGTTGCTGTCGGTGGTCGAGTTCTGTTGCCATGTCCCTGCCAGTCCTGACAGGGAGTGCAGAGACTGCTATTGACTCTACTGTGACTCCGCGGCCACTCCCCGGTGTAGGTGGGTATTTGTATCCGTCTTCTAGTAAGCAGTGAAAGCAGACTCAGGAACAGTAAGAGTAGAGAGAGTCCAACCTGCAGAGACTGCTATTGACTCTGCTGTGACTCTGCAGCCGCTCCGCGGTGTAGGTGGGTATTTGTATCCGCCTTCTAGTAAGCAGTGAAAGCAGACTCAGGAACGGTGAGAGTAGAGAAAGAGTCCAACCTGCAGAGACTGCTATTGACTCTGCTGTGACTTGTTTAATATTGTTCAGAGATTTTCAAAGATATGAAAAGATGCCAATAAGTTCCAGAAGGAACTGAACTACAGGTCATCATAGATTGTTATCACCCCACTTTTATTGATTTGAATCAGTTGTTGCGAGCAGTGGTGCCCACAGATACATTTACCTCGCTTAAAGTGTGTGCTAATTGTCTAGCTGAAGAATCTGGCTATTGCTAGGCATTTAAAAAACGTTTACTAATAGATTGGTGCAAACTGTTATTAAAGTCTGTCCTTGAAAGCCGGATTGGTCTAAGATAAATTCTTACAAGCAAGCCAAAGGTGAAAATCCTGTGGAATAGCTTAAGCGTTTGCAGCAATGCTTTGAAAAATATTCTGGGATTGTTGATGGAGCGGTTATAGTGCCTCAATCCGTGGTGGCTCAGTTTGATACAGGTTTATAGCCCAAGGTATCTGAAGGAATTGAGGCAGTACTGAAAGGGTAGGAAGGAAAGGTTCTGGATGAAGTTTTATTAGCTGCACATCATTTCCCTGAGAAAGCTGAAAGACAAAAATAAACCACTGAAAGGCTCATGACATTGCAAATACAGAGTTTAAAACCTCCCAAGGGAAGGAGAGGTGTTTCCCCATGCCAGGTGGGCAAGGGCAGTGAAGAGGGAGAGGAGCAGCCAGTCATTTTAGCCAGTGAAAACCGCTGAAAGGAATTACACAAATATGTAAAGTGGTCAGTGTAACTACTTTAAAGAGTTTGGACAGTGCAAAGCTGAGTGGCCACATCGGCCTCAGTATGACGTTCGAGGTGGACAGCCAACCACACCAAGCGGAGTGACAAGGTCCATGCCTCCACCACCACCACTTCAGGCAGATGGTTAGGATTTCCATGGAGCCGCTGAACTTGTTGCACCACTTATATCGATTGATCCTGCTGCCCCGTATGTTGATTGTGTTGTTACTAGTCAAATGATTTCATGTTTGGTTGATACTGCTGCATCATGCTCCACACTAAAAGAGTTCTGAGTTTTGTGATGAATCTGGTGATGTCAACACTCCTTTCCCATGGAAAGTCTCTTCCCATGTGGCCAGGGAGAGGCAGAAGCAACCTCATCCTGACCCTGGAGGAGGCTATATGAGGGAGGACTACATGGAGGGAGATGACCCTCATGGGACTGGAGAGGCATCGCCAGACGAGACATGGTATGCCCCCTTTCCTTCAGGACCTGATGATCCCCCCTTCAATGCCAGAGACCTTTATGGCATGCTGTAATGTTGCATTAGAATGTCCCATGGTGAATAATACTAAAACTCTGGGACATCCCCAGCCAAAGGTATTAGGTAGTACTGAGACGAGGAAGAGGAGCAGAGTAGTAGAGAGGAAAGTGCTCAGTCTCCTTTTCCCCTCACCTGATTGGTCAAAGCCAATTGAAAAAGCAGGAAGGAAAACAAGATCAGAGACACCTTCCTCCTGTTGCTGATCAGGAGCGTGAAGGGTGGCATACGGACCACGGCTTAAGCAGGTGAGGGGAAGACAGTGTGCGGGCTAGAGGCAGTGTTTCATGCCTGTGCAGGAAGCCAGAGCACCAAGTTGATACAGCTGCCTGAGGAACTATAAACCACGAGAGACATAGAACCTGTGAACCCACAGAGAAAGGTTGGGACGCTCGGAGACGATGCGAAAGACATAGAGAGGCCGTAGCATGCGCATGAGTGTGTGAAGTGGAAAGAGAGCCACAATACCAGTTAGCCCACGAAAAAGAATTGGGACTAGATAAACCATGAGAGACAGAGAACCGGTGAACCCATGGAGAAAGGTTAGTATGCCGGGAGACGATACGATGGACAGAGAGAGACCGGAGTGTGAGCGAATGAAACGGAAAGAGAGCCACAATACCATTTAACCCACGAAGAAGAATCGGGACGCAGGGAGACTGAGTGAAAGACTAGGGAAAGTGTTTCCCTTACAGGAAGCAGGGAACAGGATACCCTGTATGTGCATCCGTGATAATCTTTATAGTCCCAGTACCTAAGAAACTGGGAAGCTAGAGAAATATTATGAACATGTGAAAAAGCCCTGGTAGGAGAGTAAATCAGGCACTTTGAAAGTTTGGTGAAAACCCAAGGGAAGAACCATACCCTTTGAGGTTAAATTGTGACAAAGTGGTGGCGCTGTGGAGCAGCCCAAGATGGCTGCTTAGCCTTTGAGCTCCGTGTGGGCTTGGCGGACATCTGCTTTCATCTGCGGCCAACGGTGTACGATTTGTCTGCATCTCGGCTGGGCTGCTGCCCATCATTGCCGTGCTGCAGCCTGAGAAATTCCGGCTTGTTTCCGAGTCGGGAAGCCTCCGGACGGGCCCCCTGCTGCGGCCCGCCGCCTCGCGGAAGCCGCGGCGTCGGTGTCGGCCTGACTCCTGTCCCCTCCCTTTGGCGGCCCGCCGTGCTGTGTGGCGGCGCGGGAAGAGGCGCAACCCCTGTGTGCCCCGCTCGTTTTTCTGTGTGCCCCGCTGGGCTGACTGCGGCCCGATCGGAGCCGTGTGGCTGTGAGGTGGGCTGCGGCTGCCCCCCTGGGCAAAACATTCCGTCGGCGACCTGCTGCTGGGGCTGTCGCCAGAGCGCGCCCTGGCCCCCATTCTCCATCCGGCTGTGGGCCTCCACCGCCAGCCCGTGTGGAGTGGACGTGCGGTGGCTGAGCTGGTGCGGTGGGCCCTGGGCGGGTGCCGATTGCCGCCGAGGCGGGGGGAGACAACTCCTGAGTGCCCCACTCACCCTTCCGGGTGCCCCGCTGGACTGTCTTTGGCCCGATCGGGGCCGTGCGGTTGTGCGGCCGGCTGCGGCTGCCCCCCCTGGGCGAATCACCTCATCTGCAACTTGCTGCTGGGGCCGTCGCGGGAGCGCGCCCCAGCCCACATTCTCCATCCGGCTGTGGGCCCCCGCCGCTGGCCCGTGTGGAGTGGACGTGCCGCGGCTGGGCTGATTGCTGCTACATCGAGGTGAGGTGCGGGGGGAGCCCCGCTCTGGGCGGCTGCAGCACCCACATGCTTTTTCCCACGCTGCTGGCCTGCTGCCCTCCAGAGACCCCGGGGGCTATTACACTCCCCAGATTTACCCCGTGGGACCTGCCCCGCGCCTCCTGGAGTACGCATCACGAGGAAACATACCAAGCCTGTGTCCCCTGTGGCGTGTGCACAGTCGGTAGCGCACATTTCTTTTTTCTCTGCTACATAGCATCCTGCATGCTGGGCGCCTCGCCCCTGCTTTGAGACCATTGCGCAGTGACTGGGCTGCTTGTGGGGCGGCTGCTGTCGGGTCAAGCTTTGCCCTTTCACCTGTACTGGGTGCCCCCCCTATAGCGCAACCCCTGCGGCAGCCCTAATCCCTACTGGAACTTGCCTCCCTCACTGCTGGGGATATACCGACATCTCTACCTTGCCCCATTGGCCTAGGGACCACGCTTTCTCCCTCGGTGACCACATCTTCGTTCTGCGTCACTCCTGAAAACTGAACCAACAATGCCTAACAAGGCCAAGGGGACTTCGAAGGGGGGAGCCATGGATAGATTCGCCAGGGCTGTCCCGAGGGGAGAGGAGGATCATGACTCGCCCATACAGGAGGAACAGGAGGTGGACCGCCATCCCACTGTCTCACCCCCTGATCTGACTACACTCATGGAATCGATGGCCAAAAACTTTGCTTCTTTCCACGAGAAATTGGACGACATCAACGCCAATGTCGCCTCTTTAAAAACGCGGGTGGATCAGGCGGGGACCTGAATTACTGACGCTGAGAATCGGATATCTGCAAATGAGGATGAAATACATGTGCTGCAGAACACTGTTGCCTCCTTGTCGCGTGACATGCGTAGTGTGAGAGCGAAGTGCGACGACCTTGAATCGCGCTCTCGCAGAAATAATCTACGAATCATCGGAGTCCCCGAAAAGGCCCTTAAGGGGCGCATGGAAGATGCTGTGGAAACCCTACTCAAGGATCTGCTGGGTAACCCGGCCCTGTCACCGTACTTCACTGTTGAGCGTGCTCATCGTGCTCTATCACCGAGGCCCAAACCGGGCGACATCCCTAGGCCCATTATAGCCAGAATTCTCAACTATCTGGACAGAGACCTTATCCTCCGCCTGTCGCGGGAGAAGGGAGACCTGCGCCTTGACTCACACACTATAAGGATCTTTCCAGATTTCTCAATAGCAGTACAGCAGGAGAGGCGCCAGTTCATCGGAGTCAAGAAGCTTCTTAGAGAGCGAAATGTTCCTTATGCCATCCTTTTCCCGGCACGCCTCAAGATTACCCATAATGGCAAACTATATTTCTTCACTGTTCCGGAAGAGGCGGTGAAATTCATTGAGACACACCTGCCACTTCCCAATCCAGCAGGGGCCCTTGCCAATGACGGATGATTCAGCGAGACACTACCCGGAAGCCACTTATCAATCCAGTGAATCCGAGACTCGGAACGTGTATATGGCAACAACGTACTGTACACTCAACGAACCAAGCTCCTCTGGCGTCTGATCGGGCTGAGACTAGACCCGACTGTGATTGACAGTGCTCTCCTTGCCCCATGGGGCGCTATACCGGCCATGTGCCCTAGATACTTCTTTGGTCCTGTCTCGCCCGCAACGTTCAGCTAGTTATGGAGACCTATCTTGAGATCCGCCCGTAGCAGAACTTACCTTCGACAGCACTTGCTGTCCTACATGTTATTCTCAGAGTTGCCCACACGGCAACAGCACACCTAATTGCGATTGCAATGTTCATGTTTTGTTGGTTGTCACTGTTTACTTGCCCCTGTTGGGCTCTGAATGGGGCGTATTCCGGTTGGATTTTGCCCTCCGACCTCTACCTCTTGGGGAGAGTCGGGTTTATTGGTGACGCCTGCACTGGGGGGTGGGGGACTTAAACTGCAAGTTGGGGGTGGGCAGTGAGGGAGGGGGGTGGCACTGTTGGGGTTTGGAGAAATGTTATAGGAAAAGTCAGAGGCGGACTGACGGACCACGTCACATTGGGACATCTGCATCCGAGATGGCTTAGTTTCACATCTGAACTGCGACGACAGTGGTGGGAGGGGCACCCTTGTGGGGGCTCTCTTCATTCATTGTGTAAGTTCCGACAGCGACTGTGGGATGTACCTTAGGCGTCTGAAATGTCCACAACAGTGATGTCCTGGAATGTCCGGGGTTTAAGTAACTACACCAAGACGCGCAAAATCAGGCATGGCTGTAAGATACTGCTTTTGCAGGAAACACACTGTAAAGGCCGGTTGGCTAGGTGCATGGCACCATCGTGGGGTCCCCATAGATATTCTACTGCTTACTCGACCCGCGCCAGAGGGGCATTGACAATGATCCATAGGTCACTCAAGTTTGTACCCCATAAGAGCTACATCGACCCGGAGGGGAGGTATGTCATCCTACACTGCGCAATAGTTAACAGGGAATATTTGCTAGTTAACACGTATGGCCCTAATGTGGACTCTCCCGACTTTATTGACCAGGTGGCCTCCATATTGCTGGGATATGTAGGGGTGCAGATCATTTGGGGGGGGGGACATGAATTTCATATTAGACACCACACTGGATAGAACAGGCACGTCCCCCAGACTCCTTTCCAATGCGGCGCGCAAGTTCCTTGCAGATAGCACTACCCTTGACATTCGAGACCCACGGCGGGTAATGCACCCGCAGACGCGTGAATATACTCATTATTCCTCTGTGCATGACAGCTCCTCCAGAATTGACATGTTCTTCCTTTCCGGTACCTTGCTGGGGAGGGTGGTGGAAACTCAAATAATGGCGCGTACCCTATCGGACCATTCACCGATCCGATTATCTCTGGAACTGGGTGTGCCCGCCCCCACAATTAACACATGGCGCTTCAAGTCCTTGGCTTTACAGGACATAGTCTTTAGGGCTGACATTTTGTCCGACATCCAGTCCTATTTTGAGCTTAATACGCCCCAGTCTACCTCTATGGGGGTCCGGTCGGAGGCTTTCAAAGTCTTCATCAGGGGAATGTCCATATCTAGTGAGGCGGGAGTCCTCAAGGCCATTAGGGCTGCCCTTGCCCACTCTGAAGCCAAATTACGTGAACTTGAGAGTGCCCATCCTACATCCGTTGACCCTGCTATCCTGTCCCGGATCAGTGAGGAACTCCAATTCTTTAACAAACAGGCCACTAGGGAAGTCCACTACTTTAGTCGTCTGCAGGCTGCTCGTAAATATGGAGAGGGAGACAGGCCTGGCAGGACGCTGGCGGCATTGGCTAGGGGTGAGTGGGGCCAAGCACAGATCTCTTGTGTCATGGACCGCCTGGGGTTGGAACGGTGGTCTGACCAACATATTTTGGAGGTCTTCACGGACTTCTATTCAGAGCTGTACACCCAACCCCCCGAGCATAGTGAGGCCCAAATGCGCAACCTCCTCGAGCAGATCCCCACGACTATTGTCTCCCCCGCAACCAGAGACCAATTGGATTCCCCCATCCTGCTGGATGAAATAGTTGAGGCTATATCTAAATTCCCTAAAGGAAAAGCACCTGGTCCGGACGGGCTGACAGCTGAGTTTTATCAGGAGCACGTGGCCATTTTGGCCCCCAAACTACTAGAAGTTTGGAACGAGTCACTCCGGCTGGGTGCCCTTCCCCCATCGTTGCGTGAGGCCGTCATCACTGTCCTGCTCAAACCCGGTAAACCCACTAATGAGTGCGGATCATATAGGCCCCTCTCGCTAATGAATTTGGACACCAAAATCTTCGCCAAGGTGATTGCTAGCCGCTTCCTCCCGGTCATGTCGTACATGGTCCACGATGATCAGTCAGGCTTTGTACCCGGGAGATCAACATCCCACAACATTAGAAGGCTGCTTAATGTCATGTCACGCATTGACCAGGGGGTGAGTGCGGTTGCGGTCACACTGGATGCCCAGAAGGCGTTCGACATGGTGTCTTGGAAATATATTTGGTTGGTTTTGGAAAATATGGGTATAGGGCCTAACATGATAGCATATATTCGGTTACTGTACACTTCCCCGGTGGCCAGGGTGCGAGTTAACTCCCAGACGTCCGGTCTGTTCCCTCTTTTCAGAGGCACTCGACAAGGTTGCCCGTTTTCCCCGATCCTATTTGCCTTGGCTATAGAGCCGATGGCCGATTATGTCAGGGAGCAGCATGCGCGCAAAGGGGTGCGGCTGAAAGACTCCCCTGAGATTATTTCGCTTTATGCGGACGATGTATTGCTCTTCATAAGAGACCCAGCTGTTCATCTGGACCCAATTTTACGTGACGTCACCCGCATAGGTACATACTCTGGGTTCACTATAAATTATACTAAATCTGAGATTTTCCCCCTCACTAGCTCCACGATACAGCCCACCACCGAGTACCCGCTCCGCTGGTCCCCGGATGGGATCAAGTACTTGGGAGTTCAGGTGTCCCTCTCCAAAGACTTGCTACTAGCAGACAATTACCGGGCTGTTGCAGAGCAGGCCGAGACCAAAATCACGCGCTGGCGTGCCCTTCCACTATCATTGGCCGGAAGACTCTCGCTGGTAAAAATGATATTGCTCCCCAAGTTGTTATATGTATTTAGTAATGTCCCCGTCTGGCCGGGTAGGAGATACTTTGCGAACCTGCACAAATTGTTTGCTCAATTCCTATGGCACTCTGGCGCTGTGCGTAAAAAGTGGTCGGATATGTCATTACCCTACGACAGAGGGGGCTTCACAGCCCCGGACCTGCTGCAATATTGGACTGCCTCACAGGCGCAGTTCGCATCTTACTGGTACCCTGGGCCCCCACCCCGTCCCCACGTCAAACTCGAGGTTCTGGCAGCAGCAGGCACTGATGTAATGTCCTTGATTCTAAGCCGGCAGTATGTGCCAGACTCGCCCATTGACCCGGTCCGGACTACAGTGCAGGCTTGGGGCCAGATATTCAAAACTTGCGACGAACAATATCCGTACTACAAATGGCTCCCCGCCTGGAGCTTTCCCGGATTGGAACCCACACACGATACCGCCCTGGCACGACACTGGGAGGCCCTGGGTTACCGTGCCCTTACTGATTTCTATCCAGAGGGACAGTTTATAACACCGCAAACGTGGAGGCCGGGGCACTCGGGTTCGGTTCTGGAGCTTCTGCAGTTCTACAGACTCCGCGCTGCCTTTCGAAATGCTTGGCCTGTCTTCCCCATTGAGCCCCAGGACTCTCCTGGGATTGCTTACATTGCTAACTCGGGTGGCGCCCATGGGGTAGTTTCTTCATTGTACAAGCTCCTCCTGACCGCTGCCCCCCCTCCATCCAGGGCTCGTGATGGCTGGGCCTCCGAGCTGGAACTGGATCTCACTGATCAACAGTGGGAGAAGATGTGTTCCCATACTAGCAGGGTGTCCCTAAACTTCCGCTACCGCACCATACAATATAAATTACTCAACAGGCTGTATTACACTCCATGTAGAATCTCGAAGTTTGCTTGCTCTGATCCTCGACTGTGCCCCCGATGCGGTGCGGAGGGTGCTGACCACCTGCACATGTTTTGGGACTACCCGGAACTGGCCACATTCTGGAGTAAAGTCATAGAGACATTGTCCACAATCACCGATACTGTTGTTGATCCCGATCCAATGGGGGTTCTGTTTGGGGTGTGGCAGACTGGGGGGACTAAGGACGTTGTTAAGTTCTTGAATGTGAGCTGTGTCGTAGCCAAGAAATGTGTTTTACAAAGCTGGAAGAGCCCTACTCCCCCTACATTCCAGAAATGGTTAAATCTAATTACGTGGTCCCGAAACTGCGAGGAGGAGTTCCTGGGTATGCTCCCAGTGCGTTCACGACCTCAAAACATATGGTCGGCTTTCAACAGCTACTTGATTAGCTTAAATGACACTTCTTCGATGGATGAGTCCTCCTAGCCCCTCAATCAACAGCTTGGTATTTTGGTTCTCTGCGATATGTTGTTCCTCGGCTGCTGTCGTCGTATCTCTGCCAATATGCTCTGTATGCACATGTATATGCTACAAATTTGTCCTTATGCCTCAGATGTGTGTGTATGCTGTTTGCCTCTGCCAGCAAAAATAAAAGTTTTAAAAAAAAAATTGTGACAAAGTGGAAGCACCTACGGGAAGAAGCATTTGGAGGTTCAAGGTTCAAGGGAAGAAACATACTCTTGAAGATAACTATGAGAGAAGTCCTGGCAGGAGAGTACATCAGGCATTTTGTGAATCTACAATCTGCACCCAATTGTGTCTTCTGGATAAAATGCTTAAGGGAAGATCCATACCCCTTAAGAATGTGAACTGTGTATTTTTTCTGTGGTGTCAAGGACCAAGGGAAGAAGGATAGTGGAGATTGTGACATCAAGAGGAGGAGGTAACCCTCTTGACCTATTTGGAACATTGTTAAATAGTTTTAAACTTTTTATGGAAAAAGGGGACTTTTCTTCCCCACAGTTTGAGAAAGAAAGGCAATCTAGGGGAAGGGAGAACGCCCCCTTATTAGTCTATGGAACTTTGTTTATGTTCAGCACCTTTTTCTTGCTTTGGAAGTTTTTAACTACTGAGCTACGAGAAAGTAGCTAAAAGACATTTCCCTTTTCACATTTTGTTTAGTTGTGCCATATAAGGGTCAGGTTAGGATTTTGGACACAGGACAGAAAACACTTTTGATTTAGACATCCTGACACAGATGTTCCTTAGTTTTGATGAGGCGGGAAATGCCTCTTAGAGTTAGGGATAGATAGGATTTCCCCAACTCTTCTTTTTCTTTTAATAATAAAGTATTTAGCAATCACTCTAACCTCTCTGTGTCCGCGTCTTACTCCTGGCTCCGCAAGTTTCCACACATGATGCATTCTGATGATGTTGTAAACGGTGTAGGTATAGGGAGCACTACAACACATCATCCAGTGTCCACTATGGTTGTGGTTTTGATAGGCCCAATTTCTGGCCAACATGCATTCTTGCTGAGTCCCGGTTCTCCTATAAATGTGTTTTGTTAAGATCTATTTCCAAGTTAAGCTGCTCGATTTAATGTTCCCCTGATGGTGTATACCTTGACATTCCCACTCACAGAGAGCCCAACGTGTTGGCAGTACTACAGGAAATTACCCATTCGAACCCTGGGACCGGGCTGACACTCCCTGTTTGTGGCAGGCACTGTAGGACCAAGTCCCAGTCAAATTATGGTCAACCCATGCAAACAATACTGGTTATATGGTAAATGCTGAGCCATTCAAAATGACTTTAAATCTTGCAAAAGTGTTGCCATGTCCACCTCAGCATCCTATTTCCTGACAGGATGAAGAAGGTATCTGTCCTGTGATAAAACCCCATCTCCAACAAGGCAATACTCATCGCCCACTAAGAATCTAGGTAAAGAGATTTATAATTTTTTTCGAATTTGCGTGCAGTTAATGCTGCTGTGTTGCTGGCTTTTCCAGTTGTCCCAAATCCAGCTACAATTCTGTCATGTATACCATATTCAGTCAAGTATTTTACTGTTGCAGATTTGTCTTCAGCATTTTTCTCTACACCCATACATCCTTACAGTCAGTACCTGTTCACATTTACCCATAAATCAACACAAAATACGTTCACTAGGCTTCCAATGGGATACGCAGAAGGCCCCAATTTGGGCTCTATCAGGACATTGGCGGTATCCCGTGGTAAATCTGCCGGGATACCGCCAATGTAAATTGCATTCTAGCATATCGGTCCGGCGCTATTAGCGCCAGGTCGCGAGTTGTGGAGGGCAAGGGTTTGGTAAGTCCCCACTCCCATTGGGTTCATTGGACCCAATGGGACATTTTGGATGCTGTTACCACAGCGCTATTATTGTTGCAGTAATAGCACCGCAAATGGGTGGAAAGTGCAGGGTTTACCTCCATCTAAAGGTAAATCTCCCACTTTCTGTCCAAACTCGGGGATTGGGCGGAGCGTAATGCAGCGATGATAGCGTTACCGCTGCATTTCTGCCACTCCGCCCAACCCCTAATGACCCCCTTTGTTTCCTAAATTTTAAATATAAACCTTGATTCATTTCAGTTTCCAGGAGGATCTACGCTGGTACAGTATGCATATAATCGACACCAGGTTACCCATACTTGAAAGCCTGTGAGGAAGACTCACTATTTCTGCTGAAAGTGCTTGCTGAAAAGGGTCACAAGGCATCTAAAGGTACATTATAGGTGTGTCTGCCCCATGTGCGATGCCTAGGCTGTGAGACTTCTGCCGGGGAAAGACATTTGTCCCAGTATTGGATTGCAATGATACAGAAAGTTCCTAAACCCCAGGCCAAGAAGCAGATTAGAGGGTTCCTCAGGATGGTAAATTTCTGTAGGCAGTAGTTCCTGGGAATATGTGTACATAGTTAAGCCCCTTCAGAACCTCATGCATGATTCAATTCCCAAGCCCCTGCCATGGTCCCAGGAAGCAGAGGATGCCTTTGTCACCATTAATCAAGAACTCGCAATGGATCCAGCTTTAGGTCTGCCGGATTACAATAAGCCCTTTGTGCTGATTTGTGATGCACGCACTGGATTTGCTCAAGGTGTGTTGATAAAGTTACACAGTGATAAGCACCAGACCATATCATATCAAAGCATAGCTTTAGATCCAGTAGCTACAGGACTCCCAGCTTGTCTGCAAGCTTTCGTGCTGCTGCCCTGTTGATACATCTAACTGATTCTCTGATGCAGGGGCATCCTGTGATAGTTTTGTTTCCCCATGCAGTAGTGTCATTATTGCGTAACAGGAAGACACAGCACGTGCCAAATTCCCACCTTCCTCAGTATGAAAAGGTACTTGTTTCTGCTGGTAATGTAACGTTGAATTTATGTTCAGTTCTGAATCCTGCCTCCTTGTTACCAAATCATGAGGATGGGGAGCTGCACGACTGTCAGGTTGTCATAGAAACACTCTTGTCACCCCAGGTTGGTTTGTCTGATGTACCTTTATTGAATCCTGATCTGATTCATTTTGTTGACAGATCTTGTATCCATGTCCTGGGAATGGAGCAATTGGTTTATGGGTATCCTGTGTGAACCCCCCATGCTGTTTCAAAAGCATATTGATTATCTATGGTGAAATCCGCACAGGTCGCCAAACTAATGGCTCTCACCCGTGCATGAACTCTGCCTTAGGTAGATCAGCTGCAATCTACACTGACTCCAGGCACACCGAGAGTGTGGTCCAAAACTTCAGAATCCTCTGGCAGCAGCATAGATATTTAACTTCCTTGAGCAACACAATATCAAGTGGAAAATATGTATCAGCTTTTTTGAATGCATTGTTACTTCTCGCAGTCACCTCCAAACTGAAATGCGGGGGACATGATCCCTGTCAGTCATTTAAATCCCAATGAAATGCTTTAGCAGATGGTGCAGCTCACTCAGCAGCCTTGAAAGGGCCCCTAGCTCCTAATGAATTTCTTGTTTGTGTTGCAGTTCCACGATCGCCTATCGCTTCCCTTTCCAGTCTGGCAATCCACCAAGATCAAGTTCCAGAAACATAACAGGTGACTTGGACACAATGTAAGTGTAAAGTAGGAATAGACTCCCTGTGGTGCTCCCCAGAAAGCAGCCTGGTGGCACCCATGATACAACTCCTCTGCCTGGTCCACAAAGCACATGGATTGGTGGCCATGAGCCTTCAGGCTTCAGGTAAAAATGCTATGAATACTTTGTTGCATCGAGATTGGATGGCTCTTGATCTAGCATCTATGGCTCAGAGTTATTGTGAAACCTGTGTCATATGACTTACGTATAATGTTGGGAGAGCGGTGCCCACAAAGCTGTCTGCATGTCTGATAATGGAAGGTCCATTTTTACACGTGCAGACAGACTTCATACAGTTCCCCGCTTGTATGACCTACATTTATTGTTTCCTCCTTGCCAATGTATTTTCAGGGTAGGTGAAGACATATCCCTGTAGAAAAGCAGATGCTGTCACAGTGGCTAAGAAGTTGTTAGAGGCTATCTAAAGTGTGTAAAGAAACAGGATTAAAATGTATTTTATTTGTATTTATTTGTATTTTATATAGCTCCTTAAGCCAAGACACTGTACAGAGATTCAGAAGAGGTACAATGAAATGAGTAACCTGAAAAAATAAAAGCAGTCTGTCACATTAACCACGATAGAGAAGAAGGGATTTCAACGATTTACGAAATAGAGAATAAAGAGAAATAGAGCGAAGGGCGAGAGGGAGGGCATTCCAATGTAAGGGAACTAAGAGGACAAAAGACTGAAAACGTGAGTGAGCACAAGGAGGACATGGAGCCACAAGAAGAAATTGAGAAGAAGAGTGGAGGGATTGAGAGGCAGTATAGAAAGAGACAAGAGAAGAGAGCTAGTCAGGTGCAAGACCATACAGTGACCCACAAACCAGACATAAAAAAATGAATTTAAGCTGTGAATGAAAAGATAGCCAACTAAGAGTAGAAAGTGAAGAATAGATGGAGCCAGGAAAAGAAAGAAGACAAAGAAGACGAATAAAGGCATTGAAGACTGATCTCCAGGGGGCCAGGTGAGTAAGAGGAAGGACGAAAAGTGCCGTAGAGCAATAACAAAGCTGGGAGAAGATATCAACAGTTTTGTAGCATGAAAAGTCCGAAAAGGGCAAGCCTTACGAATATTATATAGGTGAAAACGACAGGCACTTAAATTCAAAGAAATGTGATAAGCAAACGATAAAGCAGAATCAAAGTGAAGCCCCAGATTACAGGCAGTAAGAGAAATAGGAAGATGGGATGGGGGAAGTGAAACAAAAGAAGGAGTCATAGGAGAAGGAAGAGTATTAGAAGGATAGAAAATAACCTCTGTTTTGGCAGCACTAAGCGTGAGATAGTGAGTTGACATCCAAGATTTAATGGCAACAAGACAAGCAGAGAGATTAAGGTGAAGGTCAGAAGAGAGAGAAGAAAGGGACAGAAAAAGTTGAGTATCATCACCTTAGAAAATATGCGATAGGCCGAACGAGGAAAGGGAAGATAGAGAAGCCAGAAGAAGAGAGTGATCAACCGTGTCAAATGCAGCCAAGAGATCCAACAGAATAAGAAGAGAAGAGTGCTTAGCGTAGCGTTCAGTGACTAACAAATTCAGGACAGAAAGAATGGCAGTTTCGGTAGAATAGCAAGAACGAAAACCTGACTGAAATTGTGGGAGGATAGAAGAATTAGAAACAAAGGCAGAGTCTTGAGACTACACCAACCATTCAAGTAGTTTGAGACAGGCAAGGGGTCAGCAGTAGGTTTCTTCAAAATTGAAATAATAGAAGGATGCTCAAAAGATAGGGGGAAAGTTTAGGATGAAAGCCAAATATTGAAAAAAAAGTGAGATAAGAAACAAGAGATGGGTACATTTTAAGTATAAGTTCAGAGTGAATAGGATCATTAGGAGAATCAGTGGGATGAGATTTAGCCAGTAAAGGAAAGGTTTCCTCATTATTAATAGATTTGAAACAAGAAATTGAAGCAGAAGGCATTGGAATAGGAGGAGTGGGTGGTGTTAAAGAAACAAAGGCCTCAATGTCATCAAAGACAAAGAAAGGCCACCTTTGAGGAAAATAATTGTCTAGGTTGATGGCTGAAAGAGTAGAACTAACTGAATAGTTAAGAGTTGGAGGAGAAAGAAGATGTGAAAAAGTCTGAAAGAGCTGCGTAGGATGAGTTGATTGGGTATGTCGGAGATCAGAAAAGTAGGTGCATTTGGCCAAGAGTAGTCAATCATTATAAAGAGAGTGATAAGAAAAGTAGGAGGAATAGTCCTGCGTGGATTTAGACTTAAGCCACTGTCTTTCAAGATAGCAGAGAAAATGATGCATGGAACAGAGATAAAAAGAACGCCATGGTTGGGAAGGTTTAGAGGTCAGATAGAAAGGTGAAGTAGGATAGAGCATATCTGTCACGACCCTCGCCCAAAACCCCCTCTGGCAAACCCATTGGCCAGGTGAAGTCAGGACTCAGGCCTCTAGAGCCTGGCATCCTCTTCAAAAGCCCTCATGGGGCCAGTCCTGGCGCTTTTGGTGCCAGGCTCATACACGATGAAAAACAATGTGCTTGGAAACTACTTTATTGTATTGTCAGCCAACATGGAGGCATCCACATAGCTTGGGTCCTAAGAACCAAGCTATGCGGTCTAGTGTTTTGGGTGTGGTAGCCTAGGGACTACTTTACCTGGACTATTTTGTTGGGGCTATTTAAACCACACCCGTGCAAGACAACATGCTTCGCATTACTTTGCAGCTTGCAACGTGATGCTCACCGTGCCCAGCTATTCCCTCAAACCTCAGAGAAGCAGAACCTGCAAGGAGACAAAAGGAACATCATTAGCAGCAGCATCTTACCTGCAGTCTTCATCTGTAAATACTCGCAGCTACTGAGAACAGTTTCCTCGAATCTGCACGCCTCCCGGACAGAAGGACCTGAAAGAGGAAGATAGAGGCAACATTAAAGAAAGCAGTAGAGACGTTTACAAATTACGAACTGCTCAAAAGGCTTACCTGGCTGGTCGCCTCTCGGCTGGCACCACTCCGGACATTCCACTCACACCGCAACCTACAAGGAAGGAAAACACAGGTTAGCAAAGGCAGGACTGGGCAGCGCTGCGCATAGCGCTTACTTACCGCATCAGAGCGCTCTTGATGCGCCATCATTTACCAGCAGGGCTCAACAAAGCCAGTTCACCGCGCTGAAGCTCCATATACCTAAGGGAGAAAAAAGAGACATTTTAAACAAAGAAAGGCATGCAAGATAGCAACAAAACTAAAGAACAGCAATGAGACCTACCTGAACAATATCAAACGGGCCGGCATCAGTGAAGTAACTGGACCGCACTCGCCCATGAAAGACAACGCGCCCCTGCAAAGAAGGCAGGACGGAGAGCATGCCTAATTCTACCACAAGGTGAGGAGAGGGCACCAGAGGGACTGAAATCATACGGGGGTGGAGGGAGGATACTTACCCCAGTCGGTCAGTCTTGAACACAGTCCTCCTGTATTTTCAGGCAGAACCTTCCCCGCAGACCACATCAAGGCAAAGCTGAGAAGCATAACAGCGAGTAACCGGCTGGGTGGCGTCCCTGTGGATACCAGGTGAGCGTAACAATATCTAGAGAAGATGATAGAGAAGAAAAAAGAGTCGAAGCAGTCCCGTCAGCAGATAGAGATGTGAAAAAAAGATGTGATTGCAGCATAGAGGAAGAGCCAAAGCGTGGGGTATTGAAGTCTCTAAGTCGTGCCTATAAAAAGGTGACTTAGAAGAGAAAGCTAAAGAATGCGTAGAGACTTGAGGAAAGAGTGAGACAGAAAGAAGATGATGATCAGAGAGATAGACAGGAAGTGATGAAACAGATGAAACAGCCAAAGATGAGACAGAAATTAGATCAAGACAGGATCCACAGATATGAGAAGGAGGAGTGGAAAGAGGAGATAGAAAGTAAGACTAAAGAGAATAGAGAGCAGAGGAAGGGTAGAATGAGTAGAAGAAAGGTGAATATTGAAGTCACCCAAAAGTATAAGAGGAGTAGGAGATGTAAGAATAACAGAAAGAAGAAGGTCAATATATTGGCAGAAAGAGCCTATAGGCCCCGTGTGGGGGTGAGGGGTGGCGATAGACGAGGAGAACTGAGATTGAATAGTGTTTAGAAAAGGAAGTCCAAGAAAATTCATAAGAGGAATATGTAGGAGGAACTAGGGATGAGGACAAATTTAGGTTGGAAGTGTGATATAAAATACCAATAACCCCTCCCCGGGGCTAAGGGCTGTGGGGTATGACAGAAAGAAGTCTGAGAAGTAGTCAGAGAGGCAGCAACAGTTGTATTATAGAAAGGAATACAAGTCTCTGTAACACAGAGAAACTTGTGAGGGAGGCATGGTATCATAAGTAGACACTGACACAAGAGCACCAAGTTTCAAAACCTTTATTGATGGTTTAAAAGGGGTTGGATATCTCCTATCTTGCCCTAGAACTAATATGGGAGTATTATCGATCATCAAACAAATGGAAAATACAGTCCTAGTCAGTCCTTAGTTAAAATATAATTGCCTATACTTATAAATCTAAGGCCTGCCCTCTTTCTAATACAATAAATGTGCAAAGGAAATGTGAAATGCAAAAAGGAAAATCAGTGTTCAAAAGAAATGTCAGTATGGCTGAGTAAACTCCCTTCCTCACGTTTTGTAGCACGGGGTAAGGTGGCACACTTGAACCTCGCAACACACTCTGGCATCGGGCACAAGGATGCAGTTTGTTTCGTGGACCATGGCCCACTTGGCCTTCCACGAAAAGTCACTAGTTTATCCGCTGGATCTCTTGGCTTTCTCTCACAGTAGCCCAGGTCACGTTTTAGCTTGTAATACAGCTCAATAAAAGTGTGTTTCTTTCTGGTTACCACAATTCAGTACAGGCTTCCCACCGCTGGGCTCAAACCTTTTAATCACAGTTTTGGGGGGGCCCTTCCCCAAGCTTCTATCTCACTTCCATAGGCTTCCCTCCATCATGCTCAAGCCTCCTTTCACTTTTCTTCCGCTGTCAAAGACTTTCAAAACTGCGAGGCTTTTGCTCTTACCTCAATATTACCACTTTGACCTTCTTTCCTCAAATGTCACTTTTTCTCTCCTAGACCAAGGCCTATTGGTAAATGTAGTTTTGAGTACAGTACTTATTTCAAAGTGCAAATATATCTCTCACATCCAGGTTTTCCTCTGCCGGGATCATACCTAACAGTTCAAAGACATTGGTCACATCCAGGTTCTCCTCTGCAAGGTTAAAATCTGTCATGATCCCTGCTTCCAAGGGGTCAGGACTTGCCCCACGACCTTGGAAGCAGGCCCATGACTCTGATCCCAGGAACCAGCCAGTCCCTATAGGGACCCTCTGGACCTTGTCCTGGCGCCAGTGGCGCCAGGCTCATGATGGTGACTGGTCCCGGCACAGGAAGCGCCGGGCTCATATTAGATAAGAGTGCTTGGTGGACCTACCTGTAGCAGACCATGCTGCTTACTTACCAGCTAACTGGTCTCCTGATCCTTCTCTGCCTGGAACTACTTTTTCTGTCTGGGTGGAGCAGGAGCCACTCCCTGGAAGCAGAACACAGGAACTCTTCTAGAAATCTGGAACTCTTTTCTTACCTGGGTGGGGCCGTGGAAGGAGACGCCTAAGCACTACAGAAGGCTATTTAAACCACACCCGATTGGTTTCACGTGCTTCGCGTTATTCTGCATCTGCAGCAGGACGCTCACCGTGTCAGCTCCAGGAAACCTCCAGCTCCAGATCCTGTGAACATGAAATAACCTGCTGGAATCCAATCTTCAGTCTTCTTCAGTCTTCTGCAGCTCCTGCAAAACAAAGGCACAGGTTAGGCTAAAGTAAAGGCAGTGAATCTACTTACCTAATCCAACGGCAGCATCCAAGGCGCCTTTCTCTGCCTTTCTCTTCCGGCATCCGACATCTGCAATGAGAGAGAACATTGGTCAGTAATATTCAACTACAGGTTCTGCTTACCTGTGTTACGCCCGTTCCAACTCAGCTCGCGCTGCATTCCGGCACCTGCAAGGCAAGATACATCGGTTAGTAACGCTTAGTTACAAGACTGCTTACCTGTGTTATGTTCGCTTTCAATCTGTTCGCGCTGCACCTCAGCACCTGCAAAGACAAAAGAGACATTACGGAGCATTCTCCAGCGCTAGTGCAGTCTTTCTACTTACGTGCCATTGAAGGATAATCTTCATCGTCACAGCATCTGAAAAGGGAAAGACATAAACTTTACAGACTTAAGACTTTTGAAAGAGAAGAGAACAATGCAAAAGGAACTTTAATACTTACAAGGCACGCTCGTGCATTAACGGCGTCTTCGCTCTCAGCAAATCCTCTGCTATCAAGAGGCAGAGCTCGCATCCAGTGAAGCAACTGGATCCAGCGCCCCTGCACAAGACGCAGGATGGAGAGCCCGGCATTTACCTATGTAAGGTAAGCGCAATATCAACCCAGTTCCACGGGGAAAGAAAGGGCGAGAGGGGCTAGGAACTTCCGAACCTTCCAAACACTAATACCTTGGTTTACCCTTGCAGACATCTCACTCTTCAGCTTAAACTGTCGGTGGGAAGGGGGCCCAGTCCGGGAGCAAAACGAACCCTGCGCCTAACACTGAAGACAGTATCCTCGCCAGATCAAGACCTGCGCCTCGGGGGGAACCAGGTGAGCGTTACAGAACGCGAAGCCTTACCACAAAATTCCCGCCCAGGCGCAATGGAAACCTCAGACGCAGACCAGTTGGCCCAATTACTCGGGGAGTTGAGGGCGGAAGTACACGCTGCACGTCAGGAAACAAATGCCCTAAGGAGGGAGTTAGTGGTCTCCAAAGAGCGAACAGACGATTTGGCTAGACAATTGCTGCAAGCCCAAGCTGGACTAACTCCTCTACCAACCCCAAGTGGGGGCCACGCTCCTCCAGCTTCCTCGAATCCGATACAAATCAATCTACCAGGAAATATACCTTTGGCTCCGCCCGAACGCTTTTCAGGTGATTCAAAAAGGTTTGCTGTGTTCTTCAATCAATGTCGCTTGCACTTTTTGTGCAGACCCGCCGCTTTTCCAACGGACCAGGCTAAAGTGGCCTTCGTGCTCTCTTATCTCAGTGGCAGTGCCGCAGATTGGTCTGTTCCTTTAGTGTCTCAAGATGACCCCATTCTCCATAACTTCCAGGACTTTCAAGCCAGTATGGAGAAACTGTTCGCAAGGCACTATCAGGGACAGGCCTTGGACAATGAACTTCTTTCACTACGACAGGGCAATCAAGATCTTCTGACTTATATTGCATCATTTAACAGACTATGGGTGGAAACCGGATGGCCGGAGGATAAGAGGATCACACTGTTTTACAGAGGTCTGCGTGGGGAATTAAAAGACGTTCTGGCTCAAGTGGTAAATCCTCCACAAGACTGTTCCGAATATATCGATCTGGTAGTGCAATTGGATCATCGACTACAGAATCGGAAAGCCGATCGATCCAGATTTGAAACCCGACCTTTTTCAAGGCCACAAAGTTCTACGAAAGGAACTGATTCCGTGGAACCCATGCAAATAGGGGGTGTAAAAGGACCTTTAACCCAAAAGGAGAGGGAAAGGAGGAGACAACTGCAATTATGCCTCTATTGCGGAAACTCAGGGCACTTTCTTCGAGATTGTCCAGTGAAGCCCAAGAAGAAGATAGTAGGGGCGTCTGATAAAGGTACCGAGAATTCTGAGCCGGGAAACGACCTCGCCCGGCAAGTGTAGAGGTCCGCTTGCCGAGCGTTAAAACCAGTTCTTTGACCTCGCATTTCATCATGCCCATGGTCCTCGTGAGTCCTGAACAACCTAATCGTATGCATGCCATTAAAGCATACATTTATAGTGGCGCAATCGGGAATTACTTGGACTGTGAGCTGGCCGCCAGGATGAATCTATCTCTTTGTCCAAAGACGGTGAAAGACGTCATTACCACCGTGGATGGGACGGAAATAGCTTCCGGACCCGTAACTCACACCACCATGGAAGTAACGTTAGTAAGCCAAGATGGGCATCAAGAGAAGATCGTGTTTGATGTGATCAAGGCCCCTCAGTTTCAAGTCATCTTGGGAGTTCCTTGGTTGGAGAAACACAATCCTCAAATTGATTGTCGAGCAAAGACAATCCGGTTTCCAGAATGCGCTTCTACCTGCTACCCTCAGCTCTCCACCAAACTAGCTGCAACTGTTTCTGAGAGTCCGCAACTGCCTCCTGAATACCAGGAATTCCAAGATGTCTTTCGGAAAGACCAAGCTAATTCTTTGCCTCCCCACAGATCATACGACTGTCAGATAGACCTGATTCCCGGATCCACTCCTCCGTGCAGTCGGATTTATGCCCTTACTGAACCTGAAAATCTCCACCTAAGGCAATATTTGGACCAGTACCTGGCTAACGGATTCATCCGTCCTTCGAAGTCCCCGACCTCCTCAGCTCTGTTCTTCGTGCCAAAAAAGGAGGGAGACTTAAGAACGTGTATAGACTACCGTGCCCTGAACCAGATTACAATTAAGAACAGGTATCCATTGCCATTGATCCCAGAACTACTTGACCAAGTCAAAAACGCCTGCATATATACTAAGTTAGACCTCAGAGGAGCCTACCATTTGGTGCGAATAAAGGAGGGCGATGAATGGAAGACGGCCTTTCGTACCAAGTATGGACTGTTCGAGTATCAAGTGATGCCCTTCGGGTTGTGTAACGCACCAGCCGCATTCCAGTTCTTTATGAATGACGTGCTCCGTGAACTCATTGATGTGTGTGTAGTTGTATACATTGACGACATTCTGGTTTATTCGTCCTCTGAGGCAGAACACCGAAAACATGTAACCGCAGTACTGGAGAGGCTCCGCAAACACAAACTTTTTGCAAAATTAGAGAAGTGCGTCTTTCATGTTACTGAGGTCGAATTTCTGGGATTTATTTTGTCACCTAACGGAGTTCACATGGACTCGAGGAAAGTAGATGCAATAATCAAGTGGCCCTCACCATCATCTGTAAAAGGGGTTCAAAGTATGTTGGGCTTCGCCAACTTCTATCGCAGGTTTATTCCAGACTTTTCTCGGGTAGTCCAACCCATTACAGCTCTCCTCAGAAAAAACAAACGTTTTGAATGGTCTACCGAGGCAGAACAAGCCTTTCAGGAGCTAAAGACTAAATTTACCTCCGCCCCGATTTTAAAACATCCCCGCCCGGAACTACCTTACATCGTCGAGACCGATGCCTCCAGCCTTGCTATGGAAGCAGTGCTTTCACAAAGAGATCCAGAAACCAACCAGTTGCACCCCGTGGCGTTTTGGTCTCGCAAATTATCAGCCCCAGAAATCAATTACACCATTACCGATAAGGAACTGTTGGCTATTAAGTCCGCCTTTAAGGCCTGGCGGCATTATCTCTTAGGAGCCCGACACACAGTCACTGTCATTACTGACCATCGTAATCTACAGTATCTTAAATCAGCCAAAGCTCAATCCTCCAGACAACTTCACTGGGCATTATTTTTTGCCGAATTTGATTTTATAATCACCTACCGACCAGGCAATAAGAATGGTAAAGCGGATGCCCTCTCTCGAATCGGAGTAGAGGAACACATGGTTAACCCTGAGCTCGTACCTATTATTCCTGAACAAAGAATCCTGGGTTTGATCAGCATGCAATCCATTGAAGAAATTGAAACCCAGGTTAAACAACTTGTAACTCCAACGGACATACAAAAATGGCAGCTTCAGGGGGAAGACTTCACAGTAAAGAACGACTTATTATACTTCAAGGAACGACTTTATCTACCCTGTACCAGCTTACAAAATCAAGTCATCTCTTGTTATCACGACTCCTTAATGGAAGGACACCCGGGTATGGCCAAGACCTCGGAAAAGGTCAAGCGTCACTTTTGGTGGCCATCTTGGAGAAAAGACATCAGAAACTTTGTCATGTCCTGTGGAGTGTGCGCCCAGAACAAGAGTCCTAAGGAAAAACCAGCAGGCCTCTTACAACCACTTGAAATCCCACCTCATCCCTGGCATACCCTTTCCATGGACTTTATCACCGACTTACCTCCCTGTTCCGGATACAATACAATCCTGGTAATCGTAGACTTATTTTCAAAAATGGCACATTTCATCCCACTAAGGGGGTTACCGTCAGCAGCAATCCTGGCTCGAGAATTTCTTGAAAACATCGTTCGGTTGCACGGCTTTCCTTCAGTTTTAATCTCAGACAGAGGAAGTCAATTCATCTCCCACTTCTGGCGGAGTTGCTGTCGGTTAGCTCAAATTGATGTGAGGCTTTCCACCAGTCACCACCCACAAACCGATGGTCAGACCGAAAGGACCAATCAGACTTTGGAACAGTACCTACGCTGCATGCTGCAACAGACAGGAGGAACTTGGAAGGACATCCTTTGGATAGCCGAGTACGCTTACAATAACTCAGTCCACTCTGGAACCGGAAAGACCCGTTTTTTCTTTTGTATGGTAATCATCCTCGAACCTCTAACCTGGATCCACCTCAGGATCTTGGAACACCAGCAGTTGACCACCTACATTCAACCATCACCCAAGCCTTCAAGGAAGCTACTACCCACCTTCAAAGGGCCAAGGAACAATACAAGAAAGGAGCAGATCAACATCGAAAGGAAGCCCCTCAATACCAAATAGGAGATCAAGTCTGGTTATCCACCAAATATTTACCCCTAAAGGGACCACGCACCTTTAACCCAAGATACCTGGGACCCTACTCTATTACTGCCATAATAAATCCAGTAGCGGTCAAGTTGGATTTACCCCATCGCATGAAAATGCACCCAGTCTTCCATGTTTCACTACTAAAACCTGTTCAACCAGAAACCCGATTGACTAAATCTCCTGAACCTATCCTAGTTGACGGAGAACTTGAGTTTGAAATCAAAAATATCCTGGATTCCAAGATCTCCAAATCAAAACTACACTACCTGATTGACTGGAAAGGCTACGGCCCCCAAGAAAGATCTTGGGAACCTGCAGAACATGTACACGCACCCCGACTAATCAAGAAATTTCATCGGACATTTCCTAACAAACCAAGATCTCCGGAGAAGTCAACCTTGGGAGGGGCCTTGAGGGGGGGTGCTGTCATGATCCCTGCTTCCAAGGGGTCAGGACTTGCCCCACGACCTTGGAAGCAGGCCCATGACTCTGATCCCAGGAACCAGCCAGTCCCTATAGGGACCCTCTGGATCTTGTCCTGGTGCCAGTGGCGCCAGGCTCATGATGGTGACTGGTCCCGGCACAGGAAGCGCCGGGCTCATATTAGATAAGAGTGCTTGGTGGACCTACCTGTAGCAGACCATGCTGCTTACTTACCAGCTAACTGGTCTCCTGATCCTTCTCTGCCTGGAACTACTTTTTCTGTCTGGGTGGAGCAGGAGCCACTCCCTGGAAGCAGAACACAGGAACTCTTCTAGAAATCTGGAACTCTTTTCTTACCTGGGTGGGGCCGTGGAAGGAGACGCCTAAGCACTACAGAAGGCTATTTAAACCACACCCGATTGGTTTCACGTGCTTCGCGTTATTCTGCATCTGCAGCAGGACGCTCACCGTGTCAGCTCCAGGAAACCTCCAGCTCCAGATCCTGTGAACACGAAATAACCTGCTGGAATCCAATCTTCAGTCTTCTTCAGTCTTCTGCAGCTCCTGCAAAACAAAGGCACAGGTTAGGCTAAAGTAAAGGCAGTGAATCTACTTACCTAATCCAACGGCAGCATCCAAGGCGCCTTTCTCTGCCTTTCTCTTCCGGCATCCGACATCTGCAATGAGAGAGAACATCGGTCAGTAATATTCAACTACAGGTTCTGCTTACCTGTGTTACGCCCGTTCCAACTCAGCTCGCGCTGCATTCCGGCACCTGCAAGGCAAGATACATCGGTTAGTAACGCTTAGTTACAAGACTGCTTACCTGTGTTATGTTCGCTTTCAATCTGTTCGCGCTGCACCTCAGCACCTGCAAAGACAAAAGAGACATTACGGAGCATTCTCCAGCGCTAGTGCAGTCTTTCTACTTACGTGCCATTGAAGGATAATCTTCATCGTCACAGCATCTGAAAAGGGAAAGACATAAACTTTACAGACTTAAGACTTTTGAAAGAGAAGAGAACAATGCAAAAGGAACTTTAATACTTACAAGGCACGCTCGTGCATTAACGGCGTCTTCGCTCTCAGCAAATCCTCTGCTATCAAGAGGCAGAGCTCGCATCCAGTGAAGCAACTGGATCCAGCGCCCCTGCACAAGACGCAGGATGGAGAGCCCGGCATTTACCTATATAAGGTAAGCGCAATATCAACCCAGTTCCACGGGGAAAGAAAGGGCGAGAGGGGCTAGGAACTTCCGAACCTTCCAAACACTAATACCTTGGTTTACCCTTGCAGACATCTCACTCTTCAGCTTAAACTGTCGGTGGGAAGGGGGCCCAGTCCGGGAGCAAAACGAACCCTGCGCCTAACACTGAAGACAGTATCCTCGCCAGATCAAGACCTGCGCCTCCGGGGGAACCAGGTGAGCGTTACAAAATCTTGCATCTCAGTTTCTTTCTCTTCCCACCGCTTCTACGGCATCAGACATTTCACAGAGACTTTTCACTGGGCAATCTTCCTTTGCCGTTACTTTGTATCTTTAATTTACAGTTCTTTACAATGTTTTGCTTTCTCTTGCGTCTTATTAGTACAAGCAGAACCTTATTTCGTCGGATACTGTTGGCATCAAATTTATTTCAACACAGACTGGACTTTCATTGCCTTCATCAACTCACTGGCTGTGTTAAGTCATTTTCATCTTTCGCCGCTTTGATCCTGAAGTCAAAGCTGATACCACAACTACTGCTGCACCTCGCTAACTCTACCATTCACCCGGGAGGGTGGTTGGTATCCTTGAAACACAAGAGGTTTGTCTCTTCTCTATGTCTGGGCCTTCTTGGGCCACATTCAAGGCCCTTCAGTGGTAACGATCTCTCGCTAGGGTGTCCAAGGTTTCTCCATGCCTCAGTTCCGTCTCTCGGCTTGTTGTTCTGCTCCGCCAGGTTTGCCATTGCCCTGGAAGAACTGCTCCTTCTCGTGCATCACCTTGCATCGCCTTGCTCCGAGTGTGTCTCAATGTTCCACAATTTAACCATGAGGGGAGATCTTATAGGTACCAGGTGCATGTAATTACAATCAAGTGTCGGACGCTATCTGATCTTATTAGTGGGACATGTCCATTGTATTGCATGGGTGGTACTCCTTTTAGTCTCAGACCTCCTCTTCCTCGGCTCAGTGTTTGTGTAGGAAAGGGGGGAATCTGGGGAGTTGGAATATCCTATAAAATGGGATGGGACAGGGGTTTTTGGAAAGGGGATACCATGTCTCACCATCAGGCATTCCTCCCCCACTCCCCAAGAACCCCTCACCCAGGTGATCCTTCCACACTTGTTCACCCAGAGGGTCTGGATCCAAAGGCGATAGCCATGTAGATCCCTGGGGTATAGGCAGTGAAACACCCTCAGGTTTTTCACAAAAGGTAGGTTGAGCCTTAGGAAACGATCAAGAACAGAAGAAGATTTATTGCATAGAGATCTGGTATTCCAAAAAGCAATATCAATAAATTCAGGTGAGGAAATAGATTCATATAATTCTGAGTAGAGGTAAGTCGAGAAGGGGATCAATAGCTTTGAGGTGGCATGATATTACAGACAATGATAAGATGAAACAATAGGCAGAACAGAGTAACAGTCAATATTGAGCCCTCACAGTCGAATCTCACACTGATGAGGTCTTACAGGCAGCGGTTCTTCTCTTCCCTTGCCGCAGACAGCAATAACCCCAAGCCTTGCCACTGGTTCTGTTTGCCATGCACAATAACCCACAGCATAAACAAAAACTCTCTGCCCACCCACAGGTTGTCGCATAAAACAGAAGTGCAACCCCAGCTGTTCCCCACATTCAAAAGGTGTCCTTCGAGGGTGATAGCTTGATTAAATATTGTTGCTTGTTGATTAAAACTGTTTGATTTGTTCATGCTCAGTTCAGTGAAGCACTGCCTAAACCAGCTACTGACCCTTGTCACCCCCTAGAGCAAGGACACTGGGTCCTGGTGAAGGTCCGTCAGCAGAAGTCTGCACTCTGCCAGGTGTGGCATGGTCCTTTTCAGGTTCTTCTAACTACCAACTCTGCTGTCTGATGTTCAGGTATTCTGGCCTAGATCCATGCTGCACATTGCCGAAAAGTCACCAGCCAGCTGACGCCATCACCTCTGCAGCTACTGATCTTCCTTTGTTTGGCTCCAGACCCACCATGACCACCAACAGCACCACCAGAGACATTTCCGATCATTTGCCGATGTCAAACTCGTCTACTGTTGCTGTAAAGGAGTGGTAAGGACCAGAACGATCGGACACAGACCTCAATAAGTCACTATGTTCACGTGCTGAATCAGGATCTGCAGCTTCTGAATCTCTTTCCCACCTTGTGGGAGCTATTGCTAAGGCTCCTTCATCAGATGGTCAAAGCCCCAGAAGAAATGTAAAGGCTCCCGGCTGGCATACCATCTTCAGTGTCTGACACTTCTGGACCTCACAACGCAACCTGCAAAAGATACGCTTTGCGATCCTATGGAAGTGTACCTGAAAGTCAGTAGTTCAGAACAAAGTCGCAATTGGCCAAATCATTTGCTCCTTGATTTGTCCCCTCACCAACAATGAATCCTGCTGAGGTGGCATTGCATTTGCAAAGAGTGGAAGCCACTAATGTTGTTTCACCTATACCTGCAATTTATGGCCCTTGCCGGTATCATCTGCTGGCCATTCTGTTTGTTATACTGATCTTTATATGTGTGTGGCTTTCATACCTGGGAAACTTGCAGTCTGAATGTGTAGGTGGAACTTTCAATCATCATAAACTGTGCTGCATGACTTCTTTGCCCAATGCATGATTCTTGGTGGAACTTTCAAACATTGATATGTATTTTCCTGCATCTCCACAGAGCCTACAAACTTTGAACTGGGAGTTTGGTTTGGGTGGATTTCATTTACTGTGCCCTGCATTCTCCTTGCTCTGATGAACTAAATCAAACTGTGGCTTCAAGCCATGAACTTCTTGTGTTGACATTGCAACCTGATTCCTGAATTTAGAGAGTCGAGGAATGCACTTAGTCTGCATGATGTGTGGGTATATTTCTGTTAGTGTAGTGATGTTTAGGATATTGATAAACTATTGCTTTGCTTCAACTTTTGCCTTTCACACTACTTGTCATGATGATGATGGTCCTTCTGCACCTCCCTGGCTTCACAGTGGAAACACTTACTTGCATCCTTCTTGGCAGTATGCCTGTATCTCTAATCTTACTGATTGCTGGGTTTGTGCCCATTTATCACATGACTTATCTTCCAGGTTTCCGATTGCACCTATCCCCTTCCAGTGGGGGATGTCTGTTTGGATGTCAAGTTGGTTACTCTGTCTCAAGGTCCAGGAGCCTGTAGGATGCTCATTCCCATTTGGGCTTTACTGGGCCTCTGAAATTTCCAGATCAAGTATGCACCAAGCCTGCAGCACTCCACCTTTCCTCCATTAATCATGCTTCAATGAATGAATACAACCTTTCATTAGTTGTGTACCAGGAAATGAGCAAATGTCATTATATGTCCACCAACTGCAGTCTAGGTATCAATAATGTTACATTTACAGTGTCATTTTTCATTCTCCCAGTCTGAGTACGCAACGTATTCCGGAACCTATTTCTTCTGTGGGGACAAAGATTATCCCCGGCTACCCATCAATTGGCAATGGAGTTGTTACATGGGGTATATTGTGCCGGCAGTGCATCACACTTCCACGTTTCCAACCTAGTCTCTTCTCAGAAGTACTGCCTGGCAAAACTTTGTTGCTGGGGTGGGGTACCTTATACCAGCCCTTGGGATTAAGATAAATAGAGACCATTTGACCCAACTGTCAAGGTTAGTAGAGGACATTAAAAATGCCACTGCGGCCTACTTGACTATTATCCTGAGAACAGGTAGCCATCTAAACCATGGTGCTACGGAATTGTAAGGCTCTAGATATAGGGCCTCATCACGACTTTGGCGGTAGCCCTTAAAATCGGCGGTAACGCTATTAGTGCCGATTTTAAGGGTCCGTCGGATCACGAGTCCAAATACCGCCGGCGCCATTACAGCCGGTGCAAGTACAGCCGGCTGTACAAGCACCGGCCATAACAGCGCCAGGAACCATTCGCACTAAAACATCAGCAATCACGAGTCCGGCGTTGCCGCTATTAGCGCCATAAAAGCGGCGGACAATCCGCCGAAAATACCTCCAGCAAAAAGCTGGAGGTGGTACCACTGCCCCCTTATGCACAACAATAGGTGTGAAACAGGGTTGTAACCTGGCGGCTACCTTATTTAATTTATACCTATCTGATCTCGGTGAAAACTGGGAAAAAGGGAATTTGTTTTCTGTCAAAGTGGGGAGTATTCATTTGAAATGAATTGCATTCGCTGACGATATCATCTTGTTTGACCCTACCCCGGTAGGACTTCAAACTAAACTCTCATTATTTGAGACTTTTGCAAAAGCTAATAACTTGACACCCAACCCAGCGAAAACCGCCATTATGACCTTTGGAGTTAAATCAAAAAGAGCGAATTTTAGATGGCAAATATTGAATACACAAATTTGTCGTGTGAATAATGCTATCTATCTGGGGTATTATATATCAGCCCTCAACTCCATTAACGCTTGGTCAACAATCATTAGAAATAAAACTCGACCACTATTATCTCAAATGAAAAGGATCTATAGCCATTATTGCAAATTCTCTTTAATCCCGCTAATAGATTTTATTACATTAAAAATTGAAAGTGTCATACTGTATACATTAGATATTTGTCTATGTGACATGACAAGCGTGCTTGATAGCTTACAGGGCTCTCTTCTGAAATCTGCAATGTTTCTCCCTATGTCAATTCCAAATGCCATTATTCGACACGAATTGGGACTAGTTTCACTATCATCTCGTTGGAAATGGAGGCAGCTATCCAATTACGTTAAGATTCATTATCCTCCAATAAATTCATTGTATATCGACTTAAATATAATGTTGGGTTCTCAAACTCCAAAATCCTTTTCTAATTATCAATTGAAAATGCAACAAATCTTAGACAATGTAAATATAACCGTTGAGGATATACAATATCGTCCTGGTTTTGCTAAGAAAAAACTCTTTGAAATGGATTGGTGTATTACAATTGATTTAATTAAGACCTATGGGCTATATAAGGAATACGGTATACATGTTAAACAGCGCATTCCACGTTATGATCATGTCTTGTTATTCCCCTGTGAAAATATCCGAAAGGTATACATTCGCTTTAGACTAAACCTATACCATACAAGAGAAAGAACCAAGAACTGGGAAATGAATAAATCAAATAATTGTGTGGGATGTCGATTTGTTGAATGTTATGAATCTTATGAAACGTTGAAACACCTTATATTGTATTGTCCGCATTTTAAGAACATAAGGACACTTAAATTGAGGAAATTCGTGGAAATTGAATTTGAGGACAGCCTTGAAGTTCTGTGGTCCAGAATGATGCAGGGATTTCATAAACCCCTAATATATGAATTGGCAAGTATTTGTAAGCACATTGAGAATGAATTAGAGCTATTTTTGTAATCGCAAAATGATTATATGTAAGATTTTAAATTTTGTAAAGGTTCTACATGAATTGTTATGTATTTTGAACCAAATGCAAATAAATAATAACAAAAAAAAAACGCTGGAGGTAACAGAACACAGGCCACAGCAATAAGGACCCAGGTGGAACCACTGCAAATCAGAGGCCTACAAAGGGCCCACCCATGCACAACACACCTTCCCCAACACCATTACACCAGCAGGAGCAGGGAGGAGACAGCAATAAGGACCCAGGTGGAACCACTGCAAATCAGAGGCCTACAAAGAAGCCACCCATGCACAACACACCCTCCCCAACACCATTAGACCAGCAGGAGCAGGGAGGAGACAGCAATAAGGACCCAGGTGGAACCACTGCAAATCAGAGGCCTACAAAGGACCCACCCATGCACAACACACCCCCCCCAACACCATTACACCAGCAGGAGCAGGGAGGAGACAGCAATAAGGACCCAGGTGGAACCAATGCAAATCAGAGGCCTACAAAGGACCCACCCATGCACAACACACACCCCCAACACCATGCTGCCATTTGGAGCTGGGAGCCTTGATGTTGACTTCTAGCTGCTGCGTCTGGAGCTACAGAGGCCAGCCAACGAGTCCAGGGCCCTGGGAGTGCAGGGGTCAGTGGGGATGATGAAAAGGAGTTGGAGAGCAGCACCAGCAAGGCAGCCAGCCATCCCCAGGATCAGGCCAACACTGATGGTCAGTTGGTGACAGATTATCGGCTGGACAGGGCGACCATCAGCCAGTAGCTGGACACAATCCAGGGTGACATTGGCAGCCGCATAGCCACCAGCACGGCAGTACCTCCCCTAGTGAAGCTCGTGCCTGTGCTTCAATTTCTTGGGACTGGCAGCTACCAACATACCGTTGCCATGATGCATGGAATGTGCCAGTCCACATTCAGTGCCATGCTGGGACAGGTGCTTGGTGCACTGTTGAATCATGTGAACGAACACATTGCATTGCCAGCCACACAGGCACAGCTGCACCAGCTGAAGTGTCAATACTATGCCATTGCCCAAGTCACGAATGTAATAGCAGCCCTGGACTACACACATGTGGCACTCGTACCACCCCAGGCACATGAGGCTGCCTACAGAAACCGGAAACAGTACCATTCCCTCAACGTGCAGATGAAATGTGGTCCCAACCACACCTTCATCCACTTCTCTGCCCGCTACCCAGGATCCACCCACGATTCCATGGTCCTGCGCGACGGTACCTTGCCGGCGTACATGAAAAGGCATCGAGGGCAAAACACATGGCTACTGGGTGAGTACAAATGTATACCATAAAGCATGTCAATCCACAACAGATGGTGCCTGTCACAGAATCCATCATTCACAATAGGCAGCAGCATTACTGCAGCATACACATTCAAGCACCTTGCACGATAAACCTCGGACATGTACAACACAGCAGAACACACCCATGCAACATGTACAACATGTGGCGGCACAGTGACATATAGAAGCCCCACCACAATAAAGCCTCCTGTGTGCGTAGCACCATGGCTCCCAACACTGACACAGTACAGAATTCCCACCCTGCCCAACCGACAATAGTTAATTTTCAAACCATAAGCTGGCACAACCACAAACGCACCACACATAAGTAGGCCGAGTAATGCCAATGTTCATCCCACGAACACTGTCCCCAAAATGGCCAGGGAAATGCATGGAGAACAGTACAGAGAAGTGACAACCAGCAAATGCAACTGTAGCCAAATGGATTTGCAATGACACATGAGGCAGCCACTTCTGTCATGCAGAAGTAGATGGAAGTGCCTCCTTATCCTGCGACAACTGAATGAGTACTGTTACATACAGATGCATAGGCGTACCAAGTGGAGAGTACTCCATTGATTCAATCGCACCCGTAGGACAGCACACTCCACAATGTTATAGGCCAAATGATATAAAAGGCAAAATGACACTGATGACAGAGCCCTGTACACCCACTGGACTTACCTTGTCCCAATACCGCCTTCCTCTCCCCTGCAGGTGAATCTGCATATCCCCAAGACACGTGGCACATGACCCCTGTGCGTCACCCACACACAGCGGTGGAGCGGGCATACAACCTTGCCCATGCCCGTACACGGATCTGCGTGGAGAGGGCATTTGGACTGGTGAAAGCACGCTTCCGGTGTCTCGACCGCACGGGAGGGGCAATGATGTATGCACCAGAATAAGTAGGCTAAATTGTACTGACATGTGCCATGCTGCACAACATCTGCTGTCGCAGAAATGTGCCACTGCCCCCTGATGCTCATGTGCATCCACCTGAGGATGGTAGTGAGGGCGATGAAGTGCCAGAATGTGTTGCACATGCACAAAGGATTGGGCTGAGGGAGGGGAGGTTGGCCAGACAGGGATTGATGGATGGATTATTTTAGAAATGGGTAATGGGTAGATCGGAAATATGTCACTTCAACATTGAATTGCATCAGTGACAATCACTACTGTCCATGCATTGTGAATTTTCTAACGTGATTTATTTAACATCCAACAATCCCCCCTCCCCTCAGTGAACACCCAGCACACTATCCTCCCTCCCCCAGTAAACACCCAGCACACTATCCCCTCTCCCCCCAGTAAACACCCAGCACACTATCCCCCCTCCCCCCAGTAGACTACCCCCAACTGTGCAGATAGGCACATGTGTCTCATCAGGGCAACAACAACGATGCCATGCACCACTAGGATGGTCGCGGGCGCTTCCCTTTTCCGGGCCTCTCCGGTGTGCGTGCCCTTAGGTGGCGCATGGACCGGCGCCTAGGAGATGGCTCTAGGGAACCCTCCGTGGGTGTGGTCGATGTCGAGGCGACTGAAGCGGTGGCCATCACGTGCTGTCGCATGAGGTTGTTTGCCTCCCGTGTCTGTTCAGCAAGTGCTGAGACTGCCTCCGTCAACTCCCTCACTCGTTGGCCAAAGCCTGTCAGGGCAGCGGTACATTGTTCAACAACTCAGCGTGTACGCGCATTGTCCCGCGCTATGTACTTGCAGCCATGCCTTATTGATTGACTGACTGCCTTGATGTGCCTGCTCTGCACCTTCGCCATCGATTCCACCCTGGCCTGTTTGGCCTCAATGATGTCGATCGGCCCATCACTGCTGCCCCAGTGACGAAGGGCTCCCCTGGTGCGTCACGTGGTGGCCTACGACTTGTGTGCTGTCGGGGGGGGGGCTGCATGGCGATATGGCGCCAGCCTGGACTGGGCTGCCTGGCTCAGAGTGCCGGTCTTCTGGGCTCCCATAAAATGGCGTGTCCACGTCAGGCTGCGGTGTGCGGACACGACGCACAGGCACATGTCGACTCCCTGCATGCTGTGTGCCTGGGCTTGGGCTTCCCTGGGGTGTGATCATCCCTTCAGCCTCACTACTTCCGGGAGAGTGTTGTCCTATGGCATGATGGCCACGTGGAGGTGTTGCTGCCACTTCGGGCTCTGATGCAGACCTCTCTCCCTCAGCATCGGGGCTGTGAATGGTGGCTTGGGGTGAGCTGGCGGTCGCCTCCGTGCGGCCATGTGGCTGCCGCTTCTGTCTGGCGGGGCTGCGTTGTGGGGATGGTGGGTGTTGGCCTGGGTCCTCTCCCTTCGGTGTGGCCTCTTTGTGGGGTGCTGGTGCTGTTGGAGGCGCGGTGCTTTGGGCGCTGTGTTGGTGTGGCCTCCTCCCCATCATCTTCGTCCCATTGGGATCGATGTGTGCCTGTGGGGTACATAGGGTGTGGTTTGAGTTCAATGCTACATATATTTGTGTGATGCAGGTCATGCCAACAAGTGTGATTGAAGACGGTAACAATGACGCATTCAACTTGCATTCTGTTCAGTCGCCATGTGGTGCTTGTTGTGAATGTGTATGGAGGTACACTGCATGGGAATGCATGGTTGGGGTGCACTGCGCTCTGGGTTCTGGGGGTGTGTTCATGCACACTCCAACTCTACGTAGCTGTCCTATAGCTATGGAAGTCTATCCCCTGCCCCTGTCATTCATGCACTGCACGTACGGGGTCGTCTAGGCAGCACTACCATTCTAGGCATATAGGCCTCACTTATGGGTGTATGCAGTACCTCAGATACATGTCTTCGCTTTCATTCACTAAGGGTCTGCATGTGTGGTACTTTCAGCTGCATGTATTTGGGGATGGGACTCACCTGCCGTTGGGTCGATGCCAGTCCCTGGTTTCCTCCACCAATGCCCTCGATGGTTCCAACGTCTATCAGGGCTGTCATTTTCTCCTCCCAAGGTGTGAGTTCGGGTGGGGGTGGGCCTCCTCCAGTGGCCCTGCTTGCACTCCTGTGCTGTGACAGGATGCCATGGACTCGCACGCGCAGGTCATTCAGGCGCTTGCGGCAATCCTCCCCATCCCGGGGCACGCGCCCCACAGCACTGACCCTTTGGCTGATGGTTCGCCATATTTGGGCTCTGCGCTGGCCACTAGTTTTTCGCTGCTGCAGCTCCTTGTGGTGTATCTGTGCCTCCTCGACCAGTACTGCTAGCTCCTGGTCACTGAATTTGGGCTTCCTCACCCTGTACAGGGCGGACTTGCCCCTAGTGCGCTCCTGAGACATGTTTTGGCCTTGGATCGCGTGGATGGCTTCCAGAAGCTGTGATATCCGACGGATTGTGATTTCCAAGATGGCCGCCACTTTATTTCCCGTTCCTGTGGTGATGCGTTTCCCGCGCGCTCATAGTGAAGTGAGTGGCCGTTGCTGCTTTTGCCTCTACCCCCATTCCACCAAGAACAATCACTGGTACGACTCACATCTAGCATTTCTGAAATGCAAGTGCAGAGATGCTGAACGGAAGTGGCAGTCCTTGGGCTCATCCTCTGACAAACTGACCTGCCGCTTGCTCCAAAGCAATATTGCTTCTCTATTCGCTCCAAAATGCGAGCCCAAATGCAACCCTGCATCACTGGACCCTCTAACAACATGGCCACACTTTTCAAAATCGGCAAGGAATTCGCTAATCCACTTGCAGTCTCCTCCTCTATCCTTCCATTCCAGGCCCTCTGCACTACCTTGGCCTCCAACTTCACATCCACAACTCAGGACATCCTGTTCTTACTCTCCTCCCCCTTCCACTTCCTCTCCCATTCCTGCTCCCCTGCATCCCTTGGCTCCCCTCTTTACACCCCTCTCACTCTCTTCCCTCCTGCCCACAACACCAGATGAGGTCTCTAAATTGGTCTGCTCTTCAGAACGTTTAACGACAACATCTCCTCTCTCACCTCGGCCCTTGCTGACGTCTGTAATCACTTCTTTCCCACTGGCTCTTTCCCTCTATATCTTCTATATCTCAAGCACTCCATTTTACACCTCTCTTTAAAAAGCCGTCAGCTGAGCCCTCCTGTCTGGCTAACTATCACCCTATTTCTATTACCCCCTTCCTGGGTAAACACTTGGAAAAGTTGGTCCTGCCCAACTGACCCTCCACACTGATCTTGTTGGCTGCCTTCATGACCATCGTTCTGGATTCCGGGCATCCAGAGGCACAGAAACTGCACTCCTGAACACCTGTGAAACCATGCTCGCAAATCTTGACTCCAACTCTCCTGCTGTTCTCCTTCTCCTCAACCTCTCCTCTGCCTTTGACAGTCAACCATTCCATCCTCATAAAACGACTCTGTGACACCCTTGGCATCACAGACCAGGCACTGGACTGGCTGACCACTTTCCTGGGTAAGTGCCCTTGCCAGCTGCAATTGTGCCCTTTCTCCTCTTCCACCACCTTCTATACCTGTGGTGTCCCCCAAGGCTCTATTCTATCACCTTGGCTCTTCAATATCTATTTTGCCCCTCTTACTCACCTAATCTCCTCCTTCTATCCGCAATTCCAGTGTAATGCAGATGACACACAGCTTTCCTTCAAACTTCTCTCTACCTCCCCTTCATCTTCCTCTCTCATCCACGACTCTCTGTTGTGAGAAACCTGATGGTGTCTCCCTAGCTAATCCTCAGGGATCTGTCATCCAGGTCGCCAGGACACGGCCATCGCTATTGGATCCAATTCCTGGGGGTGGCCAGTGAGTGTGGAACACCTGGATTGGTGGTCCTCAGGGAGTGTGACACCAACGATTGAGACACGGTTTATCCCTTCCTTTAACACCTTTTCCCCATCCTTTTTCATAGGACGTTTCAAACCACTGCCCCCCTTTCCGACACGAGTACTTTCACACAACACAAAGGACAACAGACTAACACCAGAGCCTTTTACCTGACATGTTGCTATACAAGGGTCAGGCAAAGTCAGACAATTGATCAGAATCACACATGTCTGACGGCCCTTTACCTTCCCAAAAGGGATAAAAGGTGGAGCCAGAGATCACAGTTTGAGCAAGGTGAGCACGACAGAGAGCACGACGAGACAGCTAACACGCAGCAATTCAAGAGAAGGAGAAAGGCGGCAGGAATCGAGAGGGTGGCAAGGAGTGAAGTGACCTTGCCCTTTTGTCCCAGACTCACAGAGCCTTCATGGAAGAGAGCCTGGGACGTGAACCATAGCACAAGTGTCCTGCAGCGGATGTCAGTGGTACAGGGGCAAACCTATGGCAATAAGCAGGAGCGAGGGAAGCTCCCGCGCCCGTGGTACCGCCCTTGACAGGCAAGAGCCACGCGGTTCATCCCAGCCAGATGAATCGAGGGGAGAATTGATAAGAACTGGGCTGTGTTGAATGAGAAGCATAAAGTGGCAAGTTTGAACCAAGTTTAACAAACTTTGAATCCCACAAAGAGAGAAAGCAAGGGACGCAAATCCCACATTGAGAGAAGCAAGGGATGTGAATCCCACATTGAGAGAAGCAAGAAATGTGAATCCTGCATCCAGAGAAAGCAAGGGAAGCGCATTCCGTAACATTTGAGAGTAAAGTGAATAGGAAGTCAAGAAGGGTCCGTGCCCAGAAGAGGGAGACCTAGGGGTGAACCTATCACCCAGCGAATATTGGAAACAAAGTTTCATTTGTTAAAGGAACTTTTGTTTTGTTAGCTGAACACACCAGGCCCTCGAAGGCCAGAGACTTGCAAGTGAGAAGAGACTTAGCCATCGACGGTCCTGCCAGCTGCCATTGGAACTTTCGTCCTCTGCTGCAGAGGCCCCGAGACTGTACTGTGCTCCAAGCTCCCATCTTACCCCATGGTTCAACCGTGGGGAAGGGAGACCCAGGCTACCACATCCTGACATATTATTTTGAGAACACTTCTTTTTTTTCTTGATAAATATCCCACACCCATTTTTTAACTAGTTGTGAGGTTGGCAATAGGTTTCTAAGTATAGGCCCTTCTTATTTTGACACTAGGACTGCCTTATTTTTCATTTGATGGTCGACGCTTGCTCCCATCTTAGATTGAGGTTTAGAACAGGCATTTTTCCACCGTGCATACAGATTTCATTGTTCAATAAACACCCTTGAACTATGATCACCTGTGTCTGTCTTAGTTGTTGTCACCATGAGTTTCTCACATTGTCTGCCATTCATGCATGGTGTACTGTGAACAATCTGTGTCTCAATGCCAGTAAGACGGAGATCCTCCTCACTGGGGCACCTGTTTCCTCTTTTCCTCCTACCCTTTGGCCACCCTCTTTGGGCCCTCTACCCCCACCTTCTTGTGAGGCCAAAAACCTTGGGGTCATCTTTGACTACGCTCTCTCCTTCACCCCTCACATAATAGACCTTACCAAAAAGTCTCATTTCCAGCTCCACCTCCAAAGAGGCATTCTTCCTTTTCTCACCTTCCCTCAGAAGCTCAATGTCTCCAGAGCTCTTGTCCTTTCCAGACTGGACTACTGCAACAACCTCTTTCTCAATCTCTCTCTCTCCTCTCTTCGCCCCCTCCAGCTAATCCAGAATAGGGCTGAAAGATGTATCCTAGGCCTCAAGCCCAAGGACCATATCTCTCCAGCCTTAAAATCTCTCAACTGGCTCCTGGTGGCTGCAAGGATCAAATTCAAGACCCTTTGCATCATCCACAAGGCCTTCTGGGGCCTGGGACCATGCTATCTCCAACTTTCCATCCCTAAATACTCCCCTGCTAGAGCCCTATGCTCCTCTAATTCCAACTGTCGGACTGTTAAACGCTTCTCTAAGCAGAGAGTGGGGGGCAGATCTCTCTCCATGGCAGGTGCCTCCCTTTTGAACAGCCTCCCTGCCCCTCTCAGATTTAAACCGGACCTCCTTAAGTTCTGAAAACTGCTCAAAACACTGATCTTTTCTTCCTCTTTTGTTTCCCTGCTCATCACCCCACTGCCGCTCTGACCGGTGGCCTGATTCTCATGAGTCTCACAGGATCTCAGGCTCTTCCTCCCAGTCATTACCAGCAACCCCCCCCCACAGTGCATTGCCAGGCGGGCCCCTGCCTGGTGGCTCCACTTACCCCCCTTGGGAGCTGCCTTTACCAGCACTTAGAGTGAGGTGCTCCTCCTGGCTCCCCTTAGCACTTCACCCTTGGGCCCTCCTACAGCACGTGTCCACTCCACTGCTCCCCTTTCTTCCCCCTCCCCTGCACTTCTCTTCAATGCACTTGCACGGCCGAATGCCACAAGGCCTAGGAGCACCTCAACTGTATATATATATATATTACTGTTGCTTTTTTGTTTTCTTCCACTGTTATTTTTTCCTCTGATCCCTTCCCATTCGCCTTGCGGCGCTTTGAAACACAATTTTGTTGTATAAAACGCCTTATAAATTACCAATAAATAAAAAAAACAAAATTAAATATCTTCTACATATTACATGGACGCGGTATCGTCCATGTAGTTATGGTTAAGTTGGTGTTTCCATAGGAAGAGCATTTTTTGGGTGGCTTATAACTTCTTTCCCTCTGGACGAATCCTCACCAAACTTTGCAAAAAAAGTATATGGCCACTCTGAATTTTTTTGCAAAGTTTGGAGAGGTTTGGTCCAGGGGGGTCAAAGTTATAGGGGGGTCCCAAAACCTTTGTTTTTTCCCATAGATATAATGGGAAAAAACTTTGCGCACGCCTACAGCCCAAACCGCTGGACGGATTTACACCAAATTTGTGGCAGGAGCGGGGGCTTGGTCCCGAAAGCGTGCTTTTGCAAATTTGGTGTAAATCCGTCCAGTAGTTTTTTTGAAAATGACCAAAATGTAAGGCAATAAAATTAGTGATATCTCTGTTCGCTCCGTGGACGGACCTCCCGGTTCGCTCCGTGGACAGTGCCCTGATTGGCCGAGCGGCTTGCGTGATGTCCACGGACATGCAACGTGTTCGCTGATTGGATGGCGTGGTGCATGAAGCGCGCCAGATTTTATGTGGCGCCCGCCATCTTGCATTCGCGGACGACTGCGGACAGCGCGGAGAAAAAACTTGGATTAAAATTGGATTTAGAGGAGTGTGTTGGATTGTAAGAGTGTTTGGGGAGGGAGGGGGAGTATGAGATAGGTTCAATGTTTTGTTTTTTTTATGTGCTAGACACTTTTGTTGTGTTCGATTTTTCTGCGGACAACACGGCTGTTCTGAAATGTTCGTAAATAAACAGATTGGATTCGGTGTCAAGTTGAAAGTGTTCTAAGAAGCCTCGTGGGGTCCTGGAATGTTCTCAGGGGGTGTCCTGAAGACCTTGTCTGTATTTTTCGTTGTCAAGCTGAAAGTGTTCTAAGAACACTTGCGGTGTCCTGAAATGTTCGTACATAAAGAAAATGGGGTTGTTCTGAGGATGTTGTCCGTATTGTTTGCTGGCAAGTTGAATGTGTTCTAAGAACACTTGTGGTGTCCTGAAATGTTCGAAAATAAACAAAATGGGGGTGGTCTGAGGATGTTCTCCGTATTGTGTGCCTGCTTAGCTGTATCCAATGAGGGAATGGCACAGAGAATGAAGTGGAAATGGTAGAAGGGCTGTCTAAAAGTTATGCGGTCTGCGGACAGGGCGTGCTACATCCAGGGTTTTCCAGCAAATCCAGCATGGAAAGAACACTGTAGGGATCAGCCAATCAGATGTTGAGGTTGTGGATTTGTGTTCAAAGAGACTGTGTGTAGTGAAGATGGCAGAAGTGGAGAAAGTCAGGATGTTGGTGCTTGGAGATATGTTTGTGCATGGTTTACAACAGTATGCTCAATGCAGGCATGTTGCAAAGAATTTTGATGTTAAAGGAGTGGAGGTGGTGTGGAGCACTGTGCCTGATTGCAATGTACAGGGAATTGTACAAGTTTGTGAAGATATGGGCAGGATCAACAGTCCCCATTTGATAGTTTTGCACTATGGTGCTTTCCATTTGGGCTATGTCAGTGCCCCTACTTTGTTGGCAGATTTGGAACACTTGGTTCAAGCAGTAATGAACATCCTTCCAAATGCCAAAGTAATTTTTTCTGGATTAGTACCTAGGGCAATATGGGACAATAGTTCAGTTTTTTTTCCTCAGCAAAACAATGCTAGGTGTGTAATCAACCGAGGCAGGTGTGCCTTCATGCTTAGAGCTGGTATGTTCTTCTGTAATAATGAGAATATTGATTCAAGTAATGCTTTTTATTTTAAAGAAGATGGCATTTCCATATCTTTTATGGGAAATGCCATTCTGTTTTCGAATGTAAGGGTTGCTTTGGAGAAGGTTATGTGAAGATTAAAAAAGTAAGAAAAATAAAAAAACAAAACAAAATAACAGATGTCTGTCAAGCATCTGCAAAAAAAAACAAAAAAAACGGCTCTTTTCAGAGCCAACCTCAATGGGGAAATGGGGCACACTATTTAAATTTACATTCACCACGCTCAGATTTTTGATATGTCCGCGGACATGGCGGTAGTCCGCGGACATCAAAAGCACTAGCTAGGGGTTCAGTATGTTCTATGTTATATGTATATAAAGTCAGGGACGTTATGGTTAAGTTGCGCTACTAAAAACCTATGAAATTCAGTGAAAAAACTTTGTTAAAAGGGATGTTATGGTTAAGTTGCGCTACTAAAAACCTATCAAATTCAGTAAAAAAACTTTGTTAAAGGGACGTTATGGTTCAAAGTAAAACCGAAAAACCCCTGAAATTCGGCAGTTATGGTAAAATAAGCAACCATAACTCGCGCCACCGTGCACTGCTAACACTAACACCCAGGACATCAAAGATGACATCACAAATTCCTTCTACTACATCTCCCTGAAACCTTACTACCAGTTCCATTGGTAGCTAGGTCCCACAAATGTGTTTTATTTGTGCCAAGACCTCCTTTTAGAATATTTGTGCTTTTATGCAATGCAACCATAGCTTGTGCTAGGCTTCCTTAGCCCCACATTTCTTCAGCATAATGGGGAAAATGATGAGTTTGCTTTGTTAATAGGTTCTCATGTCAAATATCACCAAAAGCATTTTTTGTGAATAGTCTCTCTGTTTGCGATGCATCTGGTTCTCTTGCTTGTAATTCAGGCCCATGATTCGAGATTGATTCACACCACTAGCTCTACTCCCATTTCCCCATATAGGGAAATGTATTGGCCCTATCAGAGCTATCCATCAGTCAATAACATTTTGAAATCTTACCCTTCCATGCACTGTTTCGGTGTGTTAGCTCCAAAGATGTCAAACAGTGTGTGGCCGCTGGCTGCACTCCACTGTTAGTGGCCAAGTAGAGCTATTAAAGGTATCTCATTTGCTCCATCTAAGCCTCTCCAACCCCAGTTTTAAATTCCTCTAATGCAGGGCAATCCTGGTCATAAAGCTGTGAGAGAGTTCTAAGACCTCACTGCTCCCACTTTTTAATGCTTCCCATGTTAAGCCCAGGGTGAAATCTGGGCTACTGAGTATAGGTGAAAGGGGGCCCAAGCCTTTATACACTACTCGCTGCAATAATAATGCATCCGAGTAATGGAGTGCTGCAGTTGTGGAGGTCAAGAAGCATCACCCCCTCCCCACTGTAGCAATGTCTAGAGTCAAGAAAGGGAACGTGAGCCAGAGACATTTTGGTGACTCCTTCCTCAAGAGCTATCTATTTTGAATTGCTCCCTGAAGGAAACCAAGCGAAGTGGAGTAACCGTGCTGTGAATATTTAGTTCTTCATATGTATTTTCCTCCATATCACCAGTAAGGAAAGTCTCAACATCACTCACCTGGAGATTCAGGATTTCTTATCTGCTCAAATAAACCTAACCATTTTTGTCCAATGGTATTTATATGTAACACTGATGCCAGAATGGGGAGGGCCATTGAGGTATACAAAAGCGTAGGGATTAGATTCATTTCCATAGATAAGGTTTGCCCTATGCAAGGAATTTCTCAGATCCCCCATCACAAAATATCGCTAGCCAATCCTTTGGGAGAGCCCGATAATTACATTGTAGGAGGCTCTTGTGATTAGAGGCCAATTTAATTCCTACATAGTCAAGGAGAACGCCAAACCATCTGAATGAAAAAATCTAAGCCAGTTCTGGAAAAATGGAGGCTCCCCCATTACTACCAGGCCTTCTGGTAGTGGACCAATTTGTATTCTCCTAGTTTGCCCAATAGCTCCGGAATTGTAAACTCTATTTCAGACATATAGCATAGGATGTCATCTGAAAGAGGGACAACTGGTGTGTCCGCTCCCAATCAATACCTCTTATCGCTATGTTGGCTTGGATCCTCTGCTCCAGTGTCTCCATTGATAGCACTTATAAAAGGGGGCGCAAGCAGTTCTCCTGGAAAGTCCCCTTAATGATGGCTAATGGGTTCATCAAGGTTCTGTTTAGAAAAATACTCATGAATGGTTTTTGAAAGTTGGCCAAATAAAGTACAGAAAAGTGTGAGCCAAATCCGAATACTCTCAGCACGAGATGCAGACAGTTCCAATCCACTGTTTTCACTTATTGGAATCCAACTATTATACATACTGTATAGGTGTCCTCCTAAAAATATCTTGAAAACTATTTTCTATTATAAACTCTGTTGATCAAGATCGATAAAAGTGGGGAGGAGCATCCCCAAACATATCACTCAAAGTATGGAGTATATTTTGGCATCCATATTAAGCTGAGAGATTGGCTGATAGGCAATAAAGTCAAAGCTGTTTTCCTTGGTTTTAATGTTAGGGCTCGGGTAGAATCCTGCATATTCTGGGTTATTGAGCCAGAGAGAATAATGGAGTTGAATAAATGATTCTAGTGGATCCGAAAATAATTATTTGAATGCTTTAAAAAATAAGGGGGATACATTTGTCTATGCCAGTGCCTTATTGGTTTTTAGGGATTGAATTTCCAGCTCCAACTCCCCCTGTTGTTATCCTGAGGCTCTTGGTTAGAGTGACCAGGTCTGTGACCTGGCCTTAGCAAGAGAAGATGGGAGGAAACCAGAACCAGCCCTGGTCATGAGGGCAGGGTCAAGTACAAGGGTCAGAGTCCTCAAATCCCCATTCCCCTGTGCCAGTATGCTAGTTTTCTGACCCTTATTTCCGGCCTTACCTCCTCGGCTATATAATTGCCAGTGTTTTTCCAGGAAACTCCAAAGCGGGGGATACAATGAATGTAGAAACCAAAGAAGATCAACACTGGCATTTCATGCATGATTTAGTTAGATGGCAATGATCACGGCTGCAACAGCCCTGGGAAAACCTGGTCACCGCCCTGCCGAGGAAAAAGAGAAACCCATGGCAATCGCGCACAATTCTAGTGTGAAAACACGGCATGAAAATGGGAGAGGGAGACACACAGTAGCCCAGCATGGACCAAGTGAGAAGGCCCGCTCGGCAGAAACAACACGCACCAAAGGGCTTGCACACAGAATCCCAGTCACACTAAACCCCAGAAACAGGGCAAGAGTGAAATACCTCACCAATAGGAAGGTCAATGGGGAACACGAGTGGAGCCATTGTACTTGCAAAAATACTATACTACTCACATTGTGGGCCCGCATGGAGAAAAGGGGTGGTGCTTAGCTCCCTTTTGCAGATTTTCCAAAACACATACACGTCCTGGGAGAGGAAGACAGAACAGGAGGGGCTAGGGGAAGATGTCCCATCCATGGAAAAGAGGAAGAGTTTTAGCAAACAACAGGCACTAAGAATTGTGGGTTATCCAGGTGAAGTCAGTAGTGGCGGTGGACCAAGAGACCAGCAAGAGGAAGGAGGAAAAGGTGATTTGTGGAGGATATTTCTACGGCACGTAAGGTATTGTTTTAGGAGTGAAAGAAGTTCTGCAGTGTGAGATTACGTTTGTGTAATTCAAGTGTATGTAGAAGGCAGAGTAAGGTGTGAATGTGAGAAGGCTGTTACTGGGTGAAAAGAGTGTGGCTGAGTAGTAGTGGTGGGAAAAGGAGAAGTAATGGTGGGAGGAGGAGTAGTAGTGGTGGGAGGGAGAGAGTGGAAGGGGGAGTACTAATGGGAGGAGGACTAGTAATGATGGGAGGATGAGAGAAATGCTGGGAGGAGAATAGTGGTAGGGAAGGAGGAGAGCAGTTGTGTAAGGAGGAGAATAGTAGTGGGAGGAGAACAGTAGCAATGGGTCGGTGGAGAGTATAAGTAGGGGAGTTGAGGAAAGTAAAGTGGTGTGGGAAAATAACTAACATCAAAGGGTGGGGCAAGAAGTAGAGGAAGTGAAACATCAGCGGGACAGATGATTGGAATGAGGAGTAAGATGAGGGTTAGGTAAGTGGTGGCGAGTGAATTTAGCTGTATCCAACTGAGTGAATGCAATGCACTACTCTTAGTTCCCTATTAGAAAAGTAACAAATGGTTAGAGTAGGGGCAGCAAGGAAGTCATTGATGGAGTTTTAGATTGCCAGCATCTTAGTAAGACACTTCTAGCTGTAGATAGACGTTAGACAGTAGGGATTACCGCTCGGTAGCACTAACCTAGATATTACATGTCTGTGTTAGGAAGGAATCCCACAGGAGATGAGAGAGAGATGGAAGGGCCTAGAGCCACAAAAAATTAAAACAAACAACTTGAACCATCCCTGAAACTTAGAGCAGTTTGTGACCCATCTGTGGAATTAGATAGTTATGACGGAATGGCCACACCTATATCAATTTCTTGCAAAAACTGGTCAGCCTCTGTCCTGGTTAGTTGGGCGCCATAATGATTCAAGAGAAGCTTGGCCTTCTCAGCTTTAGCTGTTACAACACCCTCACTACGCATCAAGTTTGCGATTTCAGTCTCAGAATTCTTAAAACATCATTTGCGAGCTAATCTATTGGCTTTGTTCCCTTGAGCATAATAATGTTGTCTGGCAAATGGACAGTTGTATAAACCAGGTTACTGCCCTCAGAATATGCTGTTATTTTACAGATCCGTTTTTCCAATATTCTTTGTCACACCATGTCTCTGCAACTTGTAATTTTGCTATTTGAACATCTCTAGTCCTACAGAAAAAGCAGCTTCACACGCAGAAAATGCACCCATAATAAGGCCTTAAAACCATCCCATATGGTCTCCCACACTGCTTCTTTAAAAATGTTCACTTGGAAAAAAATATTGATGACTTTCAAACCATACCATTGGATCGTTAAGGATCGGATAATACCGTCCCCGTTATGATTTCTGGCAGGTACTATTTTAATTATATTTATTGCAGCAATTGCTGGTAAGCTCTGGGGTGATGGCCATCTAAGAAGCATATGAGATGAAAGTGGCTGAAATCAGGAGCAAGTTCATATGAGAATAACCCACATGCACATAAGAATAATGGTGTAGGGGAGGCGTGGCCTGGAGCTCCGGCGACTCGTATGCTCCTTTAAGAGCCCTCCGTGACGAGCCTGCTGCGGCTCCAAATTGGATGTGATACCCAGCACCGTAAAAACATCCAAATTCGTCTAGGTGCGTCATAACCTCTGCTGTACACTGTGGTCTGAAATGCGGGGCCAAACGTGACCACGAAGCCTTCACTTTAAGTTCCGAAAACAGCAGCCCCTCCACCGCCTCCTTCCAAAATGGCGGGTGGAGCTCGTGAGTCCCGCGACTCAGTGGAACGAAACCTCGAGGAGGTGCCCCCCAGGCGTGAGGAGCCCGAACTATGCTCCCAGATGAGATCGGAAACAGCCTTGACCACCGGCCGTAAGCCTTGCCTGGGGGTCCCCACCCGCTGCCGCACGTAGAGCCCAGCAGAAGCCTGCCACCCCGGGGCCTCCCAAACACAACACGGCGCACACGCTCTTCAGCCGTGCCGGCAACTTCACTCTGCTCCTTAGAAGCCCTTGTGTGCAGACGCAGGTGCAGGCCCCCTGGGCACAATACATCGCTCTAGGGGGAGAATCCACCATCTCCCAAGACTGGGCACTGAGCCCACCAAGCCATTCCCCTATATAGGGGACAAGACCCCAGAGCGGCCAGCATGGACCTGACAGGAGGGGCCCCACAACACGAGTGGGGCCCCCCAACCAGCACTACCCCGGCTTCGGAACACCTTGGCTCCAGAACAAGGTGAGCGGTCAGCTGGCCCAGGAGACCCACCGCTGCCAACAGAAAATTTGGCATTCACAGCCTCCCCGGGTCCTATGGCCCCACGCCAGGGTGAGACAGAGGTACAGCCTTCGGAGTGGCCCCACTTTAGCATCAGGGACCTCACCTCCTCTAACACAAACCGGCTCGGCTGGCCCTGCCTGGGCACCCCCGTTGGGTGCTAAGAGACATTAGAAGCGACTATGATCTTCCCTTTTTGCAGCTCTTCCTTCCAGGGGCGCCCTGGCCCCTCTCTGCTCCCCCCACTGCCACGGTACAACGGTGGGTGACTCGAATGCACGGAAACTCCCATCCAGCGAATACCATCTACAGAATTGTGACTCCTACCTCAATACCGTTCACGCACAAAGCGTACTTACTAACACCAAGGAGCCCATGTCCTCTAATACGAACCAGCCCTCGGCCGGCCCTGCCTGGGTACCCCCGCTGGGTGCTGAGAGACATTAGAAGTGACCCTGCTCTTCCCTTTTTGCTGCCCCTACTTCCTGGGTTGCACCCACCCACTCTGCCCCCCCCCACTGCCACAATACAACGGTAGGTGACTGCAATCTACGGAAACTCCTAGCCCAGCGAACACCATCTACAGAATTGTGACTCCTACTTCAATATCCTCCATGCACTAAAAACATATTTACCAGCGTTCCCCCACCTACTCCCCGGAGGGACCCCGAGTCCACCTCTCAGACACCAGAACCAGAACAACGGCAAAGCAATCGAAAGCGGGCAAGAACTCAGATATCGCCTCCATGTTCTCGGCGACGGACAAGGGGAAAAAACTCGACTCCCTTAAATCCACCCCACAAAAAGCTCCAGAAGACAGGGACACCCTGGCCACCAAAGAGGACATACAGGCTTTCATGGCCGATATTAAAGGCATGGTCTAGTAAAAATGTTTATTGTCCCTACGGGTCGGCCATGTTTTTTTAAGCCTAAGTGGCTCGATTTTAGAAAACTTTCCTATGGACCTTACCCGAGTTTTCGTCCATTAAACGCACGCGAAAATAAGCACCAGGGAGCCGCCATTTTCTGATAATCCTATCTTTTCCCCGATCGCCCTGGCTGACCTGCTTTTGCGGCACTAAATCAATTCCCCCGCCCCTGAGCCTGACATTATCAAAACATTCATATTCCCCGCCTCTCTCCGTGACGTTACTGTGCTGCGTAGGCAAACGCGCCCAGTCGTCTTCTGCGTGACTCCACACAGAACCCGGAAACCAACACAGATCAACTCACAACACAGCGCGCCACAATTCAGAATATGAAACTGTACTTTAAAATGAAACAGCAAGACGGTACATTTGGTAAAGTACATTTATTTGGCATTAAATGTTTAGAGAATATTCAGCAATTGCCATATGAACTCAGAAAGCCATTTATTTTCTTTTATCTGTATCCGCAATAACTGTTCCATTTCATCTTGAGTCACGCGCTGTTCCTTTATGGTACACAGGGTGTTCATTTTCGTAAAAAGAATCACTTTGGAAGCACGGTGAACCGCAAGGCTGTTCCATCAACTAGGCACTAGTCCAGCCTAAAGGTTGATATGTTGCTTCTAGCCACTAGTACAGCGTAAGGGCATGTGGGCCCTTGGCGATCGTCCCATAATATGGTGATCGTGCTCCAGTTGTTGACACGAAGCTGCAGGTGTCTGCTGAAGAATCCATCCGCCGGTGTCTCAAACAGATGGCAGTGGCAGAATGGGATGAAATACCTGTTATGAAAACAAAAAAAATTATAATTAGTCTCGCTAGCCGAACTTCATTAATATTACTCATTTTATTTATTACGGCCGATCAGAAACTATTTGCTTGCAAGGATAGTTCAATGCAGTATGTTCGTCTCTAAAATCAATGCGAAAAGTAACAAGATAAATCGAGGCCAACACACAATGATAAACGACAGTTAGTCTACATGCGTGAGGAATGATATGATATATGATATGGCATTTGTAACGCGCCTATACTCAAGTGTTTCTAGGCGTGACGAGGCAGGTGGAGAACAAGGGCAGACAGACAACGATCCTACTAGGCCAGGTGTCTTTCTGATCGCGCATGGGGAAGGGCTGTACATGGTTAGTTGAATACAAATTAAATAATAGGGCCAGCTGGTGGCAAGTGCAAGGTAAATGCCGGGAGAAGGGGCTGAAGGATACAGAGACAGTCCCGTAGTGCAGGTAGGCAGTGCAGGGAAAAGTGGCTGGGCCAAGGACCGAGATCGGTGAGACCAGTGGACCTGCATGCCCATGTGCCCACTACGAACACGTTTTATTTGCTTTTCCTAGCTCTTCATTAATTCATTTATTCATGCATCCATTCATTAAATCTTCATTCCGGTATAAAAGCGTGTAAAGATTTACTTACATTATATTTGAAATTTCCATTGTGTCTCTTCGTAATGCAGTCTGTAAAACGGACCGTGCTCTTGACAACGCTTTTTCGTAAAATGAAACTCGGTCTAGTTTCTGAAGTTTCTGCCTTATCATCTCTTACGTTATTGCGCACTCCCTTCAAATGTAGTTCTTTCGGCATGGTCCCTGTCTCAAGGTAAAAAAACAATAGACCCTTATACTTCCAGTGCGACTTGTGGGCCTCATCTGGGCGCTGTCCTTCGCATTCTTTATTTGCAACATCACGTAGTATAGGCATCTGTGAGAACTTGAAGTTTAGAATCCGTCTATGTAGTGCGCCTCAATGTGCAAATGCGAACTGGCTTCTCTCCCAAATGCCACGGCCCGCTTGGCTGGCGCGTTCTAAGTGCCCCAATTTTGTCCCTGTTGTCTGCGAGCTTTGCAGCCCAAATTGAGACATTTAATTTTTGGCGGACGGTCAGGGAAAGTACCACAGGAGTTGAGTTAAAAGTGAGATTTATTGTTTGTTTGTTTGTTTTATTATTTGCAATACGCAAGCCTCCCCTCCGTTAACAGTGCGCAGCATTTACATTTACATGAGATGAGACACAAGAAAAATATATACATACACATATGTGAGGTGAATAGAGAGAATTCAAAGATGACACCCAGCTTGTTCGCCACCCATGATGGTGAAGGTAGGGGTTAGGTTTACAGGTACACTGTACAATAACATTTATTTACAAAAATACAATCGTATTGCAATTATTTAAACCGGGATTTGTACTTCACAATCAGCTGTGCTTCGGGTGGGCATGGCACAGTCGCAATGTTCGGTGGCAATGGATCACTGCTCTGCACAGAAACGTCCAAAATTCCATATCTGTGCTTCTCTAACACAGCAACAATAAGGCCTTTCACAAAGTCGAACTGCATTTCATCATAGACTGGTTTGATCACCCATTGCTTACTTCGTTTTGAAAACACCTTAGTGTAGCGAGGCATCCTTACTTTACCCCTAGTCCTAGATTGTTCACGTCCGACATTGCTGTTATGGGCCAAGACCGCTAGTAGAGTGCGATGTTTCATGCCCCGAAAGCTAAAATGCAAGCGCTTTGGCCTGTACTTTAGGCACATATTGTGGAACACCTCCAAATCTCCTGTGTGACAGAATTCTGTCAGTCCTCTCAAATCTCTTGATAGAGTTTTGTCAAAAACAATCTTCTCAATGGCTTTGTGTGTCGGTGAAGATGGAATCAACCACTTCTTCTTCCGTGCCTCCTCTGGGGACAAAGAGCCATGTTCACATTGGTGGAAATGTTCATTTGCTGTCCAGCGGTGAACGTTGGTACAGTGGTGCATCAGTGACTGCCATTTTTCAAGTAGTATTTCCACTGACCCCTCACAAGTTTTTGAGCTCCACCAAAGATGGTTGGTGATAGAATGTGACCACTGCAAAATACTTTCAAAACCTTTTTTTTCCCTGCAGCCGAGATTTTCTTGTTGATTGATTTAGCAAGATGCCATACGTCAAATTGATGTTTAATATGTGGGAACTGCTCTCTCATTGTCTTGGCAATTGAAACATGTCTATCCGTGGCTATGAGGTCGATGTGCATTCCCCTTGATTGAAGATATTCCACTGATTTTATAAATCCCAGTTTCTCCATGGCCACTGAGGATGTACATTGTGTTACCTGCACGACCACCGAACTCACAATTTTCTTACTATCCATGTCCTGAAAGTGGTAAGTGCAGTACTTGGCAGAAAATCCAGGGCTGTCGCACTGTCCATCGCCGGCTAGCCTGAATCGTTTGCCTTCGAATGTACTTGCTAGAGACAATTGTTCAATTTTCCAAGCATCACTAATGGCCGGAAACAGATAATCACGTTGGTATATGTAGTACAGCGCTTTAGAAATGAAATGGAGTCCCACAAACTGGAAGAAAGCCTCTAACTTTCTAAAACTGGAGCCACTAAAAAGTGATGCAGCTGCACACAGTAGATTTCCTGCTGGCAGTTTCCCCAGCATCGGTTGTGCAGACCATGAGAACCTATGATTTAATCTACAGGCGGCATTTATTTTGACGTTACTGCCTTTTATTTGACGAGTCACATTAATCAATGGCTTCCCACATACTTTCCCTCTAATGGAATGCACACATTTCAGCATACTTATAATTTCCATCAAACAACTGTCGAATACAATGTATTTGCTCCCTTTCATTAGACTGTCATCCTGCGTCAATGTTGTTTCGGCCTGTGACGTTGTGGAGATTTCAACACATTGGAAAGTAATATCGCTGATATCAAGTTCTGATGCGTCTATGGATGCTGCGGCTCGTTCATTCTCTGTCGTTTCGACATCTATTACTTCAACATTGATGGGAGAACACAACAATGTCGACAGGTTTTTTGGTGGCAAATTTTTGGCGGGTGTAGATTGTGTAAATTGATCTGCAACTACTTCAGAGCTATCTTCAATACATTCAATAACATCTTCTTGTGGTGGTGCGGTCACACTGTAGCTATGGTCCAATGCAACTTTGCTGTAGTCTCCAAGCACAGTTAATTCATGTTCTGGCCATTGGACATGAGCATCTCGAGCCTGAACACGCCTCACCTCAATTAATAGTTCCTCCATAGTGTACACGGTCTGGCAAGCCACATCTCTCATTCGCTTCACTGTCTGTGTGTGTATAGTTCTGACACCCACGGGTAACTGGAGGAGAGATTGGAAAAGGGATGTTCAGTTTAAACACAATATGGAGTGTAGTAGAATTGACTGAAAAAAAACATAAAATAGTCCCCAGCACAAACAATTTTTTTAAGGTTATGAACTGTTTGTAACTAACCTTTTTTTGTTTTTTTTTCTTTGCAACTTTTTTGACTCGACCTTCAACATCTGCACGTTGTAGCTCCGATTCGTTTTCGCATGTCCTCCCTTCCTCTTGCGCTGCAATGACTATATTTTCTGTATCCGCATAGACAGCACGGAATGAGGCTCCATCGTCTCCCTGAAACATAGTACTTTCATTACTATGTATCAAAATATTGTTAGCATAAAACACACATGAGGACGAACACACAGGTACATCTCAATAGCCAAACACGATTTAAACATTGTGTGCAACCATCAAAAGACAAGTATTCGACCAGTGATGATCTATTTTGATGGAACTGTCAGTATCCATACCTCTGGCTCTGCATGGACTGCCATGAATGGTTGTATTGGAGAGGAGGCATCCGCATCTCCCTGAAACACAGTACTTGCATTAGTATGCTTTTCAATATTGGAAACACAACACACACTTGGGGTCGACGGCACAAGTACATATAAAGAGATAACCACAAATGATGCATTGTCCAAAAGAATCAAGGAAAATCCAAATATGATCACATTTCATCGACTTATTTCAACGATTCCTTTACATCTGCATCATCTAAATGAGATGTTGTGATTGTGGTGGAAGCTCCGTCGTCTCACTGAAACACAGTACTTGGATTAGTATGGTTTTCAATATTGGAAACATAACACACACTTGGGGTCGAACGCACAGGTACATATAAAGAGATAACCGGAAATGATGCATTGTCCAAAAGAATCAAGGAAAATCTAAATATGATCACATTTCATCGACTTTTTTCTCCGATTTATTTACATCTGCATCATCTAAATTGGATGTTGTGATTGTAGTGGAAGCTTTGTCGTCTCCCTGAAACACAGCACTTGCGTTAATAGGGAAGAAAGTATAGCAAATGGAATCACGTTATATGATCACGCATGATGGAGCTGTCATTATCCATACCTCGTGCTGTTGAAGAATATCTATGGATGTTGCAAATGTAGTGCGCGCTTCCGAAAGCTGTTGCGCCGATTCGTATACGCATGGTCCCGCTTCCACTTCCCCTGGAATTACTTGAATGTCAGGCTCTGCATCAAGTGCAGGGGTTGACGCTCCATCAACTGCCTGAAACATAGTACTTGCATTAGTGAGGATTACAATAGTGAAAACATAACACACACCTGGGGTCGACAGCACAGGTACATATCAACGTCTAACCACGAATGAAACATTGTGTAGAACAATCAAACAACAAGAATTCAAGCTCTGATGATGACGCTCGATGGAGCTGTCAGTATCCATACCTCCTGCTGTTGAAGAACATCTAGAAATGTTGTAGATGTGGCGGACGCTTCAGCATCTCCCTGAAAGACAGTACTTGCATTAGTATGGATAACACTAATTATAACTGAAAACAAACACCAGTGGACGATAACTAAGGTGTATATAAATTGGAAAGCACTAACCAAACATTCGGTAAAATGATTACACGATAAAATAAAAATATTACTTGACATGCAAGTCTGTAGCGGATTAGCCTAGTAAGATTACCTGATACGCGCTAGAAGTGGTTGATAACTGCGACCAAGTCAAGGATGTAGAATGTTCTTGCTTCAGATTCAAGGGATAGTCAAGAAGTTGTAAAGGTAAATTAATGATTGATAATGAAATGCCAATATTAGAAATAGCCATGTAAGGCGACAGAATACTTGTAAAATGCTCAATACAGCACAGTTCCCTGTTCCCATATATATACATTGCGTTTGTGGGTTATGAAATCGAAAATGAATGTATTGGTAAATGTCATTATTCAAAAAACTATACACTCATATCAATACCGAAATTATTACAAGGGATAGAACACCTACAATATCAATTAATCCGTTCGGATACCTACACACTACCGCAAGGCCTAAAGCTAAATCCGGACACTTGACTCACCAGTGGCGGAATGTGGACGAATAGAGTGGGAATAACGTTTTCGAGCAATTTCTGTGTCGTTCGCCGCTTATTCTTCTTTGTTACCCAAGATGTTGTGTACATGTCCAAGGAAAAGTGCCGGCTGCAGATGCGGTATCGATCACCCCTCTTGTCCTGTAAGACTTGTTGGACTCTACTTTCCAGCTCATCCAGTGGATATCCGCAATGTCTGACCCATTCTCTTATTCGATCAACAGTTTTCGGGAATACATGCATTTTAGTGCCTTCAGATTTCGCATGGGTCTTCGAAGGGCAACCGCTAATCGAACAGGCAGGCATTGTTGATAAATCTGAAAAGTACATTTCAACATTATTATACAATCTACAAGAATAAAGATTTGATACAAAAGTAAATGAATCATACAATGATCAATGCAAGGTTTGTTTTGGTCGCAGGAACTATACCAGTTCATTATGTGCGGCTTAGTATTTGCATAAATTGCAGAAATGTATAAATGATGTGACTAAAAACTGAACATGTGACTCATCCCTTGGATGTTCTGTATTGCACGAGAAGGAAACATGCTTACATTATAGACTGGAACCCCGAAGGGTGCAATTCGATGACAATAGACACAGATGAAAATAAATAGATCTATTGATAGCATAGCAATGGAAACTCAAGTCAATAGCAATGAGACCAATGAACCTAGCACTATTGTGTACTCAACTCGCAAATAGATAGAAATGTAAAAATCTGCGAAATATGACTAGGATACATGGCCTTACCTTGACCAACAAACAGTTGGATTCAGCAAGCAGAGCAGTATGTTGCAGGAGAATAGGTGGGTGGCCACAGGTAGCACACTGATGGGTTTGCTCTAAGCGGTCACAGAAGTTCACGGATAGCACGACGACGAGCAGATTAGCGTAGATCTCACTGGTTGCCAGGTAACACGTTCAGGAGTTGACTTGCAAAGCACAAAGATGTTCTCATGAGACATATCAAGTGGTTTATAAAGTATTAGAAACAGGGTGTGTTTGTGAATGAATGACGTATGTATGTCGTGGTTTTAGGGGGGCGGCCTGCTTCCAGGGGAGGCCTGGCTGGAGACACGGGGTCTGAGGAGGCCATGTGACCGATGGCCCCTTGGCGTGGGATACCTTTTGAAGTGTACATGTAGTTTGGCACCTTGGCCTTACGCGCCCCTGACAGCCCCCATGCCAGCGCGCATCCACTGGCGCGAACCGCCTTTGATAGAGGGGGCTGGGATGGATGGGCCTGGGGCGTGCAGATAAGGCACAGGAAGACTGCTGAATGGAGACACACTTATGTGGATTGCAGGGGGGCGGCCTGCTTCAAGGGAAGGCCTGGCTGGAGACACGGGGTCTGAGGAGGCCATGTGACCGATGGCCCCTTGGCGTGGGATACCTTTTGAAGTGTACATGTAGTTTGGCACCTTGGCCTTTCGCGCCCCTGACAGCCCCCCATGCCAGCACGCATCCACTGGCGCGAACCGCCTTTGATAGAGGGGGCTGGGATGGATGGGTCTGGGGCGTGCAGATAAGGCACAGGAAGACTGCTGAATGGAGACACACTTATGTGGATTGCAGGGGGGCGGCCTGCTTCAAGGGGAGGCCTGGCTGGAGACACGGGGTCTGAGGAGGCCATGTGACCGATGGCCCCTTGGCGTGGGATACCTTTTGAAGTGTACATGTAGTTTGGCACCTTGGCCTTTCGCGCCCCTGACAGCCCCCCATGCCTGCGCGCATCCACTGGCGCGAACCGCCTTTATATCAGTATATCGTTGCTTATCAATAACAAATGCCACATACCGGAGATTCTTGTGAGCACAGACCCACACTTCAACCGGTGTATTATAGTGGTCAAGACCCTAAGGCCTGTATAATCCAATGGTAATTGTTAGTATAAATATATGTGTGACTTTTATAGAGACATGACCTACTGAAAGACCTTGAACAAGTGTTATTTAGTGTATGCATTATCGAGAATATGTTATGTTAGCTTAGATAGATAGTGACCACCCTGCTTTACAGCGACCAGACCTTCACCCATTCGGAGCACAGATGTCTGACGTCCATCCTTGAATGGAGACACACTTGATTCATTAAAAAAATCGAAACAACCATTGTTGAAATATATGTGGTGTTTTATTTTGTATCTTATTTTCATGACACAAAAATACAAGACTTTAAAGATTGTACAGGTCAGGTTGCAGCACAGCGAGAGAAAATCCCCTGTACTGACCGCTGTCACTCGGGAACGTTTCTCTAATGGCACGAACGGCACAGGCGGGTATCACTCTTCGAACGAGGTGTCCAAGCTTCCCGTGGAGCCACCATGTAAAGGAACGATAGGCCACCAGCCTGTACCACCTGTGAAAAGGAATGAAACAAACTGTTTTTAAATGACCAAGATAAGTTTAATAAACGTTTGTTGTCAATGACAATTCTTGTAACTAATGGCATTCTGCACGGACAAATGCTATCTAGACAATGCACACTATTGAACGACTTACATGCGTTACAAAGATATGTAGATCTAATTTTGGATATAGTAGAAGAACATGAAATAGGAGTGGCATGACAAGCAGAGTATACTTACTCGTTACTCGGATTACGAGGACGAACAGTTGGCGAAAGCACCATCATTATTCTCAACACGGCCCGTGTGAGGCAGGCTGCCCTGAAGTCTGGCAGCTCGGTGATGCATTGCGGTCGTGGCTCGCCTTCCGAAATGTAGGCCAGGCATCCGAGTTTTCTCGGCAGCAGCAGTTCTCGTCCTCAGTTGGCATTAGCTCGCACCGATTGCATGTGCACCAGGTGGAGACGCCGTCCATTCGACTAGGCCCAGGCTCTTCATCTGTTGATTCGTCCTGCCAACTGCCGTCCGAATCCCCATCGTTTTCGCGTGCTTCCCTTTCCAGTAGTTCCTCCTCGGTATACTCGGGCTCGTACATGTAGGGCATTATTGTAGCCATTGTGTGTTAAACAAACTAAAATAATTTATAGCGGTGGTACTGGTATCTGTTCACACGGGCTACAAGCGGTGAAGGTAGCTCAGAGCACAGAAACGAGTCACAGAATACTCAAAGTAACACAGAGAGAGGAATGGAATCGAAAATCTGCTGCTGTGTGTTGTGAAACGGTCTGTTTATACTTATTGAGAAAAGAGGCGTCCTGCCATTTCCATGGCGACACGTCATTAGCTGAAGCGCAGCGAATGTTGACACGAGACGTGCTTTGGCGTTGGGAAATGGGCAGTACGAGTCTGCTGATGACAGGCTCAGGGGCGGGGGAATTGATTTAGTGCCGCAAAAGCAGGTCAGCCAGGGCGATCGGGGAAAAGATAGGATTATCAGAAAATGCGGCTCCCTGGTGCTTGTTTTCGTGTGCGTTTAATGGACGAAAACTCGGGTAAGGTCGATAGGAAAGTTTTCTAAAATCGAGCCACTTAGGCTTAAAAAAACATGGCCGACCCGTAGGGACAATAACATTTTTTACTAGACCATGCCTTTAAGTCCAAATTCAGATCCTGCATGACAGAGCTTACCACCAAGCTAGAACACAAGGATCAAAGGGTGAATGAAATGGAACAAAGACTGGGGGAGATCGACGACCGCTCCCAGGATCAGGCGGCCGCACTGGGGGAAGTCAACGCTCTATAAGAACCCTACAGGACAAGTGCGAAATCCTCAAATTCAAACAAGAGAAACAGGGCCCGGCGAAACAGCCTAGCAATCCATGGGATTCCATCCTCTGTGCCAGACCTGGCGGAATATGTGGGAGACTTTTTCCAATCCCTGCTTCCACATCTGGACAAACCAAAACTCCTTTTGGACCGTACCCATAGATTACGCCCACGACGAGGGGTGGACTCGGACCTCCCTTCGGATGTTATAACAAGAGTACACTTCTTCACTACTAAGGAAGCAATCTCAGCAATCAGCCACGCCCGAGACAAACTTTCCTTTCAGGGGTCACCACTCCCGATTTATCAAGACCTCTCCCTACTCACCCTCCAGAAGAGGAAATCCCTCCGGTCTCTGACGCTTTTTCTGCAGGAGCAACAGATTCGGTACAGATGGCTATTCCCGACTGCCTTACAATTTTCATATAACGGCACGCTACGCAGAATTAGCCACCTTGAAGACGCCAAATCATGCAACCTTCCGCATCTAACAAGGATACTTCACCAAGGTCGGAGGACACCCTATAGGCCGAGAAATGGCTGCTCTTCCAAAGCCGAGACGATCCTCATGGTCAAAGGTCCCACAAAGTAGCAGAAGAAAATAAAGCGCAGAACATACTCTGCAGTGATTTGCCCTACTCAGGGCCATCTTCCAAACACCACTGCAGAGGAACCTCACCAACCCTGACCCAGCCACGAAGGACCACATCCTACGCAACGGGCCCTACCCACTGCCTATGCCCAATTCCAAGGTACATTCCATTTATGAGTCCTTGGAATTCTGTTACACTCGTATTTCTACGATTGGCCCTGTTGCCCAGGGGGATGGCTACACTCACGAAGTTGGCCCCCCACCAGTTAAAGTTACGCTCCCCCGATGGGGGCGTATGTTAAAACCCCAAGAGCAGGGTGACCCATGGCTAACATACCTCTGAGATGTCAGTTAACTCACACCTTTCTGACTCCACCACCCCCAACATTACAGCAGGGGCGGATCAAGCACAGGAACATCATACCCTGAAATTCCTGACCCTGAATGTCAACGGATTGAACTCTCCCGCCAAACGGAAGTCGATCTTGAAAAAGCTCCAGGATGAAGACACAGCAGTAGCTCTGATACAGGAGACCCAATTGCTATCGGAGGATTGGGGACGGCTCTGCTCTAGATTTTTCCTGCTTCAGCTTTTTGCCTCAAGGGGCTCTAAGAAAAACGGCACAGCAATCCTTTTCAGAAAGGGCCTGAACCCCCACATCCTGGATACCAAATCATGCCGATTCACGGCAGTCAAATGTCGATTGCTGGGAGATATATACACGTTTGCTTCAACATACGCCCCCAACACCGGGCAATCAGCTTTCTACGACTCAGTGGGTGCCGCTTTATCCCACTTTATAGAAGGCCAAGTTATAATTGGGGGAGACTTTAACGAGAGCCGGACCCTATGATGGATAAATCCCACCCCCCACTCCCGGAGACTTTACTCAAGTGCTCAGCCTGCCTCCTTCGCCTGTTCAGAACGCTCGAAGTAGTAGACTCGTGGTGAGTCCTCCACCCCTCTGAAAAAGACTACTCCTTCTACTCCTATGTCCACCGAACCTTCTCAAGGATAGACCTCCTTCTGACGTCCGCCCAGCTGCTCACCTACACCGAAGAGGTATCCATCGCCCTCGGATTCTGCCAGACCACGCCCCAGTAATCATGGAAATCCGAGCACACATACAAAAGCCCAACTCTCCTCCCAGATGGTCATTATATGATCCAATTCTTAATGAAATGCCGCTCCGGGACAAGACCGCAAAGGCGATCAAAAACTTCTTCAGAGAAAACCTGGTAGAAGACACCTCCTCCGCAAACACGTGTGACACCCTAAAAGCGGTGATCAGGGGAGAGCTAATCGCACAAGGGGTGGCATTCCATCGCAATAGACGCCAGGCCCGCCTAGTCCTGGAAGAGGAACTTAAAGCAGCAGAAGAGACTCATAAGAAAAAAGGTTGGTCTACCTGGACGCAGCGAGCCATCCGCATTGCCCGGAAAAAGCTAGTGGCTCACTACGCCAAACACACGGCCCAACTCATGGCCAAAGCCAAACAATTTTATTATGTCAAGAACAATAAGGCAAACAAGCTGCTGGTAGCCAAATTAGCTAAAGCGAAACACAACAGTACTATCATCGGCCTCCGAGACCCACAGGGGGTGATTCAATACGCGGAACCAAAGAAATTACAACTGGGGGTGGACCATCTGTCCCAGGTAATGGCGGCACCCTCACGGAACCAGAACAGACAAAGAGAGTACCTACGGGAGGCGGCCCTCCCCCAACTGCACAACTCTTCAATTCCTTTAGGGAGACGGGACGGTGACCCCCTCAATGCAAGAATCCACCATGATCCTCCTTCCTAAGCCAGGGAAAGACCCGAGAGACCCAGCCTCTTATAGGCCGATAGCCCTCCTGAATATTGATGACAATCTATACACCAAGATCCTGGCTAACCGACTGGCGCGCTTTCTACATGACATAATTCACTCTGACCAGACAGGCTTTATTCTAAACAGATCTGCAGGCGATAATGGATGCAGAACCTTGAACCTAGTTGACTTAGCCACGCGAAACTCCCAGGGGCTGGTGTTGATGGCTCTTGACGCTACAAAAGTATTTGAAATGGGTGGACTGGTCCTTCATGCATCCTACCATGGAGGCCTTTGAGTTTGGCCTGGCATTCCAGGCAATGGTCCTGGCTAACTATAAAGCGCCAAAAACACTCCTCAGAATTAATGGGTCATTCTCCGCCCCGATCTCTATGACCTGCGGGACCAGACAAGGCTGCCTCCTATCTCCATTGCTATTCGCGCTCATCATGGAACCGTTCGCCCAAAGGATCAGACAGAACAGCTACATCAAGGGCCCTCAGACCAATCTGTCCCAGCATAAAATTGCCTATACGCAGATGACGTGCTGCTCACGATCTCGGAACCCCGCTCCTCATTACAGCATGCCCTATCCGAAATAGCCAGGTATGGCGAGGTCACGGGCTTCGCCAATAACTTTACCAAATCGGTGGCTCTGAGCATAGGTCTCTCCCCGGAGGAGCGGGAGGCCCTGATCCCAATGTGTCCAATAGTATGGAAGAGAAAGTCCATCCCCTACCTAGGGGGTCCAGATTCCTGCAAACCAGAGGGACACATTTCAAGCTAACTTTCCCAAGCTCTTCAGGGAACTGGAGGATGACTTGAAACGCTGGGCATCCCAGGAAATTTCTCTGATGGGTCACATAACGGCCTGTAAAATGAACCTTCTACCAAGATTCCTCTATGCCCGCTCATCCCTCCCGGTAGCAATCCCAACGCCCGACCTCAACAACTTACAGAAGAAGATACTCCAGTTTATCTGGAAGGGTAAAAAAGCTAGAATCCCCCAAAGGACACTACTAGGGGACGCAAGACTCAGGGGACTGGGGGTCCCCGACCTGCAGGCCTACAGGGTGGCAGTACAACTAGCACACATCCACGCCGGGCAAATAACCTCTGACCGCCCAAGATGGGTGGAACTTGAGCAATCACTGCTCCCGCTCCTCCTCAGATTTCTTCTGCACATCCCGCCCTCCCTTAAAGAATACGCGAGGGTCTCCAGCTGGCAACTAAAAAAAGTCCCTAAAAAGTCCCTCCTGGGACTGGGCGCTGAGGCATAGGGGAATCCCGAGGGGACTGAGCCCACTATCTCCAATTTTCCACAACCCAACCTTCTCACCCGGGACACATCCGTGAAACTTCCAGAACTGGATAGCGGGAGGCCTCGAAACTCTGGACCATCTATATGAGGGTGCCCTCCCCCGCACTTTTGATCAATGTAAGGAGCGATTCCAACTTCAGGAAAGAGACAGGTTCACACACTTTCAGCTACGCCACTGGAGCTCACATCCGCAAACTCTCCAAGCAGCTACACGCCCCCTCAAACTAACCCTCAAGGACCTTCCAACCCGAGGCAGAATATCTACTCTATATAGATGATTTTTGGGGGACTTTCTGGCCACAAGGACCCGGGCTATGGCCCAAAGGAAAGCGGACTTGGGACACTCGCTGGAAGACCAAGCTTGGGTGGACATTTGGACACAAACTCACGCAGCATCCGCTTGCGTCACCAATAGAGAATGCGCGTATAAAATTCTACTGTGCTGGTATTACTCCCTCCTCAGGCTTCATCACATGAACCACTCCCTCGACCCCCTTTGCTGGAGAGGATGTGGCCGTCCAGGCTCCTTCTTCCACATGTGGTGGCCGTGCCCGAAGGTCCAACAGTTCTGGAAACTATGCTCAGCGGCCATCGAACAGATCACCCGGACTCCGCTCCCCCTTGAGCCCGGGCCTGTTCTCTTGGGGACCCCGATACCAGTGATTTACCCACGCTCTGGAAACAAAGCCAAACTACTAACCCAATGCGTCCTGGCGGGGAAAATAGTGACCGCCCGCCTCTGGAAAGCCCCGGACGGCTCCTCGATGATCCAATGGTGGGGGAAACTATGGGACATTTTGATCGCGGAAAAAGTGACAGCGGCAAAAGCCGGAATCCTCCACCGCTTCCAGAACATCTGGGCTCCCATGCTGGAATATGACCAGAGATTCCCGCTCTGACCTACAAGCCCATTAACGCCCGGTGAGTCTTGGGGGACCACAGCGCCACCTGAAAGGGGAAGCATAATCAAAGTGGACACAGTGAAGCACAAACTAGTGGAAAGCATACCTGTATCAAGGGCAGCGGAGGGTAATGGGTGGGGGAATATTAAGGGGAATGAGTATGCCGTGTTACATGTTCATCTATCATAAGCTTTGTTACCTTGCCTTGGTTTAAATCAAACATATATTTTTTTAAAAAGAATAATGGGTGTACTCCCTCTCCGCGGGGTACAGAAATCACAATGCTTCGATCAACCCAATCTCTCATAACATCTTAGCCAATACCAAATCTGTTCACTTCTTGAAGTCTGTCTTAGTTTATGGGGATAGTGTTATTATCAATTCTGGGGTCTGGGAACAAGTTGAAATTGTCTCCTATTAACAATTCACACACTTCAAGGATGCAAGCTCAGTAATCAGATCAAATATAATTGGTCTTGTTTATCATCAGGACAATGCATGGAAGTGACTTACCAAATGGCCAAGCAATAGGCCTTTCAAGAGGAGGAACCTTCCCCATGGATCCCTGAGAATGGCCTGTTTAACAAAAGGGGTTAAAATAGATGTCGAAAATTAGTCATCCACACTAGAGGCAAAATAGTGCAGTAGGTACCCCCTATGCCGCAGGATTATCTTATCCCGGAGACACAGCTGGGTTTCCTGAAGTGTGACAACCCTCGCACCAAGATCTTGCAAGCATCTCAGGATAGCAATACTCTTTAACTGGGAGTTGAGGCCATAAACATTCAGGGTCATCTGTTTGTTCTCATCCATTAGACTTAGCATAGACAATCATGACAGCATCAACAAAAAAGCAGAAATATAATTTCTGCCAAAAACAGTTATTATAACATACTGATAAAGCTAAGAACTCACTCCAACTTAATATTATTTTCTGTAATCTAACGCTTATGATCATTACTTTGAACCACCTTCTATTCACAAAGAGCGTAATCAGTCAACCTGTGGAAAATAAGTACCAACTGGGCGTATCCTAATAAGCCCAGGGCCCAAGGTTCCCCTGCAAGGATCAATAAACAATGCACATGGCATAGAAATTGCACATATCAAAGGCAAACCCTTTAATAAATCCCTTTAATAAATATCCTTTTGGAAATTCTCCATCTGTGTCAGCCCTGCACCGAAGTAAAACCAAAATCTAGTTCCCACCCTTTAACATCCAGGCACCTCAATGCTCAAACAAGTCCACTGTAAAGTAATTCACCACATCACAGGAGATGTAATGAATCTGTTCACTTCAAAACAAACTGGAAATCTGAACCATTAATTGCAGATAGTTTCATCACCAACCCCCACCCCTCCACTCAAGTCCCTGTTTTCAGGTGCTATTCGCAAAGATCGTTTGTGGATTCCTTTGCCATTTCATTACTTTCACAAGCCCTCCTCCCATTCTTCCTATTCTTCTGGTGTTTCCCACCTTGATCCAACCTCTTTGATGTGGCTTTGTATCTGTTCCACTGGAGGAGTCCTGGGGAGTGTGATTCACTAGACACAACATCAATGTTGCCTCCTTCATATTTGTGATGCACTATTTCTGGGAGCTCGAATAACAAGGTATTTCACTCCCTTGTTATACAACCATGCAGAATCTTCTTGTAGGATTTTGCTTTTGGGAAGGGTTGAGGGTGCCAGGTCCTGGAAAGGTGTGATGCGTGAATCTCTGAATTGAAAATCCGTTGTCTGCATTGCAGTGATCATTATATTTTCTTCATCTTATAAAATTTGCACCAGAGTGAGCATATCAGGGAGTAATCTTTTGCTGTTGAACTGTGGAGCAAATTGTGTAGTTCCATCCAGTTTTTTCTTTGTAGAACCCGGTAGCATCAATAGGTGATGAAAGAGGTCCTGTACAAAATCCTTTAAGCCAGCATCAGTCACGTGAGTAGTGTGACGAATCCTGAGGTGTTGTCACTGCTTTTAGATGGGGGAGCCCCTTTCCAAGAGGCCAAGGAGGTGAGGCCGCCACCCGATAGTCCCCTTGGGGGTTGTACTCAACGGGAGGATCTCATGGGGAGGGAGAAACCCATTGAGAGTAGTGACCATTTTGGGAGAACGTAGTATCCCTTTGACCCTCCGAACTTCCCTCAAAAATCGTCCAATTCCACACTCTCTAAACCCCCCGTGTGTTTCTGCAGCATATCTCAGACAAGAACTACTGGGGCGAGGAAGACGCCACAAAGAATGAAGATCACTGACCAGAACGAACGCACCCACTCGACTCTTTCAAATTATCCTATTGGTCGGCTGTCATTTAAAGGCAGAGTGGGAAGAGCACGATGGCGTCTTTGTTTTTGGCACAGGCTGAGACAATGGCCAGGTGCAGGCAGATCAACAGAATCGAGAAGTAGACGTTGTCCAAGGGAGAGAATCACTCACAGAAGGCCTGCAATGCAGACGGAAGAGAGGAAACATACCCGCAAGTGACCGAGGCCGCTGGAGTGCAAAGAAACCACTGCCGTACTGCCGAGGAGATGTGCAGAAGAGGTCCCACTGAGCTGAAGAAACCACTGCAGCTCTGGGGAGCGCTGTGAACAACTGGAGGGTGGCGGCCAAGACCCTGCAAGTACTAAGTTGGCTAATCCAAGGGTTGGGGAGACACATAATGAGCATGAGGCCTGAAATGAATCAGTGAAGGAAACATCATGGGGGCAGAGTAACCAAGGGAAGGGGGTCTGGGACCCATATTGGGAAAACCTATCCCAAACAGTAATAAGAAGGAAAACAAACTTTGTATGTAAAAATAGTGCTGACAGACCATGTCAGGGTAGTAAGCCAAGGCTGTGGCTTAAAGAGAGGCAAAATAAAGATACAAACTTTGAATATACAGGTGATACTCACAGACCTTGGCAGGGGAGTAAACCAAGGCTGCGGCGTGCAGAGAGACCAGATCAAAAGAACTGTGAGAGCAATGAAATAAAGGGGGTCTGGGACCCATGTTAGGTAAATACACCCCGGCCGTAATAAAGAGGAATACGAAGATTACAAGTATGAGACCTTGGCAGGAGAGAAAACCAAGGCTGTGGGTGAAAGTGAAGATGGAGGGATAGAGAACAGTAAGAACAATAACATTGAGTACCCTACTTGGCAGGAGAGTGGATCAAGGAGGGCTACTGAGAAAAGGGGACAGGGACCTTCGGCACAGCTTGGGAGAGAGAACCAGGCTATTCTTCATCGTCGCAGTACCTGGGAGCGGGGTCTACTCACAAAGGGACCCGGAACCCTGCAGACAGTTTGCAAAGGGTGTCCAGGCCATCCTTCCTTGTCACAGTCAAGGCCTACCCAGTACCGATAAGGGCCTATCTTGACCATTGAAGACACAGAGATAATATTGGTTAAAGTTGGAAAGATTCCAGGGAAAGGGAATCAACCCCTTAAGTCTTGTGGAACTTCTACTTGCTTTTCTACACCTTTTTCGAACTTTTGTTTTGAACTACAAAGCTGGGCTGCAGGCGGTCATCCAAGAGATTTTTCCCTTTAAACTTATGTTGAGTTTAGCCTGTGAGGGATAGGTTAGGATTTGGACACAGGACGGCAAACTTTATTTTGGGCATTCTGACACAGACAGTTTCATTAACTCGTTCTGTTGAGGCAGGGAAGCCCCTCTTAGCGGAAGGGCTATTTTTGATTTCCTCCAAACCCCCCACCCCATTTCTGTTATTAATAAAAGTCTTTTCCAATCAACACATCAGCCCTGTGTCCCAGTCTTATTCCTACACTCTCACTGTAGGAACTCCCATGATGCAGACATTGTTGCGCCCTGAGCAATTTTTGGCATCCTCCTGTCCCAAATGAGGTGATTCGTTTTGCAATTTCAGTATCTCCGCTATACTGGACAGTTCAGCCAGTTCAAAACCCTGGTCACAGGCAGTAATTTCAATGTCCCCGGTGTCCTGTTCTGCTTCTGTCACCTGCTTATCAACGGTTCATCTCTTGGAGGCCAGTTCGGGAATACTACTTTGGATTTTCTTCTCCGATCTCACCTGAAAGATTATGCAAGTCATTGTAGGTGACAGGGGTCTCTCGTTCGTTTCTTGCTTGAGATGTATGTGCACCTGTGCTGCCATCACTATCTCCTTTTCTTTAGATCTCTCAGGTGAGTCAAAATATCACCCCATCTGCAGGTCTTTCATGTTTATTTTCCATTTGAGCACGACTATATGTTGCAGGGAGATTCTCCTATGTTTGTATTGTGAAAGTAGAAGCCCTACCCAGCTTATTTTTTTATTTTTTTATTGTGTTTGGTTTAAAACCTTTACAAATACATTATTTACAAAAACATTCTTCTTTACATATTAAAATACCATGAAAAAAGATACCACACAAATTTGCATAATAGAATAATCCAATCCTTCACATATCAAATACATTGACTGAAAAGAAATCGTATCTTTCAATGCACTCCATCTTAGTCAAAGGGGATGGATCATGGGATTCTCAGTCCAAAGCATCTGGAGAGCCACAGGCTGCAGGCCCCTATGTTAGAGTGTGCAGTGTGACCAACTGGATACCCCTGTCTATGAGGGACAGATAAGATCAACTGTCTCTGGCCGCCAAAGCGACTAGTCAGCACCAGAAGAGGAGTATTTTAGCAAATTGCATCGTAAAAGCAGAGCCACAGTTCAGAACAGCCTAAGTCCCCTCCTGCCTCGCAGGGAGGCAGGAAGACTCTTCCCGAGGGTAGCACCCATCTCTACCAGTCTCCCACACGGGATCTGCACACCGGGCTCCTCGCTGTGCAGCATAGAGCCACATTGAAACAAAATGTGCAAAGTAGAGTATCACAATAAAGAGGCCTATGGGGGGAAACGGCAGCATGCACACCTACCTTTTTTTTTTGTTTATGTAAACTGGCAAACCCATTTTTATATACTCACTTTGCTTCACTTTTACGCAAATGTCTTTAAACGCAACATGGAGATTGCGAGATATCGCACATCTGCGGCTTTCATGCATACATTGCGCCATGTGTAAAGCTGCATGGCACTTTGCTTGACCACATGCTCGGAGTCATCGGGTCCGACCCGCCTAAATCAATGATTTCACAGCCCCTAAAACAGATTTATGGTTGAATGTCACCTCTCGCGTGTTGTGTTGAAAGCAAAACATTGGAAGTGCCGTTACTTTTTTAATGCCCCATTTGGAAATCTAAAAGAAGACAAACTTAATTTCATATTACGAACATATGACATCATGCACCGATTGCAAATTACACGGGAAAATGTTCAAGCAAGATTCTTTTATTTGTTTCTTGATTAGTATTAAACAGTGGTTTAAAATGGAAAATGGTTCAACAAAAGAAGTGCAAGTACTGAACAAGCTACGAAGCCAGACATTCCGGCGCAACGCTTTCGGCGCAGGCCTTTTCGTTGGGCATAGGTCCCTTTTAAGCACACCCTTTGGTTTGCTGGCAATGCCCAGTAAGATTATGTGCCGAGGAGCACACACTTTGGTAAAACAGTGTATCTGAGATCCGTTCACACAAACTTCCAGTTGACTGTTATGCGAGGTATTAGGAAAGTCCGAATTTCTATATTAAATCAGACTTTCTTTTTTGCTTATCAAACTAGCAGATATAGCTGTAAACTAAGCTTTAGAAGGGGAGTTTTATTATAGCTCTCTTTCGTTGCCTAATGAGCAATTCGGTAGGTAACTGGAGCCGTGTGCGCGTTTTCAGTCGAAAACATTCCATCACAGCTCCAATTACTTAAACATTTACAAATTAGAATAGGCACTGCTAATAACAAAGAAAAATCTTCAAAACGTAATTTCCCAGGATTCCCAAATCAATCCCTGCTCCCTCAAAGGACACCAACAGGTGAAGCCCACTTAGTGAAATAGTGTTCCATGCCTAGTGTGCTGAGAGCACAGCAGATGCATTTTTGTCTCTCCTTTATTCTGCTGGGTGGGCCCTGAAGGAGACTATGGACACTGAGGGTGGTGGAGAGAGGAGAAGGGAGAGGGTGCTGCTTTCCCCATCAAAGGCTGCAGAAGCATAGTCCTATAATATGCCATAAAGTGAAATGAAAAGCTTTAATTTTCACCTTTAACTTTAACCTTTAATTTTCGCTTTAACTTCCTCCCGACGGCACCGTCTGGTTCCTCCGGCGCTCTGATCCAGTGGAGATTTGTGCTGCTCCCTCCCGCCGGCGGCTGCCTGTCTCGTCCGGCGCTCTGCGGACCAGTGGGTGGTTGTACTGCTTCCCTCGCCAGTGCTTGGCTGGTTCCTCCAGCGCTTTTTGGACCTTTGGCGGACTGTCCTGCCTCCGCCCGCCGACGCCTGTCTGGTCCCTCTGGCGCACTGTGGTCCTGTGGGATTTGTGCTGTTCCCTCCCGCTGGCAGCTTTTTGTTTTCATCAAGCGCTCAACAGACTTGTAAGTGATTGTACTGCTTCCCCCGCCAGAACTTGCCTTGTCCCTCCAGCACTCTTTGGACCTCTGTTGTCTGTCCTGCTTCCACCCGTCGATACCTGTCAGGTCCCTCCGACACTCTGCGAACCAGTGGGGGACTGTGCTGTTCCCACCCGCTGGCACCTGCCTGATCCCTCTTGTGCTCCATTGACTTGTTGGGATTGTCCTGGCACCTGAACATCGCCTTGCACCTATTATGCCGTGTGCTGCACCTATGTGAGGGTCTACCACCCTGGAATCAGCCGCCTTCAGTCACCCCCAGCTGACATCGCCCACCTGAGTCTACCAGTCTCCTCCTCTGTCTTGCCGTAGGGCTGCACCTACGTAGGGGTCAAGGTCCCAACTACAACCTGTACTGTGTGTATACTACTGGTGCCTCCACACCACTTCGGCCTTCACCTCCTTACATTTTTCCCTCTCAGTAGAAAGAGCAACTGGTCAAGATCCCAGTACCTGCCCACTCCCCCCCATTTACTACCCTAGTCCCTCCTCTGCGGCCCCTACACTGCCCCTGATTCCTCTACCCAATCCCCGGTTCTGGCCCATCTCGATACTTCCACACTGCTTCCTATCCTCGCCTTCACTAGTGCCTACTGCTATGGCCCTCCTGACTTGCATTATTTTTGAGCCCTTGTTATGCAATACTCCAAATCTTCTCCTCGCCCTCCTTTCTCCCCTCGCCCCTCCTTCCTCCACTCTCACTTTCTCTTCTCCCTCCTTTTCTCCTTTTCCCTCCTCCCTATGCCCCGTCCTCTCCCCTATCCCCCCCATTGCCCCTCCCGAACCTCACCTTCTCTCACTCACCGCCCTAATCTTCTTTACCCCCCTCCCGCCCACCATTCCTGTCACATGAAACTAGCACTCTGGAACGCCAGGTCCATCTGCAATAAAACCGCAGCAACTCTTGACTTATTCTTTCGCCTCAACGTCCACTTTCTTTGCTTAACTGAAACCTGGATCCTCCCCCATAACACTTCTGTCCCAGCTTCCTTAACCACCTCCTCCTCCTCCTTCTCTCATACCCCTCGTGCTACCGGCCGTGGTGGAGGTGTTGGCCTCCTCTACCACCCTAAGTTTATCTCCTCTCCCACCTCTCCAGCCCTCCCTTCCTTCCCTTCCTTTGAATTCCTTTACAAATCCTTTTCCTCTCCCCACCCTATTTCTCTCCTGATTATCTATCGACCCCCAGGCCCACTTTCTTCCTTCTATGAAGACCTGGTTCACCTCCTCTCGCTAATTTCTCCCTCCCCTCTCGTCTGTCTGTACTTGGAGACTTTAATATTCATCTCCCCACCCCCCCCTCAATCCTCTCCCCTCCTCTCTATCCTTGATTCCTACCTCCTTTCCCCTCTCCCCTCCTCCCCCACACACTCCTCCGGCTTCACCCTTGACCTCATCTTTAATTCTTACTACCCTTCTTCACCTGTCTCTACCCTTCCTGTCTATCTCTCTGACCATGCACTACTCTCATTTTCCCTTTCTCCTCTCCCTCACTCCTCCTCACCTTACCCTTCCGCTCCAGTCTACTCACGACGCGACTTCCGCAACTTTGACCCCTCTCTCTTCGCCGACACCTGCACTTCTCTTCTCCCACCTATCCATAACTACTCCTTATTATCAGCGAATGATGCTCTTTCCTCCCTTTCATCTGCTATTTCATCCTCCCTTGATTATCTCTATCCTCTTTCGTCCTTCCGCCCAATCCGGAAACCCTCTCAACCTTGGCTCACCCCTCACCTCCTCTCTATGAGGCGCCTTCTCAGACGTCTCGAGAGACTCTGGCTCAAAACCCCCTCGCTATCTAACCAAACCTCTTACTTCTCTTATCACTCCATCTACGACTCTTGTCTGGCCTCAGCTAAATCCTCTTATTTCTCTAACCTACTCCAATCTCAAGCGACTCACCCTCGCCGCATCTTCCAAACTCTCTCTCGACTCCTCTCCCCCCCACTCCTGATCCCTCCTCTAATTCCTCACTCTCTCCTTCTGACTTTGCTAACTTCTTCTCTTCTAAGATTGTCTCCCTTCGGCAAAAAATTCTCACCTCCACCTCTGACTGCCCTGCTTCTTCGCCCCCCCCTCCACCTTCCTGTATGTCCTCCTTCTCACCTGTCTCCCCCTCTGAAGTCTCCTCCCTCCCATCCAAAGCCCATCCCACGTCTGCCCCTACTGACCCTCTCCCTTCCCATCCCTAAGATTTACCCTCTTCTTGTCCCCTACCTCACCTCCTTCTTCAACATTTGTCTCTCCTCCGCTACCTTTCCCTCTGCCTTTAAACATGCCACGTTCATCCCCATACTAAAGAAACCTTCTGCTGACCCATGCCTCACCTCGAATTTCAGACCTATCTCTCTTCTCCCTTTCCTTTCCAAGCTTCTCGAACGCCTTGCATACTCTCAACTTTCATCCTTCACCACTAATTTCTCTATCCTACCACCCTCCCAATCAGGCTTTCGTCCTAAACGCTCCACTGAAACTGCTCTCACCTCTATTCTGAACTCCGTTCTTACTGCCCGTCATGCTAAACAATCCTCTATCCTTATTCTCCTTGATCTCTCTGCAGCCATTGACACTCTACTTCACACTCTCTCCTCCTTTGGCTTCAAAGGCTCCGTCCTCAACTGGTTATCCTCTTACCTCTCCTCCCGCTCCTTTACAGTCTCCTGGGGTGGTCGGTCCTCTCCTAACTACCCTCTTGAGTATGGCTTACCCGAAGGCTCTGTTCTTGGCCCTTTTCTCTTCTCTCTATACACATCCCTCATTGCCCCTGTTATCTCCTCGTTTGGCATCTCTCACCACTTCTATGCCGACGACACTCAACTCTTTCTCTCCTTCTCCTCAACTGACCTCCACCTACAGCTCTCGTCCTGCCTCACTGCCATCAAGAACTGGATGTCTTCCCGATTTCTCTCTCTTAACACCGACAAAACAGAAGTATCATTCTTTCCCTCTAACTCTCTTCCTCCTCCCTCTCCTCCCCCTTTCATTCACTACCCTCCATCCAATCTCCCTATCTCTTCTCAGGCTCGCAACCTAGGTGTTCTCTTCGACTCCTCTCTTTCCTTCTCCCAACACATCTCCCTCACTTCTCGCTCCTGTCGCTTCCACCTCTTCAATATTCGCAAAATCCGCCCTCTCTCACTTTCCACGCTACTAAACTCTTAATCTCCTCCCTTATCTTCTCCCGCCTCTTCTCCTGCTCTTCCATACTCTTTGGACTCCCTAATTCTCAGCTTGCCCCTCTTAAATCTATCTACCACTCTGCTGTACGCACCCTTTGTCTCCTTACCTCCCGTGATTCCCTCTCTTCCTCTCTCTCCTACCTTGGCTGGCTTCCTTTTCACTCACAACTTACATTTCAATTTCTCTGTCTTGTCTTCAAATCTCTTCATGGTCTTGCCCCCCCCTATCTCTCCTTCTACTTTCCCTCCCGTTCCCTCCGATCAGCTGACCATTTCCTTCTCACTTCACCTCCTCCTCCTCCCTGTGCCTCCTCCCGTTTTTGCTCCTTCCAGCTCTTAGCTCCTTTACACTGGCACTCCCTTCCTCTTGCCATCCGTTCTTCCCCCACCTTCCCTTCATTCCGCACTTCCCTGAAATCTCTTCTTCTCCATCCTCCTCCTTGAATCCCCTACCCCCTTCTACTTCCCCCTTCTTCTCTCTTTCCCTGACTCTCTCCCTCCCCTCCTCTACCCCCTTTTCCTCCCTCTTGCCCTCCTCCTCCTTCACTCTACCCCCAACCTGTCCCTTCTCCCTTTCCCCCCTCCCCTTTCAGTTAATTGCTCTTTCCATTGTTTTGTTGTTTGATTGATTCATATTGTTATGCTTCCAGAGTTTATCGTTCATGTTTTTATGTATCATGTTGTTCTTTGTACAGCGCTTTGGCGTAAGGCGCTTTATAAATCAATAAAATACAAATACAAATACCTTGCAACATAGTTGAGTACAGTAATCTCTTTCAGGCCTTGAGAAGTGCAAGTACTCAAGTGCACAAAAATAAGAAGTGCAGGCACTGAGGACCGGGTAGGACTGGCCCATTTAAAGCCCTGTTATTAAAATATAACAGACACACTCAGTGGCCAATAAAAGTACAGCAAACTGTGGGCCAAATCCGAATGCTCTTAGGACCAGATGCAGACCGTTGCAATCCATGGTTTCCACTTATTGGAGTCCAAACTATTATACCTACTGTATAGATGTCCTCCTAAAATTATCTTGAAAACTATGCTCTATTATAAATCCTGTTCTGAAGGACGGACTCTCTTCGGGCCAATTCCTATTTTACCAGAGGGTGAGACACGTAGCCAAGACCAAATGGAACACATGGCCTGAGGAGCCAGAGACCCACCCCCTTGTACAGGAGATGTATAATTTGAGCGACGGCTGGAAGCCGACATCGAGGCTATACGCCCAGATGAACGACCAAGTTAACCCCAGAGGAGCGCGCCTGAAAGAGAGGTGGGAGACTGACATTGGGACAGAAATCACAGAGGAAGAATGGGCAAGAGCCCTGCTATATCCGAAGGAGGTGTCACGGAACGCCAGGTTCAGGATGATCCAGTTGAATGTCCTCTATAGGACCTACATGACCCCGCACAGGATAGCCACCTTCAATGACAAAATCCTTTCGACATGCCCATGGTGCTCCTCCGAACAAGCCGATTTGATCCACATGTTCTGGGCTTGCCCCAGATCCCAGAAGCTCTGGCTTGCTGCCAAGCAAACCTGCAGGAGAGCTGGACTGGAAAGGTACGAATGGACACCTAAGGAGTGTCTCCTGGGCACCCATCCGAGACTTAGTAAAATCAAGCTCCTAGTGAAGCTTATGGACATGGCATCCATTCTTGTGAAGAGAACAATAGCGATGGCCTGGAAGTCGCCCGCAGGCCCCAGATACCGGCCCTGGATCAGGGAAATGGAAAGGTGGACCACGGCCGAAACCAGGGCCTGGGAGGAAGGAAACAACAGAGGTGGGGACGATGTGAGCACAACACTAGAGTCATGGAAAGCCCTCATGAGGGACATGATCTTCTCGACAGACTTCAAACCCCCCTGAGCAGCCCAACAGGACACAAATCCTAAGCGAATCGTTACGATCAGACCAACGAGCCCGAGCACGTTCCAAGCGATGTGACCCGAAATGGCCACAAAGAGGGGTGGCCACGGTTCCGAGCCAACATGCAGAATAAGGACCGCATTATGATACCATGGGAGTGGACAGTCAAAGTTGTTATTATTGTTATTTTTGTTAGTTTGTTGTTATCCGTTGTCCTTCTGGCGGACATGACACATGATTGATAATATAAAGCACAACCTGTGCTCAACTGCTATGTGTATGATTACAAATGCCAATAAAAACATTTAAAATAAATAATAAATCCTGTTGATCAAAATCAATCAAATTGGGGGGTACCATCTCCAAACATAGCACTTAAAGTATGGAGTATATTTTGGCATCCATATTAAGCAGTGAGATTGGCTGATAGACAATATATTCAAAGGCTGTTTTCCCTGATGTTAATATTAGGGTTCCGGTAGAATCCTGCATATTCTGGGTTATTGAGCCAGAGAGAATAATGGAGTTGAATAAATGATACTAGTGTAGCCAAAACAAAAATAATGATTTGAATGCTTTAAAAAACAAGGGCGGTGCATTTGTCTATGCCAGTGCCTTATTGCTTTGTAGGGATTGAATTTCCAGCTCCAACTCCCCCTGTTATCCTGAGGGTCTTGGTTAGTGTGACCAGGTCTGTGACCTGGCCTTAGCAAGGGAAGAAGGGAGGAAACCAGAATCAGCCCTGGTCATGAGGGCAGGGTCAGGTACAAGGGTCGGAGTCCTACAATCCCCTTACCCCTGTGCCAGTATGCTAGTTTTCTGACCCTTATTCTCCAGCCTTACCGCCTGGGCTATATAATTGCCAGTGTTTTTCCAGGAAGCTCCAAAGAGGGGGATAGAATGGTTGTAAAAACGAAAGAAGAAAATCAACACTGGCATTATATGCATCATTTGGCGAGATGGCAATGATCACGGCTGCAACAGCCCTGGGAAAACCTGGTCACCGCCCTGCCGAGGAAAAAGAGAAACCCATGGCAATCGCACACAATTCTAGTGTGAAGACCAGGCATGACAATGGGAGAGGGAGACCCACAGTAGCCCAGCGCGGACCCAGTGAGAAGGCCCACTCGGCAGAAACAACACGCACCAAAGGGCTTGCACACAGAATCCCAGCCGCACTATACCCCAAAAACAGGACAAGAGGGAAAAACCCTCACCAATAGGAAGGTCAATGGGGAACACAAGTTGAGCCATTGTACTTGCAACAATACCATGCTACTTACATTGTGAGCCCACATGGAAAAAAGGGGTGGTGCTTAGCCCCCTTTTGCAGATTTTCCCAAACACATACACGTCCTGGGAGAGGAAGACAGAACAGGAGGGGCTAGGGGAAGATGTTCCATCCATGGAAAAGAGGAAGAGTTTTAGCAAGCAATAGGCAGTACGAATTGTGGGTTATCCGGGTGAAGTCAGTAGTGGAGGGGGACCAAGAGACCAGCAAGAGGAAGGAGGAAAAGATGAATTTTGGAGGATATTTGTATGGCATGTGAGGTATTGTTTTAGGAGTGAGAGGTTCTGCAGTGCGAGTTTGCGTTTGTGTAATTCAAGTGTATATAGAGGGCAGAGTACGGTGTGAATGTGAGAAGGCTGTTACTGGGTGAAAGGAGAGTGGTTGAGTAGTAGTGGTGAGAGAAGGGGTTGTAGTTGTGAGAGGAGGAGTAGTAGTGGTGGTGGAAAGAGGAGTAGTAGTGGTGGGAAGGAGAGAGAGATTACGAGTGGGAGGGGGAGTAGTAGTAGGAAGAGGATTCGTAATGATGGGAGAAATGCTGGGAGGAGAGCAGTTGTGTAAGGAGGTGAATAGTAGTGGGAGGAGAAGAGTAGTATTGGGGCAGTGGAGAGTATAATCCCCAGTGCCACCACAAGAATCATGCCTTAAAGACATGACTTGGTGTACAAATATTCAAAAAGCCCTTTTGGACAAAATTGCCTTACTACAATCAAAAATTGAATAAGAAAATCATAACCTAGCACCTAACCTACACACTGAGATGCCCACGATACCTCTATGAAATCCAACACACAATTCGAATTTGCTTCAGTTTCCATACCTGAAGTATCCAAAATCATTGCAAGCCTCAAACCCTCTAGATGTCAAGGTGATATCTGTCCAGCCTCAGTCATTAAATACTCTGTGGCTGAGCTTACTCCATTCATCACCTCACTTATAAATGCCACTTTTGAATCAAGTACTGTCCCAACTAACCTCAAATATGCCTGGGTCCTCCGCTACTCAAGAAACCTACTCTAGGTCCCAACAACCCAACCAACTATCACCCTATAACAACAGTACAATTCCTTCTTAAAATACCGGACCAGGCAGCCCACCTGCAAATTCAAAATGACCTAGAATGCAACAACCTTCTCGTTCTCCACCAGTCAGGCTTAGGCCTGGTAACAGCACTGAATCAGCCCTCGTTTACCTAAAAATACAAATGGACGAAATTAAGGACAATGGCAGCTTAGCACTCCTCCTCTTACTAGACCGCTCAGCGGCCTTTGACCTGGTCAACCACAAAATACTATGCAAACACCTTTCCTCAGCAGCACACTTCTCTACTAAAGCTATACAGTGGATACAGTCCTTCCTTTCCAATAGAACCATGAGGGTATTCACCCAGACGGCAGCAGCAGAGCTCCAGGAGTTCCACAAGGATCATTTGTTGCCCCCACACTCTACAATATCTTTACTAAACCATTGTTTGACCATCTGGAAGATTTGGGTGTCACCTATACTAACTACTCTGGCGACACCCAAAACCTCATACCCATCACAAGCACCTAACGACACTGACGCAAAAGTACTAGATGAAATCTAGCAAACTATCCAGGCTTGGCTGGCGATTCACAGTTCATGCCTTAACGGTGACAAAACTGAGTTACTCCTCATAGGCTCACAAAACCGACTGAATAAACAAGATGACCAGTTTGAATCTTTTGCCATTGACAGCATCACAATCAAAGTATCCAAAGAAGTGAAAACTCTAGGCGTCTACCTTGACTCTGCCCTTATGCTTACTAGACAAGTCAACGCTACAGCCTCTGCGGCAGCTTATACTTCCAGACTCATTAATGCCTGCAGGCCCTTCCTCTCTCCAGACAGCTGTATTACCTTGGCTAGAGCCCTCATTTTATCTAGACTAGACTACTGTAACACCTTATTGTAAAATCTAATTTTTCAGCCTATGTCAGCTCTTAGTCCTCTCCTAGAGCGAATCCCCTGTACTGTTTGTTTGATATGGTTCCAGGTTCTGCACTTAGAGTACCTAAATTGTGGCTGACACGATATGAGGTCAAATTAGTATCTTTGTGGTTGGTGCTCTAGTGTTGCGCGATCCACAGAGAGAAATGCAGTCAATTTTTCATTCTGATTTGATTTGTTTATTTTACAAGTTGTCAGTTTCTTCTTTGTATTCAATTCATACATTCAGATATTGTTGTGTCCTTAATTCATATTTGCAATAAGTATTTACTTCATACATATGTATACAATTTCTTCTTTTCAATGATTGGATAACACATATGCACAGTTTCACATTGGTCGCATAATCTCCCAACACGTGTTTCCCCACAGTTGTGGCTGTGGTTCCTCAGGAGAGATTCTAAACCCAAAAAGAAAATAAGAAAAAAGACAAAAAGCTTTTTTTAAATTTAAATGGAGAGCATTCTCTGAATAATGCCATACTTTTATTATTTATGAAAAAGAGGACCTTAGATATAAGGTTAGTTAATATAAGTCCACTCACCCTTGTTTCTGTTTTTTTGGCTCTCGGTTTGACAAAGTTGCCTGAATTATTAACGTATTTCCATTTACCTTTTCTCGAGATTGCATTTATAATTTTCTCAGCAAATATGCGAAAAGGTGCATATATTAGCTATTCTTGTACGAGATCTTTATTGTAATTTGTTACCTAAAGATTATAAATTCGAAAGGTTCCTATGGGGAGACCCAGAGTTGAGAGGATGGTTACTGGTTTCCCTGTATCTTATTTTGTCATCATAACTTTAGGAGAATTTCAGTCTAGGATTACTTAACAACTTTGAGGATACAAGTATATAAATACTCTGATTAAGAGTGCTGGATAGTGACTAGGATAGAAAAAAGGGTTAGAGATTTAAAATTCCAAGTGTTACCTTTCATAGTTCTTGTATTCTTCTCCAGCGATAAGGTACGATTGCCTTTGCGTCGTCACGATCCGAGATGGATCTAACCTGATTGTTTACTGTTATTTTTGATAAAGATTTCAATATACATGATTTTTTGGGCAATACTAAATTCATTGTAATATTTTAAATAAAGTACCATGATTCTATCTTATATTTTGCAGGCTCCTAATTTGTTAATTTGCCAAAATCGTAAAAATGCTTGGGTACCTATAAATAGTTTTTACGTGTATGTCCAGACACTAAAACGTTCATGATAGGTAGATACAGATTTAATGCAGAATGTATGTCGATCAGAAAGAAAAAATTGGGCAACAATCAAGATTCAAGTAGTAATGAATGACACATAATCTGGCAAAATTTCAACAAGTTCATTTTTTAAGTCTGTTTTCAGAGCCAATATGACATTTCTGGTTCTGTGTTTAAACCAGTATGGCACGTGTCCAGGGGGCAAATCCATTTCGATTCTTTTCGTCGCAATATCAGTTCTCTATAACCTCCTCTTTCTGGTATATGAACTTTTTCAATGCCATAAAATTTGATGTCCTTAATGTTTGATTGGCTATGTTCTTGCGTAAAATGCGTAGCCATCGGGTATCTGGTATCTCTATTCTTGATTGCTCTAAGGTGTTCCAGGATTCACGTCTTCAATTCCCTGATTGTGCTTCCAACATATTGTTTGCCACATATACATTGTATTGTGTAGATAACATATTTGCTTCTACAATTTATAAATGGTTTGATCTCTTGCATTTTTCCAGTTGGTAATTTAATTTGTTTGGTGCCATTGAGCATTTGACTGCAAATGGTGCATTTGCTGCATTTATAGGATCCTGTTGGTGCCGGCACTTTCAAGAAGTCACTGAGGTTGTTTTTAGTTTGATTGCTAAGATGGCTGGCACTCAATTTTTGTTTTAGAGTCGGCGCTTTTCTGAATACCATTGTTGGTTTATCTTCAATGTATTTTTTCAGGGTTTCATCTGTTTGTAAGATATTACAATGCTTGTTTAGTATTTTCTTTGTGTTGTTTATTTCACTACTGAATGTAGTAATGAAATGTGTAATTCCATTTTTATTCTTGATTTTTCGTTTGTCCGTCAAGAGACTGGGTCTAGATACTTTTTCTGCTTTTCTTATTGCATGATTTAGAGAATCCTCTTTGTATGAAATGTTCTTTCAATTCAGTTAGATGTATTTGGTACTTGGTTTCCAGGCTGCAACTTCATTTAACTCTCAGTATTTCTCCATATAGAATATTCCTTATAGTGTGTCTTGCATGGTTACTTTGTGCATGTAATTTGTTGTTAACAGCTGTTGGTTTAATATAAAGATCTGTTAATATCTGTACCCCATCCGTGTAGAGTTGTAAATCTAGAAATTCTATAGATTCAGAGCTGACTTTTTGTGTGAATTTGATGTTGTTGAGATGGGCAATGTATTCGTTGAGACTTGGTTTGTTCTCGTTCCAAATCATAAGTACATCATGGATATAGTGGCCCCAATAGGCAATTTTGTTCTCTCTGAATGCCTTGTGGTGCCATGCGTGGTTTAATTCAAAGTGGCCCATAAATAGATTTGCATATGAGGGAGCAAACTTGGCTCCCATGGCCGGTCCTTGTTCTTGTTTATAGATTGTTTTGTTAAAGAAGAAGATGTTATTTGGTAGGACAAAATTCAACATTTCTAAAATCATATTGTTTTGGTTGAGGAATGAAATAGATCTTGTTTTAAGAAAGAATTCCGTTGTTTCCAATCCCTTAATGTGTTGGATACTAGTATATAATGATACTACATCAAGGGTTACGAATAGAAAATCTGTTTCCCATGGAATATGTTGCATTTGTTGAATGACATGTTTTGTGTCACGTAGATATGAAGATAATCCTGTAGTCAATGGTTGTAAGTGTAGATCAATGTACTGTGAAATCCTTTCTGTTAGGGAGCCTATCCCATTTATGATTGGTCTGCAAGGTGGAAAAGTCTTGTATTTTTTATGTATTTTTGGAAGGAAGTATATGGTGGACATAATTGGTTTGTCTATATCTAGGTAATTTGTTTCTTCTTCCATTAATAATCCTGCATCTTCCCAGTTTTTCACCATTTGGTGCCATTGGACTTGTAGGGTCTTAGTCGGATTTTCTTTTAGCACAGAGTAGCATTTGGTGTCTCTGAGTTGTTTGGTACCTTCTGCAATGTAATCTGCTTTCTGTATGAGTACGATGTTGCCACCTTTATCTGCTGATTTCACCACAATGTCTTTGTTCCTTGATAGATGGTCAATTGCTGTTTTCTCTGCTTTTGTCAAGTTATGTCTTAGGTTCAATTTTTTGTTTAAATACTTTTTGTGAAGTTCATTGCTCACTGCTTTGTGAAAAAGGTCTATTGCATTGTTTTCCGTCAAAGTTGGTATGAATTTGGATTTTGGTTTCAATATTGTTTCCGCTGTTTGAAAGGGATCTATGTTTTGTTCTGCTATGAAACTATCCAGGGAGATATATGATGTTCACTGATCCTTCTGCTAGTTGTCTCTCCATAGGAAACTTTCAAACCTATAATCTTTAGGTAACAAATTACAGTAAAGATCTCGTACAAGAATAGTTAATATATGCACCTTTTCACAGATTTGCTGAGAAAATTATAAATACAATCTCGAGAAAAGGTGAATGGAAATACATTAATAATTCAAGCAACCTTGTCAAACTGAGATCCAAAAAAACAGAAACATGGGTGAGTGGACTTATATTAACTAACCTTATATCTAAGGTCCTATTTTTCATAAATAATAAAAGGCTGGCATTATTCAGAGAATGTTCTCCATTTAAATTTGTAGTTTTTTTCTTATTTTCTTTTTGGGCTTAGAATCTCTCCTGAGGAATTACAGCCACAACTGTGGGGAAACACGTGTTGGGAGATTATGTGACCAATGAGAAACTGTACATATGTGTTATCCAATCATTGAAAAGAAGACATTTTATACATATGTATGAAGTAAATACTTATTGCAAATGTGAATTAAGGACACAACAATATCTGAATGTATGAATTGAATACAAAGAAGAAACTGACAACTTGTAAAATAAACAAATCAAATTGAAAAATTGACTGCATTTCTCTCTGGGGATCGCACAACATTAGAGCACCAACCACAAAAGATACTGTAACACCTTGTATGTGGACACTAACAGTTGCAATCTAAAAAAACTCCAGCTGATCCAAAATAATGCTCTGAGAGCGGCCCTCAACATTCCTAAAGAAAATCACATTACCACAGTAAGACAGAATGCCCACTGGCTACCAGTGCAGGATCCAGTGCCTCCTTCGAAACGCTTTCACTGACGCATAAATCCCTATCCAAATCAGCACCCAAATATCTTGCTAACAAATTCACCAAACACCAAACTAACAGACCAGCGCATTCTACCCAGGCACATCTACTAACCATCCCTAGATTCAAACGAAAGAAATCAGGAGGCAGCAGCTTCCCAGTTGTAACTGCCAAACTTTGGAACACTCTAACTCTGTCATTAAGAGCCAAACCCTCCTTCTGGATCTTTAGAAAAAGCTTGAAAACATGGCTCTTTGCACACTAACGATTTCCGCAACTACCCCCTCCCTCTAACATTTGACCTATTGAAATGTTTATTGCATAGCTAGACTACTCTGCAAAATCTGCCTTCTTCAACCCCACCTGCATCCGTATCCTGTATCAATTAGGTTACTGCATTCTTCTCTGTGTAACTGTATTCTCCAATCATCTGCTATTGTAACCCTATTTTACCTGTAAAGAAATGCACCCAGACGCCTCAGGTTTAGGTGCGCTATATAAATATACAAATAAATAAATAAGTAGTGGAGTTGAGGAATAGTAAATTGGTGTGGGAGGAGAACTAACATCAAAGGGTGGGGCGAGAGGTGGAAGAAGTGAAACATCAGCGGGAGAGATGATTGGAGTGAGGAGTAAGATGAGGGGTAGGTAAGTGGTCCTGAGTGAATTTAGCTGTATTAAACTGAGTGAATGCAATGCACCATTCTTAATTCCCTATTAGAAAAGTAACAAATGTTTGGGGGTGGTGCTGTTGAGCAGCCTGGAAAATGGCTGCCTAGCTGGTTAGCTCCGCACTACACCTGTACAATACTTGAGGAGGCGGCGGTTCCAGTGATCCTTTCATCTCATAAATTATAGCCACGGTACACTGTGAGTGCAGAGCATCGCCTGCCTGTATTTCAGAAAACCTGGACATTTTGGAGCAGAGATTTCGCCCCTGCGGAAGGAGGGCTGGCATGTGGCTGGCTCAGGGCCGCGCACTGGCGGCGGGGCCAACCCGCCTTTCTGGGGATGGCTGAGGACTGATGGAGCGGAGCTGAGCTAGAGGGATCAGCTGATCAGTGCTGAGCCGTACTGGGCCCACGGCTGAAGAACATCTCCTGTCGGTCCCTGTCGGTCACCGAAGGGTGGGGGGTCGCCCGGGGCTGTGGAGCGACAGGCAGTCCACCTGCTGGATGGTGAGCGGCTCCGCCACCCCTGCAGTTGCGTGATGCTTGATTCTCCCGCCGGCCGACATATCAGCCACATAGAGGGGTGCACCCCTCTGACCACCTCAATTTCTACCGGCACCGGCTGGGTTTTCTGCGCTGCGGCCTGCCGATGGTCCAGCTCCCTACCATACTTGGCTGACCACAAGAGGGGCTGGCTCCACCCACTCCTCACATCCCCGACCCGACTCAGTACCCTGACAGAGGACACCCTGGGTGCGGTGGTCGCTGAGCGCTATCTTCCTCCCGCATTGCGCAGCGGATGTCTGTATTCTGCCCCGTACCCAAAGTACAGGGGGCGGGCTCCGGTGCTGAGGCACACACCAGGCCCGGTGCTCGGGCAGCCAGTTGCAGCTCACTCACAATCCTTGCCAAGAGCTGGTGATCTTCCGTGACCTCAAAGGGTTAGAGCCATTACTCGAACTGCAGGTTCCTACTCGTACTGAAAACCACACCAGCTGTCATCCCTGCACAGACACGGGAAACACAGGACATAGCTGCAGGACTCCTTCTTCACAACGTGCGCCCTCATGCACCAACCTACAATGACAATGTCACTCCACTATTGATTCTGCGCCATCACCCTACCTCCTTCAATTCAAGTAAGTGCTGGGAGGTGCAGAGCCCCCGACAGGGACAGCACCGCTGATCTGCTATCCGGAGTCCCTCCAATCCCAATGTGTTACTAGCTACCCTGAGGGTGCTTTCCCTACGTGCTGGATGAGACCCTCATCTAGCCTATGTATATTTGGTGCCTATTAAATAACACGTTGGGACATATGCTTACTTAGCGTAATTTAGCATAACCCCAGCTGCAGGGGCATCACCCGGGTCGTTGGCAGCCAACAACCCCCTATGCCTCGTTACCTTCCGGGCCTGACCTGGAGATAAATAGTGCTACTTGACCGTAGCAGACTGTAGGGCTTTACTATTTCTCGCCCCTCCTTGATGCGCCCTGGGGCCCCAGGACCCTCTAGAGACTGCTTAAACTACCCCGGGACCCCCATCATTAACCTATTGTCAGCTAGTCCTCGCGGTGCCCCCACCTGGCATACCTCTCTGCCACAGCATTGAACAATAAGCACCTATGCTGACCGGGGTGCCGGAGCTGGGTTCTGGGTTGGGGGACGGGACAGAACTCTACCCATCTGCCATGAACAGGGGCGCCCGAGGGGGGAAAAAAACAGTGCCATGGATAAATTCGCAAAATCAATGCCTAGACCTGAACAGGGACAACCAGCACCGAGCCACAGTGACGCCTCTCTGCCTGTCTCTGTGCCTATACCCGATCTCACAAGCATGATGGAGGCCATGGGCAAAAACTTTGTGGCCATACATGAAAAGTTGGACGATATCAATGCAAATGTGGTGTCACTTAGATCCCAGCTCTCTCACAAGGGTGCCAGAATTACAGAAGCCGAGACCAGGATTGGAGCCAATGAAGACTGGCTACACGCACTCCAGGACACGGTAGCTATCCTCACCCGTGATATGAAATTTGTTAAATCTAAGTGCGATGATCCCAAGTCCAGATCGCATGTAAATAAAATTCGAATAATCAGGGTGCCGGAGGACGAATTTATTGGGAGAATTGGACTGGCTACCGAGAACTTACTCAAAGACCTCCTGGGAAACCCCGACCTCTCACCCTTCTTCGCTGTTGAGCATGCTCATCGGGCCCTCGCCCTGCGTCCCAAGCCTGGAGATTTTCCCAGGACCATTATCGCTAAGATTCTTAGCTTCCGCAACAGGGATCACCTACTTCGGCTCGCCCGAGAAAAAAAGACTTGAGACTGAGCTCTCAAACCATCAGAATCTTCCCTGGTTTTTCCACGGGAGTACAACAGGAGCGCCAACAATTCCTCTGGGTTAAGAAAAGGCTCAGGGAAAGAAACATCCAATATGCCCTGCTATTTCCGGCACACCTCAAACTCACTTTTAGGGGTAAACTTTACTTCTTCATCATTCCGGATGAGGCAGTGAAATTTATTGAGGCGCAAATACCGCTGAACAACCCCAACGAAGACCGCATGGTAGACAACCAAGCTGATTGAAAATACCCAACTCAACTTCTTATCATGAGGCTTCTATTCTCCTAAATGACATGAGCCCATAGTGGCGCAAGTAAACGCCGACCGCCTCCCATATGCTACAGAGATGTGTCCACCATCCTGAATCCTATATAGGTGATTGTGCGGCAACAGCATTCCCCCTTGCAGTTGCAATGGTTGTTTTAAGGGTTCAATTGTTCACAGGTCCCTGTTGGATCTCCAATGGAGGTGGGCCGAGTTGGGGTGGGCCAACCAGAGGTAGAATAGTGAGTGGGGAATTCACACTGCTTGGTTGGGGAGGGCAGTGAGGGAGGGGGAATTCCAGTTGGGGTGTGTAAATACAAAACTGGCAGGAGCAGCGCGGCATCACACATGTTTGGGATTGAATGTAGGATTGTTACGGTCACACAATTTTCTGTAAAAATACAGGAAATATGGGATGTCCCCTGAAACGTGCTATGGCTACTAAATTTCTGTCATGGAATGTCCGGGGAATTGGTAATTTTACTAAGGCACACAGAATCACTGCATATGCACAGAGACATGGGGTAAAGATACTCCTCTTGCAAGAAACATATGCCACAAAGCGCCTAGCGGCTGGTTTAGCACCATTCTGGGGACCGAACCGATTCTATACTACCTATTCAACACATGCAAGTGGGGTAAAGACACTAATTCATAAATCGATCAAATTCACATTGAAGAAGAATTACACTGACCCTGAAGGCAGGTATGTGATCCTACACTGCATGATCGTGGGAGGGGAATACTTATTGGTAAACACGTACTGCCCGAATGTTGACACCCCAGAATATTTTGATAAAGTTGCATCCATACTAATGGGATACATAGGGATTCAGATAATCTGCAGCGGTGATATGAATCTAATACTCGACACTAATCTGGATAGAACGGGATAGGCCGCTAGGTCCCTTTCACAGGCTACCCGTAGATTGCATTCACATATCACATTGGTAGGCCTGCAGAATGCCTGGCGGGTGTTACATGCTCAGGAGAAACTATTCTCGTTTTACTCATCGGTGCATGACAGCACATCACGAATCGACATGTTCTTAACATCGGGTAAACTGATAGGCAGGGTGGAAAACACTGAAATTCTTGCCCGCATGTTATCGGGCCACTCCCCGGTGACCTTATCCATAGTGCTGGGATCGACACCACCTACCCACACTTCCAGGTGCTTCAAATGGGCTGCACTGTCGGATTTAGTATTCAAGGCAGAGATCCAATCTGACATCGAGACGTTCTTTGAGTGTAACACACAACACGACACGACTGTCGGGGTGCGATGGGAGGCCTTCAAGGAGTACATACGGGACATGTCCATATCTCGGGAAGCAGGCATACTAAAAGCAATAAGGAGTGATCTCAAGTCACTCGGAGGCCACGCTCAGTGAATAGGAACGGGACTGTGCCACTGCCGTGGACCCTGCTAAACTGGAACAGATACGGCCGACCTAGAGACCTTCGAATCACACACCCTTAGGGAGGTACGCTATTTTTCACACCATCAGGTGGCTAAGAAATACGGGGAGGGTGAGAGAACCGGGTAGGACACCGGCTCGGCGGACTAAAATGGAGGCAGGACTAACCCAGATAGAATGCATCACTGACGAACAAGGGGTCCTGCAATGGGCAGATCAAATTCTTGAGGTTTTTACCAAATTCTACGGCACCCTGTACACATCGGGCCAACCACATGATAAACACACTATTCGAGCCTTACTCGACCAGATCCCAATGACCTCCGTTAGACCCCAGACTAGATATCAGCTTAAAAGCCTGATCACCCAGGAAGAAATAGTGGAAGCTATAACTGGACTTCCGAAAGGCAAGTCCCCCGGGGCGGACGGTCTCACTCCAGAGTTCTACCAGGAATACGTGGCGCACCTTGCCCCGTGGCTACTAGAGGTCTGGACTGAATCGCTCTGTAAATCCATTCTCCCCCTTTCCCTGCGCGAAGCATCCATCACTGTCCTCTTGAAACCCGGCAAACCGGGTACCGACTGCAGATCATACAGACCGCTATCACTTATGAATATTGACACTAAAATCTTTGCAAAAATCTTAGTGAATAGGTTTATACCGCTCATGCCCCAGCTAATACACGAACACCAAGGTGGATTTGTCCCTGGGAGGTCGACATCCTTAAGCTTTAGAAGACTCTTTAATGTAATGTCCAGGATTGACCAAAAGGTGAACGCAGTAGCTGTAACACATGATGCTCAAAAGGCCTTTGACATGGTCTTGTGGCAATGCATGTGGAAGGTCCTGGAAAAAATGGGTATTGGGGCAGAAGCGATTAGGTATATTCAATTGTTATATACATGCCCCACAGCAAGTCTATTGGTCAACTCCCAAAGATCCACCCCCTTCACTCTGGGCAGAGGCACCCGACAAGGCTGCCCCTTCACCCCCATCCTTTTCGCGTTGGTTAACAAACCAATGGCGGATTACATAAGAGCAAGACACGCCCAGAAGGGAATACGATTAAGGACAACCCTGAGATAATATCGTTATGCGCACACAACGTGCTTCTGTACATCAGAGACCCATCTACAAACTTAGATCCAATACTGAGAGAGGTGATCCGCATAGGTACCTTATCTGGGTTTACAATCAATTACAGTAAATCTGAAATATTCCCCCTAACCATGCCAACCTAACGTCCCACATGCAAGTCCCCTCTCCGCTGGTCGCCAGAAGGTATCTGATATCTAGGGGTCCAAATATCCCGAACCAGGCCAGCGCTACTAGCCGACAACTATATTAGCGCAGATCAATATGTCAAAACTAAAATCACTAGATGGTGTTCCCTCCCACTCACCATGGCGGGTAGATTGTCATTAGTGAAAATGATCCTTGTCCCAAAATTCCTGTATGTATTTGCGAATATCCCTATCTAGCCGGGTAAACAATACTTTGATAGACTACATAGCATCTGTGCACAATTTCTTTGGCATGCCGGAGCAGTAGGCAAGAAGTGGACGCATAGGACCTTACCCTACGAAAGAGAAGGCTTCACCGCCCCTAAGCTTAAAACATATTGGATATCAGCACAGGCTCAATACGCCTCGTACTGGTATGCTGATTCAGGAAACCCACCTCATTTCAAATTGGAACGCTTGGCGGCTAGCGAAATTAACCACAGAACACTAATTCTACATCAAACCTATAAAGACGACTCCCCATTAGACCCCACGGCTGCCACACTACAGGCATGGAACCGGCTACTACAGTCATTGATGGAACCACAGCCTTACTATAAATGGCTCCCAATCTGGGGATTCCCTGGGCTCGAACCCACACATGATCCTGCACTGACACAGCATTGGCAGTGGCTGGGGTACCGAGCACTGACTGATCTGGTCCCAGTGGGAAGATTCATCACACCTTAGCGGGCTGAACACACGGGATTGGCACTAGAAATGCTACAATATTATAGGCTCTGCACCTCTGTCCATACCATGTGGCCTTGCTATCCGGTTGAACCCCCTGATAGGCCTGAAAAACACTACATCGCCAACTCCAGTGGGACTCGAGGAATAGTCTCCTCCTTATACAAGATCCTACTAGAGAACTCCCCGGAACAACCATCAAAAAACTTTGACACATGGGCGAGTGGTACTAGATTTCAAAATCTCAGAGACCACTTGGAAACATATGTGCTCTCACACTCGCAAGGTCTCCCTCAACTTCCGATTAACCTGCATGCAATACAAACTTTTGAACAGGTTGTACTACAACCCCCACAGACTCAATAGGTTCACCCGATCCTCAACTCACACTTGTCTGAGGTGCCACTCTGATGGGGCCGATCATACACATGTTTTGGTCATGAAACAAACTTCATGACTTTTGGGAGAAGTTCCTACACACGCTATCCGAGATTGTGGGTACTACTATCAGGTCAGACCCAATCCGGGGTCTTATTTGGGATCTGGGGAGATTTCAGGAATAATAAACTGCTACATTTTCTGAATGTCAGTTGTATGAAATGTATTCTTCAAAGATGGAAACTCTCCTCCCTGCCAACATTTGCAATGCGTTTGCATGCACTTACCTGGACTCAAACATGTGAAGAGGAATACATAAACTCATTGCCTTGTTGCTCTCGCCCGAAAAATGAATGGACAGAATTCAATTCCTACCTGGCTAATCAATCCGATAGTAACCCTGGTTCACCCGGTTTGTGCCTAACCAGAACTCTGTCCTAAATCAAAACATAGGCAAAAGCGGTGACCCAATGTAAGTATACACATCCCATGATCATCAGTTATGCAAGTGCAAACTGTATGTTTCCATGCAATGAATATAATCTTTATCTCCTGATGAAGACGTTACATGCATAATGTAAACATGTCGAAACCGGTAGAGAGAAATTTGTGATGAGGTTGTTTTTGGAGACTTCTGGGACCCATCTCAACTTTTGACCACTTTTTACAATCTATTGTGGCCATGCATATTGATTGCACACATTTTTTTGCATAATAATCCAATTGATTTATTGTATGTTATGACTTTTATAGGTTTTTATCTTATACCCATTGGTGCTTGATATGAGTGTATGATGTATGATGGATGCATGTGGATGATTGATTGTTTGAATGATTGAACAGCATGAATTTTATTGAATTGATGTGATCTTAACTTTCCTGCTATGTAAATAATTGCCGTTAGTGCAGATTAAATCATGATTCAACTCATACTGAAAATGTATAAGGTCTAATAAAATCCTTTGATGCTGAACCTTTAAATTCTACCCTCTGGACTTTCCTTCCCTGATCAACTGTTACATTAATACCCTAACCCAGAGTGTGGGGTCCCCTGTGTCTTTCAGACACATATATATATCCATGCAATGTACAACATACCTGGAAAATTGTGTTCTAAGCTTCTGCCAATAAATGAAAGTGTAAAAAAGAAAATTGCTAGAATAGGGGCAGCAAGAAGTCCCCAATGGAGTTTTAGATTGCCAGCATCTTAGTTAGACACTTCTAGCTAAAGATAGATGTTAGACAGTAGGGATTACCATTCGGGAGCACTAACCTAGATTATACATGTCTGTGTTAAAGAAGAATCCCACAGGAGATGAGAGAGAGAGAAGGGCCTAGGGCCACAACAAATTATAGGGCCACAACAAATTAAAACAAACACCTTTAACCATCCTTGAGACTCATAGAGGTTTGTGAGACATCTGTGAAATTAGATAGTTGTGATGGAATGGCCGCGGCTATATCAATTTCTTGCAAAAACTGGTCAGCCTCTGTCCTGGTTAGTTGGGCCCAATAATGATTCAAGAGAAGGTTGGCCTTCTCAGCTTCAGTGTATTGAGAACACCCTCACTATCCATCTGGTATGCGATTTCAGTCTTAGAATTCTTAAGACAAGATTTGTGACCTAATCTATTGGCTTTGTTCCCTTGTCCATAATACTGTTGTCTGGCATGTAAAGAGAATGGACAGTTGTATAAGATAGGTTGCTGCCCTCAGACTACGCTGTTGTTTTACAGACCCATTTTTCCTATATATTTTTTTTTTTTACTTGTATTTAATCATTAAAAGATTTTTACAAGAACGCTTTCCTATATTCTTTGTCACACCATGTATGCTCAACTTCTAATTTGGCTATTTGAACATCTCTAGCTCTACAGAAAAAGCAGCTGCACAAGCAGAAAATGCACCCCAATAAGGCCTTAAAAATATCCCATATGGTCTTTCACACTGCTTCAGTAAAATGTTCTGGAAAAAAACAGTGATAACATACAGACTATACCACTGGATCCTTAAGGACCAGATAATACAGTTCCCATTATGATTTTTAGGCAGGTACTGTTTTAATTATATTTATTGCAGCATTTGCTGGCAAGCTCTGGGGTGATGGCCATCTTAAAAGCATATAAGATGAAAGTGGGTGAAATCAGTAGCAAGTTCATATAAGAATAACCCTTCTGCACATAACAATAATGGGTGTAGTCCCTCACCCCTGGGTACAGAAATCGGACTGCTCGATCGACCCCTTCTCTCATAATATCCTAGCCAATGCCAAATCTGTTCACTTTATGAAAGCTTAGTTTATGCGAGAAGTGTTATTATCAATTCTGGGGTCTGGGATCAAGTTGAAATTGTCTCCTATCAACAATTCGCCCTCTTCAAGGATGCAAGCTCAGTAATCAGATCAAATATAATTGGTCTTGTTTATCATTAGGACAATGAATGGAAGTGAGTTACCAAATGGACAAGAAATAGGCCTTCCAAGAGGAGCAACCTTCCCCATGGATCCCTGAGAATGGCCCGTTTAACAAAAGGGATTCCTTTAAATATTAAAATAGATGTCCAATATTAGTCCTCCCCACTAGAGGCAAAATAGTGCAGTGGGTAACCCCTATGCCGCAGGATTATCTTATTTGAGAGACACTGCTGGGTTTCCTGAAGTGTGAAAAACCTTGCACCATGATCTTGCAAGCATCTCAGGATAGCAATACTCTTTAAATGGGTGTTGAGATCATGAACATTCAGGGTCATCTGCTTGTTCTCATACATTTCACTTAGCATAGGCAATCATGACAGTATCAACAACAAAGCAGAAATATATTTTCTACCAAAACCAGTTAGTATAACATACTGATAAAGCTAAGAACTCACTCCAACATAATATTATTTTCTGTCATCTAACACTCATGATCATTACTTTGAACCGCCTTCTATTCACAAAGAACGTAATCAGTCAACCTTTGGAAAACAAGTACCAATTGGGCGTATTCTACTAAGCCCAGGGCCCCAGGTTCCCCTGCAAGGAGCAATAAACAATGCACATGACATAGAACATGCACACATCCAAGGCACTCCTTTTAATAAATCCCTTTAATAAATCTCCCTTTGGAAATTCTCCATCTGTGTCAGCCCTGCACCGAAGTAAAACTAAATATTTTTCCCACCCTTTAACATCTAGGCATCTCAACGCTCAAACAAGTCCACTGTAAAGTAATTCAGCACATCACAGGAGATGGAGTGAATCTGTTCACTTCCAAAAGAACTTGGAAGCCTGAAACATAATTGCAGATAGTTACATCACCAACCCCCACCCCTCCAACAACGTTCCAATTTGCAGGCACTATTCGCAATGTTGGTTTGTGGATTCCTTTGCCAAGCCCTCCTCCCATTCTTCCTATTCTTCTGGTGTTTCCCCCCTTCATCCAACCTCTTTGATGTGGCTTAGGATCTGTTCCACTGGAGGAGTCCTGGGGAGTATGATCCACTGGACCAAGCATCGATTTTGCCTCCTACATATTTGCAAATTACTATTTCTGGTCATTTTTTCTGTGAGCTAAATAACAAGGTATGTCACTCCCTTCTTCCATAACCATGCATAATCTTCTTGTAGAATTTTCCTTTGGGAAGGGTAGAGGGTACCAGGTCCTGGAAAAGTGTGATGTGTGTGTTTATAGACTGGAGTGGGGTATCTGTACTCCTGCCCTCTATATCGGAAAGTAGAAGCACAGAGCACCCCAGCCAAGATTCTCTATATGGTAGAACAGACGAGCAACCATCCAGACCGTGAAGCCAGTGGAGAAGCAGGAGCTTCCCTGGAAGCAGTGTCCTGCATCCGGCAGCCCCCTGCATCTCTAGCAGATTAAGACACTGGGCCTCTACCTCTCCTAATGCAGATTAGCAGTTATGTTCATTTACCGAGAAATCCGTGTGGGAATATAAAGCACTGCACGCCGCATGAAGTCACTTAATTGCACTCTGCTTTCTGTGCATCTCCAACATTCATAAGCCTTCCATGCTCCCCAACGCCATCACAAGCCACGAGACAGGAAATAATCAAAGATGGCCGCGTCAATGTTTTGGTTCCACATCTGCTGCCCTCTTTCATTTTTTCGGCGTTGCTTAAAGCCGATTGGCTGCTTCTGAAAATATTTCCTCCAATCCTCCGCCGGTAGGTGAGAGCCGGCCTGCTCCTGGAAGGCACACGAGTGTAAGGCTCAGGCCTGTCCTGAGATCTGCCTGAGGCCAGGGCCGGAACCCTCGACCCTTCTCACCCCCACAGCCTGCTGCTACACACCTCTACGGCGCTGCAACACAGCACGGACCTCCGTCACTTCTTCTGCAAAATTGAGCACTTGGTAAGCCGTGCACTTCAGACAGCCCTTTGAGTGCTACCCACTGCTCCCCATTGTCCAGATTGCACCCATACCTCTCTACCTGCTAACCTAAAACCCTTTCACCTTCGTTCACTTCACAACTCTGCAACCGACAGTGCACCACCGCATTGCGCACAAGGTCCCTCGGCACTAATCACATTACAAAGACTTCCAACCTTAACTTTTAAATCAGTGCCTCCCATCTCGCTTCACGAGAAAGTCGATGTTAAGCATTTATCAGTTATCGAACTTCCTATACGGTCTTCCGACCCCCGACCTCTCTATCAGCTAACTGCTTCTCATTATAGCATTTATGTCCGGCTGACTACGTACAACTCTTAGAACTCCAGATCTATCCAAATACGCAGCGAATGCAACTTAGTCGACGTAAACCTCTAAAGTTAGGAACTATACCTATGAGTGTTGCTATGTACATCTTACACTTATGCGGTCCAGATATGTCCTACACCTTTTGCTCCACTTTTGCATTATTCTGCTGACTTTATTAGTATCTTGCACTGGCTTTGCCCGTACTGCTTTACACTGCACTTGCCTGACTTTCTTATATGCTTGAATGACTTTGGATTGTATGTGCCTGTGCTATATGACGTGTAACCTGCTGTTTAGCCCTTTACTCACTTCTCATGTGCATGAATCGGTTAGTTCCGTATTGGCCTACGGATTCCAAATTTGCCTATGCCGACTGAACTGCCTAAATACTTACCTGCTGGCAGCAGTTTACATTGTATCTGCCTGCCGATTTAAAAAGGCCCCTGTCTGATTTGCCCATCACTTACTTGCCTGTTTAGGATGACACTGTATCTGTCTACTGCTTTAAATCTGTCTATGCACGCTGGTAAAGGCTAACTTATACTGCAGCTGCCTAACTACCACCCCTGCTGATCTCCAATAGCCTACACCTGCCAGCTACTGTATTTATATGCTTCTTGATTCACAATCAAGCCCCTGCTGCTGTCATTGATGCATGCACATATGTCAAATTGATTACTGTCTGTAACCCACTGTGCGCCAGGTCGCATCGTACCTAATCTAAATTCAGCCAGCGCCTCACTGCCCACAGCCTAGCCATGCTGAACTGTGCCTGCTTGCATTTAGCCATGCACCCATTGTGCCCGTGCTGAATTGTGCCATAGCCCAGCCAAGTTGAACTGTGCCTATGTGCACTTAGTCATTTCGCTAGGGCTTGATTACTCGATCACCACTGCCTTACATGAACCAATCTTCTTAAAACGTGTCTCTCTCACTAAGCTTCAGCATGTTCACTAAAGTTACTAGCCAAATGATTTGCATTTCATTACTCATATAGAGTTTCACACTCTGTCTTGCTAGATGCCACACACAGGCCCTTGGGGACTTATCTACCATGACACCCCATGACCAGCCTAACAACACAACAACTAAACAGCATCTAGCTATGGATGACCCTCCACACCGAACTCCGAGTAACCCTTGTACAATGGACTCTAGGAATACCCATTTTAGAGCTAGACTAGCTAAAATATATGAGTCCCCTAGAAAATCGCTACCCATTTCTATAGGAAAAAGGACACCATAAACTCTGCCCGGCCCAATGCCCACAAGTACCGAGTTAGTACATAACCGCCCTCCTAAAACAAAAAGATGCATAGTCCAGCATTTGAATCCTAAAGACCAGTCAGCTTCCCACCCAGTAACTATAGCTCTCACTAGCCCGCCTATCAAAGGAGCACTAATAAATTATAGATTACTAGTAGCTCATGCCACGGAGATTGCTGACCTGATTCTGAGGGACAACCTAGACTTTCTCGCCATCACAGAGACTTGGCTACATGCCGCATCAGGCCCTATGCTTATGCTACCAGTCCCCGATGACTACACTATCTTGAGACATGACAGACAAGGGACTAGAGGAGGAGGTATTGCCATTATCTGTAAATGCAGCCTCTCTATGAGATTAGCCCCCCTTTACGATACTCAATCGTGTGAAGCATTGTCAGTCAAAGTACCTTTGAATAACTCTCAAACCCTTAATATTCACTTATTATATCGCCCCCGGGCCCAACTGGGACATTTCAGGAAGTCATTAATATGATCCTAGCCAATAACCTCAAAAGTTCAATGCAAGTACTACTATTGGGTGACCTTAATCTGGGTTTCAATGACCCTTCAGATCAGCCTGCCCTGGCAACGGCAAATACTCTACTAGAATTAGGTTTCACCCAAAGAAGCATAACCCCCACCCACAATAAAGGTAGAATACTAGATTGGGTGGCAGACCACAACTGCCATGCCAACATCCTTTCCATCTCACGGCTAGCCTGGACCGACCATTACCTACTCTCATTTACGCTCTCCACCAATAGACTCCTGCCCCCATGGCTGTACTTCCATTAACCAGAAACAAAAAGAGTATCACAGTGGATAGGCTTATCCCTGCTTTACTCCCTACCCTTAACTCACTTCCTGACAGCGCAGACCCAGAGAGTCTGGTTGAGGAGTATAACAAAATTATGGCCTCCTCCTTGGACCAGATTGCCACCCTTAAACTCAAACCGAATAAGCCAAAAAACCATCTGAACAAATGGTTCACACCTTTCCTATAAAACCTAAGGCAACAAAAAAGAAATTGCGAGGCTGCCTGGAAACTACTACCCTCGGAAGCCAACAAATTAACAAATTAAAGCTCAACAAACTATCATCCCTCTACAAAAAAGCAATCTGCCTAGCTAAGCAGGCATCCTACGACACATGTATCTCCCAAGCTAACTCTAATATGAAAGAATTATTTACTTTTCTGAAAGAATTAGAGACCCCCATCGCTATACCAGACACTTGTAACAAAGATAAACAATGGTGCTCAGGCATCCAACATGCACTTGCTAATGAAGTATCTACCTTACAAAATAAAATAGTCCAAAAAAAGATTCTTTAAGGAACCCACCAACACCCAAAATAACTGGCAACATAGCCGAAGCCCAACCCACCCGATTCAACTTCTCCAAAGTATCTATCCTTGAGGTGGAAAGAATTATTCTGTCCCTCAAACCATCCAATTGTCAGGGCGATCTTTGCACTGCACATCTTATTAAGGATGCGGCTCGAGACTTATCACCTTTCATATCCAAGCTTATCAACGCTTCCTTTGCCACCGGCACTATCCCCACTAACCTCAAACAATGATGGGTACTTCCACTCTTAAAAAAAACAACGCTAGATCCCTTAACACCTACCAAGTACAGGCCAATTACAACAGTCCCTTTTCTTCTAAAAATATTAGACAAGGTGGCCTACACGCAAATACAAACATTTCTGGAATCCCACCACCTGCTAGGAGCTAGACAATCAGGCATCCACCCACAACACGGAACAGAGACTGCCCTCATTGATCTCAAGACCCAAATCGATGAGCTTAGAGACAGCAGCAAATCAGCCTTGCTCCTCCTCCTGGACCTCTCAGCTGCGTTCGATCTGGTGGATCATGCAATATTATGTAACCATCTCGACACAGCAGCACACTTCTCTAAGGACACCATAACTTGGATTAGATCCTTCTTAAGTGGCATAACTATGAGGGTCTTCTCGCCCTCTGCAGCTGCAGACCTGATACCCATCACTTGCGGCGTACCACAGGTGTCTTTCGTTTCGCCCACACTGTACAATATCTTCACCAAGCCCCTTTTCGATGATCTGGACCATCTCAGTATCACCTACACTAACTATGCGGAGGATACCCAGATCCTCCTCCCACTTTCAGGGGATTATGACAAGGATTTGACCTTGGTGAACAGAGTGTACATCATCATCCAGGCATGGATGGCCACGCACGGTCTATGATGATAAAACAGAACTCATCATCCTGGGTACCCCCACTAAATTAAAAAAACTGGGACCACTCTTCATTTATAATCGACGGCAACCGCATTAAGGTAGCATAGGAGGTAAAAACATTAAGTTTCTATCTCGACTCTACGCTCTCATTCTCCAAACAGGTCAACACGCTAGCGTCCTCTACGGCCTATACTTGTAAATAAGAACAGGTAAGCCATTTCACTCTAATCACAGCTGTACTATCCTAGCTAGAGCCCTTATCCTTTCGTGCCAGGATTATTGCAACGCCCTGTATATAGGCTCCAACAAATCCATTATTAGAAGAATCCAAACCTTGCAAAACAATGCCCTTAAAGCGGCTCTAGGTATTTCCAAAAGAAACCACATCTCTGAGAGTAGACGACAGAATAACTGGCTCTGAACTAATGACAAAATCATCCGAAAAACACTGTCGCTTACCCATAAATCTCTTAATAACACTGCCCCATCTACCTCTCTGAGAGATTCCACAAACAGACATCCATAAGACCCACCAGATCAGCAAACAGGGACTGCTTGTCCATCCCTAGATTTAAACTATCCACGGTTGGAGGTAACAGTTTCCCCGTTAAAGCGGATAAACTATGGAACTCCTTGCCTCCTACACTGAGAATAGACCAGTCCTATGTCAACTTTAGAACCAACTCCATCCAGTGACTGAAATCCAATGACCATCAAGTCACATGATTTATAACCACCTGCCTGCGTAACTGAATGGTAACCCTTACTTGGTGTACTTTGTCTATAACACTGTAAATACTTGTATACTCCGCCATTGTAAAAAATGTATTTTACTCCATGACTGACCACTTGGTACCCCGTGGACATAACTATAACATTGCACATAATGCCTATAATATTATACCCCGCTTTGTAGATAATGTTTCATACTTTTGACTCCCTGTAACTAAGCTTCGCATTGTCTTGTAACTGCTGCGCCCTGATACCCCTGGGTCTGGCGCGCATTATAAATAATAAACAAACAAACAAACCAAGGCTTACGCTCTCATGAGATGATGCGGGCTGGTTCTTAAGCACAGTGTAGTCCCCAAACACCCCACCAAGGAATGTCCATACACTATGTTATGTGCTATCATCGTTCTTTATATATAAATTAAGTTCAAGGTATATACAACAATTCATAACACACTTTGTACTCTGGCAATTCTAATATGGCAAATATATATAATGTCTATGGGGTACCACACTTAGCTATTGACTCCTTTAAAATGCATCCACTGCTGAAAGTTAAAATGGAATACAAATCATATAACAATGTGTATCAGCATAGATCATGGGAAGGAAGACATGGTGGGTTAAACAATGGCAAAATGGTACTTTAGCTACTAAGACACAGTTCTGTGTGAGGATCCCACCACCTGGGCAACCTGTAATAAAGAGCATTAACAGGCCCAGTCCATTAATGTTTAAATAGTCTTGTTTCCTGGTTAAAATGTTCCACTACCCCAATGTACCTGAGTTAGAAGAGGTTCTTCACCGGTTCATCGACGGATCCCTTGAAAGTGAACTCCCTATAAAGCAGGAGCCACATGGCGTCAAGATTCCTCAAAGAAATGTGGACACTGGCATCGGGACTGCAGATTCGATCTTGGGGTGCTCGTCAACGATCGTTCGAGGATATCCTGGGAAGATGAGGCATGCGGTGCACCTCGATGCAAAGAGTTTGGTGTCGCAAAGAAGCCTCAGTGAAGAACGTGGGCATTGGTTGTCGGCGTTGATGATCGGGACTCAACCACGGCTGGATTTCAGATCTTCACTGGTCAGCATCTTTGTGGACGTCGGGTGGCAGGAAATCCAGCAGGGAATTCACTCTAAGTCATCGTCGACCTTGACTTTCTTCAGCGGGACAAAGCGGTCAACGGTGATGGAAAGGGAGCCTTTTTTTCAAAATGTTCTTAGGCAAAAGGTGGAGTTTTGTGGCTCTGGTCATCGAGCAGCAAGGCGTCAAGCCGTCCCCGCTTCTGGGCAACACAACTCGACTGGCTTCCAGCAGTTACAGATATCTTCCGAACCCCGGTTGACGGCGATGGACTTCGATGTCTGGGTGCTTTACTTCAAGATTTCTCAGCGGACCCTGTCACCGGTCAGCAGACTCTCATGACTGGTTTCCAGGGTGCCACGAAGAAGATCAGCTTCTGCATGATATTCCCTCGTAGAGAGGGGAAGAGGTCTCCTAACCAGGTCCTCTCTTGGATCAGTCCTCGACAGGCTCGACAGCTTTCATGCAGGGTTGAAGGAAAGCAGCAACAATTCTTCTTCTTCCAGCTGGGCTTCAAGGATAAGCAGCTTTAAGTTTCAACTTCAGCTTCTGAACAAATTGGGAAGTGAAAGGTCCCCAGACATACACATATGTCCCTCATTCACTCTGCTAAGCCAAGCACAGTCATCCAATCAGAAAAATTGGCATTCATGCAGGCAGACAGCCAATCAGGCTCAAGGGCATTTAGGCTATTTTCGTCCAGACAGACACCAATAACAAGGAATGAGGATTGGGGCTAGCACCCAGCCTTTCAGCACACCACACTGCATTCATGTCAGTTTCAGGCAGGGCTGTCTCATTCATTGTGTCATCCACACAGAAACCAGACACCCATAACATAGAATGCATATTGGTCACACACTCTAGTCACACAGGTCCCACCCCAAGGGTGTACCCACAACATACAGTCACTGGGAAGGCTCCAGCCAGTCTGGCCTGGATGTCCCCACAATACCATATATGGTTAGAAGTGTACTGAATACTTAATTTACTAATCGGCGGAATACCGAATAGTTGGTCTAACTATTCGGCCGGAGCTGAATAGTGAGCCGAATAGTTGTTTTTTTAGGGAAACCTGTTCTAGGACATAATAAACAGCATTTCAATGAATAAACTAAGGAGGCATTCTATTGCAGGGGTATTTATTTTTATTAATTGGACACATCTCTTTAAGCGTATGACAAAGACAAAAATAAGTACAAAACAGATCTGGGAAAAGCCCTCACTCCTACTAAGAGTAACCTGTAAGGGGAAGGTTATATTTTATGAAAACAAGCTGTTCAACATTTTTTCGGCTAAGAGGCTACTTCTGTGTTCAGAATAAATATCTCCAGCTGTACTGAACACTCTCTCTCTGTCCACACTGGTAGGAGGAGGTGCCAAGTATACACGCCCAACTTTTGCCAACCCTGGAAACCGAACACTGTTCATGTCCCACCACTCCACTCAAAAAGATAGTGAGCTCAGTGTCCAGGGAAAGTATTGATTGACTCACACCAGCCGTGGACTGCTGAACATCACTGTCCCAGAATGCCCATATGCCACATGGTGGAATACTCTTCTTGGGTGGTAGCTCTGTCAAACGGGAAATCATATAATACCCTCTAGATCGTGTATATATATATATATATATATATATATATATACACATATATATATTGGCCTAGGCCAAGTCACTCTGCGAGGAAATCCGCGTTGCAAGGTCCTGACCTTAGATCTGTGTTAGCCGCCATTTTAGGTTCATCCGCCATTTTAGATTCTTGCTCTAAAGTCACCCTGTGTTCTAAGATGGTGGACAGTGTCGTTTTGAATGTAACATGGCCGTCTTGACCTCTGTGTGCAAGTTAATGTGTAAACTGCCCGCAGGCCAAATGTTAGGGTCATGTACTGAGACCTTGTCCTTCGTTGACCTATGTATAGAGGATTACCTGTACCAACAAAGCTAATCCATGAAAATATATCGTGCACAATACTGTCCAAGCATCTAATGTCAACACTTGTTTAACTATATTGTATAAATGTGTACGAATGCTCAATATCAAATCCAAAGAGACACTGTTGCTATTGTAACTTGTTGGAAAATGTATTAAGGATAACCCCTAAATGTATAGATGCATAAATTAGGAATGAACTCAGAACAAACCATAGATCCTAGATTCATTAACTTACAAGTGGGTTGGACATCATGTCTTGGATTGTATAAAAGGTGCGACTATTCTGATGTACAGCCCCACTCACTGAACACACCGAACAGGGCTGGTATTCTCTGTGTTGTACTGAGGGCCTGATAGCTATCTGTTGCTTTGTCCTTTGAAACTGTTCAGTTGTAGAATAAAGATCTGTGTATATTTTGAACCCGCGTTTGGTGTATTTCCTTTTGGGGTACTCAAAATGATAGTCGCTTGTTTTGTTCCTCCCCTACCTCTCTGCACACCTCTCCCTCACCTTTTGTTTTTCTACAGCTCTACCAGAAATGTCATCAGGCCTAGTACGGTAGTCGACTGTCTGTTTCCATTTCCTTCCCACTCTCCCCCTCCCTTCCTTATCTATGCCTTAGCTCTTGCACTATCTGAAATGTTGTCAAGCCGTGTACGATAGTTAATTTCACATCCTTACTGTTCATGGCCTATAAGAATGTCATTGTATTTTCCCTTGTTCCCTCCCTTGCCTTGAAGCGCTTTGAAACACATTGTGTATAGGCGCTATATAAATAAACTATCATAAATCATATCATAACCTCGATATCTTCTTTTTGCTTTCACAGCTCGTCCTCTTGCAGGTCAGGGTCTGCATGTTGCCCCTCAGGAGGGGAGGTCTGCTCAAAGAGGGATAAGGCAGTAGAGTGCATTGAACATTTCACATTGTTGGCCACAACATCATTACTGAAAAATGTTAATTTGAACCACAGATCGATACCTGTCGCCTCACAATAGATAGGTATAGCCTCAATGTCTTTGAACCTTGCCCCTACAGCCTTCAATAACTCTGCTTTCACTAGCTTCACACCAGTGTCCCTAACCTCACCAGAGCTCAGTTAGGACCTTAAAGCTTTCACAGTAGGAACCACCAAGGAGATGCTTGATGCATGGGAGCAAATCTCCTTTGTCAGCTCTGAAAAGGGTGCCAACAAAGATAAAACATTTTCTGCCAAAAGCCACTGGCAGGCAGAAAGATTTGACACTTTATCGTCCCCCGCCCAGTACAAACTTACTGGCTGCCTCTGCCCTACCAGTCGCCCCAGCATCAAAAAGAATGAGTTCCACAATGTTGACACGTCTTGAATCAACTGCAATTCAGGGAACTCAAGATCTTTTTCCAGTGCGTGCAGGCGGGACGTGGAGGAACTAGAATGTTTGAAGTGGCCAAAAGGTTTTCTTGCATGTGCCATCATGTCCGACACAGATCTTTACACAAAAAGGCCATCATGGATGCAAAGCTTTTGGGTGTGTGCAAAACACCCCACACTAACTATATCTGCTTCTCCGAAGGTCTTGCACATGTTAGCTGCATTATCATGAAGAATGACTTGCACTTTGGAATGGCTAATTTGCCACCTTTCAAGCATTTCTTGGAATGCTAATCCTATTTTGGCACCAGTATGGCTTCCGCCAAAAGCCTCGCACTACAACAAAACTCCATGCCTTTTCATGTTGCTGGCCAGCCAATGTCCTGTTAAGCTCATAAAAGATTTCAGTGTTATCAGAGGTCCAAAGGTCTACAGTAAATGCAATTTTCTCAGCCCTCTGCACCTCTGAAGCAATAAACTGGCTCACTTTCTCATACAGGTCAGGGATGATGCGTGTCGAAAAATACTTACATGATGGTACTTTGTACCTAGGCTCCAACTTATGGAGTAAACGCACAAAACCTACATCCTCAACAACAGAAAATGGTTGCAAGTCTAGCGCTATCATTTCACCAATACTGTGATGCACAGCATGTGAGGAAGGGCTGTCCAGAGGCCACACTTGTTTTTTGTCCAGACAATCGTGAATGGACAGCTGTGACAATGCCCTCTTGCACTTCGCTGGAGTCGCATTGCTGTTGATTCTCCCAACAACTGCCTCTTTTTTCCTTTCATATTGAACAAAGTCATTGTGATGTTTGGACCGCAGACGGTTGGTCAGTGCTGATGTGCTGCACTGTCTCAAGTTTGCAGAACCATGAGACAAAACCGCAAGTCACACAGACACACTGCCTTGGAGTTATCATCCATTTTAATGGTAAAGTAATCCCACAAAGGGCTGGTTTTCTCCTTGGTGCTACTCATGCCGACAATGACGGGGGTTCTGCTGCTCTGGGTGAGGGATAGGGTTTCTGCTGGGCACATCTCCTAGCTGTTGCTTGTGGGCCTTTATGTAAATCAGAAGCTCGCACTGGTGACAAAAAAAATGTAAAGCAAAAGTCAAACTTAAGAGTAAGTTTTGGCAGGGCAGTACCGAATGATGGCTCTGAAGCAGTATTCGGGTTTCCTTCAAAAATCTTTTTAAAAGGGCATGTCAAAATATGTAAAAAAGGAAATATGAACAATGACAAAAACCGCGCTAGAAATTGCCAGGAGTTGAAGGAGCCATTATGTACATCCACTGACTGTGGCGAGCATAATATAGCAGTCTTTCATTTAATCAGGCATATGCACCGAGTGGTAACCTTCCACCTCAAGCTTCCCCTGAATAGTAAAACCCCCATAGTACTCACCAGGATTGTAGGCACTAGGCAGTGAACTGCATCAAGGTGGTAGAATGGCAAGTCGGTCTCGGGGATGAGCTTCCTTGGTTGGTGCTGTGTCTTTTCTGGGCTGTGGTATAACTAAAGTAAAGAAAAGGATTATCTTACTTATGTGCGAGCGGCTGAGTGCACCCTTATACTCCAATGCCAGACCCCAAGCACTGACCAGAGGCCAATGCTGTCCATGTCACACCCCACCTTGCAAATGAATCCCCTTCTGGCATGGACCTCCTCCTAACATGCCCTGGCTGCTTAAATATTATTGAGGCCAAGCAGGTGGCCCCAAATCCAAGTCTGGAACCAAAACAACCAAAAGCTAGCATGGACCAGTGTCAGAAAATGGGGCAATGTGGTGGACCTGTTTGATGAGTTACGTCGTTATGCAGCTAATCATTTTGACAAGTGTGGCGGAATTAATAAAATGCAACATGTTTCTACTCATCACATTTTCTCACTCAAAAACCCCTTGGGTAGTACTAGTCAAACAGTGTCAGAACATGAATGAATAGCCATTTGCAACATCAGTGGGGCACTTTTTGGGAGTGGGCATTAGGGCAAATGCCTGAACCAAAAGTATAAAAAGCCTGACACTCTAAGCCCCTACCCACCTACCCCACACTCTATACCCGCACCCACCTAACCCCACCCTATTCCCACACTCTATACCCGCACCCACCTACCCCCACCCACCCTACTCCCACACTCTCCACCACCACACATACCCCCACCCACCCTACCTCCAACATCCGAAGTACCACTACCCTCCCTAGCCCTGGTGGGTGAATGGGGGTGGTGGGGTAGGGAAAGTGGGAGAGGGGCTAGGGTAGGTTTGGTGGCTACAAGAAACAAATGATCACGGTTCAAGGGTGCTGAAGGGGTTTTGGGCATCAGCAAATTTAGAGCTGCCCCCGATTTCTGGCAAGGATGTTTGGCCAACAGCTTTGCACCGGTGGCCTGACCGACATTATTAACATTTTGGTGAGGCCACAGGGGTGCAGGGCACCCCAGCAGCCTCACCGTGCTGAAGGTAGGGGTGGACTGGGAACCAAAAGAGGCCCTTGAAATCATTTTCAAAGTGGCCCCATATTACACATTTTCAGCTAGCCCAACCCTTTTCCCATGGGAAAATTGAGAAATACCACACAAAAGAGGACCATGGTGCAGAGGCCTACCAGGAAATCTCCAGAGTTCCCTATACGCAAGTCCACCCCTGGCTGAAGGGGCGGGGTGGGCCTGAGCAAATGTCGAGGCCGCCAGGGTGGACAAAGTGCCCCGGCGGCCTCGTGAGTCTGGGTACCGCTCCGGCACAGAGGAGCGGCCCCTGATAACGGGCAAGGATGTCGGGCCACCGGCTTTGCACAGGTGGCCCGACCAATATGAATGAGATTGCGGTGAGGCTGCGGGGGTGCAGGGCACCCCATTGGCCTCACTGTGATGGAGGGGCAGGGGGGGGCTTATTACATTTCTGCACTTACCTGGGGGAGATGGAGGTCTCTCTGGGTGCTGCTGGCATCTGATGGTGCACTCCATTGGCATAGGTAGCGAGGGAAGGGAAGAACTGTTCCCTTCCCTCACTTCCTATTTCAACGCGTGCTGAGGCTGTTTCCTCTGTGATCATGCTGCAGAAGCCAATAAGCAAACAGTTATTTGGCTTCTGCAGCCTGAACACTGTAATACTTTCTATGATTGGCTATCATCTCCCTAACAGGGAGAAGGCAGCTAATCATAGAAAGTGGACTTCGGCTTCGAGTCGCTAAGCTGAAACTATTCTGCCGAAGCCGGATAGCTGTATTTTAGCCGAAGTTCGGTAGAATAGAGACTTGAAGCCGAAGTTTGGTACACCCCTATATTTGGTACTTCCACCCAAAAGCCAGTCAGGGGAAGGGACAGAGTCAGGACTTCCCAGGACTTTGGGGAAACCAAGGTAACAGGTAATAGAAGTCAGCAATCCATTTATTCCTATAGCAGGGCCTGGCTATCCCAAAATGGAGAATACTCAGAGCAAAACTCAGCATGGGGCTGCCACCAGCCCATAACCTTCTCTGTGGGCCACACACAGGGCCCCAAAAACATGCACTAGGGGCACAGGGGTGTACCCCCAACCATGGTATCCCGGGGGTTTCTGTTCACATGACCAAAAAGCGGAGGACCTGCACTGCCAGGAGTCCCAACTGGACTCCTGTACAATAAACATCACAGAACACACATAAGGGAGTACAGGACAAGAACATTGAGGCTCTGTCCCTCCAATGCATTTCGAGCATCACAGTCGCCCCCCACCCTTCAAACTGAGGTTAGAGTTCGACACCCTCATCCAGACGGTCAACATACCTTCTGCAAAAGCCATCTGCATTATCATGACTCTTCCCTGGTCTATGCTCAATAGTGAAGTCTAGACATTGCAGGCTAATGGACCACCTGAGCAGTTTAGGGTTTTCACCCTTCATCTGTATATGGTCAGTTTGGACCTTGAAGGTAGACCCCGTAAGGTAGGGCCTTAAACACCTAAGGCTCCAAACTATACTGAAACATTCCTTTTCAACAGTAGCATGTTAGGAAGAAGTCTCATAAATGTGCAAATTCCTCCAACCTTAGAGCCCTCCAGCTCTTTTGCTAAACTTTGGAACTTTGAAATTTTAATTCTGTTTGTTTTCTGTCTGTATTTTCTTTGGTTATGGAGTTTTAGACAACTCCATAGGCATCATCTTTTCATGTGTGTCACATAGCACCCTCAGTGCAGTAACACACGGAAACCTTTTCAGGCTTTCCCAAGGTTTAAATACCTTCTGTGAGATAAACTACTGCTTCCCAGAGTAAGTAAAGTGAAATTGCCTTTACTAGTATTTTTAAATTCCTAGACCCAGCACACCCTATCTCACAATAGAGTGCTGGAGGGGTTACCTAGTATCCTCTGTGTCTAGATACTCATGTAGCAGTTAAATGCTACCCTTTCCTATCGAAATGGATGGTGGCAGTGGTTTTACAACGAACTACCACGATTTTTCCCGACCGCGAACACTGAGCCCCCTCTGTAAAAACAGGTCCTGGTCTTTTTTCGCCATTTCTTTGTGGAAAGGTCCTTCTAGAGTTTTGCTCTGCACACCAAACCAGGTTTGGTTCCTTTGTTCATTCGCCTTTGGCGGGCTTCAGGAGTGAAGACCACCTCTGGCGCCTGAGTGTCTGGGGTGGGCAGCAAGCGAGGGAGGTGCCTAAAACTCCCTGTGCTTAGTCTCCTAGGAGACCCAAATGCATTCTGGTGTGATTGGCTGGCTGACTGGCCGGCAACGACAGCCACCATGCTGGGTGAGTGGCAGTTAGGGTGGAATGAATGGGAGGACACTGGACAAAAGGCGAGTCTCTTGGCTTGGAAGGCAGAGTCGACCACTGGAAAGAAACAACTGAAGATGAGCTTGAAAAGGACGGCTGCTGCAACTCCTGGATCATTGGTTTGCCCGGTGAAGCCCTTCTGCACGTCTAAATCGCTAAGTTCATCTCAACAGAGAAGCCCTGCAAGGACGACTTCTCCCTTTGAGTTGGTGGGACCAAGCAACTCGACCCGTAAGCCTAAGCCAGCTGGATACCATTCTCGGAGCTGGTTGTATTTTCCTCAGAGTGCTGCAGGAAACCAAATAACCAGGGAGAGGGACACCAGTTTGTGTGCTTTACTACAGCTACCGAAATTGAAGATTTGCCAAGTACCAGATTTTTGATCAGTCCCCGTGCAGTGCAGGAGTCCTCTGACGTCCTCCCTCTTGTCCCCACGACTGAGGAACTGCCCGAAACAGAAGTCTTCATCTGCATCTTTTTCTTCATTTGAAGGGTACTGTGAAACGAGACTGAGAGTACTTAACTCTTGCAGAGAAAGTGCTTCAAACTTTCGCAACTAGCAGGCCTAATCAGCTTGTCACCCAACATATAATTCTTCTGCTTACAAACTACTTCTAAGAACTTCTATAGAGACTTTACCGTTTACTTGCCAGAACCGTTTTTACCTATCCAAGACTTTAGCCCATTGACTTTGGCCCATGCTATTGAATTGAATTGACTCTTCTGGTAAACTTAAAGCATCTGCACTGTGTAAGAAATTGTAATTATTTTATGTTCTGAACCTATTCCTTTTTGCTCCTCCTTCAAAGTAGTTTGAATGCCTCAGAAACTTAACGAGTATAGTATTGAAGTGTATTGATGTATGATATTTAACTGCTTCCTTCTAGCGAATGTTTTATAACTGACTGTTGAATACATTATTAAGTGTTTAACCAAGAAACCTTGAGTGTAAGAGTTTATTTGAATACATGTGATTGAAGACCTCTGTGTAACATCCTTCCAGCTCACATTCCCTCTTGAGATAAGCCTGGCTGATGAGCTACGCTACCATAAACTGTGTAATACAGACTTATACCAAAGGTTGGTTTTGCTTACACCTATATTCATAGTTGTGTGTAGTGGTCCCAAAGGGTACTGCATACATGGTATCACTGATCAGGCTGTGGCCCTGCTGACCTCTTTCCTCCCAGGTCCAACTTGGGTCCTTTCTATCATCTATCTTCTTCTCTACATGCAGTGTCCCCCAGGGGTCTAACCTCTCGCCCCGGCTTTTCAACCAATACCTGGCAACTCTTGCTCACTGTATTGCCATTTTCTGCTCGAATTTCCAGTGCTATGCTGATGACACTCAACTCATTTTCAGGCTGCCCTTGCCCACCTCCTCTCCCACTCTCATCTCTGATTGCCTGCCATTCGAGACTGGTGGTCGCCAATGATCTTTGTCTGAATGCCAGCAAGACAGAGATCCTCATCCTCGGCACACCTTCACCATCCTTTCCCCTCACTCTCAGGCCGGCCTCCCTGGGCCCTCCTCCTACCCCCACCTGCAAGGCTAAGAACCTCGGGATCATCTTTGACTCCACACTTTCCTTCTCTGCCCACATCTCTGAGGTCTCTAAAAGGTCAAACTTCCTACTGCACCTCCTGAGAGGTACTCTGCCTTTCCTCTCCTTCCCCCAGAAACTCACTGTCTCCCAAGCTCTGGTTCTCTCTAGGTTGAACTATTGTAACAGCCTCTTTCTAAATCTACCTGCCTCTACTCTCTGCCCTCTGCAACTAATCCAGAAAAGGGCTGCAAGACATGTCCTTGGCCTCAAGCCCTGGGATCTTATCTCTCCAGCCCTCAAATCTCTCCATTGGCTCCCAGTGAATGCAAGGATTGCATTCAAAACCCTCTGCATTATCCACAAGGCTTTCTGGGGCCTGGGTCCAAAATATCTTCAGCTGTCCATCCGCAAATACCTCCCCTCTCTAGCTCTTCACTCCTCTACCTCTAACTCCCTCAGGGTCAGTCGTTTTTCAAAGAAACAAACTGGGGGTCGATCTCTGTCTTCGGCTTGGGCCTCCCTCTGGAACAGCCTCCCTGGCACTCTAAAACTTGAGGAGAACCATCTCCGGTTCCGGAAGCACCTCAAGACCATCCTCTTTGCTTCTGCCTTCGTTCCCTCTCTCCCCTGCTAATATGCTCTCTCTTGGCACTGTGCACCTGTCCACCCTCTGACCCCTGGGCCCAGATACCTGCTCACCCTGCCACCCTCCTAAACTGCCTACTGGCCACCCCTTGCTCTGGGCACTGTATCTGTACCGTACAGTCCCCCACACACCCCATTTTATTTTTCTGCAATTATCAGACTAACCCAGTCTGCTGCCGTTAACACAGCACTTGCCACTTGCTGGCTGCACTACCACTGTTTATTGCTTCTATTATCTATTTATTTTTATTTATTATTATTTATCTGTTCTCCTCTGCTCTGCACTCTCCATTCTCCCTCTTCCATGCACTTTTCCCCTTTTCCATGCACTTGCACGTTCTCAATGTCACTGGGCCTAGTAAGATTGTTGTTATTTTCTCCCCTGTTCCCCTCCCTTGCCTTGTCGCGCTCTGAAACACTTGTGTATGAGCGTGATACAAATAAAATATCATATATCATACAAACTCTGCCTAACATAGCCCACCTAAGGTCTCTGCCGTTGAGTTGACTACTGATGAAGATGACAGGATGTTCCCTCCCTTTGTCATCTAACTAGGACAAGACAGCTCCAATTCTGATGTCACAGGCATCAGTTTGAACAATAAAGGGTTTGCTGTAATCAGGTGCACACAACAAAGGTGCCCTAAACAGACTTTCCTTGAAGCCAACAAAGGCCCTCTGACAGTTTTCTGTCCAATTAACCTTCCTCGGTTGCTTGGGCGAAGTCAAAGCTCTCAGAGGGGCAGCTATTGTTTTATAGTCTGCATTGAAGTTCTGGTAATACCCAGTGAGGCCCAAAAAAGCTCTTACCTTGGTTTGAGTAATAGGAGTCTCCCAGTCATGTACATCCTGTACCTTACTGGGAGAGGTTGGATTCGACCCCCTCCTACCCCATGACCAAGGTAAGTGACTTTTCCCTGAGCTATCTGGCACTTGGTGGACTTGCTAGTGAGGTTAGCCCTTCAACACTTGATCCAAATGAGTCAAATGCTCTTCCTAGATGGAGCTCTAGACAGCAATGTCATCTAGATAGGCCACGCAAAAGACCTCCAGCGCACAATTGACCATCCTTTAGAAGGTGGCAGTGGCATTCATCAACTCAAAAGGCACGACTCTAAACTGGTAGAGCCCCTCGGGTTTTGAGAACATAGTTTTGTCCTTGGCCTTGGGCCATCAGAGCTATTTGCCAATAGGTCAAAGGTGCTTACATATTTGGCAGCACTTATGGTGTCCACAAGCTCATCAGCCCAGGGAAATGGGTGTGTGTCAGTTTTGGTGACGGCATTGACTCCTCGGTAGTCCACACAGAACCTCCAATCTTTGGTACCTGCCTGGGAACTAGCCTTGGGGACAAGGACCATGACACTGGAGCAGGGACTGGTTGAGGGTTCAATTACACCATATCCAACATATTGGTGACCTCAGTCTGGATGTGGTTCTTTACAGTATCTGACAACTGATAGCATCTGCTTTTGACAGGTACACTGTCACCAGTGTCAATTTCGTGCCTGTACCATCGGGTGAGGCCTGGTGTCAGTTAGAACAGAGGGGCATACTGCCAGAGCAAAGCCCTACAGGCTATCTGATGCTCTGATGTCAGATCTGGAGAGAGATGTACTCCCTCTACTGGGCCATCCTGCGGGTTGCTATGCAGAAAACCAGGAAGGGGCTCACTCTCATCCTCCTCTTGCTCTGAAGGTAGCAGAAAATATGGGACTTCCTCTCACCTGTGGAAAGGCTTGAGCCTGTTAACGTGAAATACCTGAGGGGCTACCCCAGGGACTCCCATGTCAATCGGATAGTTTACTTTGCCCATCTGCACTGTATCTGCAACCCTACAGTCCGTGGCTATCTGCACTTATGAGCCACCTCTGTAGCAGCACTTATGAATCCCCTTGCCTCCTTCCCCACCCCCAGGCAATTCTCTCCCTCACTCCCTCCCTCCCACTCGCCATGTGCATGATCGGAATGCCACAAGGCCTAGTAAGATCGTAGTTTTGTCTTCCCTTGCTTGTCTTGTCGCACCTAGAAACACTTATTTATTGATCGCTTGTTAGGTGCTTATACAGGAAGTAAATACACAATACAGAAGTAAATAAGGATTGTCAATGTTAGCCAGTGCCACATTTAGATAGAATTGTGAATATTGGCATGTGTCACTTCTAAACAAGATTGTGAATGTTAGCCATGGCCACTCTTAGATAGAATTGTGAATGTTGGTTGGCTGGTGTCACATCAAGACAGGAGTGTAAATGCTAGCCAGTGCCATATTTAGATAGAATTGTGTATATTGGCTTGCGTCGCTTCTTGACAGGACTGTGAATGTTAGCCAGGACCACATTTATATAGAACTGTGAATATTGGCCAGCGTCACATCTAGACAGGATGGTAAATGTTGGCTCGAGTCGCCTCTAGATAGGATTGTGAATGTTAGCCAGGGACACATTTAGATATTATCATGAATATCAACCTGCGTCACACCTATACAGGATTGTGAATGTTAGCCAGTGCCACAACACAGCCCACACCCTTTTTCCTTTTTCAGATCCGCCAGAGCATCATAGGACCGCTTCGGTGGTGATAGTGCGCGGGAAAAATGTCCTTTAACATTAACATAACATATTGGAGATTATCCTGAAGGGTCAAGTCCACTTATCTGCCAGAGCTCTAGGCTTGGTAGGCTCCATTACAAGGATCTCCTGTCCTGGATTCCAATCCACTTGGGAGGCCTTAATGTGATGCCAGTACTTGTTTAATTCTTGGCTTGCCCTAAGATTCGCTGATGACTGGCCCATCATCTGTGCCATCCTCCTTCTGAGGCCTAACACATAGGGGGTCATTCCGAGTATGGAGGTAGACATTGCCCCTTTTAGCGGGATGGCTACCCCCATACCGGGTACCGGGTCTGGGTTCCCTGAATGGGGAAATACTGGGCCATTCCGACCTTGGAGGGCCCGGTATTTCCCCATTCAGGGAACCCAGACTCTGTGCATCCCCATTCCCATTCGAGCCCCCATAGGGCTCAATGGGAATGGGGAGCATGCTAACAATGGGCCCGTTAATGACAATGGGCCCTGTTTTCTTATACCCTCGAGACAGTGGCACTCTCTCTGACCCTTGCAGAAGTCTCCCCTAGAGGACCTCCCTTCTGCCAACAGGCATTGAAGGACAGGGTGATCCTCTGGATTGAGCACCTCTCCCACAGGAGGGTCTTCTGGTTCTTTTCCCTCAGGAGTTGAGTCTTGGGTTACCACTGGACCCAGCCCATCCGGAGCCTGATTCCCAGTGGGTGCTACTGAAACAGCAGGAAGAGAAGGAGCCCCCTTCACAGAGGAAGTCCTCTTACTCTTCCTTTTCTCCCTGGGTTTCCTCTTTGGCTTGGGTACCTGACTAGCAGTCAGACCTTTTGTGACTGAGACCTAGCGACTGCAGCAGCAGACAGGGGTAGTCCATCGGAGATCAACCCCAACTCCACCAGATCATTCCCCAACAATATGTCGGCAGGCACATTGTCCCGGACCAGGGTGGGAAGCTTTGCTCTCTTGTCTGCCATCGTGATGGTGACTAGGGCTACAGGAGATAATATGGGAGGCCCACAAGCTAACCTGGTAGTTCTCAGAGAAGTACCTACATAGTACTCTGGCATGAGAAGGGTCCTGTCCACCACTGTCATACTTGTTCCTGTGTCTCTCAAACCAGTAGAAGGCTGGACATTCAGGAGGACACTTCTCAAACATCTGCAGATGTTTTGTGGGATAGTAGCCAGTATTTCTTCGTACTGGTCCAGGCCTCCAAGGGACACTAGGGAAATCTCTTCAGGAGCACCAACGGACATTGAAGCAAGGGTAGGTCAGGCTGACAGCCTAGACTCCAAGTGACGTACCTTTACACTTGGGGTCATCCTTGTTGTGGTCCATAGCTCCACAGTCCCAACAAGTGCCAGGAATGCGAGCTACAGTACTGGGTCCACTGGGAGCTTGCTTTATAGCAGGAGAACCGCAACTCTTGCTCCCACCCACATTACACTTATCCCCACTAGACTTTTGGTTCTTAGGAGAGGGAGGTTTAGGTTTACTCAGCTGTGGTTGCTTCTGGGACTCATCAGACCTCTGAGAGGTCCCTTTTATTTTGGCCTTGCCCTTCCCATTGTGTTCCTTAGGGGACACCCGGTGGGAGATCCACTTGTCAGCCAGCCGGGCCAGCTTAAAGGGATCCAAAATGTTCTGGTCAGCAACATACTGACATAACTCTGGTGAACAGGTCTCAGAAAAATGCTAAAAAAAACAAAGCGTGAGAGTTAGGCATAGGGTTAGAAGGAGATGATTCTTCACTACTGCTGTGAATGCTGTTATCATGTGCTCCTTTAATGTGAACTCCACCCTCTACAAAAACCCACTTCGGGCGCAAAGCTCCGGCACGAGAGTTAGGCGTAGAGTTAGAAGGAGTTGGGAAGGAGGCATTGGGACCATGTTTAATTCTGGTCCCCAAACGTGTAATCAAAGGCGGAAGCAGCTGCTTTCAGAAGAAGCTACTATGGGTCTTTTATTCCCAGAATCAACATCCTGCACAGAAACAACAGAAGAACCTTGCAATGGTGTCAATAATGGTTCAGCTGTACAAAGAACAGGCATATCCAACACGCATAGGGGAAGGGTATGTGAGAAACCTGAAGGTGTCTCACTCACTATTACCTGGGAATCTGACATCTAGGTGGCACAGTCATCACTATTGGATCCATTTCCTGGGGGTGGACCAGTGGGGAAGGATCACCTGGATGAGGGGTCTTCGAGGAATGGAAGTGGGACAATGAGGGGTGAGACGTAGTATCCCCTCCCTTGCGGCACCTTTTCCCGATGCGGCCCAGTATGATATTTAGAAATTCTGCCCTCACCCCTTTCCAACACGAACACTTTCTCACACCGTGAGCGACAGACTAATACCAAAGCAATTTACCTGACATGTCCCAACATAAGGGTCAGGCAGAGCCAGGCAATTGGCAAAATCTACAAACACCTGACTGCCCTTTCCGTTCCCCATAGGGATAAAATGCGGAGGACAAGATCACACTCTGAGCAAGGCCAAATGCCCGAGGAAGTAGCTTTTCCGGTTCGGCAGTTCAAGTGGAGGAGAAAGGCGGCGAGACCTGAAAGGAAGTCAAGGAGGGAGTCAGCCTTGCCCTTTTCAACCTAGACGTGTGAAGGCTCTGACAAAGGAAACATAAGACTGGGAAACACAGCTGGCGAATTGTTTGACGGATGTCAACGGGACATGGAACCCTCCTACACTGATAGCCAAGGCGGGTAGATGCGGTTTCCATCGTGGTACCTTCCTTGACTCCCGCGGCAAAAGAAACGTCAAGAGTTCTGCACAGCCGGTGAGTCGGAAGAACCTGTTAGAGGGCCGGACTGTGTTGGACTCAAGGTTGCAGTGGCAATATTAAGAAGATTAAGATACAAAGGCCTTTTGTCAACAAACTTGGTACCATAGATAGAGTGGTCTGGCACCACGTGGGCACTCGTTCAGAGGTCTCTGGCTGGTACGCCCTCTCCTGAACAAAGAGAAAGTGTTGAATTAAAAGTGAATTAAAACTACAAGTACCAAGAGGCCATAGGGAAGGCTGACGTGAGGTATCAAGGTGGTCGTACAAGGGGCAAGCCAAATTTCTTGTAAAATGGAAAGTTCTTGACACGTTGCAGAAGTTTTGACAATTGTTGCAACTGCCAAACCAGCCAAACCAGCATAGGCTGTACCTAGATCGTACCCAGCTCAATGGAGAGAATCCAGAATATTGCTGTACTCTGTTCACTATTACTAACCCAACTGCGGTTATATCTGCACTTCCTGGGAGAACCCTTACAAGCCTTGTACCCTATCCGCCATGGCTAATCTAGGCTAGACTTTTTTTTGTTCTTGTCTTTTTCAACATTCTTTCTACAGGTATCAATACCCTAGTGTGTTCTATTATATATGTGAATGTTTTTACCTCAATCTGAGTATGTTCATTAAGATGTCGCTGAATGACCCAGAAAAAATCCAATTTATGTGAATGCTTTTTCCTGATGAAGATGGATTCCATATGTACCTTTCTGCAAGATGCACTTCTTCCATCGAAGCTACTAAACCTTTAATGATTCCTTGCCTTCTTGATTGTTGTTTATTTTTTGCATGACACCGTAGTAGTTGACGCACAGCATCCCTAACTCGTATTCTTATGTGTATGTCTTTTAGATGTGCATTTACTCTGGTATTGAGTTTTCTTACATTTGGTCCTCTTGTTTGATGATTACTATTATTGATTCAACTTTTTGCATTGTTTAGAATGTGCTATTAATATACATTTGCTATTTGCACATTTGAATAATCTCCGAGCTTCTGTGGGCTTCCCCGGTTGAGTGATCCCCTTCATTCACCTAGGGATACCCCCCCAGTCACTCTTGAGTTTTGCATTTGTTATTTATTAAGATTGATCTATTTCCTGCCGATATTCTCTTGAGGTTTACAATTGGCATTAGCACTTTACCACAGTATGCACTTTATTTCTTAAATTGTATGATACAACTTTATGCATTGCACACATTTTGTAGGCTATTTAATCCTGTTTTTTAACATATTGAAATAAATTGAAAAGAAATGTAATAAACATGTTACTTTTTATTATGTATTGATTGATGTATGGTGATCTGTTTTATGACCAGCAGTACTGTGTCCATCTCCTCAATGGTAGGACTATGCCCTTAAAGTGAATTTATATATTTCCCGCTGACTTAACTCCTCTTTGTAATAATCTAGACTATGATGCACTTTGCTGACGGCAAATGGTATACATTGGGCATACTATACCCAGATAGCTGCTGGGACCTCAATTTAAGGCTCAACAGTCTAGCGTAAATAGGAAGCCCAAACCTGTAACGCTCACCTGACTCCCACGGAGGCGCTGGTCTAGTCTGGGTTGCTGTGGCCTCTTCGAGCGTGATGCGCAGAACTCGGAACACCGACTGAACAGGACCCTCAAATCTTGCCTGTCTGGCCCGTAGGAATATCCTTCTGCAGATGAGAAAGGGGATTAACAGTCTGCAGAATAGTGTGCTTGCTCCCCCCTTCGTTCTTCTCTAACTTCCTCCGAAATCCCCTGTTGAAGCTCACCTTATGGTTTGAAAGGATGAACTCTCCATCCTGCTTCTGGTGCAGGGGCACGTGTTTGTCCAGTTACTTCACTGGTTTTCAGAATGGCGCTGGCAAAATCCACTTGACTTTTCCGAGCGGAACGCCGTGATTACAAAAGTTCAAGTGTTGAGCCTCCTTTTCTGTTGCCTTCCTAACCTGTGATCTGTCCTTTATTTCAGGTGCAGAATGAAGGCGATGAGTTGAGGGATTGAATTGCCGATGGTAAACTCAGGTGAGTTAGCGATGGGGGCGATCCCTCTTAATGTCTTTATATTCCCCCAGTAATGTCTTTTGTCCTTTCCCCATAGAGGCCGGGGTGCGGTACCTGCCAACGAAGCGGCGCCGACCCGAAATGAGGAATGGTCCACCAACAGAAGACCGGTAAGTGTTATGGCGGAAAATTAGGCTTTCCTCATTTGTTCCTTCTGCTCACCTTTTGTCTCTTCTTCTCTCCCGTAGACGCAGAGATGTGGCGACCGGTGCAGACAGTCGCGGTGGAGCCAGAAGAACTCCCGAGGACAGGTGAGTGAATCGGCGCTGCAGCGAGCAACGCAGTGCTTTTAAATGAAAGTCTTTTCTCAGGAACGCTGGCGTGAAGGTTCCGGATGCAGGTAAGAAGTTTGATAAAATTCTTGTTTTTCACCTTTCTCTTCTCTTCTTTCCTTACAGGTGTTCCAGGATCGAGGCGGGCGTGGCTGGAGACCAGATGCAGGAGCAGACACGGTGAGCGTTCAGCTGCTTGGATGCAGAACAACGCGAAGCGTGAGCTTCTGTCTGGGCGTGGCTTAAATAGCCCCCAAAGTAGTTCCAGGTAAGTATCCTTCCCTGGCCATGCCCGAGTGGCAAAATAGTCCCAATGAAAAAATAGTCCCTTTCAGGTCTCAGGGAGGCCTGAATCTTGCAGCGTGGTCTGCATCAGGTAAGTGCACAAAACACCTACCAAAAAATGAGCCTGGCGCCTATGGCGCCAGGACTGATGTCCAAAGAGCCCCTATAAGGGACAGCTGGGCTTTTACCCGGGAGCATGATGCCTGCTCCCGGGGGTGATGGGCCTGGCCTGGTGCTCCGGGGGTAGGCATCATGACAGCACTCCCCCCCCCCCCCACCCCCAAGGCCCCTCCCAAGGTCGTTCCCTCTGGAGGTTTCGGTTTGTTTGGGAAATTCCGATGGAACCTTTTTACCAGACGAGGTGCATGTACGTGGTCGCTGGGTTCCCAAGACCTTTACTGAGGCCCGTACCCTTTCCAATCAATTAGATAGAAAAGTTTTGATTTTGAGATCTTAGAATCCAAAATGTTCTTCACCTCGAATTCAGGCTCCCCTTCTATCTGGATTGGTTCTGGTGGCTTTATTAATCTGGTTCCTGGTTGCACTGGTTTCAAAAGTGACACATGAAAAACGGGGTGAATCCGCATGTTAGCTGGTAGATCGAGCTTGACTGCCACTGGGTTAATTATAGCTTTGATCGAGTAAGGGCCCAAATACCTTGGATTAAAAGTTCGATGTCCCTTGAGCAATAAGTGTTTGGTAGCCAACCATACTTGATCCCCTATTTGGTATGGAGGCGCCTCACTCCGATGCAGATCCGCATTCTTTTTGTATTTCCCTTTCGCTTGTTGCAAATGTGCAGTTGCATCCTTGAAGGATGGAGTTATCGTGGAATGCAAATGGTCCACTGCGGGCATTTCAAGGCTCAGAGGTGAGTGCAGGTCTGAAGTACAAGGGTGATGTCCACATAGGGTATAAAAGGGGCTTTGTCCAGTTCCAGAGTGTACCGAGTTATTGTATGCATATTCGGCCACCCATAAAATATCCTTCCAATTACCCTCCGATTGGTGCAACATACATCGTAGGTATTGTTCAAGGGTCTGGTTCGTTCTCTCCGTCTGACCATCGGTCTGTGGGTGGTGGCTGGTTGAGAGTCTTACGTCGATTTGTGCCAGTTGACAACACTTTCTCCAAAAGTGAGAAATAAACTGGCTTCCCCGGTCGGAGACTAGTATGGACGGGAATCCATGCAAACGGATGATATTTTCGAGGAATTCCTTGGCTAGGACAGAAGCTGAAGGTAATCCTTTCAACGGAATAAAATGGGCAATCTTGGAAAATAAATCCACCACAACCAGAATAGTATTGTATCCATTACAAGGGGGCAGGTCTGTGATAAAATCTAGTGACAGGGTGTGCCAAGGTGCTGGTGGAATGTCTAAAGGCTGAAGAAGACCGGCGGGTTTTGTCTTTTGGCCTTTGTTTTGGGCGCAAACTCCACAAGACATCACAAAAGATTTAATATCCTTTCGCCAGGAAGGCCACCAGAATTGTCGTTTAATTTTTTCCTCAGTTTTGGCAATGCCAGGATGTCCTTCCATCAGGGTATCATGATGACGGGAAATAACCAGTTCTTGCAATTCCTTTTCTGGCAGAAATAAGCGTCCTTGGAAGTAAGGTAGGCCATCGTTGACTGAAAAGTAAGACCCCCTTTGGATCCAATCCTGCAAGGCTGTAGAGTCCAGGAGTTGTTTTACCTGTGCTTGAATGTCTTCAAGGGTTTGTAAAGAGGTTATCCCCAAAATTCTTTGTTCGGGAATTATCGGCACAGGTTCTGAGTTTGTGTCTATTTCTCCCATTCCTATTCGGGATAGCGCGTCCGCTTTGCCATTCTTACAGCCGGGGCGGTAAGTGATTACAAAATCGAACTCAGCAAAGAACAAAGCCCATCGGAGCTGACGTGAGGGTTGAGCCTTGGCAGTTTTTAAATATTGTAAGTTTCGGTGATCAGTGATCACTGATCACGGTGATGGTATGCCTGGCGCCAAGAAGATAATGCCCCCAAGCCTTAAAGGCCGACTTAATGGCTAATAATTCCTTGTCGGTGATTGCATAATTTACCTCAGGCGGCGAAAACTTTCTGGACCAAAATGCTACGGGGTGCAGTTGGTTGGTTTCAGGGTCTCTCTGAGACAGGACAGCTCCCATGGCTAAGCTGGACGCGTCGGTTTCGACTATATATGGGAGATCGGGACGCGGGTGCTTCAAAATAGGTGCGGACGTGAATTTAGCTTTCAATTCCTGAAAGGCCTGTTCAGCTTCCTCGGTCCATTCGAAGCGTTTATTTTTTCGCAAGAGTGCAGTGATGGGTTGTACCACACGTGAAAATTCCGGGATAAATCTGCGATAAAAATTAGCAAAACCAAGCATGCTTTGGACACCTTTCACCGAACTAGGTGATGGCCATTTGAGGATGGCATCCACTTTGTGAGTCCATTCAGACCCCTTTAGGTGTCAGGATGAATCCAAAAAAACTCAACCTCGGTGGTATGGAAAACGCACTTTTCCAGCTTTGCAAACAGTTTGTGCTGGCGCAATTTCTCAAGGACGGCCCTGACATGCTTTCTGTGATCAGATTCCGAAGAGGAGTACACAAGAATGTCATTGATATATACGACAACACAAACATCGATGAGTTCCCGAAGGACATCGTTTAAGAAGAATTGGAAGGCAGCAGGCGCGTTGCACAACCCGAAAGGCATCACCTGGTATTCGAATAATCCATATTTTGTACGGAAGGCCGTTTTCCATTCGTCGCCTTCTTTTACTCGCACCAGATGATAAGCCCCCCCCCCCCCGGAGATCTAACTTGGTGTATACGCAAGCGTCCTTCACCTGGTCAAGGAGTTCAGGGATCAGAGGCAGAGGGTAATGGTTTTTAACAGTTATCTGGTTCAATGCGCGGTAGTCGATACAAGTTCTAAGGTCGCCTTCTTTTTTGGGCACGAAGAACAAAGCCGAGGATGCCGGAGACTTTGACGGGCGAATGAAACCATTGGCTAGGTATTGATCTAAATATTGTCTCAAATGCAGATTCTCTGGTTCAGTAAGGGCATAAATCCTGCTACAAGGGGGTTGTGCACCGGGCACCAGATCGATTTGGCAATCGTACGATCTGTGGGGAGGTAACGTGTTGGCCTGTTCCTTTTGGAAGACGTCCTGAAAGTCTTGGTATTCCGGAGGTAGTTGCATGGAGACAGAGGTTACAGACGCTAGACTAATCTTCAGATTTTCTGGGTAGCAGGTTTGTGCACAATCCGGGAAGGTTATTCTCTTCGCTCGCCAATCAATTTGAGGATTATGTGTCTCTAACCAAGGGATTCCGAGAATAACCTGAAACTGTGGAGCCTTGATTACATCAAACACAACTGCCTCCCGATGGCCGTCCGGACCTACAAGTGTCACCTCAGCAGTGGAATGTGTTACCGGTCCAGAGACAATTTCGGTTCCATCGACTGTGGTGATGACATCTTTGCTGGTTTTAGGACGCAGATGGAGGTTAATCCTAGAGACCAATTCACGATCCACATAATTTCCTATAGCCCCACTATCGATGTATGCCTTTATTGCATGCAACCGCTTAGGCTGTTCCGGATCTACGAGGACCATTGGCACAATGAAATGCGAGGTCTGAGAGTTAGTTTTCAAGCTCAGCAAGCGGACCCCTACGCTTGTCGGGCGTGGTCGTTTCCCGAAACAGAGTCTTCATGGTTTTTATCAGCGGCTCCTACCACCTTCTTGGGCGGTTTTGCCAGGCAATCTCGTAGAAAGTGTCCAGAGGACCCACAATAAAGACATAATTGCATCTGCCGTCTTCTTTCATGTTCTTTGTCAGTTAAAGGTCCTTTTACCCCTCCGATTTGCATAGGCTCTGAGACATCAGCACCCTTGGGGTTAGCATGGGTCTTGAACACCCGGGTCTCAAACTTGGACCGATCTACTTTTCTGTTTTGAAGTCTGTGATCCAATTGGACCACTAAGTCTATATATTCTGTGCATTCTTCGGCGGATTTACAACTTGGGCCAGGACATCTTTAAGTTCTCCGCGTAGACCTCGATAAAATAACGTGATTCTTTTATCCTCTGGCCACCCAGTTTCCACAATTAGTCTATTAAAGGTTGCAATGTAGGATAGGAGGTCCTGATTGCCCTGTCGCAGGGATAGGAGTTTGTCATCCAGAGCCTGCCCCTGAGAGTGTCGAGCAAATAACCTTTCCATGCTTGCTTGAAATCCTTGAAAATCACGGAGAATCGGGTCATCTTGAGTAACCAGTGGAACTGACCAATCGGCAGCACAGCCGCTGAGATATGACAATACAAAGGCTACCTTGGTCTGGTCATTAGGGAAGGCCCCAGGTCTGCATAGGAAGTGCAAACAACACTGATTCATGAATACGGCAAATCTTTTGGGGTCCCCAGCAAAGCGTTCGGGTGGGGCCAGCGGCATGTTTCCAGGTAGATTAATCTGCACAGCGTTACTGGGAACCACAGGACGGGGTTCCCCCCGGAACCGGGTAGAGGGGTGTGTCCAGCTTGACCTTGCAAAACTGTCTAGCCAGGTCATCAGTTCTTTCCTTTGATACAATCACTTCCCTCCTGAGAGCATTAGTCTCTTGACGAGCGGCGTGTACTTCGGCCCGTGATTCCCCCAGTAGTTGGGCCAACTGATCAGTCTCAGAAGTTTCCATAGCGCCTGGGTAGGAATTTGTAGGAAGGCTTCGCGTTCTGTAACGCTCACCTGACTCCCACGGAAGCGCTGGTCTAGTCTGGGTTGCTGTGGCCTCTTCGAGCGTGATGCGCAGAACTCGGAACATCGACTGAACAGGACCCTCAAATCTTGCTTGTCTGGCCCGTAGGAATATCCTTCTGCAGATGAGAAAGGGGATTAACAGTCTGCAGAATAGTGTGCTTGCTCTCCCCTTCCCCCCTTCGTTCTTCTCTAACTTCCTCTGAAAATCCCCGGTTGAAGCTCCCCTTATGGTTTGAAAGGATGAACTCTCCATCCTGCTTCTGGTGCAGGGGCGCGTGTTTGTCCAGTTACTTCACTGATTTTCAGAATGGCGCTGGCAAAATCCACTTGACTTTTCCGAGCGGAACGCCGTAAGTATGAAGATTACAAAAGTTCAAGTGTTGAGCCTCCTTTTCTGTTGCCTTCCTAACCTGTGATCTGTCCTTTATTTCAGGTGCAGAATGAAGGTGATGCGTTGAGGGATTGAATTGCCGATGGTAAACTCAGGTGAGTTAGCGATGGGGGCGATCCCTCTTAATGTCTTTATATTCCCCCAGTAATGTCTTTTGTCCTTTCCCCATAGGGGCCGGGGTGCGGTACCTGCCAACGAAGCGGCACAGACCCGAAATGAGGAATGGTCCACCAACAGACGACCGGTAAGTGTTATGGCGGAAAATTAGGCTTTCCTCATATGTTCCTTCTGCTCACCTTTTGTCTCTTCTTCTCTCCCCTAGGCCCAGAGATGTGGCGACCGGTACAGACAGTCGCGGTGGAGCCAGAAGAACTCCTGAGGACAGGTGAGTGAAGCGCGGTGCTGCAGCGAGCAACGCAGTGCTTTTAAATGAAAGTCTTTTCTCAGGAACGCTGGCGTGAAGGTTCCGGATGCAGGTAAGAAGTTTGATAAAATTCTTGTTTTTCACCTTTCTCTTCTCTTCTTTCCTTACAGGTGTTCCAGGATCGAGGCGGGCGTGGCTGGAGACCAGATGCAGGAGCAGACACGGTGAGCGTTCAGCTGCTTGGATGCAGAACAACGCGAAGCGTGAGCTACTGTCTGGGCGTGGCTTAAATAGCCCCCAAAGTAGTTCCAGGTAAGTATCCTTCCCTGGCCACGCCCGAGTGGCAAAATAGTCCCAATGAGAAAATAGTCCCTTTCAGGTCTCAGGGCTCATATTAGATAAGAGTGCTTGGTGGACCTACCTGTAGCAGACCATGCTGCTTACTTACCAGCTAGCTGGTCTCCTGATCCTTCTCTGCCTGGGACTACTTTTTCTGTCTGGGTGGAGCAGGAGCCACTCCCTGGAAGCAGAACACAGGAACTCTTCTAGAAATCTGGAACTCTTTTTCTTACCTGGGTGAGGCCGTGGAAGAAGATTCCTAAGCACTACAGAAGGCTATTTAAACCACACCCGATTGGTTTCACGTGCTTTGCGTTATTCTGCATCTGCAGCAGGACGCTCAACGTGTCAGCTCCAGGAAACCTCCAGCTCCAGATCCTGTGAACACGAAATCACCTGCGGGGATCCAGTCTTCAGCAGCTCCTGCAAAACAAAGGCACAGGTTAGGCTAAAGCAAAGGCAGCGCATCTACTTACCTAATCCAACGGCAGCATCCAAGGCGCCTTTTTCAGCCTTTCTCTTCCGGCATCCGACATCTGCAAAGAGAAAGAACATCGGTCAGTAATATTTAACTACAAAAGTCTGCTTACCTGTGTTACGCCCATTCCAACTCAGCTCGCGCTGCATTCCGGCACCTGCAAGACAAGATACATCGGTTAGTAACGCTTAGTTACAAGACTGCTTACCTGTGTTACGTTCGCTTCCAATCTGTTCGCGCTGCACCTCGGCACCTGCAAAGACAAAAGAGACATTACGGTGCATTCTACAGCGCTAGTGCAGTCTTTCTACTTATGTGCCATTAGAAGAATAATCTTCACCGCCACAGCATCTGAAAAGGAAAAGACATAGACTTTAAAGACTTAAGACTTTTGAAAGAGAAGAGAACAATCTAAAAGGAACTTAAATACTTACAAGGCACGCTTGTGCAATAACGGCGTCTTCGCTCTCAGCTAACCCTCTGCTATCAAGAGGCAGAGCTCGCATCCAGTGAAGCAACTGGGCCCAGCGCCCCTGCACGAGACGCAGGATGGAGAGCCCGGCATTTACCTATCTAAGGTAAGCGCAATTATCAACCCAGTTCCACGGGGAAAGAAAGGGCGAGAGGGGCTAGGAACTTTCCCAACCTTCCAATCACTAATACCTTGGTTTACCCTTGCAGACACCTCACTCTTCAGCTTAAACTTTCGGTGAGAAGGTGGCCCTGTCCGGGAGCAAGACAAACCCTGCGCCTAACACTGAAGACGGTATCCCCACCTGATCAAGGCCTGCGCCTCCGAGGGAACCAGGTGAGCGTTACAGAACTCGAAGCCTTACCACATAATTCCCGCCCAGGCGCAATGGAAACCTCAGACACAGACCAATTGGCCCATTTACTCGGGGAGTTGAGGGTGGAAGTACACGCCGCACGTCAGGAAACAAATGCCCTAAGGAGGGAGTTAGTGGTCTCCAAGGAGCGAACAGACGATTTGGCTAGGCAATTGCTGCAAGCCCAAGCCGGACAAACTCCTCTACCCACCCCTAGTGGGGGCCACGCTCCTACAGCTTTCTCAAATCCGGTGCAAATCAATCTACCAGGAAATATACCTTTGGCTCCGCCCGAACGCTTTTCAGGTGATCCGAAAAGGTTTGCTGTGTTCATCAATCAATGTCGCTTGCACTTTTTGTGCAGACCCGCCGCTTTTCCAACGGACCAGGCTAAAGTGGCCTTCGTGCTCTCTTATCTCAGTGGCAGTGCCGCAGATTGGTCTGTTCCTTTAGTGTCTCAAGATGACCCCATTCTCCATAACCTCCAGGACTTCCAAGCCAGTATGGAGAAACTTTTCGCAAGGCACTATCAGGGACAGGCCTTGGACAATGAACTTCTTTCACTACGACAGGGCAATCAAGATCTTCTGACTTATATTGCATCATTTAACAGACTAGTGGTGGAAACCGGATGGCCGGAGGATAAGAGGATCACACTGTTTTACAGAGGTCTGCGTGGGGAATTAAAAGACGTTCTGGCTCAAGTGGTAAATCCTCCACAAGACTGTTCCGAATATATCGATCTGGTAGTGCAATTGGATCATCGACTACAGGATCGGAAAGCCGATCGATCCAGATCTGAAACCCGACTTTTTCCAAGGCCACAAAGTTCCACGAAAGGAACTGATTCTGTGGAACCCATGCAAATAGGGGTTGTTAAAGGACGTTTAACCCAAAAGGAGAGGAAAGGAGGAGACAACTGCAATTATGCCTCTATTGCGGAAACTCAGGGCACTTTCTTCGAGATTGTCCAGTGAAGCCCAAGAAGAAGATAGTAGGGGCGTCTGATAAAGGTACCGAGAATTCTGAGCCGGGAAACGACCTCGCCCGGCAAGTGTAGAGGTCCGCTTGCCGAGCGTTAAAACCAGTTCTTTGACCTCGCATTTCATCATGCCCATGGTCCTCGTGAGTCCAGAGCAACCTAATTGTATGCATGCCATTAAAGCATACATTGATAGTGGCGCAATCGGGAATTACTTGGACTGTGAACTGGCAGCCAGGATGAATCTATCTCTTTGTCCAAAGACGGTGAAAGACGTCATCACCACCGTGGATGGGACGGAAATAGCTTCCGGACCCGTAACTCACACCACCATGGAAGTAACGTTAGTAAGCCAAGATGGGCATCAAGAGAAGATCGTGTTTGATGTGATCAAGGCCCCGCAGTTTCAAGTCATCTTGGGAGTCCCTTGGTTGGAGAAACACAATCCTCAAATTGATTGGCGAGCAAAGACAATCCGGTTTCCAGAATGCACTTCTACCTGTTACCCTCAGCCCTCCACCAAACTAGCTGCAACTGTTTCTGAGAGTCCACAACTGCCTCCCGAATACCAGGAATTCCAAGATGTCTTTCGGAAAGACCAAGCTAATTCTTTGCCTCCCCACAGATCATACGACTGTCAGATAGACCTGATTCCCGGATCCACTCCTCCGTGCAGTCGGATTTATGCCCTCACTGAACCTGAAAATCTACACCTAAGGCAATATTTGGACCAGTACCTGGCTAATGGATTCATCCGTCCTTCGAAGTCCCCGGCCTCCTCAGCTCTGTTCTTCGTGCCAAAAAAGGAGGGAGACTTAAGAACGTGTATAGACTACCGTGCCCTAAACCAGATTACAATTAAGAACAGGTATCCATTGCCATTGATCCCAGAACTACTTGACCAAGTCAAAAACGCCTGTATATACACTAAGTTGGACCTCAGAGGAGCCTACTATTTGGTGCGAATAAAGGAGGGCGATGAATGGAAGACGGCGTTTCGTACCAAGTATGGACTGTTTGAGTATCAAGTGATGCCCTTCGGGTTGTGTAACGCACCGGCCGCGTTCCAGTTCTTTATGAATGACGTGCTCCGTGAACTCATTGATGTGTGTGTAGTTGTTTACATTGACGATATTCTGGTTTATTCGTCCTCTGAGGCAGAACACCGAAAACACGTCACCGCGGTACTGGAGAGGCTCCGAAAACACAAACTTTTGCAAAATTAGAGAAGTGCGTCTTTCATGTCACTGAGGTCGAATTTTTGGGATTTATTTTGTCGCCTGACGGAGTTCACATGGACTCGAGGAAAGTAGACGCAATCATCAAGTGGCCCTCACCAACATCTGTAAAAGGGGTCCAAAGTATGTTGGGCTTCGCCAACTTCTATCGTAGGTTTATTCCAGACTTCTCTCGGGTAGTCCAACCCATTACAGCTCTCCTCAGAAAAAACAAACGTTTTGAATGGTCTACCGAGGCAGAACAAGCCTTTCAGGAGCTAAAGACTAAATTTACCTCAGCCCCGATTTTAAAACATCCCCGCCCGGAACTACCTTACATCGTCGAGACCGATGCCTCCAGCTTCGCTATGGGAGCAGTGCTTTCACAAAGAGATCCAGAAACCAACCAGTTACACCCCGTGGCATTTTGGTCTCGCAAATTCTCGGCCCCAGAAATCAACTACACCATTACTGATAAGGAACTTTTGGCTATTAAGTCCGCCTTTAAGGCCTGGCGGCATTATCTCCTAGGAGCCCGACACACTGTCACCGTCATTACTGACCATCGTAACCTACAGTATCTTAAATCAGCCAAAGCCCAATCCTCCAGACAACTTCGCTGGGCATTATTTTTTGCCGAATTTGATTTTATAATCACCTACCGACCAGGCAATAAGAATGGTAAAGCGGATGCCCTCTCTCGAATTGGAGTAGATGAACACATGGTTAACCCTGAGCCCGTACCTATTATTCCTGAACAAAGAATCCTGGGTCTGATCGGCATGCAATCCATTGAAGAAATTGAAGCCCAGGTTAAACAACTTGTAACTCCAGCAGACATACAAAAATGGCATCTTCAGGGGGAAGACTTCACAGTAAAGAATGACTTATTGTACTTCAAGGAACAACTTTATCTACCCTGTACTAGCTTACAAAATCAAGTCATCTCTTGTTATCACGACTCCTTAATGGAAGGACACCCGGGTATGGCCAAGACCTCGGAAAAGGTCAAGCGTCACTTCTGGCGGCCATCTTGGAGAAAGGACATCAGAAACTTTGTCATGTCCTGTGGAGTGTGCGCCCAAAACAAGAGTCCTAAGGAGAAACCAGCAGGCCTCTTACAACCAATTGACATCCCACCTCGTCCCTGGCATACCCTCTCCATGGACTTTATCACCGACTTACCTCCCTGTTCCGGATACAATACAATCCTGGTAATCGTAGACTTATTCTCAAAAATGGCACATTTCATCCCACTAAAGGGTTTACCGTCAGCAGCAATCCTGGCTCGAGAATTTCTTGAAAACATCGTTCGGTTGCACGGCTTTCCTTCAATTTTAATCTCGGACAGAGGAAGTCAATTCATCTCCCACTTCTGGCGGAGTTGCTGTCGGTTGGCTCAAATTGATGTGAGACTTTCAACCAGTCACCACCCACAAACCGACGGTCAGACCGAAAGGACCAATCAGACTTTGGAACAGTACCTACGCTGCATGCTGCAACAGACAGAAGGAACTTGGAAGGACATCCTTTGGATAGCCGAGTACGCTTACAATAACTCAGTCCACTCTGGAACCGGAAAGACCCCGTTTTTTCTTTTGTATGGTAACCATCCTCAAACCTCTAACCTGGATCCACCTCAGGATCTTGGAACACCAGCAGTTGACCACCTACATTCAACCATCACCCAAGCCTTCAAGGAAGCTACTACCCACCTTCAAAGGGCCAAGGAACAATACAAGAAAGGAGCAGATCAACATCGGAAGGAAGCCCCTCAATACCAAATAGGAGATCACTGGTTATCCACCAAACATTTACCCCTAAAGGGACCACGCACCTTTAACCCAAGATACCTGGGACCCTACTCTATCACTGCCATAATAAATCCAGTAGCGGTCAAGTTGGATTTACCCCCTCGTATGAAAATGCACCCAGTCTTTCATGTTTCACTACTAAAACCTGTTCAACCAGAAACCCGATTGACTAAATCTCCTGAACCTATCCTAGTTGACGGAGAACTCGAGTTTGAAATCAAAAATATCCTGGATTCCAAGATCTCCAAATCAAAACTACACTACCTGATTGACTGGAAAGGCTACGGCCCCCAAGAAAGATCTTGGGAACCTGCAGAACATGTACATGCACCTCGACTAATCAAGAAATTTCATCGGACATTTCCTAACAAACCAAGACCTCCGGAGAAGTCAACCTTGGGAGGGGCCTTAAGGGGGGGTGCTGTCATGATCCCTGCTTCCAAGGGGTCAGGACTTGCCCCACGACCTTGGAAGCAGGCCCATAACTCTGATCCCAGGAACCAGCCAGTCCCTATTGGGACCTTTTGGACCTTGTCCTGGCGCCAGTGGCGCCAGGCTCATGAAGGTGACTGGTCCCGGCACAGGAAGCGCCGGGCTCATATTAGATAAGAGTGCTTGGTGGACCTACCTGTAGCAGACCATGCTGCTTACTTACCAGCTAGCTGGTCTCCTGATCCTTCTCTGCCTGGGACTACTTTTTCTGTCTGGGTGGAGCAGGAGCCACTCCCTGGAAGCAGAATACAGGAACTCTTCTAGAAATCTGGAACTCTTTTTCTTACCTGGGTGAGGCCGTGGAAGAAGACGCCTAAGCACTACAGAAGGCTATTTAAACCACACCCGATTGGTTTCACGTGCTTCGCGTTATTCTGCATCTGCAGCAGGACGCTCACCGTGTCAGCTCCAGGAAACCTCCAGCTCCAGATCCTGTGAACACGAAATCACCTGCTGGGATCCAACCTTCAGTCTTCAGCAGCTCCTGCAAAACAAAGGCACAGGTTAGGCTAAAGCAAAGGCAGCGCATCTACTTACCTAATCCAACGGCAGCATCCAAGGCGCCTTTTTCAGCCTTTCTCTTCCGGCATCCGACATCTGCAAAGAGAAAGAACATCGGTCAGTAATATTTAACTACAAAGTCTGCTTACCTGTGTTACGCCCGTTCCAACTCAGCTCGCGCTGCTTTCCGGCACCTGCAAGACAAGATACATCGGTTAGTAACGCTTAGTTACAAGACTGCTTACCTGTGTTACGTTCGCTTCCAATCTGTTCGCGCTGCACCTCGGCACCTGCAAAGACAAAAGAGACATTACGGTGCATTCTACAGCGCTAGTGCAGTCTTTCTACTTATGTGCCATTAGAAGAATAATCTTCACCGCCAGAGCATCTGAAAAGGAAAAGACATAGACTTTAAAGACTTAAGACTTTTGAAAGAGAAGAGAACAATCTAAAAGGAACTTAAATACTTACAAGGCACGCTTGTGCAATAACGGCGTCTTCGCTCTCAGCTAACCCTCTGCTATCAAGAGGCAGAGCTCGCATCCAGTGAAGCAACTGGGCCCAGCGCCCCTGCACGAGACGCAGGATGGAGAGCCCGGCATTTACCTATCTAAGGTAAGCGCAATTATCAACCCAGTTCCACGGGGAAAGAAAGGGCGAGAGGGGCTAGGAACTTTCCCAACCTTCCAATCACTAATACCTTGGTTTACCCTTGCAGACACCTCACTCTTCAGCTTAAACTTTCGGTGAGAAGGGGGCCCTGTCCGGGAGCAAGACAAACCCTGCGCCTAACACTGAAGACGGTATCCCCACCTGATCAAGGCCTGCGCCTCCGAGGGAACCAGGTGAGCGTTACAGAACGCGAAGCCTTACCACATAATTCCCGGCCAGGCGCAATGGAAACCTCAGACACTGACCAATTGGCCCATTGACTCGGGGAGTTGAGGGCGGAAGTACACGCCGCACGTCAGGAAACAAATGCCCTAAGGAGGGAGTTAGTGGTCTCCAAGGAGCGAACAGACGATTTGGCTAGGCAATTGCTGCAAGCCCAAGCCGGACAAACTCCTCTACCCACCCCTAGTGGGGGCCACGCTCCTACAGCTTTCTCAAATCCGGTGCAAATCAATCTACCAGGAAATATACCTTTGGCTCCGCCCGAACGCTTTTCAGGTGATCCGAAAAGGTTTGCTGTGTTCATCAATCAATGTCGCTTGCACTTTTTGTGCAGACCCGCCGCTTTTCCAACGGACCAGGCTAAAGTGGCCTTCGTGCTCTCTTATCTCAGTGGCAGTGCCGCAGATTGGTCTGTTCCTTTAGTGTCTCAAGATGACCCCATTCTCCATAACTTCCAGGACTTCCAAGCCAGTATGGAGAAACTGTTCGCAAGGCACTATCAGGGACAGGCCTTGGACAATGAACTTCTTTCACTACGACAGGGCAATCAAGATCTTCTGACTTATATTGCATCATTTAACAGACTAGTGGTGGAAACCGGATGGCCGGAGGATAAGAGGATCACACTGTTTTACAGAGGTCTGCGTGGGGAATTAAAAGACGTTCTGGCTCAAGTGGTAAATCCTCCACAAGACTGTTCCGAATATATCGATCTGGTAGTGCAATTGGATCATCGACTACAGGATCGGAAAGCCGATCGGTCCAGATTTGAAACCCGACTTTTTCCAGGGCCACAAAGTTCCACGAAAGGAACTGATTCTGTGGAACCCATGCAAATAGGGGTTGTTAAAGGACCTTTAACCCAAAAGGAGAGGGAAAGGAGGAGACAACTGCAATTATGCCTCTATTGCGGAAACTCAGGGCACTTTCTTCGAGATTGTCCAGTGAAGCCCAAGAAGAAGATAGTAGGGGCGTCTGATAAAGGTACTGAGAATTCTGAGCCGGGAAACGACCTCGCCCGGCAAGTGTAGAGGTCCACTTGCCGAGCGTTAAAACCAGTTCTTTGACCTCGCATTTCATCATGCCCATGGTCCTCGTGAGTCCAGAGCAACCTAATTGTATGCATGCCATTAAAGCATACATTGATAGTGGCGCAGTCGGGAATTACTTGGACTGTGAACTGGCAGCCAGGATGAATCTATCTCTTTGTCCAAAGACGGTGAAAGACGTCATCACCACCGTGGATGGGACGGAAATAGCTTCCGGACCCGTAACTCACACCACCATGGAAGTAACGTTAGTAAGCCAAGATGGGCATCAAGAGAAGATCGTGTTTGATGTGATCAAGGCCCCGCAGTTTCAAGTCATCTTGGGAGTCCCTTGGTTGGAGAAACACAATCCTCAAATTGATTGGTGAGCAAAGACAATCCGGTTTCCAGAATGCGCTTCTACCTGTTACCCTCAGCCCTCCACCAAACTAGCTGCAACTGTTTCTGAGAGTCCACAACTGCCTCCCGAATACCAGGAATTCCAAGATGTCTTTCGGAAAGACCAAGCTAATTCTTTGCCTCCCCACAGATCATACGACTGTCAGATAGACCTGATTCCCGGATCCACTCCTCCGTGCAGTCGGATTTATGCCCTCACTGAACCTGAAAATCTACACCTAAGGCAATATTTGGACCAGTACCTGGCTAATGGATTCATCCGTCCTTCGAAGTCCCCGGCCTCCTCAGCTCTGTTCTTCGTGCCAAAAAAGGAGGGAGACTTAAGAACGTGTATAGACTACCGTGCCCTAAACCAGATTACAATTAAGAACAGGTATCCATTGCCATTGATCCCAGAACTACTTGACCAAGTCAAAAACGCCTGTATATACACTAAGTTGGACCTCAGAGGAGCCTACCATTTGGTGCGAATAAAGGAGGGCGATGAATGGAAGACGGCCTTTCGTACCAAGTATGGACTGTTCGAGTATCAAGTGATGCCCTTCGGGTTGTGTAACGCACCGGCCGTGTTCCAGTTCTTTATGAATGACGTGCTCCGTGAACTCATTGATGTGTGTGTAGTTGTTTACATTGACGATATTCTGGTTTATTCGTCCTCTGAGGCAGAACACCGAAAACACGTCACCGCGGTACTGGAGAGGCTCCGAAAACACAAACATTTTGCAAAATTAGAGAAGTGCGTCTTTCATGTCACTGAGGTCGAATTTTTGGGATTTATTTTGTCGCCTGACGGAGTTCACATGGACTCGAGGAAAGTAGACGCAATCATCAAGTGGCCCTCACCAACATCTGTAAAAGGGGTTCAAAGTATGTTGGGCTTCGCCAACTTCTATCGTAGGTTTATTCCAGACTTCTCTCGGGTAGTCCAACCCATTACAGCTCTCCTCAGAAAAAACAAACGTTTTGAATGGTCTACCGAGGCAGAACAAGCCTTTCAGGAGCTAAAGACTAAATTTACCTCAGCCCCGATTTTAAAACATCCCCGCCCGGAACTACCTTACATCGTCGAGACCGATGCCTCCAGCCTCGCTATGGGAGCAGTGCTTTCACAAAGAGATCCAGAAACCAACCAGTTACACCCCGTGGCGTTTTGGTCTCGCAAATTCTCGGCCCCAGAAATCAACTACACCATTACTGATAAGGAACTTTTGGCTATTAAGTCCGCCTTTAAGGCCTGGCGGCATTATCTCCTAGGAGCCCGACACACTGTCACCGTCATTACTGACCATCGTAACCTACAGTATCTTAAATCAGCCAAAGCCCAATCCTCCAGACAACTTCGCTGGGCATTATTTTTTGCCGAATTTGATTTTATAATCACCTACCGACCAGGCAATAAGAATGGTAAAGCGGATGCCCTCTCTCGAATTGGAGTAGATGAACACATGGTTAACCCTGAGCCCGTACCTATTATTCCTGAACAAAGAATCCTGGGTCTGATCGGCATGCAATCCATTGAAGAAATTGAAGCCCACGTTAAACAACTTGTAACTCCAGCAGACATACAAAAATGGCATCTTCAGGGGGAAGACTTCACAGTAAAGAACGACTTATTGTACTTCAAGGAACGACTTTATCTACCCTGTACTAGCTTACAAAATCAAGTCATCTCTTGTTATCACGACTCCTTAATGGAAGGACACCCGGGTATGGCCAAGACCTCGGAAAAGGTCAAGCGTCACTTCTGGTGGCCATCTTGGAGAAAGGACATCAGAAACTTTGTCATGTCCTGTGGAGTGTGCGCCCAAAACAAGAGTCCTAAGGAGAAACCAGCAGGCCTCTTACAACCAATTGACATCCCACCTCGTCCCTGGCATACCCTCTCCATGGACTTTATCACCGACTTACCTCCCTGTTCCGGATACAATACAATCCTGGTAATCATAGACTTATTCTCAAAAATGGCACATTTCATCCCACTAAAGGGTTTACCGTCAGCAGCAATCCTGGCTCGAGAATTTCTTGAAAACATCGTTCGGTTGCACGGCTTTCCTTCAATTTTAATCTCGGACAGAGGAAGTCAATTCATCTCCCACTTCTGGCGGAGTTGCTGTCGGTTGGCTCAAATTGATGTGAGACTTTCAACCAGTCACCACCCACAAACCGACGGTCAGACCGAAAGGACCAATCAGACTTTGGAACAGTACCTACGCTGCATGCTGCAACAGACAGAAGGAACTTGGAAGGACATCCTTTGGATAGCCGAGTACGCTTACAATAACTCAGTCCACTCTGGAACCGGAAAGACCCCGTTTTTTCTTTTGTATGGTAACCATCCTCGAACCTCTAACCTGGATCCACCTCAGGATCTTGGAACACCAGCAGTTGACCACCTACATTCAACCATCACCCAAGCCTTCAAGGAAGCTACTACCCACCTTCAAAGGGCCAAGGAACAATACAAGAAAGGAGCAGATCAACATCGGAAGGAAGCCCCTCAATACCAAATAGGAGATCAAGTCTGGTTATCCACCAAACATTTACCCCTAAAGGGACCACGCACCTTTAACCCAAGATACCTGGGACCCTACTCTATCACTGCCATAATAAATCCAGTAGCGGTCAAGTTGGATTTACCCCCTCGTATGAAAATGCACCCAGTCTTTCATGTTTCACTACTAAAACCTGTTCAACCAGAAACCCGATTGACTAAATCTCCTGAACCTATCCTAGTTGACGGAGAACTCGAGTTTGAAATCAAAAATATCCTGGATTCCAAGATCTCCAAATCAAAACTACACTACCTGATTGACTGGAAAGGCTACGGCCCCCAAGAAAGATCTTGGGAACCTGCAGAACATGTACATGCACCTCGACTAATCAAGAAATTTCATCGGACATTTCCTAACCAAGACCTCCGGAGAAGTCAACCTTGGGAGGGGCCTTAAGGGGGGGTGCTGTCATGATCCCTGCTTCCAAGGGGTCAGGACTTGCCCCACGACCTTGGAAGCAGGCCCATAACTCTGATCCCAGGAACCAGCCAGTCCCTATTGGGACCTTTTGGACCTTGTCCTGGCGCCAGTGGCGCCAGGCTCATGAAGGTGACTGGTCCCGGCACAGGAAGCGCCGGGCTCATATTAGATAAGAGTGCTTGGTGGACCTACCTGTAGCAGACCATGCTGCTTACTTACCAGCTAGCTGGTCTCCTGATCCTTCTCTGCCTGGGACTACTTTTTCTGTCTGGGTGGAGCAGGAGCCACTCCCTGGAAGCAGAACACAGGAACTCTTCTAGAAATCTGGAACTCTTTATATTACCTGGGTGAGGCCGTGGAAGAAGACGCCTAAGCACTACAGAAGGCTATTTAAACCACACCCGATTGGTTTCACGTGCTTCGCGTTATTCTGCATCTGCAGCAGGACGCTCACCGTGTCAGCTCCAGGAAACCTCCAGCTCCAGATCCTGTGAACACGAAATCACCTGCTGGGATCCAACCTTCAGTCTTCAGCAGCTCCTGCAAAACAAAGGCACAGGTTAGGCTAAAGCAAAGGCAGCGCATCTACTTACCTAATCCAACGGCAGCATCCAAGGCGCCTTTTTCAGCCTTTCTCTTCCGGTATCCGACATCTGCAAAGAGAAAGAACATCGGTCAGTAATATTTAACTACAAAGTCTGCTTACCTGTGTTACGCCCGTTCCAACTCAGCTCGCGCTGCATTCCGGCACCTGCAAGACAAGATACATCGGTTAGTAACGCTTAGTTACAAGACTGCTTACCTGTGTTACGTTCGCTTCCAATCTGTTCGCGCTGCACCTCGGCACCTGCAAAGACAAAAGAGACATTACGGTGCATTCTACAGCGCTAGTGCAGTCTTTCTACTTACGTGCCATTAGAAGAATAATCTTCACCGCCACAGCATCTGAAAAGGAAAAGACATAGACTTTAAAGACTTAAGATTTTTGAAAGAGAAGAGAACAATCTAAAAGGAACTTAAATACTTACAAGGCACGCTTGTGCAATAACGGCGTCTTCGCTCTCAGCTAACCCTCTGCTATCAAGAGGCAGAGCTCGCATCCAGTGAAGCAACTGGACCCAGCGCCCCTGCACGAGACGCAGGATGGAGAGCCCGGCATTTACCTATCTAAGGTAAGCGCAATTATCAACCCAGTTCCACGGGGAAAGAAAGGGCGAGAGGGGCTAGGAACTTTCCCAACCTTCCAATCACTAATACCTTGGTTTACCCTTGCAGACACCTCACTCTTCAGCTTAAACTTTCGGTGAGAAGGGGGCCCTGTCCGGGAGCAAGACAAACCCTGCGCCTAACACTGAAGACGGTATCCCCACCTGATCAAGGCCTGCGCCTCCGAGGGAACCAGGTGAGCGTTACACCAACTTGTCATTTCACCTACTCACTCTAAGGGAAGAATACTGGATTGGATCCTGACTTTAAATGTCAACGTATCGATAGAATCCATCACGGAAATCAATTGGTTGGACCACTATCTAATAAGATTCAAAATAACAACACCAAGCACTCAGGGCATGCCTCCACTTACATCCTGCCCATCACAGTGAGAAATACCTGCAAACCTACAGCATATAGTCTCATTCCCACACTAACAGAAACCCTCAAGAACTATCTACCTTCTAATACCAACCCGCAAGTATTGCCTCTATCTATCACAACTGCCTGAAGTTCACCATTGATGAAGTAGCCCCTCTCATGACTAAAATAACCTGTACTATTAAACAAACTTACTTTTGGTTCAAGGAAGAGCTGAAGGTACTCCGGCGTAACAAAAGAGCGCTGGAGCACCTACACAAAAAGACCCCATCCACTGCCTCGGCTATCTCATTCCTGTTAGCCAACAAAACCTACAAATCAGCCGTCATAGCCCACAAAGCAAACTCCTTAAACACCTGCATAAATAACGCCTCTTCGAAGTCTAAAGAACTATTCTCTATTCTCAGAGAACTGGAAGCCCCCATCCCCTTCACCATACCCATCAACTCTAGCAAAGCCTGGAACGCACTAGCCTCCAAAATCCTCACACTTCAAAACAAAATACTAGCAAAAAGAAACCTATTGGCCAGCAAAAGCATGCCCCCCCGGCACCTGACGCAGACACACAAAAATTAGCCACTCAGTTCAAATTTTCCACAGTCTCTGAAGAACAAGTCCTGAACAGCATTTCAACTTCAAAAGTGTCCAATTGTAAAGGCGATAGTTTCCCTGCGCGTCTAGTCAAACTTTGTGCACCCACGCTAGCACCTATTATTACTAACTTCATTAATGCCATCTTCATCACCAATTCTGTTCCCGCCAGTATCAAAGAAGCCTGGGTTACTACACTCCTCAAAAAACCCTGATGGACCCTACCCTACCCACCAACTACTGTCCCATAACCACTGTGTCCTTTCTGTTAAAAATAGTTGATAAAATAGCCTACTCTCAAGTCCAAGACTATCTAGAAAGCAACTCTCTGCTAGGAGCCAGACAATCTGGCTTCCGGCCCAAACATAGCACAGAAACGGCTTTATTAGACCTTAAAGTCCAGATGGATTTCATAAGAGATGCTGGGAATCTATGTATACACCTCTTACTCAACCTTTCTGCTGCATTTGATTTGGTGGACCATGACAAGCTATGTAACGCGTTCAGAAAACTTCAACTTTTCCACAGATGCTACTCTCTGGGTCAAATCCTTTCTAGCGGAATGTACCTCAAGAGTTTCCATCAGCAAAGAGGCTGCCGATCCAATACTAGTTCCACTAGGGGTCTCTCAAGGTTCTTGTCTCTCGCCCACCCTGTATAACGCATATACAAAACTTCGATTTGCAGCCTTTGACGCCATGGGTGTCATATACACAAACTTCGTGGGTGACACCCAGATCCTCATCCCTATCACGGGACACCACAAGTAAGACTCATCCATGATTAACAAAATCTATGCCAGCATCCAAAACTGGATGACCACCAACAGTCTCCGTCTTAACGATGAAAACAGTGAGATTCTCATCGTGGGCTCCCCTACTAGAATAAAAACGCTCCACTCTGATTACTCAACCATCACCATTGACGGAACTCCCATGCCTGTCCTCAAGCAGGTCAAACCTTTGGGCATTTACTTAGATTCTAACCTGACAATGACCAAACATGTCAGTGCCCTCTCATCCTCTACTGCCTACACGGCTAAACTCATCGCTCTCAGTCGCCAATTTCGGACCTCACAAAACTGCCTCACCTTAGCTCAAGCCCTCATATTATCGAAACTGGACTACTGTAACATACTCCTCCTAGGAACCAGTAGCACAAATCTGGCCAAACTACAATTGCTTCAAAACAAAGCCTTACGGGCAGCCTTTGACTTAAAAAGAAACCACCATATCTCTCATATCAGGAGGGAAGTACTTTGGTTACCCATCCAAGCAAGAATCCTCTTCAAAACGCTTTGTGTCACCCACAAATGCATCACTAAGGTTGTCCCCTCATAACACAACAATTCTATCTCCCAAAAAAGGTCCACTAGAGCCTTCAGATCCGGATCCAGCACTCGGTTATTTGCCCCAAGGTTCAAGAGTTCTAGGTCAGGGGGGGCCAGCTTCCCAGTAGCAGCACCTAAGATTTGGAACTCCCTTCCCACCTATATTAGAAATGAGCCCTCCTAATAGCGCTTTAAGAGCCTTATCAAAACATGGCTCTTAAATAAATTCTAACCTGAAGCTTTTCCAGTTTGTCATGATGTTAACTCCGACTCCACTCTAATTAAACGTTTTATCTGTATTACAACCATACTGTACCAGAAATGCAAATGATTGTACCGTAACTAACTCTGCCTGTATTGTAATTACTCTGCAACCACACATTTAAGCGTTCTGTAACATACGCCATGATACCTCCATGTTTGGCCGTATAATGAATGCTACAAATGACAGAGGGACCAAGCGAGACGTGATCGCCCTTCGTAAATCTTTGTTTAAAATTGGCAAGTGCTGTGGAAGGTCTGAGCCCAGATGAGGGGGACCTAACTGAAACATAGGTGGTTGTTTAAAAAGACATTGAGACTTTTGAATATTACAAATGAGGAGATTGTGATTGAAAGGCGGTAGTGAACCTGACTGAGGGACGACAAGAGAAAAGCTAAGGGAAGTGAATCCCACATTGTGAAGAAGCTAAAGTGAATTACATTGTGACGACAACTATGAACCCAATTGAGGGGTGGAGGCCTAAATTGTACTTTGGATCATAGGATTGATCGATCTGATGCTGTACATATGCCCACCAATGGCAAAAACCCTTCATAATATACTAGGGGACCTGCTCTTGGTAGACGTTTGGAGGACGCTGAATGGGTATATGCATGGGTATTCCTTCTTTTCCAGTCTGCATGGGGTATATACCCGAATTGATTATTTGTTCTCAAGGATGCAAGATGTACATGAGTATGTTGCTGCACAATATTTGGGGCACACACTATCTGAGTATTTGCTGCTGATGACCACTTGGGTGATGAAGGGAACATTGCCCCCAGCGCCAACCTGGCGTATGAATGCGGAAGCACTGATGGATGAGCAATTTCATGGTTGCTTGGAGGACAGAATTGTTAAGTTCTTTGAATACTATGAGGGGAGTGTAGAGAGATGAAGGAACTTGTGGGAGGCCTTCAATATGGTGGTGAGAGGGGAGATGCTGGCTTAGGTGGGTGGTATTAGGAGGTCCTTAATAGATTAATTGGGGGTGATTGAACTCGGCATTGGGAAAATGAAGAGCTCTCTGGATCGTTCTGCCTCTGCCGATAGTGATATGATGGCTCTCAGGCAGCGGTGTGTTGGGTGCCTAGGAGAGACACCAAAGGTGTGTACTCAAGAACACTACATGGGGAAGGAGATATTTAGGTAGATTATTAACATGGGTGTGTCATAAAAAAAAATCCTAGACATGTAATTACTTCTGTGGCGGATGAATGTGGAGGGCACAGGATGAAATTTATAGAATCTTCAGTCACTATCATGGTAAACTCTATGGGGAACCAGGTGAAGCACAGCGAGAAGAGATTGCTTTTACGTTGTCCCAAATCCAGTTGCCCAGATTGATATCTGAGCAGACGACAATGCTGGATGCACCCTTGATGGTGGAGGAGCTTACTGCATTTATTTGGTCCTTAAAGTCTGGGAAAACAACTGGTGGGGACAGATTACCATCAGAATTCTATGAGGCGTGTAGCAGTCTCCTTGCACCGAAACTGCTGAAGGTGTATGACGAGGCCTGTGAGCAGGGCTATTTGACTATAAGAATGCAGGAATCTACCATGATCCCAGTTATCAAACCAGGTAAACAAGAAAATATATGTGAGCCAAATCAGCCTCTATCCATGCTGAACCAGGATGTCCAAATCCTAACAGCCTTATTGGCAGGGCGATTACGTCAGGTGATCAGTTCTGTCATATATCGGGATCAGATGGGATTCGTACCAAATAGAAATACGTTGCTCAACAGAACAGGAGTCTGCACCACATTATTGATCACACCCACCACTCTGATGTCAAATAAGTAGTTGTCTCTTTAGATGGCGTTAAGGCTTTTGATTCTGCGCACTGGCCCTAGATGTACGCCGCTCTCCGTGGCTTTGCGATAAGCAAAGGATTCTTGCGCTGGGTCCGCTTGATATATACGGAACCAATGCCTAGGGTTAAAATGGGCAAGCACATCTATGAGTCATGAGTGATACAGAGAGTTACCAGATAGGCCTGCCCGCTGTCAAGAATGTTGTATATTATGTCATTGGAATTGGAACCACTGTCAGTATACTTAAGAGCTGAATTACGAATGGCGGGAATAGTAGTGGATGGTAGAACTCCTATGATCTCACTATACGCAGACAATATGTTTCTATACATCCAGGAACCTGCTCATAATCTGCCATATGTACTGCAAGTGTTGGACAATTTTGCATTGATTTCAGATAACAGGGAGAGCAAAGATAAGTTGTGTCTTTCCCCACTTGCTAAACTCTCCATTGGAAGGGTGGAAGAACTCCCAAACTTGGGTATGAAATGGGCTATTTATTCCTTCCAATTTTTGGGGGTTGACATTTGCATAATTTTGAAGTTACGCACAAGCAAAATATGATATGGGCAATGGACCGATATTGCGATCTATAACTTTTTGGAGAAAGCTGCCCCTATCAGTAATGGGTCGGGTAGCAGTGATTAAGATGGTTGTGTTGTTGCGGCAGTGGTAACATTTTGCTAACGTGCCATTGAATGTGCCCAGGGCTTTCTTTAAACAATTGGACTCTATAACTACGGGATTCCTCTGGGGAAATGAGCGCTGTAATATAGCATTACTGACTCTCTGCAGGAGCTGGCAGAAGGGTGGAGTGCATCTCTCTTGGTTTGAACTATATTTTCGTGCGACCCAACTTCAATATTTGACTTGGTGGTTGTCGGCTAAAATGACCCTAGATGTATACCTAATGCAACAAGCTATAGTACTGATTGCATTAAAGGAGGCGCTGTGGATTCCCGAGAAATGTCTGCCATGCACCCAGACTTTACTGAAGTTGGGTAGAGAGGATTGGGATAGAATGTCAAAACTTCTTGGGATACCGGATCCCTATAACCTGCAACTCACATTAACAGCAATTCTATCACAAATAGAGAGGAAATTAGGAGTATTGAGAAAAGGGAAGGCTGTCGGGTTGGCCATGAGAAGAGATGTCTTTAGGGAGGGTGTGAAAATGGAGTTCCCAGTGGTGATGGGGTATTAGAAGAAAGGCAGTTTCTGTATATACATGAGATTGACGAAAGTTAAAAGTAAACATAGGAAGGATTTACCTAAGGAACCTGAAAGCAATTGTAGGTGATTTCAATCCAGCACTCCAACTAAGTCAATGCCTAGTTTGGGAGGCCTAATGGAAACCCGTATTTATATATTTTTATGTCAAAGTTCGTTTAATTCTGGATGATGTACCCTTATATAACGCCCCTCTCTTTGAATTCCCCCGGTCTCACTGAACCAAGAAATAGGTTTGTTTTGCAAATTAAAAGATTTATTTGCAGAATGGACCAATATAAAGATTACACTTCTATGAATATGAATAATATCTGAATATCACACTTATGAATATGAACAATGATCAGCAATGGGTAATATTACAATCTCACCAACCTCTCCAATCAATTAGGAATAAGGAATAGGAAGAATAATATATCAGAGAATACTTTGTATGGTTCAAGGAAATGCAATGATAGGAAAGAATGCAACACAGAAATAAAACTTGATATGAATTTAACCAAAGACAATGTAATCACTCTTTCCCCCTGTTGTTACTCACTCCCCCCAACATGCACTATGGAGATATGGAATGAGGGCACAAAGGTATCAGGAATAATAATCAAAAATTGCAGTTTCTATCCCACTTCCCCCCAGCAAGCAGTGAGAAACAGGGCTGATTTTAAGCAGGTCAAAATGCTTTTAAATGTGATTTGCAATGAATGGGAAAATGCTAAAAATGATTTTAATTTGCTAAATGGGATTCAGAACTAGAGAGAGTTGCTTTGGATTGGTTCAGGTCAACACTAGCAATGATTATAGAATGATTATTAAATGGAAAACGAAATTCAGAAGTTGAAATTAAGAAATAGCTATTTTTACATGTGGTGAAATTGAGCCAAATGCGAAATCGTGGCAATTTGTCCGCGTGCGGGAAACGCAATTACGGAAAAACTATAAGGAATTGGAATGTCGTGTTTGGGTTCGTTGTAAAGGTGAGGATGTTAGCTTCAAAATGACATTTAAACAGAGTCAAGATTTAAAAATGAAAGATGCGCTTTAAAGATTTAGAACCAAGATGGACTTATACTAAGTGGCTATGAAAGTACAAGATACCCAACGGGACAACCACCAGACCAGGGTGCCCTCCGCTCTGATTGCTGTGCGCAAGGACACTTGACTTTCTTCAGAAAATATCAGCGCACAGATGATTATCGCTACAATTATCGCAGACTATATAATGAGAAGAATTCAGAATGGAACCAAGATTCTATAATGCAGTTCTGGATAGGTTAAAATAGATTGAATAGGATTACTTTAAACTAAGAGATGACTATGGACAGTTCTATACTAAATACTCACTCCTATGGCTTTGGAATGGAATGGGCCCGTCAAAGATCTGGTCAAAGGTTTGGACTTCACTCGCCACCGGACAGGATCAGGGCACCGGGACTCTGCTCTCAGCTAGGCACTCTGGTCTGTGCGGCCTCTTGGACTGGATCTGACGGGTTGGTTCTGGGTACAGCTCTGCTCTATGGGTTTGGACCTTGGTTCTAGCACAAGGTTCTTAGCAAGAACAGCAAAAGAGCTTAGCCAGGCTGTTGGATTTTGTGGTGCCCCTTGGAAGTTTAGGGGTTAGAATCAGGTTGCAAAAGATTCTGAAGGCCAGCTGAGAAGAGTTCAGCTTTTTGGGTAGGCCTCTCAGCATCAAAGTTCTAGAGTCTGGTTTCTGGATCTATGTCTGGAGCCTGGATCTTCCTGCAGGGTGCTTTGCTAAGAAATCAGTTGATGAGTGGAAAGTGTGTGTGTTGTCTGTCCTCAGCAGTCCCTATTTATTCATTTCCAAAGTGGGTGGGGAGGCTAATTATCTATGCCCAACCCTCTAAGGATCTGATAGGTCATAGAATTTCCCCTCTCCTTATTTGAGACAGGAGCAGTGTGTCATGTGTCAGAGTGACACTGTGTTTATGGTCCAAAGGAAATCCCTCCACTTTGCTTTTACTTAGGAAATCTATTTTCCCCCAAAAACATATTTCCCAGATGCACAACTTGATAATAGTACATAATTACATTACAGATTGCTTAAGGTACATTGCTGTCCAATTCCCATCTTCCTGTGAGCTTTAGTTCATAAATGACAACTTTTTCACACTTTTGGTGGGTTTCTCAATGTTAGTTCTGCACCAATTTATATACATGCATACACATCCCATCTGGGCATATTCCTGTAATTTTTCATGTTCCTAACATAAACACAATGGCTACAATATGAATAATTTCCGGGGTTCAGTCTCAGAACATCGCACAGATTCCAGATTAGTTTTAAACTGTGAGCACATTTTTCATTTTAACAATCTATAAATTTCCTATTTTTGTCAGTTCAGTACAATTTGCTATAAGCATTTTTCTAAAACATACATTTACTTCACTTCAATCCACATTTCCAGTCTGGGCCGCCTCCAAAACTGGGCTGAGTCAGAGGTCAAGTGGCTTGCCTTCCTGCCAGAGCTGTTGTTGTCAGTCACACCCGAATTAGCATTTTCTATTCAGTTCAAGGAACCCATTGTTTCTTTCTCCGGGCAGCAGAGAAAATCTTCTCCCCTTCTGATTAACATGCCAATGCGATTTCCTCTCCTTTTGGTGGGAATGAACACGGTGGGAGGTTCTCAGGAAAAGAAAGACTTTTGGAAGCTTTAGCTAAATCAGGTTACCTTATGGTCAATTGTAACATAGTTCCTTGTGAAAACATTACATTTATCAATTTAAATCAGCAAACATATCTTTAATTCCAGTCTTTTTCAATATGACAATCAAATGTGTGGTACTCTATATGGCATCTGATGAAATCCCTTCTTTGACACATTTAACTTTAAAAACACAAGTTTCTCCTGTCAGATTTAGAGATCGCCAGCGTCTGTCGGAGGCGAGTAATGGTACTGCACCCATTTTGACAGATTTCTTTCCATCAAGTATCTTTAAAAGTGGATTTTGTCCTGATAACATATGATTCTTGCTGACATTGTAATTGTATGGGTTCTTGAAGTAGCATGATGTGGAACACCCAACAAGGAGGTTGGATCTTTTGGGTGGTTTTTGAGCCATGATTATTGTAAATTTGACAACCAAGAAAATGGATTTCCAAACAGCTCTGTGTTTCTTTTGGCAATCAGCATTGCTTTTTCAAGTGGTTTCAGTCTACTTTTTGGCTAGCCCAATGGTGGGGTTTGGCAGTGGTCTCCTGTGTTCACTGAGATAGGCAAAAGTGGATGGCGGCCTATTTTTCAGATTTTTACTGCACAATTTTGGGGTGATTTTTAGCGAGCAGCATGCTTTCCAGTGGCCATTTCTGAGGTTTCTGCTGCCAGCAATGCACAGTACTGTTGCAGGGCCTGGACCAGTGGGTTGAAACATCCCACACAATAAAATACTGTCATTGATGTACGAGCTGGAAGATGGCTGGGCACACATCTCAAGGTTGTATGCACCACCATTAGAAGGTGTAGGTTGCAGACAGCTGCATATTAGACAACTGTGGGGAAAGGATCTGCATATAACTATAGAAGATAAAGAATGGGAATGCACGCTGGTATATGTGAAAAAGGTATCTAGGAATGCAAGACATAGACTATATTATTAAACATACTGCAGAGAACATACATGACGCCGAATAAGATGAGGAGGTTTGCTAAGCAGGATTCACCTGTGTGCCTGAGGTGTGGATCAGAAGAAGCAGTTCTGCTTCACATGTTTTGGCAAGGTAGTGCAATGCAAAGGTTTTGGATAATGATTAATCAGTCATTAGAAAGGGTTGGAGTTACTAGGTTTAAGTGGGCTGTATTTAGTATGCATAGTGGCCAAACGTCGGATTGCTATGTCCTGGAGGTTGAAAGCTGGTCCATCGTACTCAATGTGGTGGGAGGATTTGAGGAGATGGCCTGCAGCTGAGAAAGCACTGTGGTATGGAACGTTACAAAGGGGAGCCTGTGAAACCGCAGATAATTTAGAAGGTTGGAACGCGTTGATAATGGAAATGTTTGGGGCATCTGCCGGCAACCTCCCTTCAATGCAAGGCATGATGGTAGGTTATCTCCCATAGATGTAGTTATGAAAATAGAAATTAGATCTTGCTGTTGGAATGTGCCCTTAGACCACATTGCAGACAAATATGTTGGAACATATTTGGACTATAACCCTTGAAGATTGATCCTGTACCCCACCTTTTTATTAATTGCATATTGTCAGATCTTGACAACTACCCCTATGGTTGCTCTTTTTTTTTAGTTCAGTTTAGTTAGATTTTTGGACTCAGGTTTTTATTCTATTGTTGTTTTTTGTCCATACTCCTGTGGCCTACTGAAATGACTGTACTGCTCTTATGTTTGATTGTGGCAGAAGGGCTGTGTGAACTGCTGTTTAGATGTGGTGACTAGACTGTCTTTTGTCTCTTGAACTCTGTGGTTTAACGTGGCTGGAGGATGCTGACCCTCCTCTGACCCTCCTCTTCTCCCCTTTTTCCAGCCGTCAGCACGAGTGAACTGAAAAGCGAGCGGTGAAAAGGACGCCGCCGCTTTAAGTGCTTCGTTTCCGAGGATTCCCTTTTCTGTGACGTGAAAGTCACGTGACATCCAGCAGGGGATATCAGCTGATCCAAGCCTCCCTTGCGGCGTAAGCCCTGTGGCAGAAGGGCTGTGTGAACTGCTGTTTAGATGTGGTGACTAGACTGTCTTTTGTCTCTTGAACTCTTTGGATTAACGTGGCTGGAGGAAGCGGACCCTCCTCTTCTCCCCTTTTTCCAGCCGTCAGCTCGTCAGCACGAGCAAACTGAAAAGCGAGCGGTGAAAAGGACGCCGCCACTTTTAAGTGCTTCGTTTTCGAGGATTCCCCTTTCTGTGACGTGAAAGTCACGTGACATCCAGCAGGGGATATCAGCTGATCCAAGCCGCGCTTGCGGCGTAAGCCCTGTGGCAGAAGGGCTGTGTGAACTGCTGTTTAGCTGTTTGGCGGCTTTGGCGATCGTTGATCAGTGAAACTAACGCTGTGAGCGCTGTATGGTGATTTCTGAAGAACACAGGTAAGAAGTAAAGAAATGGCTGAGGTGGGTCCTCAAACGCGATCGAAACTAAAGACTTGTGCACAGGCTGTAGACAAAATTGTGTCTCTAGATGGCAAAACGATCACCAGAAAATGTGAGCTTGAGGGGTATAATTGGTCGAGCCAAAAGCAACAAAATGACATAGCGGAAAATGCGGCACACGCCACTCGAACTGTCCAAGCATTACAATCTTCAACCACAAATGCCTCTGTGTTTCCTTCACTAGCTAAACTCACTAGTATATACCTTGCTTGAATCTCGTCTGAATGTGCCCCAATACAACGAGACGAGGTAGAAGGGAAAAGAATAGCAGACATCACCCCCAAGGGTGACAAGTCAAACTATGACAGTTGTAAGGAAATCACAGGGAACAGTGAAATTGCGAAGGAGGACGACGCAATCAATGCCAAAAGTAATTCACACTTAAATAAAACCAGCGTGTGCTGCTTAGAAGTAAATACAATTGAAATCTCACAAAACGTATCAAATGATCTCACAAAACGTATCAAATGATAATGCGATTGAAATTAATACAGTGGTTTTTGATTCTCCATTTGATGTAACAGACCTTGAATTGCTGCAACTCGAGGTTCCAATTGGAACGTGTGAAGAAAGCTCAATAAGACTTGTTTACCCACCCACAGAAAGAAGGAAAAACGATGTGGGAGTGAGAAAGATGCTAAACAAAACAATAGCAAATCCAGGGCAAATATGTTACAAAATGCCCGTTTCTATCAACAAACAAGGTCCAAACAAAGACCTGACTGACAAAGTAAACGGAAGTAGAGCAACCACGGAATCAAGGCTTGTGAAGGGTCCAGCAAGTCAGAGCAAAAGTAAAAATGGTCAAAACAACAACTAAATCATGAAGGCAAATGACCAAAAGCAGACCAGTACCTTTGACTTTGCAGGTCGCGAAGCACCGCTTACAGAACGACTAAAAGCCGATTTTGAAGCGATGAAGCACAAATTGGCTGAAAGCTTTACCGACAAACACAAATCTAAAGACAGCCAACCATGTACGGATTCTCTTCAAAATGCTGCAAAGAATGGAGAATGTCTAAATATACAAACAACTCCTGCAGTACACGGCAGATCAGGGTGTCGTGACTTCAACACTGAACGACCAAGGTTAAAAAACCACTTCCATGGCACTCCTTCACAGCCAATGGTAAACTGCTCAACGCCAGCCGTGATGACCTCTTCAGTTGATGTCAGTCCATTGTCGCTGATGATCAAAGAAGTTCCAAATCAAGATAGACTCGATAGGGAAAGAGAGAAGAACGATTTAAAACACTATGATGCAGAAAACGAATCATCACGAAAATCCAATTTGTCTACGGCGGCAGCCATACAAATTCATAACAACGTACTCGCCGCAACGTCCATGGCACTAATTCCATTCATCAAACTATATGAATCTCTTCACGACGAACTACAAAACAATAATGCGCTACTTAGTCATTTAAATGAAAAAGTTTACAAAATGGAAAGTGCAAATGCAGAATTCAAACAACAATACGAAAATGAAGTGTCTAAAACTTGGACCCGGCACATTGAGCTAAGCACACAGCTTAGGAGTGATGACATGGAAAAAAGTTCCCTACTGAATTCTTTAAGGTGCAGCTTAGCGCAGGGTCCTTTGCCTCAAGCCTCCGCGAGCCTGATAGAATCGGACAAGAGCATGGCAATTCTGCCCTCTGACGGCAGCAAAAAGCCCATATCATCAAACCATAAAAATGATACCACAGAATTGCAGTGCCAATTGATAGAAAAGCAAGACCAAAATACTCAAAAAAATGCCTGCTCACCAAATGACGAATGGCAAAAGAGTCAGGCGAGCGGTAGCGACTTGCCACTGGCTTAGTTAATCATTTCTGAGGAGCCACCATCATTGCAGAAAATAAAACACGTGACTATTGGCGAAGTATATGCCAAAAAACCTCTGCACTTCCTCATGGGTCGAATGACAAACTAACTTATGGAATCTTTAGAGGCGCAGCAAAAAACATAAGTGATCCCAAATCAACTCAACCAAATTTGGTGAAGCAGTGCCCAGCTAAAAAAAAAAACTGAAAAAAAGAAAAATCTCGAGATAGCAAAAAAAACATTATACTGGCTCGTGAAAGTTCATATGAAACTTGCCTACCCCAGTCAAACAAAGTCTCTTTGTAAGAGATAAACAGGTTCGTCGAAAAGGAGAAAGCTTTAATAAAAATAACAGGAGTAACAGATAAACTTGACACGACTAATCCCAAAAAAAGAATGAGACTAGATTCGGATAATGTTTCCATCCAATCTATACAATCTTGGGTGGATCTCTGTAATCTTTCAACTTATTCTGATTATTTCAAAGATGAAATGATGGCTGATCGCGAGGAGTCAGATGAAACATGTCAGGCAATTACGAAGGAGCCAAATGAAGGAGCCGCAAAACGATTCTTGATGCAACCAAATGTGCAATCAACAAAAAAAATGAGTCTAGAGGAAAACGGGAAAACAGAAAAAACCTGAATAGCTTACCAAATTCTGAGGTCAGCCAAGAGCGTGACAGAGTGATAAAACATCATGTTTTATTAAATCAAAAACTCACACGAGCACAATCTCAGATCAAATCACTCGCTGCTGAAAAATGCAAACATATTGCAACAAAAGATCTGCAGAGCAGAATAGGGATTGAAAACATATTCCATGAGGAAAATGACGTAAATCTGAACAGAAGCAATGTCATCCGATTACTGCCAATATTGAGAACGGTTACAACAAATGACATTGGAATAGTGGAATATGTTTCAGAAGAACGTGGAGACCAAGTTTTTCTGCATATAAATTCAAAAGCTGTACGAAAAACCCTCATGGCGGCAAAAGATGAACTCTTGTTCATGGGCTTCGAGATTTCGGATGAAGAGCTACCTTTCTCTAAATATTCTAGAGGCACAAACACAAGCAATAATGCAAAAGAGTCCTTAGAACAGCGCCGGGATACCTTGAGAAATCAGATGAAAGCCAGGCGGCCAGGTCCATCGCAAAAAAATGATGTGGAAACAAGGCAAATAAATCATTAGCTAGACATCAACGGCCGCGAAGGGCTGGTCACACTGATTTCATGGAACACGCAAGGTTTCCAATACCTATTTGAAGACTTCCCAGTTGACTTGTCTGAAAACTTTCTAATCTGCTTACAGGAGACATAGTTACGAAGCCTGCCTGTAAAGGACGGGTACCTGACTCTGCTCAATCCTGCGGAAAAAAAAACACTTGAGGTCGCCCACAATCTGGATTAATTACTATGGTGAAACATGGAACTACATGGGAAGTTTGCGAAACCGAAAACCCAAATAGCCTTGTACAGGCAACTTTAATTCGAAAATCAAACGGTGAATTTACCGATTCAAAATATCTGCTCGTAATAAACCTGTATTGGAACCCAGTGAAGATTACAACTGAGAATTTCATCCAAACAATAACACACATAATTGACAAAAATCAAATGAAATACCAAGACCTATTGATAATCATATGCGGCGATATGAACCTATATTGGTTTAATGATGAAATGAAGCTCATTTCATCAAAAACAAAGGATAAACAGATTATCAGTGAAAGGAGAGTGCGTTGGGACATTGAAATGGACGCAAGAGACTGCGATATGGTAAATGGTCAAATACCTGGAGACATACCGCCGAAGTTCACTTGGAGAAATTTTGGTCACAAAAAGATTCTTGACTACATATGGACATCAAGAAATGTATGGACTAAGATCACAAAGCTACGAATTATCCAGACTAATCAGAGTGACCATGACATCTTGGAATTGTCATGGCCTCTAAGTCAGAAAACAGAAGCAGCGTTCTGCAAACAAACAATCAGTTGAAGTGAATTAAGGGCGAAATCGGCTATGCCTAAAAGAAAACCAAATAAAAGTCCTAACAGAAGAATATCGAATCCTACCAAATAAAATAGAAAATTCAATAAACTATGTCACCCTATTGCCCTATCAACAGACAAACAATCCCATGTTTCAAAACAACAGGAAATCACACAAGCATGATTGGAGCAGACTATTAAACGATCAGAAGAAACTGCTCAATAAAGAAATAAGGAAGCTAAAGCGGAACATGGGAGTGAACGCTGCCCGACAAATCAAACAACAGCGACAAAAATACCGTAATTGGCACAAATCGTTCGCCTGCGTAAGAGATCAAGAACGTGGCGAGTTGATGTTCTCTTTGATTCAATCGAATAACGCGAGAGAGATTTGGCGCATTTTAAACAACAATAATGCAAATCAAACAGATGTGTTTGCCAATGGAGTTTCTGAGGGAGCCTGGCAACAACATTTTACAGGAGTCTTTAAACAACCACAACAAAGCCCATTAACAGTCACGAATAGTGAGCTAACGCGTTGGGAAGTTGCAGAAACCGAGGAAGATATACAACATGCAATCTCTAAGCTAAAAAACTCAAGAGCAGCAGGGCCTGACGGCATCTCCAACGTAATGTTAAAAGCACAGAAAGCAGAATGGTCTATCTTCATCGCTATACTGTTTGACAGAATCGCATACCAAAAATCACTCCCAGCATCCTGGACTGAGGCGATTGTCGTGCCAGTCTTCAATAAGGGGGAGCGGTCTGACCCAGTCAATTATCGGCCAATCGCCCTTCAAGATACAATTGGAAAAATAATGGCTACGTTTCTCCAACAAAAATTAACAACATCGGCAACCAACAAAGGAATCATGGATTGCTGTCAGACCGGTTTTACTAGAGGAGTCGGGACGGAGATTAATCTAACCATAGTTAACCTACTGAAACTAGAAGCCTTATCAAAAAGCGCAAACCTATTTCTTGTAGATATGCAACAGGCTTTCGATACCGTCAATCGTGATCTTCTATGGAAAAAACTCAAAAACTGGGGATGCCCAGAAAATATTTTACATCCGATAATGGCCTTCCACTCCAAAACATCAATTCGAGTAAGGATAAATGGAAAGGGTGAATTAACTGAAGCAATAGCTACGAACAGAGGGGTGAAACAAGGTTGCCTGCTGCTGCAGTCCTGTTTAAACTTTTCATTGCTGACATCCCGGATGCATTAACAACAATACACCGCTTTTCTCCAAAAATAAATGGTCATCAAATCTGGTGCATAACCTATGCAGACGACCTGGTTTTGTTTGACAAAACCCAAATAGGACTACAGCGACTAATATTGAGCCTGCAACAATACATGGAGAAAAACGACCTAAGAATCAATGAAAAAGACCAAAATAATGAAGTTTGGACCTGCAAAAGGAAAAAGAAACCAGGACTTTAATTGGAGAATAGATAACGAAGAAATTGAAGCAGTCACTGAAATACGCTATCTGGGAGTTTTAATAAACAAGTCAATTTGAGAAATGAATTGGGCACTAAACCTGCTGCAACGAATGAAAACATTCGCTCTACAAGGAGCTCGAATACATACCTTGTATGGAAAGTTCAGCTTAATTCCAGTGCGGCAGTTTTATGTGCAAAAGGTAGTCCCAGGAATCACATATGGCTCAGAAACAGGATGGAATATGGAACATAAAATCTGGGCCAAACTAGAGGGAATTTTCTGGCGGCGAGTGTTAAGACTACCAAACTATATCTCAATTATTGCAATAAGGTATGAATTGGCGTTGGAAGAACAATATGGCTGCGTCGTCTGGAAATCCCTAGCGATGCTACGAAAAATGCAAATCGCAAATCCAGAACCTGCATACAAGTTATTAGCGCCTAGAGATAACTTGGAATACACAGGACTACTTAAGAGATGGACGCAAAAGCTCGAAAAGGTTCTAAAAGCGAGTGACATCAAGCTTGAAACATTGCTAGACCAGCCTCAAATCGCAAAGAAAAAGATAAAACAATGGTTCTGGATCCAAAATCTGTCCAAATATGAAGATCTTGCGTCTGCCCTGAACCATAGCCTAGTAATGAACAAATTAGATAATTTGCCTCAATACCTGCAAACATTTCCTTCACGATGTCATCGAAATGGATTCCTGAGACTGCGTCTAAATGCCGTAAAGACAAAACAAATGTTAGTGGCACGTCATATTGAAAAATCAGATGACAACGGCTGCAGATTCTGTAAGTCCAACATAGAATCACTCAAACATCTAATAACAGAATGCCCAGAACTTAAGACCCTGAGGTCAATCCACCTAAGCCAATTTGCGCCTATAAATGACAACATGGATGAATGGTGGTTAAGAATCTTGGGTGGAAGTTCAACTCATCTGACGTGCTCGGTAATAAACTTTGTGGAAGCCTGTTTGGACACTGAAACTTAAGTCTGGGCTTTATGAACTGTATTTGGAAGATGCTTGTTTTCTCAAAGGTTTGATAAAAAAATGTTTGTGATAAAAGTTTGATTCAAACTAAAAATTACAATAAAAAAAATAATTGTTTATATACTGACTAATGTTTTTTTTTCCTTGAATAAACAGTGAAACAGACAATTTATTTAGGGGCTATAGGATGTTTTGGTGATATACGTTTATAGTGAATATTCTCTTTTTTCTTTGCTGTGTGTATATCACTTTGATATAATATAATATTTTCCTATTTCACTCAATTTTGAAAGCATTATTATGGATTTGACAATCTGTGGGTTCCCAACTTTCAGGCACTTGTTTTTCCAGAGAATGTATTTATGAAGTGAAAATGTTATTAGGATAGGTGGCAGACATCAAAAATAAAATATAGTGTACTTAGGCATAGTATGGTTTAAACTGGCAGTAATAGTAGACAGAGTACCAGGAATGATTATAACGGTACACATTGAAGAAGTAATTTTCAAAGCAGATAAGGTACATTTATCTGTAATAGGTCAGAACAACATTGATTGGCACACTGTATTGTACATTGAGCATTCACACAGACGGAGAGACATACCAGATGAAGCAGATAAAATAATGTTTTAAGTTTAGATACCTCACCAGAGAACAACTGAAAATAGGCAGATGCCTCATGCCATGCTTTTATCACAATGGCACCGCAACGGCAAGTAGACCTTTTGAAAGTGCCAGCACATTTTTGGACAAGTCCTCTTCATAATGTGGGACCTCTGAAAAGCATTAGAACCGTAAAGATCAAATTAAAGCCAGGTACCATTATGCCAAGAGTAAGAGAGTACCATATTCAAAGGAAAAAGATGAGGGCATGTGGCAGGCCATTATGTCACAGTGGAAACAGGGGATAGTGCAGTTATCAGGTTATTGTTAAGGCCTTTGACCTCTAAACAGCTTAGTAGATGTAGAAGTTCCAGTGGTACCAAACAAGGCAACCATTCTTTGTAGCATTCTAACAGAAACAACACATTTTACGGGTGTAGATTTAAAGAACGTATTTCCTGCAATTAGAATAACAGCCACTCACAGGGGATGAGAATACGGCACCCAAGATCACCATGAGGTTATTGTAAGCATCAGTATATCTAACAGAGTATTACACATGAAATACTCTTTGAAATGCATATCACATATTTGATCAAAATAGAGAAAAGAGAGGTACCACAGCGAATGATGATAGTGCGACAGCATACAGTATATTTGGACAAGGACTTAGAAAAAGAGCCAGCATCGTTATGAACTACAGGCCCTTATGACATAGGCCTATTGAAGGGTGCAGGAGAAGTTAAGATTAAACTGAAGCCAGGAGCCATTTTGCCTCAAGCAAGACAGTATCCCATGTCTCGAGAGGTGGATGAGGGTATTTTTAAAACTATTTCCGCACTAATGGAACAGGGTGGTCATGGCGTTTAATTCAGGACATGAGGCCGATTAACCAGATTGTAGAGGCAGAGTTTCCTCTAGTTCCAAATTCTGCAACAATACTATGTAGTATCCCCATTGAGGCACAATATTTCACTGTGATTGACTTGAAAAATGTGTTTCCCGTTGCATAAGGACTCACAAGATTTGACATAATTTACTTTCCACCAGTGTAGGTGAAAGGGTACTGTGAGTCTCCATCAATCTTTAGTAGGGTCCTTCAGATAGACCTAGACAATATTGATTTGAAAAGTGTTGTGCTGCAGTATGTAGATGATATTTTGGTTTGTAGCACAACAGAAGATGAGTGCAGCCAAAACTTGATTCAGTTAATGATTACCCTAGCAGATAAGGGATATAAAGTGTACAAAGAGAAGTTACAGTATTGTCAAAAAGAGGTGTTGTACATAGGCCAGTTGATTTCACATAAAGGAAAAAAGTTACATCTGAAAGGGCTGAGGCAATTATGAAAACAGCAAAACCGCACACAATAAAGCAAATGCAGCAGTTTCTTTGATTATGTAACTATGTTAGAGCATGGGTATTTGATTATAGTTCATACACAAAACCACTTTTGCAGGCTCTAAAAAAGGCACAGGTAAACAAGGATGGACTGAGGGAATAGAGGAGGGGTTTGAATAATTAAAGAAAGCAATTTGTACAGCTCCAGTTTTAGGAATTCCCAGTTATTCTGAGGAGTTCTACCTGTTTTCGCACACGAATGGGACAGTTATGACTGCAGTGCTTACACAGAGGACTACTTTGGGGTATAATCCTGTGGCATGTTACAGTGGGATTTTAGACCCGGTTATGAGAGGACACTTTCCTTCCGAACAATCGCTGGGAGCAGCCGCGTTCGCTATTGAGAAGTCTATGAGCATTGTAATGGGGTGTTCTAATGGGATGAGAGATAAGTGGGAGAACCCTCTTTTTTTATAAGGGAGCTTGACTCGAGAGGGTAATAGGTACAATAGAACAGAAAACGAGTCAAAGCTACCCTAACCAAAGGTGTGACATAGGGTCGCCAGGTTTGCAGTGGAGCTAGAAGGCTGCTAGCACAAGAGTCAAAAAAACCTGAAGATGTGTCAAATTTACTATCATTTAAAACAATACATGCAGTAAACACTGTTTGTCACTCTGCTTACTAACCCACAAATATGCATACTCTAATCTGCTCAATTAGGCATACCTTCAGCGCCACGGCGCAGTTTGTAAAATTGTTTTGTTCTCTGTTAGTGTAAATTAAAAAACCCTGTTTTGTTATTTCCACATCTTCAGGTTTTTATGTCTATTGTGCTAGCAGCCTTCTAGCTCCACTGCAAACCTGGCGACCCTATGTCACGCCTTTGGTTAGGGTAGCTTTGACTCATTTTCTGTTCTATGGGGTGTTCTAAGACATTATTTGCTGATCATGGAAAAACCTAAGGATACGTTGACATCCCAGATAGCATCTCAATATGAAGTTGTTATATCTAATCCTGCAATTAAGATAGTAAGGTGCAGAATAGTGATCCGTGCCACATTCATAGCTGAGCCTGTGGCAGAGGGTAAGCATATGCATGACTGCCCTAGTTATGATGAGTCATATGATGAAATACTGCATGTAAAAGAAAATGCACAGTCAGCAGGGGAGATTCATTTTATTGATGGGTCATCAAAAATTGATCAAATTAATGGAGAAAGACTGACTTGGTCAGCTGTAGTGAGGCATAGAGGAAATGGGGAATTTTATTTTATGGCAAGCATAAGGCTGCCATCTCATTTTTCGGCACAGGCAGCAGAATTGGTGGCACTTATCGTGCTTGAGAAATACGAAGGGGAGGAAGTGACGGTGTACAGTGACTCCGCCTAAGTGACATCAACCGTGTCCGCTGGACTAGCATGTTGGAAAAGGAAGGACTACCTCCAAGCGGATGGCCCTCCTGTGCAACACGCCACATTATTGGACAGGCTTATTAAGGAACTAGAGCTCCCAGCAGCCATTGCAATAGTTAAATACGCACAACATACTAAGAGGACTAATTTGATTTCACGTGGAAACAAAGCCGCAGATGAAGAAGCCAAAAGGATTACAACTTCTTCAGACATCTCCAGTTTCGATGCATATATAAGAAAGGGGGAAGTTATGGCTGTGATAATGCAGGAAGGTTTAAATTATTTACCAAAAACACATTTAATGGAAAACCAAGGCACTGCATCACAGAAAGAGCAAGAATTGTGGAAACGGAGAGGGTGCTCCTTATCCCCTTCTGAAGCATTTTGGCAGAAAGATAGCCCTGGGAAGCCAGTAATGCCAGTAGTACTATTAAGGGTGGCACTTGAACAGCTGCACTACCCTGCACATTTAACTAGGGAAAGCCTCAGCAACTATTGTGGAGGATTGGTTTGTACCAAATTTGTTATAACATGTTGCATTTTATGTAGTAAATTGCATTGTATGTCAAAAGTTTACTGCTGGGCACACATTGCAAATGATCAGGGGAGTGATTCCTAGAATCAATGGTCATTTTTAGCATTTACATATCGATTATGTTGACATGCTGCAAGTATGTAGTGGATACAGGTATATGATAGTGGTGGTGTGTCCCTTTTCGAGATGGATCAAAGTAAGTCCATGTGCACACCTTGACGCCACTTGTGCAGTGAAGTTTTTAGTACAAGAAGTATTTCCAAGATGGGGAGTATGTGAGGCGCTAAGATCCGACAATGGTCCATATTTTGTTAATGAATTATTTGAACAGATTAGCTTGTTATTGATTATAAACTTCTGCTCATCACCTCCAAGCAAACGGATTACGTAAGAGACTCAACGGTCTTCTCAAAGAGAGAATTGCTCAATTAAAATTGTCACTGAAAAAGGGGTGGCTTTATTGACTGCCACCAGCATTATATGCATTAAGGTATCAGCCCGGGTCGGACCACCACCTTACACCCCATGAACTAGTAACAGGGTGGCAAATGAAAATACCTCTGACTCCTTCATCGAGGATTAGAAGTGATGCCCAGAGGACAGCTGAAATGTTAGGAAATTAGTTACGTGCTTATTTGACATGTATGGCCACTAGTATCTCTGTCATTTCAGATCAATTCAAGCGCAATGGGGGCGGTCTCAGGACACAGATGGAGACCATTCAGCAACCAGATCTGAAAAACCTTTATCAGTACCTAAACGTCTTGAGGGAGACACTGTGTTAGTATGTAACTTCAATAGGAAGTGGCACAAGCCTCGTTTCAGTGGACCCTATATTGTGGAGAACGTCACTCCCTCAGCAGTAAAAGACCAAGAACGATGCGCATGGATTCACCTCGATGATGTCAAGCCATATGCTGGTGAGACCGGAACACCTACACCCGATTCGGAAGCAAGTCAACATGAAGTAGTTCAGCATGTGCAGACCCGATCAATTTCAAGGAAGAAGGACGCTGAAACTACTGGTTGAATAAATGCAAGTGTGCATTTGGAGTGTGGCTCCCATGGGACACTCTTTATAGATATTATAGCAGGAGTGTGAAGGCAATTGTTCCTGAGCCACAGAAATCTTTTGAAAATGAATGTTAGAAAGTTGGTGATACACCACGATTATGCCTGAAAGACAACATTTGGTTAAAAATTAGAAGAGGGAGCAGTTTCTCAACTCATTTCTTACCAAATGTATGTTTGGACACCCAAATGCTCCTATCTGATGTTAACATTCACTGGCTCTTGCTTACTGTCTTAATTTTTATTTTTCGGGCATGTGGGGAGAAATACTGACATTCATGTGTTCCTGAATGATCCTAAAAATGGTGCAGCAATAAGGAAATTGCTCTCAGCAATTATTGAGCAAATTCTGCAATTATCGGAGCACTTAACGAATTTGCCTGATTAAAGAGGTTTTTTCCTTCCTTAAAGAATAGTACATGGGTATAATGTGGAATCCTGAAAGTGACACAGTGGTGGGAAATGAGCAAGCTCAGCGACGTATGAGAAATCGCCACTGGTGGGGACTAATGTTTTGGTATATAATATATGCATGCACAGCATTATTCATTGTTTTCCTGATTCTTTTGGTACACACTGTTTACTTTATTGGTCCAAAGAAAGCAACAGTTCTCCTGATCCTTCCCTCATCAGTGAGCCTTGCAAATATATCTGATACACGAAGGCCAAGATCATATGTGATTAGCCCTACACCAATGACACGTGCAAAGTCATCCAGTTCTATGATCAATGTTCCTAAGATTCCGCCTACAAGAAAGTCCATTTTTGATATGATTCATGATCATTATGTATACACACACTATACAAGAAAGAGACCTAAGGGAAGTGCAAGATAAGATGATTATGAGTTAAATAATTATCTAGACAGTAAAGCACACTTGGGAAACATGTGGTATCAACATATTAAAGAAGTGGGAAAAAGAACCTTTGAGGAGAGTTGCTATGTTTGCGCTCTCCTACCCTATGCATTGGGGAATTCTAAAATATTCATAGTTATAGAAATATCCATCCAGACAGCACATTGCCTGACTCACCTTGCACTCTGCCATATGACAGGTCAATTCCAGGGTCAAACAGCATCCTTAGTATGGGTGACAAATTGGTCAGCACCAGAAGAAGATGATTATGTTCAAGATTTGAAAACAAGAGCAAGACCACACACCAGAGATCATATGATAAGATATGAACAGCCTGGAATGAAAGGAGCAGGAATCAGATGGGGGATAAACATAAAGCTCAATTGCCAAGGAAATACTGATGAAGAAATACGAAGATGCAAGGAGAGAGGACAGATGCAAATTTGGGTGACAGTATTTTCATCAGATAGCTGGGAAGAAGGCATAGTCGTATGCAGAGCATTGGAAGTAACAGGACATCACAAACCAGTTATCGAGTGAGTGGAAAAGGGATACACACCTCTCTGTCCAAAGCTTGCCAAGCTTCTGACATGGGTTGAAGATAGAGGAGGCCCAGTGTAGATAGTGCCCCTGGCAGGTGCAGAGCTATGCTTCAGAAACAATGACACAAGAAAAGTTGGAGAATACCGACAATGTGGACGAATCTTTGATGTACCAGGAATGAAGGATCGGATAATAGTGATAATGGATCACAACTGGGCTTGTGGATCCAGAGCTTACATGAAGCTACCCATGGACTGGGGAGGATTGTGTTCCATGGTGATTATTCACGTTCCAGCACTAGTGATTCCGAAAAGTGACTTGAATATTGGGGAGTTTCCAAAGGCTGATGTACATCTGAGGAAGAAAATAGCACTTGAAGTTCTTGATCGAACAAAAAGGGAGAACTATTTCTCAGATAAATCAATAGAAGCTTTTGATGCCATTCCATATGAACATCGATTGTTTAGCCAGACTTCAGCAATATTCACGACAATCTTCATGCCAAGGATCCAGGTGATGACGAAAGATAACCAGATGGGGGCTCCTGCAGATGATCAACACTACAATAAAGGGATTCAATGCTATCAAAGAAGAGCTGAGAGCCATAAAACTGATAACACTCCAGAATAGATATGTCTCGGACTTGATTACAGCTATGGATGGAGGCGTTTGTGCCAAAATCGGGGAATCCTGTTGCACATTGATACTTGCTCATGATGAAGAGAATGGGACCTTAACAGAGGTCATAATGTTGTTGACAACTATGCATACCAAGATGGAAAATGAAGTAGAAGATATTGCAGATGAGTTCTGGTTTGCATCAGTCTTTTCATGGCTACCACAGTGGATGGCGAATATCTTCAAGTTCCTCGGAGCATTACTGCTGGTGATAATGTTTGGATTCTGTGTGATCAAGATAATAATCACACAGTGCAAGAAGACAGCAAAGAAAGCAGTAGGAATGAAGATCATGATTGATTTTGAATCTGGATTTGAACCCAAGGACCTATGAAGAGATCAAAGACTATGTAAAGGCCAGTATTCATGCACCAGAGGGAATGAAATTTCCTGTATCCAAGAAACTACAAGAAGTGTGTGGGAAGATGTATCTACTGCAGCCCGAGTGGACAGTGCAGCCACATGACCTGGAGTGTTGAAGAACATGTAAAATAAGCAGGATCTCTGGCAGGTGTGATGCAGATATGGACTCCCAAGAAGCACTTCTTCAAGAGAGGATGTCTAGATGCAGAGTTTGATAAGAAAGTGATGGATGAATCAACTTGAGGGGGAAGTGTAGAGGAGGAGCCAAAAGCCTCTACCGGATGTCCCACCCCTAACTTGCCTATCTGTTGGGAACCAGAAATAGTGACAAAGGCGACATCTGTAATGATGCCTATAACACGAGAAACCTTTTAAGCAAAGTATCCATTAAGAAAACCCTTCTTTATGTATACACAGAAAGCTGACAGCCTCTTGGGAAGTATCCCTGAAGAGCTTGTGAAGACAGATGAAAGAAGAGACTGGTGATGTCACATGAAGCAAAATGACAGAAGACTAAGAAGAGATGATAAGAAAGAAGGTGGATAGACTATATAGAATCTGATGACGAAGTTAAGAATTGAGTAAACTTTCATATGCAGAATGAAGATTGCATGTGTGAAGAGCACAGAAGAAAATGAAAACCATTTTATAATTGTACAGATGCAGTAACGCAAGTACACAAAGTAATCATAAGGCTGGCTACATGTAGTGAATAGTACAGGCGTTGCCGCCAAGGTATATATATGCATAGGAATCTGGGAGTTCCACATCGCACTTTAGCAAACTGAAAACCCTGTGAAAAGAAGGACTTGAAGTGTGGTGCTGCAGAATAAGCCTGGCTGGAGATGGAAGGATAATCGAAAAGATTTGCCTGTGCCAGTGCCAAGGATTAGGGAAGCCAAGAAACTGATTATCTATCATGGAAAGATACAATGAACGAGAAGGCGAAAGCTGAGCTCCTATTAAGGTGCGGCAGAAGGACAATGAATGCTAAGTTTTATTAATTAAATGATATTAAGCACACCGAAGGAGCTCGAAACGTGGTCTCCAGTCCCATAGTCAGATGAAAATAGACTTTGGGAAAGCTACACAGGGACCAGAAGATAAAGCCATGCTCACACTCCCTTTTATTCCCAGGAGCAGTGATACTTGCAAGGCCAAGTTCAAAAGACTATTCTCATGGCAGACAGCTTGGGTGATGATAGATGATGGGCTAATTGAGTGGGGAGGCATGGTCAAGTCCGACCCACCGCCACCTGGGGTACCAGCTTGCATGCTGCTAATGAGTGGAATATTCAAGAAGGGTACAAACGTGCCAACCAATTATAAAGGGCCACATATCAAAGAGCACTATAGTTTAGAGATCCAATAAGACGTTGTGTATTTGATAATGCTCACAATAACTTGCACTAGGGGCACGCAGAGTTGTCCACCTGACAGTAGAAACCCAATCACAACACCAACACCCATAGAAAGTATACTTAGATGTTCCCCATAGACCACAACCCCCCATACATTTTCGTTGTTTGCCACATAGTATGACATCAATGATGATCCGCCGCAAATTTGCTGATTTTCAGTGCTATTACCGCACGCTAATGCTGCCGGCGGTAGTAGTGGTGAAAATTCCCCGTTGGGTCCAATGGGAAATTCCCGAATGGGCCCAATGGGGAATGGAGAATTACCGTTCTGCCAAATCCGTGATCTGGCGCCGGGTAGTTTGGCGGTAATCACTGAAATGTAGCCATGGGGGAAGCCGCTGCCCTTTCCAGCATCATCGGGAAAATTAAAGACATTTTGCTGAACAAAGCATGCTGAAACACATAGGCATGAAATTGCTATAGCACATCAAAGATTACCTGTATGCAGAAGGAAAAATCAAGAGAGAAGAAAAAATAATTGGATGATAATGCTATACTTCACCACAAACAAATGGGGTGGTGGAAAGATTCAACACAGTTATCAAAGATAACTTAAGGATGGCATGTGCTAACCAGAAAAAATAGAAAGTGGCTGTAATGGAAGCATAGGTGGCACAGAGGTTTACGGCACATTTGACAACGGGGGTTTAACCTTTTGAGTTTAGCCATGGAAGAAAACCCAACACAAAATTATCTCATCCGTGGCTAAAAAGGGCAGGTCCTTTAACAATAGACTGGAAATTGTAGACTACAACATAAACCACAGACAGTTGTAACATGGGTTAGAATAAAGCTGCCAGTACCACTTAGAGAAGGTCTAGTGAGGTGGTCACGATGCAAGTAACTAAAGTGTTTCGGTAACGCTACTCGCACCTCAGATGGGAGACTGTGGAATATGGAGAGAGTGATGGAAAGTGAGAGCAGATGGAGCAAGGGGCATGTGGAAGACAGTAAAGGAAGTAGAAATGAGAAGGGTGCAGGATGTCTACCTGATCAACCTACAAACAAGATATGAACCTTGCCTATACATCCACCTGCTGATCTCAGAACCACAACCCAGTCGGTTGATCAGGTACATAGGAGAAGGCATCTCACCTCCACAATGGGAAAGTCTTATGTGGCGCCAACATACCTCCAAGATTACATCAGATAGAGAGAGGAGATCAAAAAATTGAGAAAGGGGGTGTAGCATCTTCTTTCCAGAACGGAGTGTCAAATCAGGGATGTGGCAGAAGAGGGCCATTGTAAAGGGAAGGAGCAGATCTCACATAGTCCAGTAAATAGATGGTGAAATATATATCTGGTATTGTCCATCTCTACAGTTTCAAAATCTCAAATATGGCCACCTAATCACCTCTGTCAACTAACACTGTTTCCTCTTAATTAGAGGTGGCTGCTAATTTGTACACACTGAGTTTAAAGGAACCACGCTCTAGACCTATGCCAGACTCATGCTCCGGTAGTTTTTATAACTAGCACGGAAGAGCTAATAGAGCCAGGACTCATAGCCCTCGGGATAATAACACCAACAGCAGAGATCCTGACAGAACAGGGAGAAGAACCACACAACCTCTTGGATCGTGTTTTCCTGGCTATAAATTGGGTAAAATTATCACAAAATCCTTCCAATGGGTGGGGGATCAGTCAGCTAGAGAATTAAAAGAGAGGGGCATGGGAGAAAGGCTGGAGGTATGAGACAAGGTCAGAGTCATGCCCCTGTCAAAGGGGGAAAAAGACACTTCCCACACTGGGGCAGGAAGCACACTAAGACGAAAGCTAGAGCCATCCCTGTCCCAGGATATGGGATGTGGAAGTTGGGAGGGGGCAGGCCCAGTCCCCGAAATACCCTTCATGTGCCTTGGATTTTATCCACAGTGCTAAGCTCTGTCAAACCTCCCGCTACTCTTTCTGGCCCATGTTCTCTTCTTTTCATTTCAGAACTGTAATTCCCAGAATACCCCTAGGAACAAACAAGAAAACCCAGACTGGATCCAGATGAAGGGAAAAACAAGAACACTGTAACCAAGACACAGTATGAGCTTTCGCCACATTCCAGCAGCAACCCGCACCTCAGGAAAGTGCAGAGAGTGTACCAGAAGAGAGAGAGGGCTGGCCTTAGCGTCAACTTCTAAACGCCCTTCTCCAGCACAATGCAGTTAATAAATCTATCCGCATGTCCTATTACTGAAGTCAGCTCATTTATTATCGTCAAACAAGTCTGCTCATGTCTAATCTCTTGGAGACTCAGTGAATTGTGTTGCCATCTGTAACAATTTGGACAGGAATATAATCAACGGAAGAGGGGATGGAAGACCAGGGGGCGTGGAATATGGGGGGGGGATGGGCAGATGGTCTGTCCTGGGTAATCACAAACCTTACCCCATCACCTTACGTGGACAGTGGGGAGAAGAAGAGAAAGTGGCAAGATGATTGTTCAGACCAAAACGTGTGTCACTGTCATGAGATGTTCTATATATGAGCAATTCCCAAAACAGAGAGAAGGGGTTGATGAAGTGCAAAGAAATGAATGAGGAAAGATGTTTTATTAGCGATTACATGGTCATTCAATATTTAATGGGTAGGATTAGTTGAGTGTACGGGAGTATAGTGGAGGATATGCGGTGAAGCAGTAGATAAGGTTGGAGTAGGCAAAGTGGAAAAGGGGCCTTTTGTGACCGGAGAGAGGGATGGGAAATGGGTCGAAGGCAGTGGGAAAGCCATGTGGAAGAATGCCCATGTGAGGGATTGGGTGAGTGCACAGAATACAAAAGCAAGAATATGGAAGGGCATTGCTGGAACTGCTCAGTGGGTGAGACCAGAAAAGAATTCATAAACAGGCCAGTAACCACCAAATAATGAATACACAGGTCAGTTACAACCAAAACAATAACTCACAGGCCAGTTACATCTACAATTATTACAATGACCAGTTACAGGCTATCTATTCAAACACAGGCAAGTAATGACGAAAAAATGAATACACAAGCCAGATACTATAAAATAATTAAGTGAAAGGCCAAACCAAAAACGAAGTTACAGGCCACTTATGACCAAAAAAATGAATACACAGGCCATTTATGAAAAAGAAATCCATTTAGAGGCTGGTAAAAACCAAGAAATGGAGTAATAGGCTGATAGTGACTAGCACATTAACAGGCAAGTCTGTGCTACATAAATGTGGTTGTTGAAATGCTGCTTGCTGGTGGTCTGAGATAGTAGACAGGGGTTCAGAGTACTTAGATGGATGCAGCAGTCAGTTCTAGGAGGAAAGAGAGACGCCCAGGTAAACATGTGAGATCCTTATCCATTTGCATGGCCACCTGACAGGCTCGTTCCCCCAGTGACTAATTGTCACGAGAGTCCATACATGTAGTAAGCCAGGATCCAATCCGCAGTTGGTGATGGTCCCCCAGGGGATTTGGAAGCTCTTCGACAATATGGCGACTAGAAGACATGGAAAGGGAAGGGTAAGCCCTAAGCACGCGTTAGGCCTTGCCGTCTGTTTCCTAGGTCATGTGGCAGGTGGGGACCCAATCAGTAGCTGGTGAGGTTGCCTGAAGGATTTTGGGGCTCTTCAGCAGTGTTGTGGCCGATAGACAGAGAAACAAGCGCCTGCAATCTCCAGGCCTTGGTATATGTGTTTCCCATGTCCGGTCACATGGCAAGCCAGAACCAACTATACAGCTAGTGATGTTTCCCAGAGGATTATGGGGCTCTTCAGCAGTGTGGCAACAAAAGGCTGGAAACGGAGTGTAAGATGTGAGTGCGCATTAGGAGTTAAGTGTCTTTGGTTCCTAGGTTAGGTGGCATGTCAGGGCTTAATCAGCAGCTGTTCATTGGAGGATGTTGAGGCCATTCTGTGGTGTGGCACAGGCGGCCCCACCAAGATTATAGAAGAATGATCTAGAAGAAGGGGGGGATCATTTTGCTCTGTATGAAAATGGCAATATAGTCATTATTAAAGATAAGAACAGATGTATTGCCAAGTACTTGTCCGTCCAGGCGCAGCCATTGAGCGTTGCTATTTGATTGCAGTCGCAGCTAGTCTCTCAATGCAAGCGATGAATTGGAGTTGCTGAAGTCAATCTTTATGGATCAGGGTCGCTTATTGTAGGACTGTTATGCCGAGTTGCATTTCGTGTCCAGTGTATTCCTTCCCCTTCCACCAGATACCATATGCCTGGTGTCTGGGCCTCCTGGTCCTCTTATAGTAAAGGGGCAGAGCCATGGAGACCTTTTTTGGGCTGTGAAATCCTTTCCTGCGGAAGTCCCATTTGAAAGTGTTCTGATGCAGGACCAATGTCAACGCCTGTTTTGATTAATTCTGCATCCAATGGGCAATGTATGGACATGGCTTCCACTAAAAAATGCAAATAACATGCTACAAACAGCAAATTTTGGGGCCCTTTCGGGCTGTGGGCTGCTTCAAATTGTCTTCAGCTCCTATCCCAGCCCATTCCACAGAGTTACAACATATTTACCAGAATATTTCAATCCATCTATTTTGATGAAATGGACCAACTGAACTTTTGAGAAAAAGTGTGTGCTTAAAAACGAATTGGAAAATATCCATTGTTATTCTGTTTCCAGCCTGTCAGTGCTCGGATATGCGTTAAAGTAGGTGACGCAAACGCATGTTTTCAGGGGTATAAAGCCTATGAGCATGTGTTTAATAAACCAAAAGCTTAACAACTACCCCTGCTGAGGAAATAGGAATTCTAAAAAATGGCATTCCACGAATTCAAGGTTTGCCGTGGATTTTTCTATAACTGGACTGAAATCAAGTATATAATCAACCAAAAGAAGGGATAAACAAACTATAATTGACACAATTAGCATAATCAAAGATAACAGTATCTTTACGCAACCACATAACAAATATGGGCTGCGTACCATGTAATCAATAGCAAACAAAGATGTTTCCTAAAATTTCATTTTTTTATTCATTTTCTCAGTTTAAGCACAAGTCAGGTATGTTATTAACTGTATACTTGTCCACCCTATTGGTGATTAGGGTTTGGCTAGGTTGAATAATCAGACCAAAGATGCCCATTGAGTAATGTGTATGTTTCTTTTGCGTACCCTTAGATATAGGAATCTGTTGTATAGAGGAATGAAAAAGATCTACCTGAAGCACAAGACAAATTTCTGCCCCTGAAGAATGTCCAGTTACTTACAACATTCAGGACAGAAACTTATATAAATTGGGCTTTGTCAACACAGTGGGGAATAAGAGAAATTAAGTTGCCACTGTGTTAGTTATATCAAGTATTTTGGACTTTGATTTTGTGAGGTGGAATCATTTTATTATTGTATACTGAATGCTATATTGTGTATATGTGTTTTTTAATGTTTTTTGTTACTTGTACTTAAATTGAGAACATTTATTAAAAAATGAAATTTTAGGAAAGATCTTTGTTTGCTATTGATTACACGGTACGCAGCTCATATTTGTTAAGTGGTTGCGTATTTATTAAGTGGTTGCGTAAATATACTGTTATCTTGGGGTACGCTAATTGTGTCAATTATAGTTTGTTTATCCCTTCTTTTGGTTGATTATATATATTGTATCCTCACTTGGTAGGAGGGATTATCACCTTAGTGTGGGGCAACCCTTGAATGAAATGAACTGAAATCAAGTATAAACATTCAAAATAAGTTCTTGATTAATGCTCATCTAGTGGATTCGTATGTCACTGTACATCTCCGACTGTTTCCTCTCTTTTTTTCTACCCACAAGGTTGCGGTCGGGCACTGTACACCTGAATTAATTATAATGCACTGCAATTAACAACATCACCCTCAAGAACACATGCTTGTTACTAAGGGCCTCATTACACGGTAGGCGGTGGACCAAGGTGCTATTAGCACCTTGGTCCATGCTGGTAAAATACCGGCACCGCCTTGGAGGAAAGGGGAATTACCGCCCTATTCCAAGATTGGCGGGGCAGTAATTCCCCCTTCCCCCATTGCCCTTCCCCATTGCCATAGGGCATAATGGGAATGGGGAAGGTGCTAATTACGGTACCGCAAATTGCGGTACCGTAATTAGCAACTTGGTCCCTTTGCGGGTTGGTTTTTAACGCCTGCTAAAAAGCAGGCGTTAAAGTACCAACCCGCAAAGGGACCTCGTAGTAAGGCGGCAAGGGTTAACGGTCACCGGTACCATTACCGGTGACCGTTAACCCTTACCGCCTTCCGTGTAATGAGGCCCTAAGACTCCATTTATGAAGCAATTCCCAAAGAGCTGACCCAACAGGTCAGTGCAGGCTGGCTCTGTTGGCCAACAGTGCCCGGTTTCTTAACTTAGTGCGCTTTCCAGCTGGTAGTTTCATCCAATGCTGTATGGCCAATTTACTTCAACTAATCCGTGTTGCCCATATGTTCTCAACAGCGCTGCATCTGGTACTACTAAAATAGTTTCCTGCAAGATGTCACATGAATTGTTGTGGTGTCCGGACCTATATTCTGTCCCAGTCCATCCCTGCTGTTACCACCGATTACTCTATTGCTACACCCAATACAAATAGCTGGTGTGTATACCAATGTACATCAGAGCTATGCTGCACTTTTTGCTCGATGGAAAAACAAGTTTAGTGTCAAATAATTTCCTTTGTGACATGACTGCTATTTTTTAGCAATCTAAACAAAATGTTATGACAGTGGTCTATGATACTTGAACTTCTTTATGATAAAATAGGTTAAAAATGCATTATCCCTGACTCATGGAGGCAATCGATTTTAATCCCAATCTATGATAAAAGGGCTCTCGAACATCTCCAGGTAATTATAGATTGCTGTCCATGTTAGATGTTACAGGGAAGATATTTGCATTATTCGTGCTAAAAGAACTTCAAACTTAGACGGAAGCAAATAGTATCTTAGACACCTTTCAGACTTGATTTCGACTTGGCTCTTCCACGTTGCATAATATAAGACTACTTAATTAAAGGGAGTAAACAAAAGGAGAGCCCGGCCTTGTATGTAACCTATGTAGACTTTCAATCAGCATTTCACCGAGCCAATCGGGTTCTCTTGTGGCATAAATTGGATTGGAAAAAAAAGGGTTGCCCTGAAGGCTTGCTGCAATAGTTGAATTATAGCATTGTGATACAATGGTGCAGGTCCACATGAGCAGTGAAAGTCTACTTTCTGCTCCAATATCTGTCAACAGGGGAATCAAGCAGGGTTGCGTGCTGGCTACCCTGTTGTTTAACCTATATCTTGCTGACCTGCCCTCTAGGCTACATGCTATGGCTAATTGTCTGCTAAAGATTGGTGGGGAATGTATTGCCAGTCTGCTATAAGCAAACGATTTGTTCTTGTTCCACCATACTTTCAGGGGAATGAAGAGATATTGAAATGACTCGTGCTCATATGTTGCTGAGAAACGATCTTGCGATAAACTTAGACAAAATGAAGGCCATGCTGATTACGATAAAAAAATCAACAGGCTCTTTATGAATATACCAGCCGGTACAAATTACTATGCAAACAGTTATCCCTATCTAGGATTAGAGGTAAGCCCTTGAGTCGACTATGCAGTGATAATAGCTGCTAAAAGCAGAAAGGCAAGTCAACATGGTTCTCTATTCAAGAACTTTGCAAGACAGACGGCTGGATATAGCCTGGGGGGTATTTTGACCCTTTCTAAGCAATGCTTATGTCCTGCAGTATTATACAGACTTGAAGCTTTGACAATGAGAGATACCCAGTGGTTGAACATCCTTGAAGGGCAGTTCTGGCATAACGTTTTAAATTTACCACCACCTTTAGACTAGAGTGGGGGTTAATTTCTCTGTGTGGACAAACTCTAAAAAAGAGAGGTGAACTCTACATTAAGTCTAGGTCTTCGCCAACATGTTCACTGCTTTCGAGAATAGGTGCAAAATATGATACTGACTGAGCTTACTAATAAGAGCAATAATTTTGAATATCTAAATATTTAACTCTTTGAACTTATAAATTGGTGATGACATGAATAACTACTACCTGCTTAAGGAAGCCTTTAACAAGAAATTAGATATACGAAGGATTGGAATTGCATATACGCACATTTATCAAAATTACATAATTACAAGTATGTTTCCACAGTAGTGCACACATTTTATGAGAGTACAATCTTATCTCATTCAATGCCCTATTCCGCAGTTTGTAAGCTAATTCTCTTACTGCACACTAATCAGCTTCCTCTCCTCACTGTGTGCAGTCCCCAGTTAAATATACCTCTTGAGCAAAGAATCTACCAAATCTGCAGGTTAGTGCACATGTTGGAAACTGCCAGGCATGTATTAACAGAATGTGTTATGCTTGGTCCCACATATACGTGTAATGCAGAGCAGTTTCTCAACGATTATGATATGATTAAGACCATGGACGTTTGAACCTATTGTCTCAAACCTGAGGCCTCTTCTTTGCACATCACTTTGCATCGCATTTGGTTGCATGTTAAAACAATAGTTGAAAATATTAAATGTTTTAGGCTAAGTGATGATTGATTTTAATGGATTGTACCGGATGTTGATATGTATGTATGATGTGTATGCTTTGTATACGTTTTGTGAAAAGTTCATAGGAACTCAACACAATAAATAAATATGTTATGAGATTAAACTGAACATTCTTAGATGTTTATTTTATAAAAATGTAGGCATGGTCTAATCGGTATTTATTAATTGTAAACCCATTCTTACAATGATAACAAGAGATGTTTAATGTCACTTTAAAATAATTCCCTGCCTATGTCCTGTGGAGCTCCTTTGGATGCCAAAAAGCACTCCATCTTAGAATGGCCTGTACCTACTACCATCAAACAAGTTCAGAATTATATTGATGTTGCTTCTGACTTCATTTTGAATTTTTCGATGGTTGTAACGTCATTACCTATGACCATCTTACTGGTAAAGGTCCATCTATACGTTTAATGCCTGAGTCCAGGGAACATTTTCGTACTTGGCTGATAAACATTTGTTCGCTATTCGAACAGTGTTAATTCAGGGGAACTACACCCTATAAGGGGGCGGGCATGTGGTTTGAGTTACTGAACACTACAGGCCTTATTGACTATACTGCATGTGGTAAACATGCAGCAGCACGAGGAGTCTGGAAGATTTTGAGTCATGTGGACCCTTCTGTTATTCTCCATTTAGGAGTCCACAGGAAATTTGCTCCACAACAAAAAAGCAGGCGAAACAAAGGGTCTCAGTAATAAAACTCCTGATATGCCAGAATGGAACACATCCGGCATTCTGAAATACCAGATGTTTTACCACTACTGTGCACTTTGTAATCCGGCGCAATGACTTGATTCTTTAAGAATCTAAATGACTAGATGCCAGATAATGGATTGGAATATGTACTCTGCTGCATGCAATTTTGTGGCAACTTGGTCCCACTCTACTGCACCCTGACATGTGCAGCTACCACACTAATTATTTACAAACTGACAGAATCAAGATAGTTTTTGGTACCTAATTGGACCCTGCTATTCTGAGGATCAGGCACACGTCAGGGCCGTTTCAAAAGTTTGTTGAAAAAGAACTGTCAGCCTTTTAGAACAGTGCTGGCGCCCGAGGTTAGAGAGTAAAAGATTCTAGTCTAGGTGAACAGAGATGCTGCAACTGAGGGTTGCCACAGAGGCTGACCTGGGCTCGAACAAAACTGAAACTTAAGGTCCCAAGGTTGCGCTTCTCTGGTACATAAATAATAGAGACAAGCTTGTTCTATTTAAAGATATGTTGAATTTTTATTCTTAGGTGTTTGGCAGCATAAGAAAAAATTAAAACAAATTTTACAAAAATGTAGTTGATTCACTATTTCACTAAACAAGAAGAAAAAACAAAAGTTATGCAAACTGGTCAGTTTGTGTCTTAATATTCAATTGGTCGCGACTCTTTTGTTAATGAAAGTCTTTTGAATCGCTTGTTTGTGTCGACTCTGTTCCAAACAATTAATTTATTATTGGGTCGGTCGGCCAGCCTTTTGCCAGTGGGCACCTGGTCTCCTTGTTGTTTGAAAAGTTCCTTGGATTTTGAGCAAAGTAGATTGAATGTTAATGAAGGCCTGATTTCCTTATTGTATTGCGGGCCAAAGATCTAGGTTGGTTGTTGTTATTTGGTTGAAAGTGGTAAGCTCTGAGTTCTGAAAAGGTCCTCGACACGTGTTTCCCCACCACGTGGTTGCAGTGGTTCATCCGGAGGAAAAGTAGGTGATAGTCTCCATTTCGTAAAAATGCTATATGTTGCATTATTGTTAAACTCTGAGAGGAAGAGAAGAAATTGCAAAGTGTTATGTCTTGCACACTTTTGTTATGAGAGAAAAGTGTATTCTGGAAACAGGACTAAATATACTTATAGGACTATTTCGTCTTGTGTCTCTGAGTGTTCAAATGGTGTAAGACAATAGATGTATTAGTGATGCATCTATTGCATGTCCAATATATTCCACGAAATCTTTCCTAAAAAAATATTAAAGCAATACTTGTAGTCAACTGGATCTATTGAATACGATTGTAAGCGTCATATTTAAGTTTATCCAAAAAAGAGAAATATGGATGTTTTTTGGAGTGAGGTAAGTTTAGATCAACTGCTTGGTGTTGGCTGGTTGAGTATAAGCTAAAGAAAGGGCAATTATAAAAATGGGATTTAAACTTACCAGTGGGTTGTCAATGCTATTCCTGGATCCGTCTCGTCCGTAAAGATGGTCCGTCTGCCATATTGACATACTTGCCAACCCTACCAATTTAGGCGGTAGGACACCACTTTTTAAGCGGTCCTACCGCCTACCGATTTGGTGGCAACAAATACCGATTTTTTAAAATATTTTTGAAACTTTACGATTTCTATAGATTTTTGCTTACAGAATGTTGGCATGTATGTGGTATATATGTCATGTAATTTACTGACATTTCTTTATTAGGGTGAATGTTGTGACTAATCAAAACAAAAGAGTCCATTATACACTTAAAAGCGCTTCTTACTGAATCACTATAAGACATGTTTAACATTTTGAATTGTGCACATTATGATGTTCCCATAATGCTCTTTGCTTTTATGCAAATCTCTAGGATTGCGCTCTATGAAGAGACACTGTGGCGCACTACCTGGCAGGGGACCATGCCCTTTGTTCTCACCACTTCCTTCCAAAAGCCTCGCCGCTCCAAAGAGGTGACAGTTCCCCCATACATGTTTTCCATTTCCAGAACTGACCACAGTAGTACAGCGCTTTGACAATGCTCAGGTAACACGCGTGTAGAATGCTGAACTCTCTCCCAAGGTTAGGGATGGTTGAATGGCAAGGATTAGAATTGTGATTGTGTACAAGTGCCAGACACAGTCATTCTCTCTCTTTGCTCCTTCCTTGCCCTCTTGCACAGCCATTTCTAATCCTGGGGAGGAATGGGTAGAGTCCTGCCTCCTCCACGTCTCCTTAATACTCCCAAATACTGCCAGTGACCTTGACGGACACAGCCGTCAGTCCAAGTGAGTCTCTGTGGTTTAGCCTCCAAGCCGCTTAGGGTCAGGACTGTGGCTCTGCAAGCTGGCCTGGCCACCTTGGGCCAGAAGAGTGTTAAGCCTGTCCCTTAGAGGGCAGGAGTGGCAGCAATAATTCAGTCTAGTTTAACATGGCAATGATGTTTTATGGCCATAGAGGAACATGTTGCCGAATGACTTTTCATGTTGAATGCTACACTATGAAGACCCTAAGCATTAATATTTGTTTTGATATTTTTTGGAGACTATAGAAATCCCACATCGCGGGCGCTGCACTGCAACACGAACCAAGAGAAAATGGTCCCATTTTTAGGATGCATATAGTTCTTTTTTCGAAAACTTTTTAAAATTCACTTCCAATATTGCAATTTAAGTCCACTGAGAGGCAGTTGGATTCAGTGATTTGTCTTGTTATGCTGGGTGTCTTTTAAAAAAATATATATACATGCCGCCAGATCTGAGCCACAACAGCAAGGCATTGTGGTATGCAAATTAGCCCAAATACAAATCTTTTTCTCCAGGAAATTGCTTTGTCTAAGGGCAGTGCTACTTTATAAATGGCTTAATCAACCCAAGAAAGACATCTTGAAAGGCTGTCAGGACAACTAGATAATTGGTTTCCCCCTTATTAGGGAGTATCAGTGCAGTATAGTCCTGACAGTGCCTGCTTTTTCTCCCCGCACCCCCATCTGGAGAGACGATGTTCGCTGTTTGTCTCCCTTGTCAGTCATGCAACTCTGCTAATGCTCCTCCCACTTCCCAGTGTCCCTAATATATTGAAGGAGGAGCTTTGTAGTTGGAGCATTTGGCCATGTTTTAGCAACACCAACAAAGTTATGGTGGGTTTAAAAAGGTTTGGAAAAAAATAACCGTTTACCTGAAATGTGAAAATAGGAAAATCCATAAGAGCCAAGTCACACATTCCACAGCGCCCCTAGTAGCCATCGCCGGAAGTTCACCTCCAGTTCTGAGCCATATCAGCAATGGTTTGTGGGTATATAAATGAGCCCAATTGCAAACCTTTTTCTCCAGCAAATTGTCTTTGTCCAAGAGGGGAGTGCTACTTTATCCATAGCTTAATCAACCCAAGACAGACATTTTGAAAGGCTGCCAGGACAACCACATACCTGGGATCGTACAGTGAAGGAAAGAGAGAGAGAGAGACACACCCCCCAACACCTACCTCGTTGGGACAAATATATTCCTGTGAAGGTTTTGAAAGACTTCAGAGAGGAGTGCTTTAGAAATTAGTGAACCATGGATGCATGATGGACCCAACAAGTGTTTGGCCGTTCCCTATTTGAGTGTGTGTTGGCCAAGTGTATCAGGTTGGGTTGATGGGCGACCAATGCTGTCCCATATATGTAAACTGGTGTCTGCAAGACCGTATGTCGGGGGTGTCACAGGCAAGAATTGGCTGAGTGAAAGGTGACTGGAGGGAAAACAGGGAGAGGAAAGGGTTGTGCTCATTAATGCGGCACCCCATCCTACATACTTGCCAACCCTACCGATTTAGGCGGTAGGATACCGCTTTTTAAGCAGTCCTACCATCTACTGATTTAGTGGCAACAAATACCGATTTTTTTTTTTCAATATTTTTGAAACTTTACGATTCCTACAGATTTTTGGTCACAGAATGTTGGCATGTATGCTTATATATCTATATTATATTTTGCCTGTGTGCCGGGTCCCATGTGGATAAACAGATACAAGTTCAGAATGGCAAGGGTGCTGATAAACCATATGTATTACATGTTTTATCGAGTTTGAGACTTTGTGGGGGTCTGTAGTAAGCTTGGTTACCTTTATTGTTAATAATAGGACACACATGTGTTGACATTCTCCCAAGTTGTTTCTTTTCTGTCCCCAATTGTCCCTACTTTTAATTTTCATTTGCTTTCATTACTGATGAACTTATTGGTTCTGCGATATGGTTCCACAGCTTCCAAAAGCACTCAACTCGCTGAGCTATCCTACCATCCGATTTGATTAAAATCATGTTGTAG